>NC_141990.1:266136381-267336381 GCF_049901715.1 Pseudonaja textilis
CTAGTTTAAAATCCATTCCCCCCCCCCATTTTTTATTATTAATGTTTTCAAATTGTTCTAATAGTATTCTAATAATTTTTCTTAATTATGTTGATTGTTTAGCTTTGGGTTTTAATTATATGCACCATCCAGATGGGTGAGATGGGTTTCTATGTAAATTGAATGAGTGAGTGAGGAAGGGAGGGAGGGAGGGAGGGAAAGAGGCAGTGAGGGACTGACTGACTGAATATTATATCCCCATAGCAATGGGAGATTTTACGCAGAGGTTTCCTGTAGCTGATTAAAAAAAGAGCAGTGAGAATCTGAGGCACCCCATGTGTAGAGGTTTAGGGCTGGACCTTCTCCTTAAGAGTGTCTGAAATTGGCCATAGAGAAAGGAGGGAAACGGTTCTCAATCCCTGCAGCCAGCCCATAAGTATATCGTGGTTAATAGTTATCAGTAGTTACCGATAGACACAGGAGGGCCAGTTGTACCACCTCTGTTCTAAGCTCTCCGTGCATGATTCACTATAGTCATAGTATAGTGAGATATACTTCATGATCATTTGAAACACTTAATTCTGAAATGAAAACTCAATTCAAATCACACTCAGTTGTCATTTGCAAAATACAGAATAGATTTTATATAATATGTGACTTTATATCATGAATACAAGAACAGAATTTGAAATTTTAAATAAGGTTAAGGGATCCGTTTTTCATCTGATTTACAATTCCCACAGAATTCGCTGCAATGTCTGTAGCCTAAACATCTTGTTTATGTTTAACATTAAGCAAATTCAAAACATAAAAACATAAAGCAAAACATAAGACAAATTCCTTGTGTGTCCAATCACACTTGGCCAATAAAGCTTGCTTGCTTTTTCTTTCTTTCTTTCTTTCTTTCTTTTCTTTCTTTCTTTCTTTCTTTCTTTCTTTCTTTCTTTCTTTCTTTCTTTTCTTTTCTTTTCTTTTCTTTTCTTTTCTTTTCTTTTCTTTCCTTTCCTTTCCTTTCCTTTCCTTTCTTTCATTCTATTTATCTATCTATCTTAGTATATTTCCATCTGATTTAACAGAAGAAGTAGCATATATTCCAGCAACTAATGAGAAGAATTTATTCGCTTAATTTATTTTGTTCCTGGATTTTGATTTTTTTTCTTTGTTTGAATGTTATCTTGTTTCAGAGCAGCATAGTAACCTAAAATACAGACATTATATAAAATATTAAATTCACACAGTGACAAGAATTTTGAAAATCATATTTTAAATGTTAAAGCAAATTCTACAATAGAGATGAAGTATACAGTATAAAATAACCATATTTGTGTATCATAATTTCCTTGGAAAAAAATATCAGTGCTAACATTGTTGCTTGGTGAAATTTAATCATGCCTAAAATGTTTTTATGACATAAATCTGGTTTACAAATAGCAAGAGTGCTTGTATGCAGATAGATGTGTGGTATGAGATTAGCTAACATTTTATATCCCACATTTTAAAAACTCCTGCTGTTCTTGCAGAGGCCTAAAATGGTGTGGACAACAGATGTGGAATATGGAATGTGTGGGAATATACTTTAGGGGGCACCTGTCTTGAAATTTGAAAGACAAGCCCTGTTTGACAGAACTGCTTCTTGCAAAGCCAGAATATTGTCTTCTTTCTCTGTGGTTAAATAAGAGTTAGAATGTATTTTAAATGCTACTATGTTACTTTGGGTTACACATAATCTTGTGATAGTGACATGACTTATTCTTGAACTACATGTTTTTCTTTTATTCTTTTCTTTTTACTCTATGTATGCTCCCCCTGATAAAATAGTTTATAACCAGTTTTAACAATGGAATAACAGAATAATAGAGTCAGAAAGGACCTTGGAGGTCTTCTAGTCCAACC
This sequence comes from Pseudonaja textilis, assembly GCF_049901715.1. Lineage (NCBI taxonomy): Eukaryota > Metazoa > Chordata > Lepidosauria > Squamata > Elapidae > Pseudonaja > Pseudonaja textilis. Next base: position 266,138,254 of record NC_141990.1, read on the forward strand.
ACCTTGCTCAAGCAGGAGACCCTATCATTTCACACAAATGGCTGTCCAGTCTCTTCTTAAAACCCTCCAGTAATGGAGCATCCACAATTTCTGAAGGCAAGCTTTTCCACTGGTTAATTGTTTCCACTTTTAGGAAATTTCTCCTTAGTTCTAGGTTGCTTCTGTCCTTGATTAGTTTCCCTCCATTGCTTCCTGTCTTGCCCTCTGGTGCTTTGAAAAAATAAGTTGCTCCCCTCTGCTCTGTGACAGCCCCTCAAATATTGGAACACGGCTATCATGTCACCCCAGTCCTTCTTTTCGGTATACTAGGATTCCAGCAACCGTTCTTCATATGTTTTAGCCTCCAGAACACTAATCATTTTTGTTGCTCTTCTCTGCAGTCTTTCTAGGATCTCAACATGTTTTTTATATTGTGACAAAAACTGGATGCAGTCTTACTCCATTATAAAGCAGTACTAACACTAACAGTAGTAGCAATGCTAACACTTCATGGGATTTGTATTCCTCTGTTAATGCAGCCTAGGATTGCATTGGGAGGTGTGTTTTTTTTTTTGGTAGCTGCAGCGCACTGCTGGCTCATATTTAAATGATTGTCCACTGGAACTCCAAGATCCTCTCACAGTTACTGCTATTGAGCCATGTTTCCCCTAATCTGTACCTGCACATTTGGTTTTTCTTGCCTAAGTGTAAACCTTACTTTTCTCAGTTGAATTGTATTTTGTTAGGACCCAGTGTTCAAGTCTGGATCTATCTGGACCTTGAGCCTATCATTTGGGATGTTGGCTATTTCTGCCAGCTTAGTGTCATTTGATGAGTTTAGCTTCTATTCCCTTATCTAAATCATTTATGAAGATATTGAACAGTACTGGACCTAAAACAGAACCCCACTGTTGGGGTACCCCACTGTTTACTTCCCTCCAAGTAAATGTAGTTGTATTAAGGACTACATGTTGAGTGTGGTTTCTCAACCAGTTATGAATCCATCGGGTGGTGATTCTGTCTTTTTTCTAGTTGAATAAGAAGTAGGTTGTGGTCTGCTTTGTCAAATGTTTTACTGAAATCCAGCTATATTCTGTCCACAGCATTTCGCTGGTCTAATTTAGTCACTTTGTCAAAGAATGAAATAAGATTTGTTTGGCATGATCTGTTTTGACCAACCCATGTTGGCTTCTGGTTATAACCTTACTTGCCTCCAGGTGTTTGCAGATCTGTTGCTTGATTATCTTTCCAGGATATTCACAGATATTGTTGTCAGGCTGATTGGTCTGTAGTTTCCTGGATCTGTTCCCCTCCCCTTACCTTTTTTTTTTTTTTGAAGATAGGAACCAATTGGCTCTTTACTAGTTCTCTGGTAGTTCCCCTGTGGTCCAGGATCTTTGGAAGATGTGGTTCTAAGATCACGTTTGCCAGCTCCTTCAGAACTCTTTGGATGTAATCCATTAGGTCCTGAGGATTTGAACTCATCTAGAGTGGATGGGTGTTTTCTTACTATTTTCTTGCCTATTTAAATTTGTATTCCTAGTCTGTCTTTTACAGTTCTGTTTTTGTTAGGTTGTGCTATTTTTTTCCTTTTTACATGAAGATAGATGCAAAGAAAGAATTAAGCAGCTCTGCCTTCTCCCTGCTGCCTTCCTCCCATTAGTGGACCAATTGTTTCCTTCACTTTTTTCTAATTTGTTACATGTTGAAAGAAACTTTCTTTATTATTATTTTTGACATTTGTTGCAAGTCTTAGTTTATTTTGAGCCTTAGCTTTTCTGACTTCATCTTTGCACATTTGGGCTCTCTATTGTTATTATGCCTTGGTTATGTGTCCCTCTTACCATTTTTTATACATCCTGTTTGTCTTTCAGTTTATAAGATAGTTCTTTGTGTAATCATTTCTTCTTTGGAGTTCTTATTTTTCTTTTTCAGTGGTATTGTGTTGGATTGGGCCTTTATAATCATACTCCTAGAATTCCCCATCCAGCATGGAGAAACACACACACGTAGCCACAGATCTTACAGTTGCCATGCCCACTGGCTTAGCTGATGGTTTTCCTTGTGCTGAATTCTCTAATAGACACTAAATGGCTTCTGTGTTGGTATTAACTGGCATTCAATCTTTATTTTAGCTTTGCATATAAGGAAAGGAAGCCCCAGCCCCAGATCATCCTGCAAAACTTTTAAAAGATGTTTGCCAGATTTTGAGGAAACTGAAGTTGCATGAGAATCATGATGATAATGCACAAGGATTTTTATGCAAGTGTCTATATATCTATATTGATCCAAAGACAAGCAAGATAGTTAGAGCCTATGGATCAAAAACATTCTCAACGAAGTATTTTGCTGATATCAGACTTTCCTCTGTAAAGGGAACAAGGCCTGAGAGATGAGTTTTGAGCCTCAAACATTGCTGCTATTCTTGTGACAGGAATGTTCTCAGATATTTTTTTCCTGCGCTCTTTATTGATCAAAACAATGTACTTTTACACTCCTCTCTCTCCCTCACCCACACAAACCTGTACACACCAGGATAAAAGAAAAGATGCTTGCAGGGTAGATGGCAATGGTACCTTGTGCTTCCTCCATTGTTTGCATAATTTTAAAGCAATTAACCACTTCTGCCAAATTTCCTTTCAAGTGCACTGGGTAAAAATAAGGGCACAGTCTCTCATGGAGAAAAAATCAAAAAGCTTTGCCCAAGCAGACAGATTTTCCTTTTCTTGCCTGCCCCCCCACTTTTAGAATTTGCTCCCCAAAGTGCTATTGCTATGTTTGCATCCATGAAATCCATAGTAAAATAAAGCAAATGTCATATTTATTTCCCTTTCTAATCAGAATGCAGGATTCTTTCCAGACAGGCCTATACAGGCAGGCAGGGAAGGAGAAAGGTAGAGGAAGGCCTTATCCAAGGGTGGGATTCAAAAATTTTAACAACCAGTTCTGTGGGCGTGGCTTAGTTGGTGGGCGTGGCTTGGTGAGTTGTGGCCAACTCAATATCACTCACATCGAGGCACACATCTCCTCGCCTGGCCTCTCATGACTGTGGGGATGCTGCAACAATCATAAGTGTGAAAAATGGTCATAAGTCACTTTTTTCAGTGCCATTGTAACTTTGAATGGTCACTCCACACAAGCAAAGTACCAGCAAAGGAGGAAAAAAAATACCCCAGAGAAGTTCCTGAGACAGGAAGTCTAGTCCTGCCAAGAATGTAATAAGGGTTAACAGAGAGGCAGTTTCTGTAAGCAACACCAGAATGTTTCCTTCCTGCCTTCCTTACAGGATTAGGCCAGTAATTTCTTCTAACAACCGGTTCTCTGAACTGCTTAGAATGTTAACAACCGGTTCTAGCGAATAGGTGCGAACTGGTAGAATCCCACCCCGGTCTTATCTGTCCATTGGCCAGCACCTAATTGTACTGGTCCAATGGCCTGGTCCAGCTTTCTTTAAATATATCTGTTACTGGTAGATTAAAAAAAAAAATGCTTGTAGTGCTTTCTTTAGTTTTAGTTTGATTATGAACTTTTTGTGAAGGAAACCCTTATTTAAAAGTACCCCCCCATCATTGGAAGAAAACACCAGTATCTCTAATGTAGTGGCACAGAGGCATACACAAAACACTTGCTAGTGCAGTGATCCCCCTGACTGTAATTAACCCCCACACCCCCCACCCCATTCCTTTGCTTGGGGGCAGGGAGGCCAGCTTACCCACTAGAATGTGGTCTCAGTTCAACCTGAGTGTGGGAACTGCAGTTCTGACTTTTAAAACTTTAAATCCCCCTGGCTTGTTACAAACACACACAACACCCCCTACCCCACCCCGGCAGCATTATCACCAGAGGGCTATGTCTGAAATATTTCTCTTTGCTGAAGGGAGCTTATGATTAAAGGGAGCAGATTTCAATGAGCACGGCAAGTTCTGATCTGTCCTTTTTTTCACCTCGGCTGAGGGCAAAGACCAGCAGCTTGAAGCTGACCTCTGAAAAAAAGCTTGCTCTGAAAAGGAAGATGTGAATGGCTGGAAATGCTCTTTCTAATGCTTGCCTCTGGAGCCAGGAAAAGGCAGCTGTTTCTGGCCTTTCTATTTTTTTCCCTTGATAGCTGAGAGCTGGGCTTGTTGCCATATCTGTTTGTCTGTCTGAGTCTCCTTGTTTTTCTCAGAAAGCTTCAGAGTCCAGTTGCCCGTAGCGGGTTGCTGGGAACTGAGGTTGTTCCTTGTGTCGTCTTAACTCTCCATGCCAGGACGTTCATGCTTGAATAGGAAACAGCAAGATCTGTCAATATAGGCCTTTTCTTCAGAGCTTTGAGTCTGCATTCTCCACGGCCATCTGTTCCCTTTCACCCTTTTGGACAATGTTGCTATTTGAAACTTCTCTTCCTCCAGTCTCCCACCCCCTCGCCCCATTTCTATTACAAAACCAACAACAAAAAACTTTCTGTGAAATGCTTTGCTCTCCAATGCCTTATCTATTCCTTTTTCCAAATGTTACAAAAATGACATTTTCTCTCTTCCTTTTTTAAGATGAATGACTGAAAAAAAAAATGAATATATTACAGAAGAGATGAGATCAGCCTTTACAAAAAAAAAAAAGGCTGTACTATTTGCAGTAATGGTTCTTAATTTTGCTATATACAAAGTGTCCTTGCTGTTATGTGTGTTAGGGCACTAACAGTTGCGGGTTGCTTTATGCACATATATTATCACACTGTTTACATTTTGATTGTTGATTTTCAAACTACAAAACATTCAATCTCAATAGGAATGTATTCTGGAACAGACAAATTTGGTTGTTTGGAGAAGTCAGTCTGTATTACAATTAAAGTGCATGACCAGCTAGGATTATCAGCCCGAAATCACAAAACTTGTTCCATATACTTTCAGTTTTAGCTGTCCACATGAGAAAGCAATAAGGTAATCACCACCCTGTGACCAGTTTCTGCAAAGATACTGTACAGCTAGAGCTAATTATGAATCATTGTCAATGGGAACCATTGGGATCACATGCCACAATGATGGTTTGCTATTCAAATCATAACATTGTATATATCCATGTTTTGCATGAATTTGCCATCATTTCCTTTAATTTAAAATAGGAGGCAGCAGTTTCTGATGTTAATTTTCTTTTACTAAAGAACTAAAGCCCAGATTTTATATTTTATCTCATAGAAACCTCAAGATTCTTGCTTTACTACAAGTTTGACTTCTCATAGTCATTCCCATGTGCTTCTTCCTTCTCACACCATTCTTTTATCACTTTATATTTGTCACTGTATATAATTATTTTATTCAAGTTTTAGAGCTGCCCATTTCAAATCAATCATACTGTGTGGCATACAATTAAAAAGAAAAAAATTAAAATAATTAAAACTTAATACAAAAAGAAATTAAATACAAATAGCAGCCTAGAGATATTATAATAGCAGCAATACCAACAGCAGTTAGACTTATATACTACTTCACTTATATACTACTTTACAGCCCTCTCTAGGCGGATTACATAGTCAGCATATTGGCCCCAACAATTTGAGTCCTTATTTTACCAACCTTGGAAGGATGGAAAGCTAACACAACCTTGAGCCAATGAGACTCAAATTGCCAAAATGCTGGCAGTCTGCTGTCAGCAGAATTAGCCTGCAGTACTGCATTCTAACCACTGCACCACCATGACTCTTTAGTGGCAGCAGAAGCAGAAAATGGGGCCATTCAAATACTCAGGAGTCCAGACTTGGAGGCAAAAACAGCTTTTCAAGGCCTTCTGAAAGGCCATCAACGTTGAAGGCCATCCTAATCTCAGGAGCAAAATGTTCTAGGCCAGGGGTCGCCAACCTTTTGGGCCTCAGGGACCACCAAACTCGTAATTTTAAATCACGCGGAGCAGAGACCCTGGGAAAATCCCCCCGAAAGTCTGCAGGAATATTTCCCACTCTGTTTTCCTACCGATCGATCATTATTTGGGATTGCAGGATACCGTCTCCAACTCCGTTCTCAGGGGGAGAGAGAGGGAGAGAGACTTTTGGCTTCATGCAAGAGAAGCAGCAGAAGTCTTCCTTTCTCTTCCCCAAACTCCACCAGAAATGAGTTTTTGTGAGACTTGTCAGGCCGGCGTAGCCTCTTGGAGCAGGATGCCTTGCAGGGTCCCAAAGACTCATTTCTGGCGGAATTTGGGGGAGAGAAAAAAAGACTTTTGCTGCTTTTCTTGTGTGCAGCCAAAAGCAGAAGAACAAAGAAGTGGAAAGAAGCAGCCTGGTGGCCAGGCCAGGCAAGTAGGGCAAGTCCCCCCTCTGTCCTTTCGCCCTCCCTTTGTGCTGTTTGCGATGCAAGCGATGCAAGCCTTGTGTTCCCGCAGCCCATGTGGGCGGCGCAGCCTTGTTTTCCCACACAGCCTGGATTAGTTGCTTTGGGGATGACATTTCTCTACGGACCACCAAAATTTTCTCACGGACCACCAGTGGTCCCCGGCCCACTGGTTGGTGACCACTGTTCTAGAGGACACACTGGTAGAAAAGGCACACTTCCTGCAGCAACTTTCCAGGGCTCATGGGACCTGGTACATGCCCAGATTGGGTGTGTAGAAATGATGGGGAGGGCAGTCCCTCAAGTAATCTGGCCCAAGCCACGAAGAGTTTTAAATGTGACAACCAGCACATTTACATCCAGAAACATACTGGCAACCAATGTAACGTCTAAAGAAGTAGTGCTAGATGTGCTGAGTCGCCTATACCATTTACAACCTATGCATTTGCACTCTGCACCAGCTGAAGCTTCCAAGTGCCCCATGTTGAGCATATTTCAGTAATCTATATGAGAGGTCAGAAGGTCATGAGTGACAGTGACCAGAGCCTCTGAGTCCAGGAATGGGCACACAATCCAAAAGTATACAAAGGCCCTCTTAGCCATGGCTATCACCTGATATTCCAGCAGGAGCCATGAGTCCAAGAGGCCTCCTAAGTCTGTTTGAGGCACTATCATCCCAATATGGAAAAAAAAAACAGGTACTGGAAGGCGCAAAGTCACTCAATCTTACTTTGTTTGAGCCAAAGCCCTTTGCACCCCATCCAGGTCCCCTACAGCCTCCAGATCCTGAGACAACATATTAACAGTATCATTCAGGAAGCCTGCAGTAGAGATATAGACCCCAAACTGTTGTATCACCTCACCCAGTAACCTCATGTAGATGATAAATAAAAGGGGAGACAGAACCCAGCCATGTGGCAACTCACAATTCAAGAGTGTGGGCAGCATCTCTCCCTCCTATCAACACTGACTGGAACTGACTCCAGAGGAAGGACAAGCAACGCACAACACCATACCACCCACCCCAATTTCTAAAGCTAATCCAGAAGGGTACCATGATCAGTGGGTATGAAAGGCCACTAAGATGTCACATGAAAAAGCAAGGATGGAAGTAATTCTCCCAACATCCAAAGAAAACAGCATTGGGAGTTAGTTACCCAGAGAGTAATGGTCCTCTGTTCCTTTTGTTGGGATCTTTGGAAATTCGACCACTTGATCAACATGGCTGCTCTCATAAGAAACAGAGAAGTATAGGTCATTCATAGAATGAAAAAAAAAATCTCACACCAGTAATTCATAGTTTATTCATGGAAAATGTACGAACATTTCCCCCTTATGGTAGTATTCTTCTCTGGGCTTATAGAATGGGAACAGTGCCTGCCTTTGTGCAAGACAAGTAGTTGCAGGATGACATGTGGTTACTTGAATTGAGCAATTACCATTTTCTTCAGTTTTAGTAATGCCTATTGAAATAGATAGTCCGGTGATGGATTACCTATCTTCTTGCCATGTGAAGCTTTATATCTAGTGAGCTATGTAAAAAAAAGTTTAATTGATTGAGCTCCAGGCCTTAAGTTTTGGGCCTTTAGATTTCCAAAGCTCAGCAAGAATTGCAATTCTGAGAGTAATATAACAGCTAAGTGACGTGCATATTTTTATTTTGTATCTAAGCTGATCTTACTTAACATTCATATATGTTTACTAAAAGATGCTTCTGCTGAATTAAAAAGGGCACAATGGCTTTTAAGACACGGACAGTACTCCATAGTAACCAGTAATTTATTTATTTATTTATTTTATTTTTATTTATTTTGTCAAACAATTATTAGATAACAGGTAAGTATAAACATGGTTATAAATACATGAAATGGATACAAATAAGAAAAAAAAAGAAACAATAGGACAGGGAGGGTAGGCACGTTGGTGTGCTTATGCACGCCCCCTACAGACCTCTTAGGAAAGGGGTGAGGTCAATAGTAGACAGTCTAAGGTTAAAGTTTTTGGGGTTTGCGGAAGAAACCACAGTCAGGTAGAGTATTCCAGACATTGACTACTCTGTTGCTGAAGTCGTATTTCCTGGAATCAAGTTTGGTACGGTTTATCTTCAGTTTGTATCTATATAGTGCTCTTATATTGTTTTGGTTGAAGCTGAAGTATTCATTGATAGGTAGGACATTGCAATATATAATTTTATATACTATACTTAAATCAAACCGAAGGCGGCGTAGTTTTAGGTTTTCTAAGTCTAGAATTTCAAGTCTGGTGGCATAAGGTATTCTGCTACGAGTAGAGGAGTGGAGGATTCTTCTCATAAAATATTTCTAGACTTTCTGAATTGTATTAATATCAGATATGTAATGCGGGTTCCAGACTGATGAGCTATATTCAAGTATTGGTCTAGCAAATGTTTTATATGCTTTAGTTAGTAGAGTGATATTACTGGAGAAAAAGCTACACAGGATTAGGTTAACAACTCTTAATGCCTTTTTGGCTATGTAGTTACAGTGGGCTCTAGCACTTAGATCATTTGAGATGAGTACTCCAAGGTCCTTGACAAAGTTTTTGTCATCAACAAGGTCTTGGCTATTCAGCTTATATTTTATTTTTTGATTTTTTTTTGCCAATATTTAAGATAGAGCATTTATTTGTTGAGATTTGAAGTTGCCATTTGTTTGACCATTCTGACACATAGTCGAGGTCTTTTTGAAGGGTAGCAGCATTGTCAATGGTGTTGAATAGCTTTACATCATCAGCGAAAAGAACGCAGTTGCTCTTAATATAATCACAGAGGTCATTAATATAGAGTATGAAGAGAGTTGGTCCTAGAACACTGCCTTGGGGGATTCCACTGTTGACAGGTACAGGATTTGATAGGATGCTCCCAATTTTGACCATTTGTTGCCTGTTTGACAGGAATGCTCCTATCCAGTTATGCAGGTATCCAGAGACACCATAAGACCTTAGTTTTAGGAATAGTTTGTCATGTACCACTGAATCAAAAGCTTTTCAGAAGTCTATGTAAATTGCTTCTATTGCTTTGCCTTGATCAAGCTGTGTAGTCCATATGTTTTTACAGTGCAAGAGTTGCAGGTTACAGGACAGTTTCCTTCTGAAACCAAATTGTTTATTGGAGAGTAGGTTGTTTGTCTCTAAGTGGAGGATAATGGATTGGTTAATAATTGATTCTATGACTTTATAGGTGATGCAGCATAAGGAGATTGGTCTGTAATTTTCAACTAGGCTGGGGTCTCCCTTTTTGAAGATGGGAATGACCGTGACTTATGACCATAGTTTTGGCAAGGAGCTAGTCCTGAAAGATTTTTCAAAGATTATGCTTAGAGGTTCAGCTATGGCAGTGGATAGCTTTTTTAAGAAGTAGGCACATATTCCGTCTGGTCCAATAGATAGAGATGGTTTTAGATTGCGTAGTGCTTTTTCAACATTGTCTTCTGTAAAATCAATATGTAGTAGATCATTGTAGTTGTCTGTGGTTTGACTAGGAAATATTGGGTATGATCCATTGCTGTTTACAAATACTGAGCTAAAGAATGTGTTAAAGAGGTTGGCTTTAATGGTATAATTATCAATTTAATTATCAACAATGTTTTAGACTAAATGTTTTATTTGGCTGTTCAGCCATTATAATAATTCAAAAAGAAATGTACTTATAGCAGTGTTGATATGGTGAATGGTGTATAAGAACTCATTTTTTAATTCTAACTGAGCAGATGTTACACCCAAATGTAATTAATCAAATGTAATTAATTCATCACTATTACTGGACTTAATTAACAAATATTCCAGAATTTTACCTGGAGCTTACTGTTTGAACTACTGCAAGTTTATTGAATATCATAGATTTCTAATAACATTAGTAACTGTTAATGTTAATGATTATCCTAACATAATACAATGGCTTGCATATTTCCTTACTGTAACTGGACAAGAGCATCAACTTTTTCGGCAATTTGCTATTGGAAATTAAGTGTGTTAATTTAAAGTACTTCAATTTCAAATTACTCTCCATTGGACTAGAAATACAATCAGTTCATGACTGTAGCTATGAACCATATATAGCTTCACGGCTTTGTGATTTTTTTTCTAGGTACAGTAAATGACTGCTGGAAGTTAATTGCTTGGGAATTAATTCACCCTGGACTTTTGTATTGTTTTCACTTTCTGCATTGATTTTGAAAATTGTCATTTACTCCCAAGACAGACTGTTCTGATCATAGTAACTGTCTTAAATTTAATACTTTCAGTTGTTTCTGTTTCCAGAAAAGTTATTTCAAATGGGTAGAATAGTATATTTCTGTTATATCTCTTGAACACAGAAACTATTGATGACATGCTGGTGACAAAGCAGTGGTGCAGAATACTTGTGTGAGAGATTTCTTCAGTGTTTGTTTTTAACATAAGCCACCCCATGGCCCTGACAGTGCATTAATGGCACTATACATTTTCTTAAATTGATCAATAAATAATACACTCCTTACTGTCAACTTGTCCTTGGAGAACAAATGAATGTATTCCACAAAATTTCCAAGATACTTTGTTTGTTTGTTTTCCTTTTTCTTCACATTTCCAGTCTTTGCTTAATTCCTATCTTGGTTTCTAGCAACAGATATATCTTTGCTAGAATGGAAAACTTATAAGGATACTCCATCTAGGAATTTGGCTAAGCCTTCCACCTCCTTCAGAATGGTAATTTCAAAAATATAATTAGATCCTCACAAGTATTAGTAGTTGTCGTATTAGATTTCTGTCCAGCTTTTATGACTTTATAAGTCACTCAAAGTGGTGAACATACCTAATATGCTTTCCTTCTCCTATTTTCCCCACAATAACAACATCGTTGTTCACTCCTAAGGGAATTCCAGAACTCCTAATATCTTGGTTTCTAGGCCAGCGCCTTAGCTCTACACAAAATGCTCTCCAACAAAGGAGATTTATAAGGCTTCTGTAAGCATCAGCACATATGTTCTTTCAAGTTTATAAGAAAGACAAATATGCTTCAGGATAGGCAGCTTTAGGCAGGTGCATCCTCAAGAAAATAGTTACAATGACCTTATCGGATACTGCTTTGTTTTCCAAAATAGACACTTTGAAATTCAGGCCTTCTGCCTGTGCCATAAATAAAGAAGCCGTGTTTAGCATTACAGCATTATCTCACATTTCCTTGTGCTCTTCCCTTTGTCTTAGCTTCTACCAGTGAGATTTTTATAGTTAATGTCATAATCAGCTGCACAACCATTTCAAGAATTTCAACTGAGAAATAATCTGTTCTTCACATCCAGTTCAAAATTCAAGAATGAACCATGTTTGGATAGTTCTAAAGGGGTGCAGACTGGATAATTTCTAAGAGCACAATAATGAATTTTCCATTTTTCCTTATAAGACAAAGTAGTTTTATAGAATACAGTAATAATAGAACCCATGTGAGTTTTATATAAATAAAGTAGGTAGTCTGGTATACTTAATTATTACTTAAGTTTTTAGATTTATGTTAATTTCTGATATTAAGCATGTAGGAAAAGATATATTATCTCCTCTGTTAGAGAAGACCACAAGCCTTTTTCAAAATGGTGCCTGTCAGCTTCTGACGACCATTGTGTAGAATAGAAGACTGATGAGTAGGCCAGTCTAGAGCTTGAGAGAAGGGAGATCATCTACAAGGGCTTCAAATGGCAACTCCTCGCAAGAAGACCTTAAAACAGTGGTCTCCCATGGGACTCAGCAACCAGGAGTCCAGGGAGACAACATCTTCACTCTCAGGAGTGCTGGAGCCTTTAATAAAGACACTCAGCCAGCCACATCATTTTGTAATCACATTAGGAGATGTTGAATATAACCACTGTAGGGATATTAGACACCTCAAAATGGTGACTTTTTAGAGAACTTCAGCAATGTAGCCATCATGACTGATTCTCAGAGACTGCCTGAACAAATCCCTGCAGTTTTCTTGTCAAGGTTTTTCAGAAATTGCCAAACTAAAGCCCTAACATAGGGCACTACATGGGGCCACCCTTGAAAAAGAACTAGAAGCTTCAGCTATTATAGAATGCAGACAATTTTGTGTTTGCATGGGTGCCAATTTGTGCTGGCTGGTTATGACCTTTAAAGCCCTACATGGCAGGGGGCCAGGCTACATACACAACCATCTTCATCCCATTTCATCAGCCTGTTTCACCCAATCAGTCAGGGAAGGTATGTTCCAGACCTTGACAGTTGAAGAATCTAACTGAACAGAGCCTTCTCTGCCATTGTCCACTCTCTGTGGAACATACTCTCCACCAGAGGTGAGGCAGGACTCCACTCTCCTGGCTTTCTAGAAAGGAGTGAAAACATGGCTTTGCAACCTTGCTTGGGAAGGTTGACTGAGTCTAGAGTTTTGTTATCCTCAACCATATCCTTACTCCCCATTCAGCTTGGAACTGTCCAGTCTGTTAATTTGGGCCTTTCTCTGGTAAGATTTATTGACTCCTCCTAGGAAATGTGTACATTGCCAAAATTCTTACCCACTGATTTTCCATGTGCACATTCTATTTAAGCCACCCAGCTAGCTTTGTGCCTAAGAGAGGACTAGAATTCAGAATCTCTCAGTTGCTAATCTGGTGTCTTAACCACTTCACCAAACTGGCTCTCTTTTAGCATTTTATCAGATTTTTGGAGGGTGTTTTTGTTTTGTTTTTGCCCTTTCCTAGGGCACTGTATCTATTAGCAATATTACTAGCGAAGTTGAATATATGACAGGAAAATGGATTTACTGGAACATCCTAACCTTCTGTTCTTATTCTGATTGTGTAATGAATGTTATTAAGACCATGAAAGAAGATCGATGGTCTGATTACAATTTACACTTGACATAGTAACATAAGCAGCATATTTGAGCCATCTCTTTCCTTGCCTTTTGCAATATTCTGCCACTGAGATATCCGTTGTGTTCTAGCATTCAGCAGTGGGGCAACATACTGATCTGTCAACTGCTACTAAGGAATTGCTCTGTTTCCTCCATAGCTCACACTGAGCTTGGCTCTGTTTCACTTGACGTGAAGGACTGAAGAAAGCTTTTAGCATTTCTTCTATAAATAGAACATAAAGATTAATTTTCCTGCTGCCTTATAAAATGGAAATTGTTCTACTCTAAAATAATTTGCACTAAAACATATGCATAAAGAATTCCACATGTGGAGGGCTTATCTAAATACAGGTCATAAAAATAATCCATCAAGCAGTTGTCCATGCTGGTACTATTATAGCCTGGCACCACAAGGCTATACCACTCAGACATGAGGGCAAAGTAATTATTTTCTTTGTAATCATTGTGCCCTTGAACCTGGTATTGTTTACTAAGGGTACCTGTTGACATCATTGGGTGTGTAGTGGAATGTGCCATTGAGTTAAGAGTAATAACCTACTTCCTCTATTTCTAGGCTGTAAATTAATAATTTTCTAATGATTTTGTGGTCAGTTTATGATTTCTATGTGAGAGGTGATAAACAGTGCAATAATAAGAGTTTCAGACAGTTTGTCATGACTTGAAGAATAATAACCCCTTCATTTTCTGATGAGACAAACTATGCCTTACATCTGTTTAGTTTGTTATGCCTATATATTAATGGTGTGATAGAAAGTCTATAGTACTATAGTAAATTTTCAGCATTGTGAGCTTTTACTTTTTGAGCAATTTGAATGGAGGAGCAGACATGGGGGTTGTGGCACACACATGAATTGCTCAAAATACAATCCAACAAGACTACTGTACTTTGGCTTTTGTAGTTACTTAATGCAATTATTTAATTATTAAATAATTTGTTTACTGAGCAGAACTTTGTTTATTGGGCAAAATCATGCCAACTGTAAGCAATTGGTGTTGGGCTACTAGTTTATAACTTGATAGGTTATCATCTGAATGCTAATGCGGAATAGCAAATCTGTTTGGTGTAGTTATCAAAGCCAGCAAGTTGGAAACTGGGAGACTTATTAAGCCTGAACCAGTCAAGACTGACTTGAAGGCAAGAAATGAAGAAAGAAAGGAATGGAATGGAATAAATACCCAATGTAGAATTTTTCAAGTTAAATTAATGACAAAACAATTGCCTGAAGCTTTTCTCATAATTTTAGACAATAAATTTGTCATAAATGTAATTCCTAAAAAGCAGAAACTTCATGATTTCTTAGGTTCATTTCAAACCTATTCTTAGCCATAGAAATTCACAGTGACTTTATGTGAGTTACTGTCTCTTAGATTAAGCTACTCCAGAGGGCTGGGTATAAGATGAAGAGTGATCCTCATGAAAACTGTCTTGCTCTCTTGGAAGAAGTCCTGATATAAATCTAACAAAATCTATATATAAATAACTCCAGATAGGACATAAAATTTCTTCACTGCAGAGGAGTGGATTAGCCATGATAAATGCAAGAGGAAAATATTATTTCTTTCTGGGTGCACAATATTACAATCATAGATCTTATTATATTTGAGCCAGATCTCTTTCAGACTCTCTGTTCCTTGCAATATTGCCAAAGAGTTTGAACTTTGCTCTAATATAAACAGGGGTGGGATACGACAGGGTTAACTACCGGTTCGGGATTTATGAGCTTTCCTGCCAGTTCTGAGCCGCAGGTCTGTTAATTGTCATTAGCACGCTGTGTGCTGAGAAGCAGTCTTTGAAACAGCCCCCATTTCTTGTTTTTTTAACTGCAGCTGCGCCTCATTCGGCAGCTGAAGTTGAAAAATCAGGAAATAAAGATCAGGTAAGAGTCCAGGTGGGTAGGTGGGCAAAAACATCAGCAGACATAGAACCGGTTCTACATCTGCTGTTCTTCAGAGCTACCCGGTTCTACAGAGGTGGACAGAACCGATAGAAACACACCCCTGAATACATATTACTGTTCTCTATTCTTTAGTAGAACACATGGCTGCAAGCTTCTTTCTGATATGATATGAAAATTGTAATAAGTGTAACAATTTGTACATGGATATCAGTCCTTTAAAATATTGTTCTAGACAATATGAGCAGCTGTCTATAATAAACATAGGTATATTGTGTATCACCTTTTTTAGTTCATCATTGTAAGTTTATTTTGTACACTTAGATTCAAACTATAAATTTAACTCTGGTTTCAAGAACATAACATTAATGTGTGTATCTTTTTTTTAATTCTAGGATCTTCTAGAAATGGAGATTGGGATTCTGGCTATGTGACTGCAGCGTTGGGGAACACATGGAGTCATTGTGTCAACACAAGGCTGATTTTACAGTATTTGGACTCAAAGACAAGACAGGTGAGGAAACAAAAGAGGAATATTATTTCTACAGTCACATCTCATAAACAATATGGTCAAGTTGGCCTGTTTTGCTGAAAGAAGGTACTCTAGTTTGTAATTCACATTTGAAAGTGGAAGCAGGGAGGTTCCCAAATCAAAAATTCTTGCCTATTATGTCTACTTTCTTCCCTCCTGAAGTGAAATTGTTGCTGTAACATTAACTTCATAACTTCCATAAATGACTTAGATGAGGGAATAGAAGGGAAATCAAATTTGTGGATGATACTAAGCTGGCAGGAATAGATGATAGACTCAAGATCCAGATCTTGACAGACTTGAACACTAGGCTCTATTTAACAAAATGAAATTCAGTGTAGAGAAAAGTAAAGACTTGCACTTAGGCAAGTAAAAAAACCAAAGGACATATATAGACTGGATGAAACCAGGCTTAATAGCAGTAACTGTGAGAAAGATCTTGGAGTCTTAGTGGACAACCAATTAAATATGAGACAACAGTGTACGGCAGCAGCCCAAAAAAAAACAGTGCAATCCTAAGTTGCATTAACAGAGGGATTCAGTCAAGATCAAGGGAGGTACTAATACCACTCTAGAAAGCCTTAGTAAGACCACATCTAGAATACTGCTAGAATACAGAATACAGTTTTGGTCACCACACTATGAAAAAGATGTTGAGGCTCTAGAAAGAGTGCAAAAAAGAGCAACAAAGATGATTACGGGACTGAAGGCTAAAACATATGAGGTTACAGGAATTGAGCATGGCTAGTCTAGTAAAGAGAAGGACCAGGGGAGACATGACAGCAGTGTTCCAATATTTGAGGGGCTGCCACAGAGAGGAGGGGGTCAATGTGTTTTCCAAAGCACCTGAAGGCCAGACAAGGAATAATGGGTGGAAACCAATATGGGAGAGATTCAACCTAGAAATAAGGAGAAATTTTCTGACCACGAGAGCAATCAACCAATGGAACAACTTGCCTTCAGAAGTTATGGGAGATTCATCATTGGAGGCTTTCAAGAAGAAATAGTGTAGGGTCTCCTGCTTGGGGGTGGCGGGGGTTGGACCAGATAATCTGCAAGTTCCCTTCCAACTATGTTAATCTGTCAGTTAAAATTTCAGAGCTAAGTATTAGGCAAAATATCTTGGGTTAAAGTAAAACATATATGTCCTAAGTACTGAAGAGGAAAAAGAGTAGAGAAAAACTATAGCCCCCTATATTTATGCCCCATCCTGTGGTTGTGCAGTTCCTCACTTTTTACAAGTCAAGATATCGAGGGAGACCACCAGTGTGATTAAATGCTGATTTCTAGGGTTCTAAGCTGGACAGGGTGTTGACAGATGCAGAAACGACTGGGAGAAGTCACAAAATCTAAACATGCTGCATTCATGTTGCCTTTTCATTCAAATAATACAAAAATCAGAAAATTGTCGCTTATTGTCCCATACGTTACAACCTAGCAATTTTCTGCTCTAGGTAAATATTGAGCCCTGTTAAAGCAAGCAACAAATTCCCTGGTGTACTAATGGCAGACATAACTTTCCGGTGCCCTTGGTTACAAACCAGCTGTTTTTGCTCTTGTTTGATCACTGCTGTATAAATAGCATTCCAGCACTTGTGTCATAAAACTATAATTTTGAATAGTAGTAACTGGAGAATATGTTATATTAAATATTAAAAGGAAGAATGTATAATTATGCATCTGAGTCTTTTAAATTCTGAAAGACCTAATGTTAAAGAAAATGCTATACTCACTGGGGTTTCAACGGTTTACTCCATTTATGTTATTCATTTATGTGAAGCCAAAATCTGGGGTGAAATAAATGCAAAATTATTTTAGAATAAACAGATCCGAACTGATAAGACTGGCAGAGAAGACAGAAGAAGTCAGTGTAATGTTTACCAAAAGGCATGATGTTTCTATCTTTCAATTTTTATAATTTAATTTTTATTAAAATAAACATATGTTTACTAGTATATAAATTATTTATTAGTATGCAGTAGAATTTACCAATTACTTTTAATGAACATGCGTTCTTGCACCGAATTATAGAGCAAAGGCTAGTTGTAATTGGCAGTTGAAGCCGAATAATAATGATGTATGTAAATAATTATATAAAAATATTTTAAAAATTGAAATATTGTTTTAAAGATTTGCTTGGAATTGTGAAAAGCACTTAGAATGTTGCTGAAAGGTGCTTTGAATAAGACTGGGATGTATTAAAAGTCTTTAGAACCTATAAATAAGAAAATGTTACTTTATAAACACTAATATAGGGTATGCAGAAAATGAGTTTTAGAAAGGAAAAGAATCCTGCATTAAGTTTTGGTAATGCCGAGTACAGTCTGGATAGTAGTAACAAATTTGTGAGCATTTGCTAGAAAACATTTGGATCAGGTGTATAAAACTGAGATAATGCCAGGCTAGCTAATGATTCCTAATTTTTTTTTAACACTATGTTTCCAGGTTGCATTCAGGAGTCTCCATTGGATTCTAAGTGTATACCCCACATGCTCTAAAGCTGGGGTCTCCAACCTTGGCAACGTTAAGACTCACGAACTTCAATTCCCAGAGTTCTGGGAATTGAAGTTCACAAGTCTTAACGTTGCCACGGTTGGAGATCCCTGCTCTAAAGTACCTTTATTGAACTAAACGTCAAGCATTGCATAAATGAAACAATTAGAGCCAGTTTGGTCTAGTGGTTGAGGCATCAGGTTACAAACCAAGAGACTGTGAGTGCTAGTATCATCTTAACCATGAAAGCCAGCTGGGTGATCCTGGGCCACTTCACTTTCTCCCAGCCCAATTCACTTCATGGGGTTGTTGTTGTGGAGAAAATAAGAGGAGGAAAGTATGTTCGATATGTTTGCCATATTGAGTTATTTGGAGAAAATAATAAAGGCAGGATATAAATAAATAAAAACAAATACTGAGCTCAGTATTGTTGAAAAACGTTACTGATAATCCAAATCTGCTACTTTTCAAAAATGCAAGTTTCTTCCACATGGACAAGGTAATAATGAAAAAGCAGCTGTACGTGGTTTTCAATACATGGTATCTATTGTTCAAATTTCCAACACAGAAAATGCCATAACATGCTTAGATATTTCAGATACAATCCTATGTATTAGCATTCCATATGGATTCTAAAACAAATCTCATAATGCTCAGATAATGACTGTAGCTATTGCCAGTTGGAGATGATAGTAGTTTTTGGCCTACAGAAAAGAAAATCCCACTGAGTTTGATCAGTTTTTCTGGATTGTACATGCGTAAAAATTATAGCAGCTTCATCTGTGACACTAGATCTGTTTGTTTAATTATTTTGTATTTTGATCAACTCAATTGGCATATAGTTTAGTGGACTGAGTGCAACAGGCAATGACCACAAAAACCCAGTTCACCATTTAACGGATGTTTGGGTCTACTTCAGATCATTATCTTTCCATCAAAATCAAGGTTTCCTAAATTTGAAATTACTATTTGAATAAAAATGAAGAAGGTAGTGTTAATGAATTCATACAGTACTGTATTTCAAGTTATTCACAACACATGTGGTGTTTTAATATGGTCAAGTAAAATTAGATCAGTACATAATACAGATGGACATTTCCCTCAATGTCTCTTTGTAAATCATTGTTTTCCCCAATGGAGTTGATTTATTGGGAAAAGTTATATCTTTGTTATGTGTGGATCATTAACTCTTACAAGCAAAACTCTTATTAAAAAGATAAATATTTCCTTGCTTATCAGCTATCTCTATGCTTACACTATTTTAATTTGAATTCTTTTCCTTTCATTACTAGCCAATACCATACCAGTAGATCTGCTTAATGTTTTGATTTTCCTGTAGCTGTAGGAGAGAATGAAGGATTAAGACTATAACAGGGCATCCATTTTGATGTAGAGCTTTATCAGTGATGGATCCCACCCTGTAGAAGACTATGTTCCTAAAGATTTGTCAGGTCTTACAATTTGGAGATCGACAATGAATTGATGAATTCCTCCTGCCTCTGGAAATGAGAATTAAATTTGTGTGTCATTCAGTATTGATAGTAGTGCAATTCAGATGTTTGGAAGGTTTATAAAGAGGTTTATGTAGTTATAAAAGAACCTGGGGAACAGAAAGAACTCATGTGTAGGTCAAAGACTAAGAGAAAGACATGACCTCAGCCTTATTGACACAGTACATTCTAGAAAACATCAAAGCAAAAACACATTTTTATTTCCATAGCCCATCCTGGCAAGGTAGCTAAAAAAAGTCTGTTCGTTAAAAACTGCAGAAAGGTATAAGAGAGTCAGTGGCATTGTATACATTCCTGGTAATTGACCAACATACTTTCTAAGGTTATTTTCACTTTCTAACTAACTCTGAGTCTAGACTAGAACGGAAATAGATAATCAATTTAACCTGACAGTTATCCTTTCTATCTATTGCCTTGCATAGAAAGGAGTCACCTAATTATTGTCCACAATGTTCGAGTACAATATTGTTTTCCATTAATGATCTCCCAGTAGGGACTATTCTTTACCTCAGGAAATACTAGGTAGTCTATTCTACTGCTTTTGATCTTGATTGGGTTAAAATACCTTCAGCTATAATTTCTTGTTAAAAGGACTATACTGTTAAAAAGAAGGAGTTATGTATTTCTTTAGAATTTGGCTTGGTAGAGTGTTTTGCTTCTTCATCAGTATTTACGGTCACTGTCTGACATAAATATACATCAACAAATGAAAAACTCCCCCACTTTCCCACCCCCAATTTTGTTCTATGCTGAGGGGAATACTTGGCCTGGATTCCTTTACTTATCTTTGCCTTTTAATGTATTCCATTCAGGCTCAGAAATGTGTGTTTTTCATATTGCTGAGTTAATTTTTTTGTAATCATACAGAATGAGGGTTATGACTGAATTTTGGAAAACATCTTGTTCTATGCTAAAATCATTTGGCAGGCAGTCCTGTGGGTAAAAATATTTGTACTGTGGTCTAGTGCTTGGATAGTTTTCTTGGCAAGAAACTAAGTCCCACAACTTTCTACTTCAGACTGTTATTAATGTAGGTTAGAGATGCATGCATGTGTTTGACAGAGTTTCCATTATCCCTCACAAAGTCAAATGGAGAAATGTTAATATGTTGTGTTTTTATGCCTATTCCCATAAATGTTAACTTATCAAATGAAAACTGCCAGGAACTTACAGGTTGAGGGGAAAGAATTACATATAAAAATTTATGAGCTAGAAGTCAAAAACAAAGAAACACAGCAAACAGAGTTTTACACTAAGAAGGATATTAGGGGACAGGTATATACATAGTGTAATATGATTACATATTACGTATGATTATACATACAGATGAAACTCAAAAAATTAGAATATTGTGCAAAAGTTCATTTATTTCAGTAATGCAACTTAAAGGTGAAACTAATATATGAGAGAGACTCATTACGTGCAAAGCAAGATAGTTCAAGCTGTGATGTGTCATAATTGAGATGATGATGGCTTACAGCTCACGAAAACCCTAAATCCACAATCTCAGAAAATTAGAACATTGTGAAAAGGTTCAATATTCTAAGCTCAAAGTGTCCCACTCTGATCAGCTAATGAAGCCATAACACCTGCAAAGGGTTCCTGAGCCTTTAAATGGTCTCTCAGTCTGGTTCAGTAGGAATCACAATCATGGGAAAGACTGCTGACCTGACAGTTGTGCAGAAAACAATCTTTGATACCCTCCATAAGGAGGGAAAGCCTCAAAAGGTAATTGCAAAAGAAGTTGGATGTTCCCAAAGTGCTGTATCAAAGCACATTAATAGAAAGTTATGTGGAAGGGAAAAGTGTGGAAGAAAAAGGTGCACAAGCAGCAGGGATGGAGAGGATTGTCAGGAAAAGGCCATTCAAAAGTGTTGGGGACTTTCACAAGGAGTGGAATGAGGCTGGAGTCAGTGCATCAGCCACTACACACAGACAGATCCTTGACATGGGCTTCAAATGTCATATTCCTCTTGTCAAGCCGCTCCTGAACAACAAACAACGTCAGAAGCATCTTACCTGGGTTAAAGAAAAACAGACCTGGTCTGTTGCTCAGTGGTCCAAAGTCCTCTTTTCTGATGAGAGCAACTTTTGCATCTCATTTGGAAACCAAGGACCCAGAGTCTGGAGGAAGAATGGAGAGGCACACACTGCAAGATGCTTGAAGTCCAGTGTGAAGTTTCCACAATCTCTGTTGATTTGGGAGCCATGTCATCTGCTGGTGTTGGTCCACTGTGCTTCATTAGGTCCAGGGTCAACGCAGCCGTCTACTAGCAGATTTTGGAGCACTTCATGCTTCCTTCCACACATTAAGCGAGCTTTATGGGGATGCTGACTTCATTTTCCAGCAGGACTTAGCACCCGCCCACACTGCCAAAAGCACCCAAAGCTGGTTCAATGACCATGGGATTACTGTACTTGATTGGCCAGCAAACTCGCCTGACCTGAACCCCATAGAGAATCTATGGGGCATTGCCAAGAGAAAGATGAGAGACATGAGACCAAACAATGCAGAAGAGCTGAAGGCCTCTATTGAAGCAACCTGGTCTTCCATAACACCTCAACAGTGCCACAGGCTGATAGCTGCCATGCCATGCTGCATTGAGGCAGTAATTGTTGCAAAAGGGGCCCAAACCAAGTACTGAGTACATATGCATGCGTATACTTTTCAGAGGTCTGATATTGTTCTATGTACAATCCTTGTTTTATTGATTTTCTGAGATTGTGGATTTGGGGTTTTCATGAGCTGTAAGCCATAATCATCTCAATTATGACACATCATGGCTTGAACTATTTTGCTTTGCATGTAATGAGTCTAGTTCATATATTAGTTTCACCTCCTAAGTTGCATTACTGAAATGAATGACCTTTTGCGTGATATTCTAATTTTTCGAGTTTCACCTGTACTCGTACAAATACAAACAAAAATTATAATATATTGGTATAATAGTTGATACTGTTGTATTTGGTACTGTGGTTGTAAGATGTTTTGAACATAAAAAAAAGACATGGTAACCCCTCTTTGCACATGAAAAAGACATGGTAACCAATCAGAGATTGGATTAATAAAGTTGAAGAACAGAATGGCACTTGATCTTTGAATCTTCATTAAAGTATTGTCCACCTTTCTGGTGGGACTCCTACCTATCATTCCCCAGATGTGTTTGATCTTTAATTCCCAGAACGTCTGGTTAGCATGAACAAAATAATGCGTCCAAACTGGCTGAATTATGTTCTAAGAAAATTAGGCTGCATTTTAATTCCAATATATAAGCATTACTGTTATAAAGTGTTTGGAGAGTTAAGCTATTATCAGGAAAGAGCAGGGGTGTCAAAGTGGCGGCCTGCAGGCTGGATGTATCACACGCAGGCCAGGCCCAACCCAGCTCTGTGAAGGGGGAAATTGTCGCAAAATGTCATGACGCTGTGAGTTTGACACCCTTGGGAAAGAACATTCTCAGTGAAAAAATATTGTAATCATTTTTGCAGTGTACACTGTGTTAATTTGAAGGAAGGCAAGCTTGGCAAAAAAATCCTTTTTTTTAATCTGCAAGGAGAAGCACTTCAGTAACCTATGTTTGTTCATGTTGCTATTCTTTATTCTGATCACTACCTGAAGTAGGGATAAATATATCTGAGTGGGATGTTTGTTAAAGCACCAGTGCAACCTATGTACTACCAGTATTTTTATAATTAGGTTGGATTTATAGCCCACTTCTGACAAAGAGCCCACAAACAGCCATTGCCAGTGATTCTATAAAACCAGGAAGAGAGAAAATCCCTTCACAAGTAACTTCCGCTGGTCAGGGTTTTCTCATAGGATGGGGTGATGTATGATACATTTAGATTGCCCTGTAAATGGTTTTATTTAATGCTGACCCATTAACCTGGTTTTAATTAAAGCTTTTGTTAACTGTACTTCTCTTCAGAGGGCTATAATTTCCATTGCAGCATGCAAAAAATAAGTGTGTGGTTTTCTTATTTGGAGACAAATTCTGACATGTTTTTCCTGGGTTAACAGTGCTAGACCACAAATACCTTTTCGACTATGTTATCCAAAATACACTCTATAAGTCCCTCTGAAAGTCATCGTATCTATTTTCCACAGAACAAAAATCGAACAAATACAATCTAGAAAAATATTCTTTCAACTATATGTTTGCAGTTAGGGTATCTGTTTTGATACAGCAGCTGGAAAAATATTCATATCATTCTTCTTTTTTGTGCAGTGTAGACTTAGATGGGTTAGATGCAGGAGTGGACTGCTACTGGTTTGCCCTGGTTTGGGTGAACTGGTTGTTAAATCTGTGGCCAGTTCAGTGAACCAGCGAATCCCACCCCTGGCTGGCCCCGCCCAACCCTCTCATCCCCTCCCAGGAGTCCCCATGTGGCCTGGGTTTTTTTGGCAGCAGTTATTAAGGTAATGCCACAGATATTAAGTGAACCCATTATTTACACTGGGTGGTTTTTGCTGGAAACTGGACCCAAAAAAATGTCATAAATCACAGTCATGAGACCATAAGACAACTGTGTTCAAAATCTGACCACATGACTGTGGGGACGCAGGCCATCTGTTAGAACTTGGAATCCAGGTTCTGAGTATCTTTTTTTTTTGATAGGTGGGGTCCTTTATAACTTTTAACAGTTGCTAAGCAACCAGTTGTAAGTCAAGGACTATCTTTAGTCATTCCACAACTGGGCTTCAATGTATTCTGCATGAGGCTGTTTTGAAGCTACAACTGATCCATAATGCAGTGACATGGACAGTGATGGGCTCCACAAACTTCAGTGGTTTCTGGTGAGCTTCCGGGTAAAATTATTATTATCTATAAAGCCCTTCCCGTCATAAAGTTTGGTCATTTGAGGGACCATCTGCCTTCCATAGTTTTTGCCATTCAGTAAGATCAGGCACATTGAGCTTACTTTAGATTTCAAAATGTAAGCTGTCCGGAGTAATTTAGAGCCAGATAACTTCTTAAATAAATAGTGTGAACAGAGTTCCATACATCTCTTTCAGCAATTTACTTTGGGTTAAGTGGCTTATAAATATATTTAATATTATTATTAATTTCAATAAATCATTGCTATATTGTATCATTTTAAGTTTCTTATATGATTTATTTTGGAAAACCCGTTTCTCATTCCTTGCCTATGTGTACAGAT
Source organism: Pseudonaja textilis (assembly GCF_049901715.1). Taxonomy (NCBI): domain Eukaryota; kingdom Metazoa; phylum Chordata; class Lepidosauria; order Squamata; family Elapidae; genus Pseudonaja; species Pseudonaja textilis. Next base: position 266,163,006 of record NC_141990.1, read on the forward strand.
AGTCCTTGACTTACGACCACAATTAAGGCCCAGAAAGTATGTTGCTAAGTGTAAATTTGTTAAGTGGATTTTGCCCCATTTTATGACTTTTCTTGCCACAGTTGTTAAGCAAATCACTGCAGTTGTTAAATTAGTCGCATGGTTGTTAAGTGAATCTGATTTCCCCACTGACTTTACTTGCCGGAAGTTACAAAATATGATCATGTAAACCTGGGACATTGCAACTGTTATAAATATAGACCTGTTGCCAAGCATCTGAATGTAGATCATGTGAATATGGGGATAGGGCAATGGTCATAAGTGTGAGAAATGGTCATAAGTCACTTTTTTTTTGGTCCATTGTAACTTCACACAATCACTAAACAAACTGATGTAGGTCAAGGACTATTTGTACTCCAATGGGAGGTTGAATCTGCACCAAGCACATTCTGAGGTGGAGAATTGCTGATGTACAGATTAGAGCCAATCCAAGGGTGTCTCTTCATCACCCTGACCAGTGGTGGCTAAGCTTTTTGGGCTCCCATGCCGATAATTGTGTGTGTGCTTACCTGCTTGTGCTCGCGTGCCATCACCCAGAAGGCAATGCATGCGCCCCCCCCATGCCTCCTGCGCATGTGTGAGCAACCTGCCGACTCGCATGACCTGCGCTTGTGCGTGCCTCGTGCTTCTGCGCATGCACGAGTGTCTCCTGCGCACCGCCATGCCCCCACACATGCGTGCCAGATATGCAACAATCAGCTGGCGGATGGGTGGTGCGTGTGCATGCGCAGTACATGTTGTCTGGGAGAGTGCTCGCATGCCAGCAGTAATGGCTCTGCGTGCCACTTCCGGCACGCATGCCATAGGTTCGCCACCATGGCCCTAGCCCAAAGGTGTCAAACGGGCAGCCCACAGGCCAGATGCGTCACATGCAGGCCACACCCACCCCAGCTCCGTGAATGGGAAAAACATAGCAAAATGTCATGTGACGACAAAGTGATACGGCGAGTTTGACCGTGCCCAAGACTCTTAAACTCCTGCTCTTTCTTTCTTGCCTTGCAACAGCAGAGAAAACTGCCTAAATCTGTCCATCATCCCACAGTTTCCTATTTCTTAACTGGGAACTTTTCTAAAAAGAAAAAAAAAATTCAGAGAATAGGAAAGAAACCCCCAGGTATTTATTACAAGCTAGAAAATGTTGTGGTTTTAGTGGTGGGGAGATGCTGCTGAGCAGACGTGAGATAGGCAACCACCTTCTTATGGAACTCTTTTTCTTAGTATTTGCTTCTACATGTGATCCAGCACTCTTCTCTCAATTTTATTATGCAGCACCTGGCATTTTTTTTTATTTCATTCCTTTCCATCGGATCATTCTCTCGTTGTTTTTCATCCTCGCTCACCTCGGCATGGGAACCACAGCTTTAGACTACTGCACACTGCTAATTAGCATCATTTCTGCCCACTGGTAATTAGAAAGGAAGAGGAGGAAGACATCAAAGGGCAAATATACATTTCCATGTCTGTGTTGGCTTTCCTGGGTAGGTTGCTCTAGGAAATTCTTGTGATTCTGGAGGTCAATTGAGAATGATTGGGGAAAAGAAGGAAATTGATTAGAGATATGATTCAGGGAAGAAATTAATCAATGAAGATATGGATAACAGAGACAGGAATAAAGAGAAAGAATTGCTTCTTTTACTACTTGCTGCAACAGATTACCCACGAAGGAATGTTACTCCAGACAGGGGAAAATGTTCCTCATCTCTACTTTAAACCTTTTGAAAGCAAAAAACAAAGACAGCTTGGCATGATAATCCATCCTAGGAGAAAATATGCAGCCGAAGGAAGTGGAACTATCATTTTTCCATTCAGATTGTTTATTAAAAAAAAGTATTACTTGTCATAATAGCAATAAAACTTGAACATTTTCCTCACTAAAGTCACAAGAACTAGACTGGTGTTTCTTTTTTTCTTTCTTTACCTACTGCTTCTGTCTTCCTGATTTGTGCCTCCCTCCCTCTCTCTTACACACACACACACACACACACACACACACACACACACACACACGCTTTAAGCAGAAGACCAAGGAGTTGGATATTCAGATAGACAGATAAATTTCCCGTCTTTATTATTTTTTTATTATTTCTATTTTTTCCAAGATCTGACAAGATCCACATAGCAGCTTTTTTCTCTGGCCTGAATCAATGCATTACTTAAGAGGGTGGCAAACAAAAGGTGCTACAATCTCCCATATGAAAATTGTACTTGTTCATGATCAGGCATAGAGAGGTTACATCTGATATCTTATTAAAATACCAACTATATTCACATTAGAGGTAAGTATGCAAAATAGCAATAGAACTTAGACTTATATACTACCTCACAGTGCTTTACAGCCCTCTCCAAGCAATTTACAGAGTCAGCATATTCCCCGCAACAATCTGGGTCCCACCGACCTTGGAAGGATGGAAGGCTTAATCAACCTTGAGGCACTCAGACTTGAAATCCTGGAGTGAGCAATGAGTTAGCCCCGCAGTACTGCATTCTGACTACTGCTCCACCATGGCTCTTTCTAGGAATTTTAATTGTTCTCATGATGAGATCACTATTGTTGTTTTTTAAATGACCAGTTTTTTAATGTGTCAAGGACAGTGATCAAATTTCTATCTGTAGCTTTAGCCTACACAAACCAACTGGTACCTCGTTCTTAGTTTTGAGTGACTTTATTTTATGTCATTTTTATGCATGCACTTTTGTTGTTCTGTGCATTTTAATGTACGTTGGCTTGGTTTCGGGCTATAAAGCAATAAATCAATCAATAAAAGCCATAAAACAATGAATAAACCCATTTGCTTTTTTGCTATCACAATTTGTCATTGTAATCAACTCAGCATATGAAACTAGAATATAATTACAGTACAGTAAAGAATGAATAATTGTCTCTAAACATTTGCAAGTGAGGACTCTGATACCTATTTAACTTAATATCCTTTTATGATGGAAATCAGCCATTTTTATGCTAAGATCATAAACAACTCTCCAGAGCAGACATGGTTTTTCATCTTGCTTCAGTCATTTATTTATTACAATTTTCTGGCTACCCTTCACCTGTCTTTGATCTACTTTTATAATGGTTTCATTCCGTTTGAAACATATATGCTGTTACGTTGAACTGACTGGAACGGAAACTTGGACTTTGTGGACAGTATTGTTTGTTTTGTTTTAATTATACTATTAATTCTTAATCCTGTTCTTACATCAGAAAATTTTATGTCTTAGAAAAGAACTGTCCCATAAGATATCTTTAATTATACATATCCTTTGTTGATTTTGTTAATCTGAACTGAAATAAAAAGTAAAGGCTATTTGAGTTGAACTCTACTTCTTGGCGACAATAAAGTAATGATTTGCCATTTCTGTCTTTTCAGTCTAGTTTGTACATATAAAATTATCCTGTGATAACCATCTTTTGGGTACTGTCTACTTATGCCTGCAGTTAAGTGCATATTTGAATGCTCCTCCAACACCAAAAATTCAGTTCAATTTAAAGATACTGTTTTCTGGTGGAGGGAGGGAGAGGAGAAATCTGTCTTATGTCTTCCTGCTTGACATTTTTATATGCTGGAATTGTTTGCAATATTACTTTCCACATAGTTTGAAATGGTTTCGTAAAATTGTTCTGTCCGTCCGTCTGTCTGTCCGTCCGTCCGTCCGTCCATCCATCCATCTATGTTTCATACTTCCTAAACCACCAAAGACAAAAGGAGGGCTCTGATGACACTGACCAATCCCACAACTATGTGCTTCTTTGGGGTCCCCACACAAGGACGCAGAGCCATCTTTTTGGTTATTTTTCTGAAAATGTAGTTGGATGCTTTTTCCTTTGGCAATTATCCAATTAATAATATATGTACCTCTTTTCAAAGACTACTTGAATTTTTAAGAGTTGTAATAGCTACAATCTTCTTGCAGTCTTATTTGTATGGGGTGGCAGCAAAATTATATCAATTAGTGTGATGTATCTTAAAGAGGATATAGGTAGTTCTTGCTTAATGACTCTTAACGGGAACTGGAATTTCCATCACTAAGCGAAGCAGTCATTTGGTGAAATATCACAGGGCCGCATCACTTAGTGGAGGCAGTTGTGGTAGTCCCCAGTGCAGTTGTGAGGCTCTGCAATAACCATAACTTCAAGGACCAGTCTTAATTATCATTTGTTCAGCACCATCATAACTTCAAACAGTTGCTGAGTGAATGTTCATTAAAGGAATTCAAGAGTGTGATTGTCACAGTCAGAGCTAAGTGAACAGCAATTCATACAGAAAATAGAGCTTTCTGTTCAAGTCTTGTGAAGACTTCTGTAGGTAGGATTGCACTTATTTTATATCCCGGGAAGCATGTTATTTGTATGTGTTTGTCATTGCAAAAAGTTTCCCCAAACTAAAGACATTACAATACAAATGAGTAAATAAAATAGTAATGTTATTACTATGGACAATAATACAACACAATCACCAGGTTATTCAATAGAAAATGTTGCAGAAAAATTATATATTTACACCCACTGTCCTCTGCTACAGATGATAAAAGAGGATAATATATCAGTTAGATTATACATATCTTCTTGGTTGCTTGCCAAGTAGTGTGTCCTACCTGAATATTTACATTAAAGGCTTTTGAATTAAGTGAGGGGGCACATTGCAAAGCTTTTATTACCAAGAATGCTTCTGAGCCTCAGTTGAGTCCAAAAAGTTTTCAGTAATAAAGGCAGGGAAGAAGAAGGAAGGAAGGAAGGAAGGAAGGAAGGAAGGAAGGAAGGAAGGAAGGAAGGAAGGAGAGAGAGAGAAAGGAAGGAAGGAAGGAAGGAAGGAAGGAAGGAAGGAAGGAAGGAAGGAAGGAAGGAAGGAAGGAAGATGACTGGAAACTAAAAGGGAAACACACATACAACAAATAGTCAAGATCAAGGACTTCATTGGAATGCCCTTGGAAGTGCTGTGGATTGTCTCTGGGATGGATTGAAGGCCATTTGTCTATAGAGTCAGCAAGCTCTGGACCCAACTTGATGACACTTAACTAAGACCCTCACTTTTGAGTAAAGATTTCTGCATTATAGACATACAGTATTTCTTAAAGAATGAGCTTGATCCTGGTGTCCCAGTTGTCTCTTTTTTTGAAGGAAATATAGTAATTGTCCTAAGGAAGGGAAGACGCTTACATTGCAGGTGTCCACCATGAAGCATGTTGTTGCACTTGCCTCCTATCCAGAGCTGCCTTTGCTGGCATTACAGGTGAAACTCGAAAAATTAGAATATTGTGCAAAAGTTCATTTATTTCAGTAATGCAACTTAAAAGGTGTATCTAATATATGAGATAGACTCATTACATGCAAAGCAAGATAGTTGAAGCCATGATTTGTCATAATTGTGATGATAATGGCTTACAGCTCATGAAAACCCCAAATTCACAATCTCAGAAAATTAGAATATTGTGAAAAGGTGCAATATTCTAGGCTCAAAGTGTCCCACTCTGATCAGCTAATTAAGCCATAACATCTGCAAAGGGTTCCTGAGCCTTTAAATAGTCTCTCAGTCTGGTTCAGTAAGAATCACAATCATGGGAAAGACTGCTGACCTGACAGTTGTGCAGGAAACCATCATTGACATCCTCCATAAGGTGGAAAGCCTCAAAAGGTAATTGCAAAAGAAGATGGATGTTCCCAAAGTGCTGTATCAAATCACATTAATAGAAAGTTATGTGGAAGGGAAAAGTGTGGAAGAAAAAGGTGCACAAGCAGCAGGGATCACCGCAGCCTGGAGAGGATTGTCAGGGAAAGGCCATTCAAAAGTGTTGGGGACTTTCACAAGGAGTGGAATGAGGCTGGAGTCAGTGCATCAAGAGCCACCACACACAGATGGATCCTGGACATGGGCTTCAAATGTCATATCCCTCTTGTCAAGCCGCTCCTGAACAACAAACAACGACAGAAGCATCTTACCTGGGTTAAAGAAAAACAGACCTGGTCTGTTGCTCAGTAGTCCAAAGTCCTCTTTTCTGATGAGAGCAACTTTTGCATCTCATTTGGAAACCAAGGACCCAGAGTCTGGAGGAAGAATGGAGAGGCACGCGCTGCAAGATACTTGAAATCCAGTGTTTCCACAGTATGGGTTGATTTGGGGAGCCATGTCATCTGCTGGTGTTGTTCCACTGTGCTTCATTAAGTCCAGAGTCAACGCAGCTGCCTACCAGCAGATTTTGGAGCACTTCATGCTTCCTTCCACAGACGAGCTTTATGGGGATGCTGACTTCATTTTCCAGCAGGAGTTGGCACCTGCCCACACTGCCAAAAGCACCCAAAGCTGGTTCAATGACCATGGGATTACTGTGCTTGATTGGCCAGCAAACTCACCTCACCTGAACCCGATAGAGAATCTATGGGGCATTGCCAAGAAAAGGTTAGAGACATGAGACGGAACAATGCAGAAGAGCTAAAGGCCCCTATTGAAGCCTCCTGGTCTTCCATAACACCTCAGCAGTGCCACAGGCTGATAGCTGCCATGCCACGCCGCATTGAGGCAGTAATTGCTGCAAAAGGGGCCCAAATCAAGTACTGAGTACATATGCATGCTTATACTTTTCAGAGGGTCCGTTATTGTTCTATGTACAATCCTTGTTTTATTGATTGCATGTAATATTCTAATTTTCTGAGATTGTGGATTTGGGGTTTTCATGAGCTATAAGCCATTATCATCACAATTTTGACACATCATGGCTTGATCTATCTTGCTTTGCATGTAATGAGTCTACCTCATATATTAGTTTCACCTTTTAAGTTGCATTACTGAAATAAATGAATTTTTGCACGATATTCTAATTTTTCGAGTTTCACCTGTACATTACTCAAAGCAAACCACTGACACAGGTTCCTAAACCAGGTCTTGCTGTGTTGTATATTTGACTGGCATTTTCATGGCCTCCCAGTTGCAAAAGAAATGTGTGGGCTAGAAGATGTCAGATATAAATTGAAAGAGGTTGTTTGTGAGGACAACTCTATAGATGTAGCTTCAAGTAAAATCTGACATACTTTTTTTCAATCCTGGAAGGAGCCTAAGCTCTCCTGTCTTCACACCATATTCAATAGTTGTAGTTCGTCCTACCCCCATTGTTAAAGTCAGTCATTTATCTTTCCTCTCCACATTAGTCTTCAGGTAGACTGTCTGCCATATTTTATTTTTTAATGATACGATGAACATTTATTAAAGTAAACATACATTCATCAAATCTGTCCCCAATATCATCATGAATTCCAGCCAATTATCCCTGAGAACAGCTCAGCATTGCAAACTGAATTGTTTTCTTTCTGTTTGCTTAGAGAGGTATTAAAGTCGCCTTTGTTAGACTATACATACCAAATTCCTGCAACTGTTCATTGTATGTTTTAGCTTCCAGTCCCCTAATCATCTTTGTGATTCTTCACTGTACTCTTTCTAGAGTCTTCACATCTTTTTGGAATCATGCTGACCACAACTAAACACAGTTTTCTAAATGGTCTCATCAAGACAGTATATAGTGCTACTAATGCACCATGTGATCTTGATACTATTCCTCTGTGATGCAGCCTAGAACTGCATTAGCTTTTTTTTTTTGGCAGCTGTAGCACACTTCTGGGTTATACTTAAATGGTTGTCCACTAGAACTTCTAGATTCCTCTCACAGTTATTGCTGTTGAATAAGTAACATCTATTCTATAATCATGCATTTAGTTTTTCTTGCCTAAATGTAAAACCTTACTTTTTTCTACCACTGAATTGCATTTTGTTGGATAGTGCCTAGTGGTCAAGTCTGTCAAGATAGTGCCCAGTGGATCTTGGCACTATCTTTGAAAGTGTTGGCTATTCCGCCCCACTTAGTGTTGTCTGCACATTTGATGAGTTCCCATTCTATCATCTAAATCATTTATGAGTATGTTGAAGAGTACTATGGCCTAAGACAGAGCCTTGCTGCATACTTCCTTCCATATAGATGTACGTCCATTACGCACATAAACCTGAAGGAAGTACTATGGTCTGGTGTATTTTCTTTGTCTTTAAAAAATGGCATGACATCACTGTAATTGAAACAAAATTCTGAAAGAACCAAGAGTGTGCTTTGGATCAGCAGCCTTGCTAAACGGTACCCTTAGGGTTACAAAGTTGGAAATGCCACTGTGAAAACCACAGACTAGGAAATTGCTTTCCAGTGTCTTTCCTTTTTTTCCCTGAGGCAGAAATGAGTGAGGAAATCTGCTTCACATTTGGAATGCATACACATTTAGCAGAAATGACAACAATGGAATCTCTTTAGAATCTCATAAATTATCTCTCTAGAATTTCTAGAGAGTTTATAACATGGGGCTGCTTTGTTTGTTTTGCTTTTATGGTAAAACATGAATGTTTGGCTACGAATGACTAGAAGTGATTCTGGATTCTTACTATGAGAACTCTTTTGTAGGATCCCATTGTACCATATTATTTCTTGGTTTTCATCTTCATGCAGGGTTGGTTAAACACATACCCTGTTGTGTATTTCCGCAAGATAAATAAAAGGTTATGTTAAGACAGGGTAGAACTTTGCAAAGTTTAAATCACTAAATAGAACCTGAAGTAGGATTTCATGAATGGTGGAACAAGCTCTTTGTGGAGCCAGTATGAGAAAATATATTAGAAGTGCTGTTTATCCAGCAGAGTTCCTCTGAGTCTGGACACCTTAATATCACTATACCATATGCGGTTTCATTTTGTTTTGTTTTTGCAGATCCTGGTTGCTAAGACCCCTATTGCTCCATTGACATCTTTCCTGTACGTTATTGAAAATTCTGGTTTGGTTCTCCAAGGTAAGACTACAATAAAATGAGCTTTGTCTTATTGTAATTAATGTGGAAAGCAAGTGCTTAAAGCTGGTGCTTTTCCCAGCCTGGTACTCTCCACATGTTTAATTTGAGCTCCCTGAATTCAACAAAGCTATTTTCCAGAAAAAATGGGAGTTGGTTCAACCCTGGAAAGTGTCAAACTGAAGAACGTAAATCTTAGTTGAATCTAGTTATTTTTAATTGAATTTAGTAAATTTTTCGTATAGGCAAGTCAATATTAGGCATTTTATATTGAAGTTTTCTAAATTCTTGAAACTATGGATGCTCTTGAAATCTTGGTGTTAACAAAAATAAATTTAACTGGGGCAATGGCCATTGTAATTCACTGAGAGTGAGTTGGGCAGCTATATAAATTTTCTTGAATAAATAAATATCAGTATATGGCAGGTATGTAACAGGTGTGATGAACAAGCTGTTGCTTTTACAATAGTAGAGGATCATGCATGAGAATTTGCCTTGGAGAGGTGGCTTAATGTTTCAGTGTTCAGAAAAAAAGTTGATTGTGTAATAATCCAGATATACCATCTAAATATGGGTTATATATGATTGAAACTATAATAATGTAAAACATCCTCATGTGTGCATGTACATTTCTGAACTTTTGCTTTATCTCCGAAATGTTTTCCTGTTGTTTGTTTTCTATATGAATGAGTTACTGTCAATGTCAAAAATATATTTGCTATCTGCTTTCAAAAATTTAACAAAATCGCAGTTCTGTTGAATTATGAGTGGGTTGTTCAGTTATTATTTACCCTTTAGCTTTATGTCAAATGAGTTTTGGGTTCCACATTTTACAAGTGGGATGTGATACCCAAAATAAAAGATCCTGTAACTGAATTGAGAATTTCCCTGACTATTCAGTCGAAACCATCTTATTTATGAGAAGAGCTGATTAAATAGATCATATATTTAAGCAAATGTGAGATTCCTCTATTAAGATACTAGCTCATACAGACATTGAGAAAAACAGAATATTTAATACAGGCTGGTGTTAATGCTTTCTACTAGAAATCAAGCAAGAACACTTTGGGCCTTTAGCACTACCAAGTTACACAGTTAGTCACCATCCTTGAATTGACAGAAAAGTATACCTATGTGAAATTGACAATTCCCATTGCTAATCCATATCCTATCTCTCAAACTTCTGTCTCTCATCTGCCAGTCACCTGAATATTCTCCAAAATAATGTGTGACAAAGCTTAACACATTTTACCTATCTGGGTCTGCCCAACAGGGGGAAAAATATGATAAACCTGTCTCACTCATGGGCTAAGAAAGAATGAGATGAAGGTAACATAATAAGGGCTTGGCAAAACAAACATTGCCAGGACATATTTGTGCTGTGATTAGGGCACATGAGAATACAACCAGTGTATTTATCAGTATCAAATTGTTTATTATCTTTTCCTGTACATTCTTTATGTTGCTTTGGCAACTACCTTTGGATAATCCCTACAGTTTTCAGAAATAGTTGACCATTGCCAGCTTCCTAGTGCTGAAAGTGAGTGACTGGCCCAATGTCACCCAGCTAGTTTCATGACTCAAGCGGGACTAGAATTCAGGGTCTCCCGGTTTCCCACCACTTCCTCAAACTGGCTCGCTGTCTCTTTTTTATGGTCTTGTGCTTAAGTGCAGTATAAAACACAAAAGAAAAAAAATCAGAACATAATTAACCAATAAATAATTGGCAACAATCAGCTCTATGGAGTAGGTTTGTAAATCGCAATTCTGCTGCTGATCTAACCACATATAGAGGTAAGAAATAATAAATACATAAGGTTTTTTCCCAGCCATCTTAAGGAAGTAGGAAGCTTTATGAAAACAAGAGTCATTTTCAAATTGGAAAATGCATTGAGAGGAGTTAGAAGATAGAAACTGCTGTCTACACTGGTGGCAGTGGAACATTTTTGTGGTAATGAATGGGCTCTGTTCCACCGGCTGACTGCAGGAGCAACATTTTCATTGATTCTCTATGGTGAGAGGCAGTCAGTGTCAGGAGAAGAGTACATTCAAAGCATATGACAAAGGAACAAGTAGATGAGTGTGGGAACTGGTGAAGAACAACAACGGTCTGAAAAAACGAACTGGAGCGGGGTGGGGTGGGGTGGAGAGGAATCTCATCATCATTCTGCAAATCAGGGGGCCATAAAGAATTTGATGGTGGAAAACTTACCTGAAATTTCTTTTATGGTGGAAACTTGGAAGGAAACTCAAAAAAAAAAAAAGTGGGGGAAGGTAAAAAGATTGATTTAACAGTTTTGCAGGCAATTCCTCCTGCCATCTCTAGGGGATTAAGAGATGGGGGGTGAAGTCAGGCTGCAGGTTGTTCTCCCTTTGTTCTCTGGCTTGGTGGTTAATAAACCACCAAGACAGGATGAGTAGTTAGGGATTTCACTGACTGCTATTTGATGCAGTTTGAGAGGCTCCTCTGCTATTGTTACAGTTAAAATAGAAAGCAGAACTGTTCTTCGTTTGCAAAAAGTTTCCAAAGTCCCAGGCTGAGAGTGAAAAAGCTATTAACATGGTAATGCAGCCCCATTCAGGGAGTGCATCAAAATCCCCTTTGTTGATGTAAATTGCTACTCTATTGCCTGGTCTCTTTGGATCTCATGGTCTAGGTACAAGCACAAAAAATTGTTTAGTGAGAAGGGAAAAAACTCCACCTCTTATATCATTTTAGCAGATTGCCAAAAGGACCAAGAGCACTGAAGTGAGAGACTTCTATGCCTTTGTAAACCTGAAGTACTCGGGTGGTGAAAAGAATCCAATTATTCAGTTGGTTTTTTTACTGGACCTTTCAGTCTTGAGAAATGCTGCTCCACAATTTGGAGACAAGGATGGTTGGTCAAAGGTTTGAGCTAGATTTGGAACCATGTTTTCAAATGCATTGTGTGAACAAGGGAAAAAGATAAGCAGCAGTGAGCCTTACAGGAATTCCCTAATGCTGCAAAATTCTGGCTTTTAAAATTCTAATTTTCTAGGTATGGTCATTTATATGAAGGGACAAATTAAAAAGCCTGTGTTTTTTTTCTTACATTACTGATCATATCCTCTTATTTGGAATTAAACAGTGTCATTTGAAGTCTGCAAAAGTATCTAGTTCTAAATAAAACTGAACTTCGATTAAACCCATAAAAATATAATTGTGCTCCATGTTCATGTCACTGTTTCTTCCCATTGAGTTGGATTTAATGAGACTAAATGTGTAAATACAAACCTGCTTTTCCTCCTTCAAATCTAGAAAATTGCTTTGCAGTTCTAGTTCTATTTTTTAATATCTTTTTCAACAAAAGCTCTTTTTTATTCATTAGTCAGATTTGATTCTGTTGATGGGATACACATAAGAATAGTTTAGTTCATGCATCAACATTGTATTGAAAAAAGAAATATGTTTATATCAGGAAAGGAAGAAGATATGATTCAAATGCATTTCTGGAAGGTGGAGTGAAAATTTTAATTTTTAAATGTCCTATCTTTAATTGTAGAACCAATATGTAAGCAGATTTTTTTAACAGTTATAATGGCAGTCTTTGTGAAATCTTATACGAGAGTTAGTTCTGATTAGCTGAAATGTAAATGTAATCTGATTTTAATTTAGGGATTATTCTTTTGAGGGAGATTGTATAGCACACTTGATTTATTATATTAACGTGTAGAGATGGAAAATGTAATTTTCAGGAATTGAAAGTATTATTTTACTTACCAGTGATCCCAACTGTGACAAATCAGGTGTGTGCCATTTGAAGTTTTGAAGTAGTTTGTAACCTATCTGACTAAGTGACTCTGTTCTCTGCCAAACTCCTACAGAGGTTTATGGTGACTGCAGTATGAACTCTCCTAATGTCTGTCCGCATTTTTTTCTTCTAATTCTCTTAGTTCTCATATCATATTCACTGGATATATTTCTGTTTCACTTCACTGCTCACCAAAATCTCTTAACAAAATCCAAATAGCCTCAGCATTGCTGGTATACCTTTACAGTGGTACCTTGGTATTCATCATTAATTGGTTCCAGAAGACCCGATAAGTACCAAAAACAATAAATACCAAACAAAAATTTCCCATAAGGAATAATGTAGTGCAGTGTTCCCAAACTTTTTCAGTCCACTGCTCCCTTGGTGCTACAAACTCATCCTCAATGCCCCCTACCCGGGGCGGGATTCAAATTTCTGTGGGCGTGGCCTAATTTGAGGGTGTGGTTTGCTGGTAACGTGACCGGGTGGGGTGTGGCTTGCTGGTCACATGACTGGGTGGACGTGGCTTGCTGGTCATGTGACTGTTGGCATGGCTTGCTGGTCTCGTGACTGGGTGGGCGTGGTTGGGTGACTGGCAAACCAAATACAAGTGGTCCTCACTTAATGGTCGGTTGCTTAGCAAGTGTTCTAATTTATGACTGGCCTTCCGGGAACTACTTGACCTGTTTTTGGAGTTTTGACAGCCATGCACACACATATACACATACTCCCTTCCAACCCTGCTGGAGCAGGTCATTGGACTAGATTGCTCTCCTTTCCCAATGCTGCATTCGGGGCGAGGCCCTGCCGCCCTGAACACAGCGGTGGCAGGGGGAATGTTTGAAAAGGTGAGCAAAGCCGCTCTGGGTTTTTGCTCACTCTGGCTTTGCTCTCCTTTCCCAATGCTGCATTCGGGGTGAGGCCCCGCCGCCCCAAACACAGCGGCAGTGGGGGGATGTTTGAAAAAGAGAGCAAAGCCACTCTGGCTTTGCTTTCCTTTCCCAATGCTGTGTTCGGGGCAAGGTCCCCAGGATCACCCTATTGAACTCCTTGCACCAGAGCGTGCAAGTCAATGGGATGATCCTGTGGGGCCTCGCCTCGAACGTGGCAGGGGTGGGATTTTTTCCCACCCCTGAATTGTGCCCTGCCACTCACCTCCGGCGCCCCCTGCCGGCCCCCTTGCCTCTCAGCGCCTCCCTAAGGGCATTCCTCCGCCCCCCCAGCGGTGGTACCGCCCACTTTGGGAACCACTGATGTAGTGATTCACAAGGCAGCTGACACTGAATAGTTCTAGCTTGTGCGCTGAGTACAAACAATGAGTACTGGGACAAAATTTTCATGTCAAAATATGTTGAGTACCAAATTCAATAAGTTTCAAAGCAGTTGAGAATCAAGGTACCACTGTAGAATGAAAGGCCCTCAGATCCAGTGGTGGGATTCAAATTTTTTTACTACCGGTTCTATGGGTGTGGCTTGGTGGGTGTGGTTTGCTGGATGTGTCTTGGTGGGCATGGCAGGGGAAGGATACTGCAAAATTCCCATTCCCTCCCCACTCCAGGGGGAAGGTTACTGCAAAATCCTTCCCTCCCCACCCCACTAACCTGCTTTCCAACTCTGTTCTCCTGTGCAGGGCAACAAAAGAAGACTCAGCCGATCAGCTGGGACTCAGGAGGCAGAGAATAAATGGGGGTGGGCCAGTCAGAGGCGGTATTTGCCGAACTACTCAAAATTTCTACTACCAGTTCTCCAGAACTGGTCAGAATCTGCTGAATACCAGCTCTGCTCAGATCACATGCCCAGGATGCCAACTGAGTTCCAGGGCTATACTACATGAGCCTGTGTGCCATAATGTCACTAACTGGACAAGCTAATCACAAAGTAGAGATCAGACACAACTCCTGGCAATTCACACAAAATCTAGGTTATCTAAGTAGCAGAGTGCTTAGCTTGAGAACAAATCTCAGATGGAGAGGAGAAACAAACTTTATTGGAAAAATATAAGAAACTTGTTTAAACTACAGTATAGAAAAATAACTGGATGGGGAGAAACCAACTTTGATTAAACCATGTCAAGAAGGAATGGTCTGGAGTTGGGGGGGGGTTTTGGTGATTTATCACTTTTTACTCATGGAATTACATGGTTGTACTTCCATGGACTGAGTTGGTGAGGAATTTGGGGGTCTTCCTGGACTCACAGCTGCTGCTCATGGAGTAGGTGGCTGCCTTGGCTAAGAAGAACTTTCTACAGATTCGCCATCTTACGTTGTATACAGGGCATATTAAGGAAAGGGATTAATTAGGACTTTCCCCTAGCATGGTTTTTCTTCAGTCTCAAAAGACTTCAGTGGCCTGTGGAAAATATCTACCAGTTATTCTCCGTGACTTGGAATGATGCTGTTGAAGAGATGAGTGGCAACAGGTGGCTAGAATGGCAAGTATAGTCCTCTGCCAAAACTCTGTCCAGACTCTGCAGAATCACTCCCATTTTCTGGAACACTGTTCCCTGTAATGTCAACAGGGTCCCAACCTGAGGTGTTTCTGTAAGACTGGGATTTTTCAGCAGGCCTTTGTGACTTGTTGTTTGTGACCCCCACTTCTTGATGTGTGTTGTATATGTGAAGCAGCCAAGAGAACTCTCTGCCATCTTACAGTAGTCCTTGAGTTATAACCAGTTGCTTAGCAATTGTTCAAAGTTATGACAGTCCTCCAAAAAGCTACTTACTACCTGGAGTTGAAGTTCCTGCAGCTACCCTCTCCTGTAGTCACATGATCATATTTTGCATTCTCGGCAGCCAACCCACTTTTATAGCCATTTACAGAATCCCCACAGTCACATCACCATGATTTTTCTGAAAACCAGCATTTATTTTTAGTTTCTAGCAAAAACAAATCCATAATAAATAATGGATTCATGTTAACACATATCCACTTACATTACATTAATTACATTACAGTCACTTACATAATCTCCATATTTACTTGATGACTGCTGCAAAAAAGGTTATAAAATCAGGCATGATCACAGGATGAACCACTTAACAACTTCTGACCAAAATTGCAGGTTTAATTGTGGTTGTAAGATGTGGACTACCATGTACAGTGTTCTTCCCACTCCATTGTTATCATTCATTTTGGGGTTCCTTTTAAATACAGTGGCAAGGAGAAGGTGAAAAGAGGATTTATTTGCTTTGTGTGTGTGTGTATGTGTGTGTGTGTGTGTGTGTGTCTGTCTGTCTGTCTTGTAGGCTCGGAAAAATAATAATAATAAATAAAGTAGTAAATTTTATAAACTGGTGCTGCAAAGTTTTGTCACACAAGGTTAGGAACTGAATATTTTCCTTGCTGGCTAGGCCAGAATGTCCTTGAGCTTTGCTGTGTAAGCAACTGAGGGTCTATTCCTTGGGGTTTTGCATATTTCCTCCAAATGTCCAGGATACAGACAAAAATAGATCTCAGTTTCAAAAGAAAAAAAGTACGGGGAAAAAGTGCACTTATGCTTTAAACAATACCCAAAGTGAAAACAAAACTAAAAAGCTGTTTTGGCTGGACTTCAACTTCTTATGATCTAAAAAAAAGTTTGTCGGTTTAAATCTTAAACTATGTGGGAAAAACCAGCTTTGTCTGGATCCGGAAAGTAAAAGTGGCAAAGAAAAACTTTGAATTTCCTCCTTTGTCTTTACCAGTCTGAACAAGAACAGAACGTAAATAAACAACAAAAATAAATCATTTAAAGAAAAGCATTCTAAATGTCTGGAAAGCTTCTTAACTCTTTTTTGTCTTTTGTTTGACTTTATCCTCAAGTTTCATTTCTATGATATAAAACATAGTTTGCCAGCCTCAGGCTTTGGAATACAATCATACCCTGGCTGAGGATTATGGGAATTGGGAACATGTATTGCAAAGACTTGACTAATTAAGTAGATGTCTCTGTGCTAGGGGTATGTGATTGACTAACAATATGCTTATGTTTCATTCAAAGTATAAAAGTGAGAAGAGTACAGTAAGTTCTGAAATATTAAGGTGCCCGACCAGGAAAAGAGGCCCTGGAGTTACGTTGGGGATCTCAAACAAAAACATCCATTCAGTTCCTGAACTGAATGAGTAAAAGCAGCAATTTGCATTCCTTTTCCAACTTCAGTATTAATAATAGTTTTCCTATTATTTATCAGTGACTACTACTCCAGAATTATTTTGTTCTTTCTCACTTTAATTATTTGATAGTATTGTTGAACTGTTAAATAAAAACAGTGTTTAAGAACAGAATAAAAGTTCATTTTCCTTTCTGTGATAAGATGGTAGATTGTACAATCTGCAAAATATATCTTATCTATCACTATGCCTTTATTTATATCATAAACAATGGGTCTTAATGCTATTTCGATTTTTACATTAAGAAGTAGAGGGAGGAATCTATTTAGAATAGAATAGAATTCTTTATTGGCGAAGTGTGATTGGACACACAAGGAATTTGTCTTTGGTGCATATGCACTTTTCATTTCTCTCTCTGTTCTCCACCAAATATGACTCACACGACTAGAAATTTCTCTAGAATAAAAATGTCTCCACAGCCCTTAATAGAGGGAGTGATCCCTTTGTTGTGCTCTCAAGAATGAATTCCTGAACCTAATGCGCTGTGCTCATCTGTTTTTAGTCAAGTGTTGGAATAAGGACTACCATGAGTTGTCTCCAAAAGGCTTTTACATACAAAGGTTGAAGATCTTATATTGATGCGATCTAGTAATTTGTGCCAGTAAGACCTCCTGGGTGTGGAAATATAAAACAGGAGAATGGATTTAGATATTTGATTGGTGAAAAACCTTCGGATCATTGTATAAAAGCCAAATAAATATATACCAAAAATTATCTACATTTTATTAAGAAATTCATTTAAATTATAGTGACTTTGATAGTTCTTAAGTCAGTATCACTCTCCCTATTTTCTAAGACATGCATTCTATCTTCTTGTATTTTCTTACTAAAAGAATTAAAAATCCAGTTGTTTGATTATTCTCCGGCATTTTGTTTTATTTATTTTATTTATTACCCTGTTTCTCCAACAATACGGCCTCCCCAATAGGAAGTCCCAGCATGTTTTATAGGCATGAAATGAAATTAAGCCCCTCCCCCCAAATTAAGGCCTATATTAAAACATGCGAAATGGGGGGGAATGGTGGGGGGGCTTGCCGTTAGGAAGTACTTTTGTTGCACGCCTGGATATGGTGCTGCCTGCATTGACCCCAATACGAAGTGCCCCACCAACGCCAAGGTCAACATCCAAGCTGTCATCGCCCGCTCGCTCGAAGATGCAAGGGGGGGGAATTAAGTCACCCCCGAAAAGACGACCTAGCCATTTTTGGGGGCTCAAAAAAAAAAAAAAGACCTGGCCTTATTATATGAGAAACACGGTAGATTTATTTGCTACCCACCTCATTCGAAGCGACACTTCATTTTAATTCCTCTGCTGCTGCCAAAAATAGCATTTTAACAAAGAGATATTTTACTTAGACTAGAACAGTTGCTCCCATATATTATATCCAAGTTAAATTCATAATCTTCATACGTTTTACTATTTCCTTTTTGGCTAATGAAAGGGACATGAGGAAAGTTTAAAGATTTTTCGCAAAGTGGAGAATGTAGCACCTTTTTTTACCTATAACAATGCCAGAGTGTTTTACGCCAATCTTTTACACCAATCCAGGTCTAATTTGGTTCCTTCAGGTAGGAACCTCTGGTCAAATTATCCAAATTGGCCTTGCAACACTAGAATTATGGGATACTACATTACAACTGCCAATGATGCTTCAAAGGGAGCCTCTCTGGTAGCTTTGGGGAACTTGCTCTAAGGATGATAGTCTCTCTGGATTTTCAAGGATAATGGGCATCTTCCTCAACCAGTTAGTCTGTCAAAAGTAGGCTTGATTGTACTAACAAACCCATTTATTTTATAGTTTCTGTTCAAAATCTTCTGAACTTTCCTTAAGTCGTAGATCAACAATTTTTAAATCTCAGACCCTTCAAGTAAACAATGCTCTCTATGGAGACCTAAGAAGCACACCTCTCTTGCAACATTTTCCCTCTAGAACAGTGATCGCCAACCAGTGGGCCAGGGACCACTGGTGGTCCACGAGAAAATTTTGGTGGTCTGCAGAGATACGTCAACCCCAAAGCACCCTCCAAAGCAATTAATCCAGGCTGCGCGAGAACACAAGGCTGCCCACCCACAGACCCACGGGAACACAAGGCTTGCGTCGCTTGCACTGCGAACGACATGAGGTAGTGAGGGGAGGGGGGAAAGGGTGCAGGGGAAAAACTTGCCCCACTCACCCCACACACCTTGACTGGCCACCGGGCTGCTTCTTTCCGCTTCTTTCTTCTTCTGTTTTTGGCTGCACACAAGAAAAGCAGCTGCTTTCCTTGCATGAAGCCCAAAAGTCTCTCTCTCTCTCTCTCTCTCTCCCCTGAGAACGGAGCTGGAGACGGTATCCTGCGATCCCAAATAGAGAATGATTGATCGGTAGGAAAATGGGGTGGGGAATTTTCCTGCCAAGTTTGAAGACCCTTGTCCTAGAGCCTGGGATTGCTCCTTCTCTGAATGATTTGCTAGAGTTCTAAGAGGCTCCAGTGCCATGATGATTGATATATTCCATTTCAGCCATTCTTGTATTAAAAATAACTTAGCTATAATTATTTCATTTCTCCAAGTTCTATTATTGGAATTAATCGTTTATGGGTCTGTTTTTGAAGGATAACTGGAAAATGAACTTGGTTCAAAATATTTTCACTGCGCTGTTAACTGAGACCAAGAACATAGACGTACGTTCATTCAGCATAACTCATAATTTTCTTTATCTATTATTAAACTTATATGCTGCCCATTTCACCAGAGGTGACTCTAGGCATCTTAACAATCATTCAATCAAAACGCATTATAAAACATTAAAACAATAAATTGGGACCTTAAATTAAATTTTAAAATTCAGTTAAAATAAAATCAATCAGGATGGAGAGAGAAAAGGAACAAAGTGAATGCAGAGAGAATAGGGGGTGTTAGGTAATCCATTAGCCACCTCCAAAATGCCATATTCCGATTGGGGCCCAAGATCAGTTGACACAGCCATGTCTTCAAGACTTTTCACAGACCCAAAAGTGGCGGGTGGATCTCACCTCGAGGGGCACATTGTTCCAAACAAATGCAGTTCATTTGCTTTTGGCTTATCATATTTTATCAACCCTACTGTGTTTAATATAATGTATGAAACTACCCCTTATCAATGTTTCAAACAATCTGGCTTTTGGTTTTTAATCTGATTAAAGGGATTTTTTTTGCTACATTACCTTTTCGATGTTCTAAGACTGTGATGGTGAACCTATGGCATGCATGCCGGAAATGGCACGCAGAGCCATCTCTCTGGGCACGCCTGCCATCGCCCATTGCTCTTCTGGATTCTGGCGCATGCTGGCCAGCTGGTCTTCACACATGCAAGAGCTCCGGAAACCGGAAGAGCAGCTGATCTTCTGGTTTCTAATCCACATGCACGCGTGAAGACCAGCTGGCCAGCGTGTGCATGTGTGTTGGAAACCGTCCGGCCTTCTGGTTTTGAACGTGCATGCGTACGCGAAGACGAGCTGGCCAGCACGCATGCATGCACAAACAACAGCTGTGTGAAGAGCTGGTGCGCACATGTGTGTTAGAAACTGACCAGCTGGTCTTCATGCGTTCATGTGAATTAGAAGCCAGAAGACCAGATGGCCGGTGCGCATGATTACACCAGGAGCTGCTCTTCTGGTTTCTGGGGTATGTATGGGCGCGCGCACACATTTTGGCACTTGATGTCTTTTTGGTGCGCGCATGCTCCCATTTTAGCACTTAGTGCCAAAAAAGTTCACCACTGTTCTAAAATTACCATCAGAATTTCTCTTTTCAACATTATGCTCAGTTCCATCTGAACTGAGAGACAGTTAAACAAGAGGCCTGGGTTAAAGCTCCCGTATCTGACTACTGCCTTGGCAGCAGTTCTTTCTGTCCTTCAAGAATATGTCCTCTAGAATAATTTTTATTTCATTCTTTCTGTGTGTCTGTTTAATACTGCATCACTGAATTCTTGCTAAGATAACTGGGTAATAATATATAGCAAGCATAGCAGGAGTGTAGAACCACTGTATTTTAAATAAATGCATACATTCAATCATAATTCATGTCCCACCTTCCATACAGGAGCCCAAATAGTTTATACAATGTTCCCTCCTCCTATTTTTGCATACAACCACACTGTGAGTAGTTGAACTGATAGATTGAATGGCCAAAATTCACAGCTGCTATCAGGGAGGGTGAATTACAACTGCATATTGCCAGTAACACTCCAGCCTTTTAATTGTTGTATCACACTGCTTCTCAGATAAACCAATTTCATTTCAAATACCTCTTTCCCTTGAAATTAACATGTAAAAAAAGTCAGGTCTCGCTTGTGAAATTTGATTAGGTCATATATAATTGATTATATGTAAAAAAAAATCTGTATGCTTATACTGATCAAATTCAGAATAGGCTATGAAGCCCAGTTGACAAAATAAAATGAAAACCTCAAAAAAGAGCAGTTGACTCTTTTTCTAATATCAGTTAAGTGGTTTGCTTTTGATATACAGTTTAACTTTTTTGAAGAGAGGTTTCCTGAGACTCTGTTGCTCTCTGAGTAAGTTTTTATGCTTGAGGTTGACTACAGATTGTCTCTGTTGGAAGTGTGACAAGCCACAGGCTAATTTAACCCATATGTTCTGGCACTGCCCAGGAAAGAAGTGGGAGATTGCATAAACATTACTTTATCCACAGGATCTAACTCTTACCTTTAATCATTTAATATTTGGATATGTATCAGCCATCTGAGCACTCCCAAAGAAATACAATGACTGGATAGCTTTAATGGTTAAGAGAATAATCGCCCGATACAGGAAAGGAATGAACACCCCCAAAGAGTAAGCAGAGGTTACAAGAAATATTAGATGTTGCTTGGAAAGAAACAGCTTATTATTTTTTTAATCTATTCAGTTGTATCTGATTCTTGGGGACTGCCTGGACAGTCCATGCTGTTTCCTTGGCAAGGTTTTTCAGAAGTGATTTGCCCTTGCCTCCTTCCTAGGGCTGAGAGAAAGTTCTTGGCCCAAGGTCACCCAGTTGGCTTTGTGCCCAAGGTGGAATTAGAACTCACAGCCTCCAATCCCTAGCCTGATGCCGTAATCATTAGACCGTACTGGCTTTCAGTTTATAATTATACTATATCCAATTTGCCCGATAAGTTCAATTTAAAATAGTTCCAGGTCCTGAAGGTCAATGTTGTAAAACAGCCTGGGATACCTAGATTGCATCCATGGCCAAATCTAGCATTTAAGGCCCTTTATTGCAGCCCCCAGAACATCAATTTGCCACCAAGCTATAATTTCTGAAGAAACAAAAAGCGAGGAAATAATTACATGCACAAATCATAAATGTATTAATTTTATTTAATTAGTGTAATCTAATTTTACATTTACTAATTTTAAGAATTAAATGAAGTTATATTTTGTCCTGGCCCCCATGCAGTTCTGTTTTCTTGAAAGAACTGCATCTTGGATTGTGGCCTTGGTGTCAGTGTCCAAAAGATCAAGTATAATCTTCGCACAAAAGCAAATCAAATACTCCTGCCTTACATTTTACTCAATGTTATCTATTTCTCTTCCTCTTTTTTCCTTTATTCTTTTCAAAAATACCAGTTGGAACTATTCTAAAAGAGAAAAGAAAGGGGGAAATGTTTCTTAAGTGTGAAATACTTCTTCCTTTAAAATTGTGAAATTTCAATTAAAAAAAATCTCTGGTGAGGAAGTTAATGTCAACTTTGTTTTCTAGAAGCATATAAATATACTGAATTTATATAACCGACTGTTTTTCTTGACATGTTTTATGCCATCACAAATTTTAATAGCAAATGAAAGAATTTAAGGTTATTTCAGCTACATCACTCATGCCCTGCTTCTAGTAGCTTCTCCAAGAGCACTAAAATATATAGAGAAAGCAAACTGTGTTGGTAATAATACAAATCCAAAAGTTATAAAAAGGCAACAAGCTTATTAGACCAATTGAAATGTTTTTAAGTTTCTCAGAACTTTTTACTTGGCAAAGCCGCTAAAAACCAAGTGGAGGAGATAGGTAAAGAGAATGTTGTTTGCTTGATATTTAAGCCAGATATATAGCAGTTCATATTAATCAAGCATGGAACAAAGAATTCCTCTCTTTAACAGAAGCACATGAATTCTAACTGCCAATAATGTACCACATATGTCAGTATCCGATCAGCAACTGGGACTGCTAGATAAACACATACAGGAGTAGGTTGCAAAGCTGTGTAAATAAAACGTAGGATCAATAATGAAGAGATTCACAGCAGCTTACTGTAAAGACATAAGTGCAATATTGTCTTTGTGTTTGATTCTTTTTTTTAATCTCTGAATATTTGGGAGTGAGTCAAGTGGGGGGGGGCATCATCCAGGGCACTCCATATTTTCCAACATTAAAAACACACACACACACACACACACACACACACACACACACACGCTTACCATATTCACTTGCACACCTTTTGGAAACTGTCAAACTGATCCTTCATTATCCTAGTGTGACATTTCAGCATAGTGGGGTGGGAACACTGAGCACAGTTCTTTCTTTCCTGGGTTTTTACTTGAAAATCTTTTAAATTCAGGCATTGAGGAATCAATAGCTGACAGTCAGTTTCCTTCATACCTTAACACTACAAAGATTGAACTGTGTAACATAAAGCCTCCTTCATTTTCATTTCAAAAGATGCTTTTCCTCCCTCGAGGGTAAAGGCTTACAGGCAAGAGCAGGGAATGAGAGAAGAACCTCCAGATTTCTAACTAGATTCTAGAAAGTTAAGTCTAAAAGGAGTTAAATTCCATCACCAAGTCTGAACAGGAAAAAAAGAGAAGCAGCCACAGCTGCGTGATTTGGCAGAGGCCGCACCAATTGATCTATTCCCCCAAAGGCACAGGAAACGTCAGCACACCACTGTATGTACACAAATCAAACCCATCCATTGAAGAAGGGTTAAGCTTGCTTACTGAAGCCTGGGAATACAATGAACAATTTCAGCACCCCATTCATTTCTAGCAGATTTTAGCTCCTCTTTCATTACAGCTTCAGTTTCTGTGGTGTTTTGGCACATCCTTTGGGAGAGAGAAAGAGAGAGGATTCAGGAGAAGCTCATTAGTATCCCTCCCGACTCAGTCCTTTTATCTATCGCTTTTTCTTATCCATTGCTTTTGAAACTGGCCAAAAAACCAAGAATTACAAGGCTGTGATTAGTGGAATATCTTTACTACCTTTTTGTAAAATTATGATTAACTAGAGGAGCATGCTGACTTGAAAACCAATTCTTTACCCACCAAAGGAATGGAAATGCTCCTTATCCACTTTATTTAATGTCTGCTGTATACTTTTATGTAAAGATGTCTCCCAATTTTAATTTGCAGGAATTGATCTTTTTTTTTTTTAAAAAAAAAAGCATAGTTCTCAAGATGCAATATAAAATTCCCGGAAGAATAATTGGATTAATGAATTGATTTCTCTCCTGTGACTTCCCTCTGAGGAAAGAACTTTTATTTTTTTTGCTCATTTTCAGATGGATTTGAGGGCCAATAGTCAGTAAATATGCGTAGGAATATCATTTGCCTGAAGCTGCTTTCTTAAAGTCATTCAGAAAAGAAACTGAAGTTTTGCAGAAAAAAAGGTCCAGGGAGGCTTTTCAACCTTTTCTTTCACAGTCCCATAGACATATATAGTTCTACATATTTACATGCCTACACATATTCAAGCTTTACATATTGCTTCTAAGATTTTCTGATTTCTTCCACTTTAAAAAAATATATGATGAGACACTTGGCAAAAAGTCCAGATACTGATAAAAATGGGGGAGAGTAACTTTCAAATCAATTTGATTAAAATCACCCACGACAAGAAAAGCACCGTCCAAGTTACAGATGGTATTGTAGAGAATATTCAGAGCCTCATCTCTTTCTGCACAAAGAGGAATACACACAGCTGTAATAATGACAACAGAAAATTCCCCAGGCAGATAGAGAGCGTCTGCATTTGATAGTCAAAAGTTCCACATCCAGGGAGCGCAGAAAGACAATATTCAAGTTGTCCTTGACATGACCACAATTTAGCCCAAAATTTATGTTGCTGAGTGAGATATGGAAGATTTAGTCTTGTCACATGCAGAAACAAATTTCTATGCAAAATATAAGAAAATATAGCTAGCAATTTGTCATTTAAAGGAAGATGTGGAGAGCAAAGAGACAGTTTTCAACAATTAGAACAATTAGAGCAATTCCAATAGTGTTCCAATCTCACAGTACAAGGGAGAAAACACACTCTAGGCCTGACCATATGTATCTGGCCTTTTGCACACAGAGGAATAAATTCTTTTTAATTTGGCTAGATTTCTGAGTTGGCTTTCCTTGCTCTGGAATGTAGTATTAAAAGCAATAAACTGATGTGAGGTTGCGGTTTAAAAGTTGTACATTCTGTTCACTTTCCTCGAAAATAATTCTTAATGCAGGTTAATATCAGGGTTATGAGTCCAAGAAAACATTATATCAGAACAACTTCTAATTTAGCTGTTAATACAAACAAAACAAAGAGAGAGAAAGAGAGAGTTTTGCTACCAGAAAAGATAGGAAGCCTTGTTGTCTTTAGTGCACTTATGCGAAATTGGGAGGAAGATCAAAGCTTTTCACTATAACATTTTACCAGTACTAACTGACTAAACTTGATATTTTAAGACTAAAATAAGGCAGAGGAAGTTCATAGGAAACTTGCCTCATTGTAATTATTACAGAGGCAAAAATAGTTTAAAGATTCTTTTACTTTTAATTTCTTGTCATCCTGCCTGTCCCATATTATTGGTTTTTAGTCAGATTGATTTAGTAAACTGTAGTATTAAGCCTCAGAGGGTCTTTTTTCCCAGCAAGGTGAGCAGCAGATAAATTCTGAAACAGACAAGAAATATTTATGGTCAAGAGCAGGTCAACATTTACCCTAAATGCGGATGGCCTTTTAAAAATATAGCTCTATAATGATAGTCTCAACAATATCATTATTTATATTGTAAATTACCCTAAACCCCCCCCAAAGTGGAAAATATATTGGCTGCATCTGGGAGAAGACAATATAGAGTGGTTGGAAGAGAGGTCCAAATAGTCTACCAGCGTGCAGAGATTATGAATATGGAAGTCACTTTTTTGGCAAACCTCCTTGGAAATTTGATTAACCTGACTTTGCATAACATTTGAGATTTTGGAAAAATAAATACAAAGACAAGTTATAATATGAGCACTGCAGTTGCAAAATTAATAGCACTTAGGCTTATATATTGCTGTGCAGTAATTTATAGACCTCTCTAAGTGGTTTACAGAGTCATCATATTGTCCCCAACAAGCTGGCTCCTCATTTTACCAACCTCGGAAGGATGAAAGACTGAGTCAACCTTGAGCCAGTGAGAATCGAACTGCCAAACTGCTGACAGGTGGCACTCAGCAGAATTACCCTGCGATACTGCATTCTAACCACTGTGCCACTATGGCAAACATAACCTTTGTATGTCCCTTCCTTTTAACTTCTTCTAGACTCTGTTCCTCCCACTGCATGTTTTTGTCTTTCCTGGCTACAGGATAAATGTTGGGAGATTGCATTCAGTTTTTTAACTTCATCCTTATTACCTTTGGTTGGGTCACCCTTCACTGATCAACCATTTTGATGGGCCCATCAGATAGCCAATTGTTTGTTCTCTTTGGCTTTTGAAATGACACATACTTTCCAGCAATTTCAATGATGTTACCTTGGATCGCTTGCCATTGTTCATTTTGATCTTTGCTTTCTAAATTCAGTGGTTCAAACATATTTTAACTTCTATGCCAAACATAGGTGAGATGTTCCTTACACTGAATTTTTTGGGGAAAGACGTAGGAGGATATATAGGAGAAGATAAATCCCAGATGAATTAGTTTTCAGAGCAAGAGGACCATTTTAAGTAAAAGTTAATACAAATTGGCTTAGCAGGCATAGAGATTTTAAGTTCTCAATTACACAGTTAAATACTGACATATTTGAAATAAACAGAAATAGACAAGAGTCCATTTTGAAATCTATTCATAAAAAAGAAACTTATTGCATAAGCAAAAACATTGGAGCTGAACCCAATCTAGGAAGGTAGAAAAGTCAATTATGAAGAGCCAATTTCCCCAAAAATAATGGTTCTAGAAGTTAATCTCATTATTCAATATCTATGACTTGTTGATTAATAAAACTAGAGTTATATGAGAGAACTTGTAATTCTGTTCTCTGAATCCTTGTATTATTATAACAAAAGTACTATATATCTGTTTCTATATATACAAGTTTAAACACAGTCAAACTGGAATTAGGTTTTTGTATCTTTGTTATAGCTTAATGAATTGATCACTTTTTATCTGCCCAGCCAGAAATATTTGTTGACTAAGATGACCAATCCTTGTTTTCATTGTGCTCCAGACTGACCAACTGATTGTTTTTCTTGCTGGGTATCCACAAGTGCCCCCCTCCTCTATACCTGAGAGGTCCTGGACATTGGCCAGTTCTGGAACTGAACAAATAAAACCAACTCACAAACCTGTCCACCTTGTTCCACAAAGGCCAAATGCTTAGTCAATGGTTTGCTTCTTACTGACTTTCACAATCTATTTTTCTCCTTGCATCTCTGTGCAGTTAGATGATTGAAACAAATTCTGTGTAAGTCAAGCCCAGAAACAAGACAGTGAGATCCAAAACAGTTTAATCTTTATTGGCTTATACCGATGGACGGAATCTTGCCAAACTAAAGCTATAACTTTCTAA
This sequence comes from Pseudonaja textilis, assembly GCF_049901715.1. Lineage (NCBI taxonomy): Eukaryota > Metazoa > Chordata > Lepidosauria > Squamata > Elapidae > Pseudonaja > Pseudonaja textilis. Next base: position 266,190,547 of record NC_141990.1, read on the forward strand.
GCTATTAGATATATTCTGAAAGATTCTAGGGTGTGGTTACCAGACCCTCTTTCTCCCTCTCCCCTCTAGTTTTGCACTGCACAGTGATCCAGATCTTTTTCCTAGAAAGTGCTAAATTGGTAAATCCTCCCCTTCTGCTAACAATGTTCCATCACAATGAGGCCATCTTAGACACTTTAGTTGGATTAAAATACAGTGGTTCATTTGCTAACTGGTGATAAGCGAGTGGTGTGATGCTGATGCTACTGTCACTGCCTTGGTTATCCAATTCAAGGGACTGGTTATTACCTATAAAGCCCTACCTGAGTAGGGCTCCTCAATAATTTCAGGAGAGTCTCTCTGAGCAAGCTTTTATCCATTGTTCCCATTCTTTAAGTGGTGGAAGGGGGGATGCCAAAGGACACCCCACATGAAGTCATTTCAATTTGGAGAAATTCCTTAATGGCTGCCCCCACATGCCAGAAAAGTTTTCTTGCATTCTCACGTTGGGAGGAAACCCCTAACTTCCCAGCCTTCAGGAAATCACTTTTCATTTCAGAGGGAACCAGGATGCCAATGGTGAGAGAACTGCTTTTAATTCATTTAAAATTAAGATTCTGTATTTTGTATTCTTTAATTTACTTGTATATATTATTGTAAATAGTCTTGAGCTCTAAAAACTCTTTTGTGCATACATTTTATACAAAGATACATATATCCACAAAATGTCCTTACATATGAATGACTGCAAGGACAGTAGAGGAATCTGATTTTATATTTTTTTAAAAATTGGACAGCAGACACAAATATTGGGCCAAACATTAAATAATGCTGGAATAATCTGGATATGTTGTACAATTTATGTGGGTTGGATATTTTCCTGGTATGGTGAAATTGTCAACTGCAAGAGATGTACCTTTCATTGAAAAATGGGAATTTGGGTAAGTCTGTACCATTGTAAAATGCTCACTAAATAAATATTTTGTGCTATGTCAGAAATAGGAAGTTAGCCGATTGCGATCATGCTTAAATGTTGATGTTAACTATTAATAATGTGGTTGTGTTTATTACATTAAAGTGGATTATACTTAAGTGGATTTTTCCAGGTAATGCATAAAGATTTATGAGGCTGCTCTTATAATCCAAGAAGACATATGAGGAAAAAATATTCCTATTTACAGTCAGACTGTTGAGTGCAGCAGCACCTGTAGGGACATGTAGTGAACCTCTGGATCCCTGGCAATTAATTTTGTTGCTGAGGCATTTCTTGCTACATGCAAGGCAAACCCAACGAAGAAAAAAGCTTGAGAGAGATCCAGATTAGCTCTCACTATTAAATAAAATGCAGGCAGGAAATACAAGTTTCCTTTTGTCATGGTTTTTTTTTTCTTCAGCTGTCTCTCCACAGCACACTCCCCCTTCTCCAAACACACACAATTAGAGATACAAATAAACCTTCCATCAACCGCCTACAATCACCTCTCTAATTATGTAGCATCCATTCAAGCAGAAAAGAAAAACTGTTCTGATGTTAACTACATATATTACTGTTTTGGTAATCTATGATTTGTTTCTTTAGCTAAATATATAATTCAGTTAAATAAATAATCTAACAATAAGTGTATTGTTCCCAAACGTTGGGGAAGGGTTGTTATTTTTTATGATCCCACATATTGTTCATAAACATATTCCACAATCCACTTTAGTATGTTTGTCATAGCCCTATTATCATCCTAGTATTTCTTTTCTGGAAGCATTCAAACTTAATAGTCCTCATTATTGGAAGTTTTTTTCCCCATTTGACATACTTTTCAAAGGCTTCAGTTGTGGAAAATTTTAATAAATTGATCCTAACTTGTTATTTTAAAAATTGACAAAAGATTAAATTGCGTTGTTTGCTAGCCAGACAAGGTGAATATAGTTTTGTCAACTGTGTATCTAGATGATCAATATTATCAGGAGAAATGTGAAAAGGAAGAGTGAGTTGGGTCTACACATTATTGTAAATATTTACAACTTGCCACTGGGGTGTGAAATACTGTATATGTTAGATCAGGTCATTCAGCTGGCTCTGTAAATCTATATATATAAAAACGAAAAAGCACTCACTACAAACTTGATATTTGCCACATATGTTCCTCTTGGCTTCTAGGTGCTCACTAAGAAAGGATTTTTCAAAATGACTATCAGAGCATTGGTATTTCGTATATTATTATTAACATGCTCTGATGCTAAGGAGTTCTACTCCCCCTCCCCACCCGAAAAAAAATCTGTTCCAAATACAAAACACAAGCAGAGGAATTTCAGTTTCAGTTTCACAGCACCAAGCAGCTTTAGTACAGAACAGTTGACCTAAGCCACGCCCAGGCTCCTTGCTGTCTCCTTCTTGCTCACACAGCAAATACTGTTTCAGTTTCCAAACAGCCCTGAACTCTCTCACATACTGACAGGATGCTAGCCAGATGAATACCAATACATGCTGGTAGGCAGAGGGAGAATTGTTTCCCCTTATTTCCCTTCCCAAAAACTTCCGATCACATAGTTTCATAGTGAAGCATGGGTACCCTGCTAGTTAGAAATATATGTGTGGCAGAAAACAAGAATGGAAGACGAAAAGTGAGGTAGTGAAAATGACTACTTTTCTCAATATCGTGAGAAAAGTGTCGTGTTTGAGAAGAAGTAGAGTCTCACTATAGCATTGTCCATTGAACTCCATTTCTATTAGAGGCTCACTATCGCATACTTTGGGCCTCAGGGATTACTGCTGCAGTAAAAATGAAATTCAACTAAGGAACAATGTGGCTGGGCAAATCTTCAAATGTTCCAGTGAAAACTCAAACACTTGCTTGATGAAGCATTGTAACCCATTTTTTCCTAGAAACACGTTGCCTTGCCTGGCTTTGCTCTGTTCTGCTCTGCTCTAATGAAAACTCCAGCAAACAGGGCTTTTCCCAAGCTTCGGTGAGCAGTGCTGATGCTCAGTCCTAATTCGAACAGTCTTATGTCGAAGGATATTTACCCATGTAAGAGGGCTGCATTACTATTATCTTTCTCATCTTTCCTACTACCATCTTCTGTTGGTATCTTATGGTTATATTACTTTGTTGTTTTTATGTACACTGAGAGCTTGCATACCGGAAATTCCTTGTGTGTCCAATCACATTTGGCCAATAAAAAATATCCTGTTCTATGCGATTCCCTCACCAAAGTTGGAAGATGTTTCTGCACAGAAACTTCAACTCCCAGAACCCCTTAGCCAGCATGGCTGGGGAATTCTGGGAGTTGAAATCCATGCATCTTAAAATTGCCAAGGTTGAGAAACAGTGCTTTGAGGGGCAGGGAGCTGATAATAGGTTATGTATAGAACAGAGAAAGCACTTAAGATCTCTTACATATCTATATCCAGTAATAAATGGATATATTATAATCATAAAGATTCATCAGTTTGGTGGTTTTTTAATAGTTGTTTTTTTTTTATTCAGAAACAAAAGAATGCTCCCCCCAAAACTTTTACTGAACACTGTACAAAGAACAACCAATTACAATAACCTCTGAAGTTCCTATTTGCATTGTGTGTTGGTGCATTTTTTTTAATTACCAAAAGAAATTTGCCAGAGAAAATATTTGTTTACAGGAATGAACTGATGGTTTAATCTAAGTCAGTTAAGCTTAATTCTAGGCACAATGCCCATATCTTTCGCCCTCCTGACCTCTTTGTTTTTTTCTGACAACCTCCATTGTGCTTCTCTTGCTGTTTCTCTTTCACCATGTAGCTTCTCCTTCAAGTTTTGTCTATCATGCACCCCATTGTTTTATCTTGTTCCCTCTCCCATCTTTGTGTCTGCTTATTGTTTTCTTGATTGCACCCTGCCTAAATAAAGGGGTTCAAAAGAATTTGGAGCCAGTCCTTTGAGCCTGAATAAACTTTTTTTTTCATGGCACTCTTGGGCCTGTTCACTCTTATCATCATGCAGGGTGTTAGATGGATTAAACCTTTCAATCCCATGATTTAATGAGGGTCATCTTGAAAAAGCTGGCCCAAGAAAGCTTGACCTCTGATTTCAAAAACAAAGACATTTAGCTTTGCTGCTGAAATATCTCATAAGGCAATTTAAGCAATCATGTTATAGGACAGTTCTTTTTTTTTTTTAATATACCGAACAGGTATATTCTTCATACTATTGTTTGCATAAATCATCATAGAGTAATTAATTATTATGATATTACTATGAAATACCACTGATATATTAAAACATGTGACACAAACCCTTTCATGATTCCCTAATATTGACATTTTCTATATCCTCTGGTTAGAGGAGGTTAGTATTGAGAGTCATGAGAAAGAGGGAGCACAATCTTATTTAATAAAACTTTAAGAGATCCAGATGCCCATCTGATTATTAGACTTGACTCAACAAGCTTTGTTTAAATTACTGATGATTAAAACTGAATCAAGAAAAAAGCTTGCTATGCAGTTCTGGTGTGCAAGAAATTGTGAATATGCTAAGAGACAGGGTTGTTAACCCAATTCCCAGGACAACTGAAGAAATATATTTTGTCTTTCTCCCCCCGCCCGCCTCTGGTAAAGGAATACGATGACTTTGATTTCTTTCTGTAGGGTCCTGTAGACACTATAGAAAAAAAACAATATAATCATTTTATTCCATTTTTAAAAAAAGAATACTTGTTTCACAATTAGTGTGGTATTCAGCCAGTTCGCACCGGTTCAGGTGAACCGGTAGCAAGGATTTGGCGTGGGTCGCTGAAGTGGTTGTAAGTTCTGGCTGGCCAACCCACCTTACCCAGTCGCCCAGTCGCTGCTAACTCACTTGCCCTGTCTACTCGCTCACCCCGCCAGCCTGACGCTCGCCCCTTAAGGTATTTTTCCCCTCCTGACAATCAGCTGTGCCAGGATTCCCCTTGCCGAGGCCCAGGAAGGCAAAAAATGGATGGAGGGGCACAGCCCCCTCCATTTTTTGCCCTCCTGAGCCCCAGGGGAGCCTTCTGGGAGCAAAAACGCCCCCCCCCAGAGGCTGCTCTGAGGTCAGGAAGGCCCCAAAACGGAGCTAGGGGGAGTGCTGTGTGCCTCCTCCAGGCTCCATTTTTTTTTTGTTCCTGAGTCCGAGGGGAGCCTTCTGGGAGCAAAAACGCCCCCCCAGGAGGCTTGCCTGAGGCCCAGAAGGCCCCCAAAATGGGTGGGGTGGCTGCAAAAAAGCAAAAATAGAAAAGAAAAAGCCACTCCCACCCAGTCACATGGCCATGCCCACTTAACCATGCCCACCAAGCCACGCCCACAGAGCCGGTAGTAAAAATGTTTGAATCCCACCACTGTTCAGAATGGTTTTGAGTTTACAAAGATGGCTTCCAAAAAAAGGAGGTGGAGAATCCATTTTGTTTGATGAATGCTATTCCTTTAAGAAACAAAGAAAGTTGGGTAAAATTAAGACATTTTCTAGAGCATTTGCTTGATTCCTTTGGAAACATGGAAATTTTAAAATTGGAATAAGAAAATAACATCACACGGTCCCAAAGCCAGACCCATATTCTTCCTCTTAAAGAGTCCCTTTTAGATTATAAAGGCAGCAAGCAGTTGGGCTAATCCAATAATTTTTTCAATCTCTATGGCAAAAAAGACCCGAAAGCATGAATAGAAGAGATGATTCCACCAGACTGTCAATTATTTGGAAGCCTGCACTCACAAACAAAAAAATCTCCACACCACTAGCCAGGCAAACACCTGGGCACAAACAAATCCCCCCTGATACCTCCAATTCAAACACACCCCAACCAGGCACCCAGACGAAACTTAGCTTCCTAACAAATGATAGCCATCCATTTACTTGGAGCCAAGCTGCACTAAAAGCCTCCAATACAGGAACACAATGTTGCCAGCCAATCAACACACACAAAAAAGCCACAAAACAGACAGAAGATATTAGAAACACCAATCAAGCAGAACACAGCAAACTCCAAGACCAATAAACACAGACCAAGACTCCCAACCAATCAGGATGAAGAAAAAACCATTCTGGCACAGCAGTAGGCTAGCCCCAAATTTAAAACTGAAACAACTATAAAAGTCTGACTCACAGATGAACACAATACAGAAGCCTGATGATGGCAGATGAGATTCTGCCGAAACGTTGCTACAACTTTAAAAGCACAACTATAATGACGTGGGAAAATACCTGAACAAAGCCGAATACCCCATATGTGTGTGTGTGTGTGTGTGTGTGTGTGTGTGTGTGTGTCTTATATAGTTAAATAATGCGTCTAATGTATCTAATAGCACACAATTTCAGCCTTTTATTTCTGTGTCCTAAATTTCATGTCATAGTTGAAAAAGACAATTGAAAGACAGCAGGCTAGAAGCAAAAAAACAGGAAAGATAAGGCAGAGAAAACACTGAAAGATGCCTCCATATCTTGTTCCTCTGTATGGTCCAAGGCAATTTAATACCCAAAGAAGTGCAGTTTTCCTCTTATGTTTGATTTTCTATGTTCCAAGGGGTATATCTTTTGAATTTTCTCTCAATAGCTTATATGGTACTAAACATTTAAATCATACTCCAATCCAGCATGAGTCAAATTTTACTTTCTGTTATTTAAATTTTTTTTTTGCAAAAAAGCCAATGTAAGATCAATAATTATTTTCGCCATCATTCAGCATTGTGTTCAGGTCAGTGCTTATCCAGTGGCCTATTACGACACTGCATCTGTTTTTTCCCCCCGTATTTGAGGGTCTGATTTGCCAAACAACTGTGTTATTTCTGTCTTGAAATAAATTAGTCTTTCTGTTTTGTGTCTTATAGCATTTCCCAAAACACAGCTGTACAATAATCCAACAATAAAGATTGCTGGATGGAATTAGGAAGGCAAGGGAAACGGGTACAGTTAATGCCTAAGAGCAACGGGTATTACAAGAGCAATCTTCATCCACTGTTCAGAGATATGGGCCACGGTTTCTAAAATTACTAAACTGCCATTATCTGAGAAGAATGCTAGGGGCAGGTTTCTGAATGCCTTCTTTTCTAGCGTTTTGATTTCAAACAACAGAAGGAGAATACTAGAAATGTAAAAGATAGTGAATAGACACCACCCATCCATTACCTAAACCTTTTCACTCTGCTTCAAATCACAAGAATATTTTTTCTACTTCTAGCTAGGCTGGAAAATTACAGTGGAATACACTTTTAAAATCAGTTATGCAGAAAATTATTTGCCAGGAAAAGAATGCAACTTTTAAAAAACATATAATTAAAAGCAACCTTGGATAAAGAAATCTACCTTGAGCATAACTATTGGGCAAAGCAGGAGGTCTAATAAAGGAGATAAGGAGAAAAGCAGCTGGGGGCATGGAAGGGGACCTAGGAAGGGAAGTAAAAATGTAGTCAACAATGACTTAAAGGCAGGGAGCACAGTTTGTGCGGGTTATGCTCCACCTTTTAGAAAAGTACAAGAGGGCACAGAAGAAAAAATGTCTGGCCATGACAAAGAAATGAAGTCAAATACAAGACTGATGAGGACCACATCGGATTCAGAGGTTGTGTATCCCTGGCTTAAAAAGAAAGGGGAGGATAGGTGAATGGAGATGGAGAAATGATTTTTCGAACAGTAGTTTAACTGCATCATAATTTTTTGACTTGGGGTGTGTGTGTTGTTTTGCTTTTGTCTTAGCCTCCTTAGTTGATTCTATAGAGGACATAGGGAATGGCCTTGAAGGATAGAAAGAAGAGCCATTTTCAAGACAACGATGGCATAGGCAGATCTTGAGTCCATTCCAAGGTACTAATTTCAGAAAATGTCTCAGGCCCTTCCGTAATGAACAGAAAATGAGGGAAAGGAAACTTTCAAGACTTGCAAGATTCCCATAATTGTTCCCATAGTTGTTCCAACAAAGATACTTTCAGACATGTATAGCATTAGTTTCTTGGTATGGTCTACTTTTATTAGCTCTTCAAAGTAGTCAGACAAGAAGTACAACCATAAGTAATGACACTACATTTATTGTAAGGTGACAGTGATAGAGTCTTGCAAGTTTGAAAGTATTTCTCCCCTCCTTTACTTTTTACTGATGGAAAACTAGGGAGGGTCCCTTCTGAAATGCTTCCCATGCCCCTTCTGTTTCTGTAGACTGAAATACATGTTATATGAGAGTTGTTGGTCTTTGGCTCTTCCTCCTGTTTTCCAAAATCATTCTCACATACCATTATAACTTTACAGGCCTAACAGAACCAAAGAAAACCATCATTAATTGCTTACAGCATTTGTCTCTCAGCCCAATCTACCTCATAGGAATTTTGTTGTGGTAAAAATTGGGAAGATAGTGTTAAGTGGGCTCTTTAAATTCTTGGGGGAAAGGTGGTCCAAAAACCTAGCAAAGTTAAATAAAACACACAAATATTGTCATCCATCTAACCATTAAAGAGTTAAAGAGATATGAACTTAGCCATTCAGTTACATTTGATCCCCAATCCTCAGGAACACATATGCCTTTCCCACCCACATACCTCTCCCCCAAATCTCCTCTACCAACTGATATTGGTAATGAGAGAATAGACTCTTTACATCTTGCTTTCTGCTCTATGCTCAAAGGACTGAGTTGACATGCCAAGTTAGTAGAAAACTAGTAGGGTATGATATGTGGTGGCTATCCCTACTGCTCTAGTTTTCCTGCTTCAAGTTATTGCAGCTGACTGATTTTCTTCCAAGGTAAGATATAAGAAAGCTTCACAGATCATGTGCTGCCATCATTGAATGGATATTTGAATATTAAAAAACCCATCCAATCTGCCTTATAATACTTATGATCTTTAGTTTCAGTACCATGGATTCAGTACCATGGTAATGGCTTTTCAGGATTTCAGGCAGAGATATTTTAAAACTTTTTTATGGATGGCAAGGATTGAACCCGGGACTTTTTGCATATTTGGTACAATGTGTTCTACTATAGTACTATGTGTTCTACTATCTTCCCACACCAAGCAAATCATTAGTAAAAACAAGCTAGAAATGAGAAGAGCTTCTCTTCCCTCAAGCCTTGTTTTGAACATTTAAAAAGCAAGTTATGAAATGCAGGAGATTAAAACATGGTAGACTACAAGCATACACTCATCATATCTATCATTATATGTATAATAAGTCTTCCAATGCTTGTGTAATTATAAAAATATAATTATAAATACAAATATGCAACACAGTATTGGTAAAAGAAAAGATTGCCAAAGATACAATAGGGCTCATTTACCAATGGGGATAAATAAAGTATGGATAAAAAAAGTTACTACTAACCATCATTTTTGCAAACATTCTGCATGAAGTCTTACTGCATTTGCTGCAGATTCTGATACATTAATGCTGGTGAAAAAAAGACTGCATCAAAATGATAATTTTAACAGTAAATAAATGAAGAACAGGCAATCTCACTCAGTTTGGATTTGCGTTCCCCCTCCACAGTATCCACAGACTTAGCATAGTCTGACTGTGCTTGTAAAAAACAAAATAGCTTGAATTCTGAAGAATCCTGGGATTTTTTTTTAATTTGCAAAGAAATGTCGTGGTGAATGCTATCCGAGTGTTCCTTTATGGCTTCTTTGATAAGTGAGAGAAATTTCAGTGACCAGGAGCTCATTCGGAGGAAGAAAACAAAATGCAACCACTACCACCCCACAAAAATATTCTCATTCTAACAAGCCAAAAACCCAAAGCCAAAGTTTGTGGAATTGGTTTATCTGGGAAGGAGAAGCCAAGCATCAGATTCAAATATAATGGTAGGCATGTTTTTGTGGATTTTAAATAATCTGATGATTATTTTTTTTTACTGATTCCGAAGAGTAGAGGACCAAAGTTGGAGTCAGTAAGCAACATGGCAAATTTGTGAATAGCAAACCAGGACTCTCCAGAAAGTAAATGTGGCCTATGATTAATGTCAGGTGCCGGGGAAATCAGGAGAATCAAGGAGTTCAAATTAGTATAAAGATTTATTGCAAGCTTAAGTAAGCTCTCTACCAGAATCTGAGCTACCAATTGTCAAGAGAAATTAGCTGGAGATAAGAAAGGTATTCAAAGTGGGCTGTACTTAGATCTCTTGTAGGTGTGTAGGAATTCATGACTGACCCTTCCCTTGGGCTCAGCCTGGTCATCTCCTACACCTATGGATACAATGTTTATCCTGAGTATTAATCATATGTGTCTTATATATAGATCTGGCTTTAGGCACAAAGTAGGCATTGACCTAGGGCATCAAAATTTATGGGATTCCAACACCACCCCAGAATCATTCTAAAAATGCAGATCCTCCAAGTGATGGAAAGTGGTGTGACTAGGGTGTCATCTGCCCTGAACCAGCACTGCTTACCCTGAACCAGCACTGCTTGTTTAAATTACTATCTCTTTTAATTGTATGTGATGCAAAGCAAGCACAGGAAAGCTAGAATGTTGGCCTTCCACCCACAATATTGAATTTGCTGAATGCTCATTTGTTCAAGTTGTATAAAAAAATTGGAAGATACGGAGCTTATGAATTATAGAATATTGTTCTTTTATCCCAAACACACATACCACACACAGAGACAACTTTCTAGCAGACTTTTCTATTTCAGAGTTGAATTCCCTTATACGATTTTTAAAAATGGGACATTTTATATATGAAATGTACAAGTTGAAAACAAATGTGTTTCTGTTTCTGGGTTCTAATCAAGGAGACACAGGTCGGGGGGAGATGAATAACAGCTTCTATCTGTCTAACAAGCATTTGAAATCACTTATAGTATTGCTAAATATAACAAGTGAATTAAATAAATTGTCCAAGAGAGTACTAGAAAATACTGTCTCTCAGTCTTTTCCTCACAAATGGCCTTTCAGGCTCTAAGCATTATGGAAACTGGATGATATTTCTATTTAATTGCCACCAATTATGGGAGCAAGACAGGCCCTTGTGTGTGTTATCTGTGTTGCAGAGTGGATGGAGGCATTATTTCATTTCCTTTCTACTGTACAAAACAAGCATCCTTTATGGTGTAAGAACCAAATAGAGATTTCCATCTCTCCCCCACAGTTTTTCTGCTTTTTGCTTTAAGTTGCTCTCAGCCCTCACTTTCATTTCCTTTTTGCTGGTACAAATGAGCTACATGATGAAGTCAGCTTTTCAATACATGCTATCATCCCAACAAATATGTGTAGCCACTCTGTCCCATTAGGAGAGCTCTTATGCTGCCCAACTATAACAGTTCCCTTATTGATGTTCTTGGTTAATCCAAGACTCTTCCCCATCTTCTTGTACAACTGCACTAGTCCTTTGAAGCATTTCACATGAAATACAGAAACCTAGCAGTAGGGGACTTACAGTAAATTTGGATAAGTATGCAGTTGTTATGAAGAACCATCAGGCCTTTGAATTTTTCAACGCTTTCATCTCTTCTCCTTTTTCACCCTCTTTCAGGTCAGTTGGATCAGTTTATGTTAACAAACCATGAAGCTTATCAAATAAATGCAGCTGGAGCAGGTGTTTGAACCTGGCTGTCTCTGTAGACTAGCCCTAACAAAGTTGACATTGTGGCTAATGCCAAGGTAGTGCAATAATTGCTCCTTTCTGGGTATGATGCCCCCAAGAGATTTCTGCGAATGAGTTAGAAAAACTAACATTGCCAAGAACAAGATTTTTTAAAAAGGAAGGAAGCGAAAGAGAAAAAGAACAAGAGCGGTGGTTTTCTTTGTGCCAGAGGGTGAAGACAAGCATTTCCACTACAGTATCCAGAACAGTACCCAATTTCTCTTGAACTCATCTCATATTACAGAAGAGGAGGATTATGAGAAGAGAGGGGTTGGGAAGTATATTTGTGTTCACATCTGGAGGGGCAGCTTATTTTGGCTCGTGCCAACATGTGGGAAGGCAGTTGTTTACTTAAGACAGGAATAAGTGCCAGAAAGGGGGTGCTGGTGAAGCAACAAGACAGAGAAAAAAAGAGTAGGATGGAGAGACTGTGGATGCAAAAGTCAAGAAATTCAAATTATATAACTTGGCACAATGGGTTTATCACGTAATGACTGTATAGTGTTATTTTTAAAGCACTCGTTGATACAGTGCAACCATTTTAATTAAGATATTGCATCTTATGGAAGATATGTAGCTTTTGTTTCCTATGTATTACTATTACTAGTAACACATAAACAAGGCAATTCATATTCAGTGCTCTCATTTGGAAGCACACTTGTGAGAGAAAAGTGTAGCAGACCCTGGAAACTTTGAAGTCCCAGGAGTGCTGTGGGTCTTAGCAGATGCCGAATTCTCTTGATCTGAGATCTTGGCCTTGTTTGTAGTTGATAGTAGAACATGAGCACAAGGCAACTCATAGTGTCTATGCTAAATGGGAAAATAGTTTCCTAGCTCTTTATTATCGTGAAACACTTCGAGCGTTTTGGAAAGATATTACATAAAGTTATACATGTGATAGCATCCTTCTGCTCTTTCTTGTTCATACCTTTGATGCTTTTATTTATCTTTCTTGAGGACATTTCAAATGCCAAAGGAAGCCTATTTTCAGCCTAGTTCATTATGTAGCTTTCTGCACAGTTGATTCCTTTTGTGGGATCAACTAAATATAGCATGACCATTTAACAATTGTCGTGATGCTATTATTCCAAAATTCTCATAGACCTGTCATTCTTTTGTGAATCTCTCAGATCTGTATATGCAAGAGACATAATGCATTTTGGTGGTAATTGTGAGCATTAAATTAAACCATTATTATTAGAAATATGAGAATGAGATGCAGATATAGCCCTGCTGGATAATTAGATTATAGGTCCATGTACTGGTCCGGTATTCTCTTCTCTACAATGGTCTAGTCTGAAACTTACAGGTGGGACTTGAGAATTATACCTTCCCTCTGCTTGAGGTCCTGGCAGCTGCTACTGAAAGGAAATGGGGAGCCTTTGTGAATAGATATTGCTGATATTCTTTTCCTCCATTAAGTTGCCTATGTATGTTTAAAAATGCTTAGATTGGTGTTTGACAATTAATTCTATAGATATGAGTTTGATGGTTTTAAAAGTGCCAGTGGGAAAAAGTGTTCCATCTATATTCCTAGTTCTGTCAGTCAGGTAGATAATTATGACTGATAGAATAATTTAGAATTCTAATGTTATGACAGGAGTTGCTTTCTAATCTAAAAACAACCTAATAAACATTGTAGCCTTTCTTCACAGCAAAGGCATTCAGGCTTCTCAGTCAGTTTGGCTGCTCTTCTTTTCATGTTTTCCAATTCTAATGTTGAGACTGCATCAACAAAACTACTTTTGCATAAAAACAAAAAACTCAAGATAGCCACAATATTAGCATTGGAATGCAGTCATTATCTTTACAAGAATATCATTAGAATATCTGGTATGTGTATTTTTATTAAAATACGCTAATGCGTGATACTTGCTTCATATAGTAAAAAGTTCAAATGCTTTACATAATTATATAAAGTGTCTTTGTAACTACATTAGTATGTTGTCTCTATTAATTCTATTAAATAACCGTCTTGTTAACGATACCTATATTGAGAGAACAATTACTTTTCTATTATTTCTGAACAGCTGGTTTTGCAGAACATGTCCTGGAATGTACTGTGAACAGCTGGTAAAGTCTTCATTTCATTCCAGGTGGTACCCATGATTAAGACTCTTCTTCTGAGCTGTGTCGTGGGAAAGTCTGTCCAGTACTGTACCAGATTACACAATTTCAGATCCCCTCCAAAATTTAGATGTTGCAAAAGACATGCTTCTTATCCTTTACACATCACGCAGTTGCCCTCACTAACAATATATTAACTTGGAGTAAGATTCTTCACAAATTGTGGCTAGGGTAATGAACTGCAGTCATTCAAACCTTATGCATATTGTCCAGATTAGCCTTTCTTTTTTAACTACTTGCAAAATTATTGCTACTAGAGCATGCAGTCAAGAAATTTAGACTAGGTTCTAATTTGATCGTGTTGGAGTATTATCTTAAGAGTACAATTTACTGAAACACAAGTGTGATGTAGAAATGAACAGCTAATTTAGTTTTAGGTTGCCTCAGTGAATTTATGGCTTATCAATGGATTATCAATGTGTGAAAATGGGAAGCCCCTGGCTGCCTCCACCTTCCCACCACCCACCTCAACGCGCTCTCTATGCTTTGCTCCTCCTCTCACTTGCTTGCCTGCCCAGATTTCCCTCTGGCTGCCTGAGGTGAATTGTCCCGATGCTGAGTTGGCCGTGAGGAGTTATCTTACAGCAAATTAGCGGCTGTGAGTTGGCAGAGGCGAGCTGCCTGTGGTGAGCTGACTGCACTGAATTGTCCTAGACCGGGGTGTCAAACTCAAGGCTGGGTGCTTAGATCTGGCTCACAGGGCCGCCCTGGAAACAGCGAAGGACTGGCCCACGGTGCCTCTGCCAGAGAAAATGGAGCTCTGTTTTCAGCCGCAATGGCCTTCTGAAGCCCACCCAGGCTCCATTTTCGGCCATGACAGTCTCCAGTTCAACTGGCAGGGGGCCGCTGGAGACTGTAGTGGTAATGTCAAGCTGGCCATGCCCACCTTGGCCATGCTCACCCCAGTCCCCCGAGGTCAAACACAACCTTGATGTGGTCCTCAATGAAATTGAATTTGACACCCCTGTCCTAGACACTCTTAGTGATGCCAACAGGCTGTAAAGCAACATTGTATATGAACACAGCTTTCAATGCAGGTTATGTAGGCTGAGGAATTGTAGGAGCAGTAATCTAGGGTATCTGGATAGCACCAAATTGGTAAAAGCTGCTTTTGGTCACTTCCCAATTCTAAGTCCATCCTCTTTTCCACTTTACAATACGAACTTGAAATATTCTTACAGATTTTTGATATTTTCACAGGTGTCACAGGTGCCATGAATGCATCATTTAATAAGAATTTTCTTGTATTGAATAAAAACCTCTTATTTTGGACACTAATGCTAAATTTCATCTTAGATTATTATATTCTTTATTTCATATGGATTTCTTTGAAGATTATCCAGAAACTGAATGGTTCATTTGTGGATTGCTAATTTCTATGCACCAATGCAGATTAGAGTATAAAACGCCATACTGAAAGCGCTTACTTTGAAAATTCATCGACAGGTGATTGTCAAGGTGAAGGAGGGCCACAGGTTCCACAATGCATCTATAGCCCCTGGCTTCTTAATACCTGTACTAATCTTCTCATTTTCATTTGTAAACCTAGAATAATGTCTGACTCTCTTTTTCAATCCATCCGCCATTCACCTTTGTCTACTTTTCCTTCCTTTTTATCTGTTGCCTTAGTGATATTCCATTGCAAACCTCCTGGGTTAAATATCTCTCTTCCCACAAAGCACCATTTTTCCAGATGTCACTATAATCATGAATGCATGGCAGCCACCAATGGCACTGGGTACCCAACTTTAATGATGGTGAATCACTGCACTCCTTCTGCATGTTGTGGGGAAACACTAGAGAAATAATAGCCAAGTAAATGAATAAATTCAGCTGTTGGTTTTGATCTTATTTCAAAAAGGCCAGAAGGGATTTGGGCAATATCAAATATAAGGCAGCTTCATCTTTTGCAGTGCCAGCTGAATCATACAGCTAAATTAAATGATTTGTTTGAGGCAGATCTATGAGTTTTGGAGGACGGGGCAGGGAGGTGCTAATAAATGAAGTCAAGAATTGTTGTTTGAACTCTGAGCAAGATTTTTTTTTAATTCAAGGTATCGATTCTAGCAGAGGTAAAATTAGGTAGGATGCTACACGTTCTCCTTTGAGGCGGGAGAATATTTCTTGGGCCAGAACAGGCAGCAGTGCATCCAAGGTGAGAGTCAGACTTCACTGTGGTTTATCTCTAGTTAGGAAGGAGTGGGCTCCATGTTTCCTGCTCCAGCAAGTTTCTCTGTAATTGCCAAGTCTGTGTTCAGTCATGCAAATTGAAATAACAAAGGAATCCTCCACATGACATTAAGTAGATCCCCTAAGCTAGAGCAAAAATAATTCTACTTTTTTAAAAAATTCATACTTAGGAAATCACAGGTATACCCACAGAACTGCAATCCCTTTCTCCCTAATGCCATTCTTTCCTGCACAAATCTGTGTTTCAACTGTGTAAGGATTTTATTAGCTTTAAAATGCAGAAAAAGAAAAAGAGAACTAAAACATAGTATCAAAAGAATACAAACTAATACAAAAATACATGAAGTAGAATGCATATCTAAAAAAAAATTAACAGATTAAATCTTGGTCATGTGTAACAATATTGGTCAGTTTTTCTTTTTCTTTTACAATGATTAAAAAATAAGATCACAAGTTAAATGTGCATGTATCAATCCAAAGTTTTAAAATCAAGGTCTTGAAAGCCAAGTCTCTCCATCAAAGGAAAAGTATCCTTTTAGGTGCACGCAGAGTAAATATGGAGTTTTTCATAAATGAATACATTCTAAATCTCTCTCTCTCTCTTTCTCTCTCCCTCCCTCCCTCCTCTTTCTCTCCCCCTATATAATCATATTGACATCTCTAAAGCTTAATTCGATAGACATACTTAAAATTAATATGTCAAAGATGGCCATAGAGCAAGCCCAAAACTTAGTCAATTTGTATTTTTATTTATGTCATTGAGACAGAATATACATAATTCAATGCTCCTAATGTTATATGTTATATTATATGTTCAATATTACTGAAGTTTTGTTTATTAAATTTGTATCCATTTAGGAGTCAAAATAACATTCATTGTACTCCCTTCTCATATTTTACTCACAATAGCAACAATCCTGTGAGGTGGGTTGGTCTGAGAGAGAGTACTGACTTAGTCCAAGTAATCCAGAGAGATTCTGAGGACAAGGTACCAGAATCGTTAATAGTTGGGCAAAAGAGGGAATCTCAGTAGGAATGCCTAGCTGAATCTGCTAAAATAATCTATAGGTAGTCCTCAACTTATGACCACAATTGAGCCCAAAATTTCTGTTGTTAAGCTAAACATTTGTGAAGTGAATTTTGCCCCACTTTATGATGTTTCTTGCAACAGTTGTTAAGTGAATCACTGCAGTTGATAAGTTGGTAACATGGTTGTTAAGTGAATCTGGCTTCCCCATTGACTTCGCTTGTCGAAAGGTTGCAAATGTTGTTTGCATGACCTTGGGACACAGCAATGGTCATAAGTATGAATCAGTTGCCAAGCCTCTGAATTTTGATCACGTGACCATGGGGATGCTACAAAGGTTGCAACTGTGAAAAAAAATGGTCATAAGTCATTTTTTTGTCAGTGATGTTGTAACTTTGAATGATCACTAAATGAACTGTTGTAAGGTGAAAACTACCTGTATACTACACAGCTGTTAGAGAAAAAGGACAGCTGTTCTCAATTACATTTGGTCATTCTACTCCAGTCAACTTTTGACCTAGATGTGGCAAAGACTAAGAAAGATCCATGCATGAGAGAGAGAGAGAAAATATAACATATGTGTCTCATTCCGATATTCTTCAGTTCAGCCAACCCCCTTATCAGTTCTAAGCATAGACTATTGTATAGACATGTTTGACTGAAATCCTCCAGAATCAGGTGACTACGTCCTTGTGGTATGTAGGTAATGAGATCATTATCCCCCACTTCCTCTTTGCAACTTGGTCTTAGGAACAATTGGCAGTTCTATTCTGGAGAAGACATGAAGGTGGTGCTTAGATTTACTAGTATATGGCATTCTATAAAGAATATTGTGGTTTCTGAAAAAGAAAGTTCATATTATGGTAATTGCCATCCTGCCTCCTACTATTAGAAATGTAAGGGTATTTTAAAGCAATTCCTTTCCCTCCAACTAATAGAATTTCCACCCAAGGACGTTCAGAGCAGCCATAACTCCCATGACATAGAGCAGCGTTTCTTAACCTTGGCAACTTTAAGATATGTAGACTTCAACTCCCAGAATTCGCCATCTTAAGTTCACACATCTTAAAAGTTGCCAAGAGTTGAGAAACATTGACCCCAAGATTTTCTTTTGTCCTAGGGCACTTCCATAAAGCACTTTCTCTACTTCTTCTGAAGTATTTTGAAACAGATCTGCTAATCATCTTCACTTTTGTAACACTGAAAACACAATGAGCCAATCACATCTCTCCCTCTGTTTTACCTGCTCAACAGGGCACTGCAGATAATCATTCAATCAGTGCCTAGCCTCAGCAACAACAAAATATTCTTGCTTCCATTTCACACAAAAAGGTCATGAAATAAGTTGCTGCCTCCTCTCCTCTTAAAAATCCTATTGAGAAGATGACATGGTATAATATCCTATATAGTGCTTCTAAACGTGATGGTGGGCTGCACTTGTGTCTAATATGGGGAATGGAAGCAGTACGTTTTAAACAAACATAACAGTGATTAAGCTACAGGAATTAGCATTTATTGTAATAGCCATTTCTCGTCCCTTGTCCACCTGAATGGTATAATCAAACTTCCTTTAAGCTACATCAGTGTTTCTCCATTGCAACAGCTTTAAGATGCCTGGGCTTCCTCTAGTTTAATGAAAAGAAGGACTGTGGGTGACATGATAGCAGTGTTCCAACATCTAAGGGGTTGTCATAAAGTAGATGGAGTCAACCTATTCTCCGAAGCACCTAAAGGCAGGACAAGAAGTAATGTATGGAAACTAATCAAGGAGTGAAACAATCTTAAACAGGGCTGTCCAACTCAAGGCCCATGGGCCAGATCTGGCCCATGCAGTGCTTAGATCTGGCTTGTGGAGCTGCCCTGGAAACAGCAAAGGTGCCTCTGCCAGCAAAAATTGAGCCCGTTTTTGCTAGTCTACAGAGCACTAGCAAAAGAAATTTAAAACTAAACAAAAGGAGAAATGTTTCCCCTTTTGCATTTGACCATGCAAGAAGGGACAGGAAAGGAGAAGGGAAAGAGAAAAGAAAAAGAAGGAAAATTGGGTAGAGAGCAAGGAAGGAAAAATAAGAAGAAAGGAGAATGAAGAGGAAAGGGAAAAGAAGAAAAGGAAGGAAGGAGATTATAATGAGAGGGAGGGAGGAAAATCCTGTCTTAGCAGTTGGCCACCACAGGTGCCCCCAACACAAGTGATGTCGAGCTGGCCATGCCCACTATAGCTACACCCACCCTGGCCATGCACCCCTGACCCCTCTGAGGTCAAACACAACTCTGATGCAGCCCTCAATGAAATTGAGTTTTACACTCCTGACCTAAAACTAAGGAGAAATTTATTTAGAACAATTAATCAGTGGAGTGACTTGCTTCCAGAAATTGTGGATGCTTCAACACCAGGGGTGGGATTCTACCAGTTCACACTTATTCGCTAGAACCAGTTGTTAACATTCTAAGCAGTTCAGAGAACCAGTTGTTAGAAGAAATTACTGGCCTAATCCTGTAAGGAAGGCAGGAAGGAAACATTCTGGTGTTGCTTACAGAAACTGCCTCTCCCTTAACCCTTATTAAATTCTTGGCAGGCCTAAACTTCCTGTTTCAGAAACTTCTCTGGAGTTTTTCCCCCCTCTTTTGCTGGTACTTTGCTTGTGTGGAGTGACCATTCAAAGTTACAGTGGCACTAAAAACAATGACTTATGACCACCTTTCACACTTACGACTGTTGCAGCATCCCCACAGTCATGAGAGGCCAGGCGAGGAGATGCATGCCTCGATGTGAGTGATATTGAGTTGGCCACGCCCAGCCAATAAGATGACCACCAAGCCACGCCCACCCAGTCACATGACCACTAAGCCACGCCCACCACCTAAGCCGTGCCCCCAGAACCGGTTGTTAAAAAAATTGAATCCCACCCCTGTTCAACACCAATAGTTTTTAAGAATAGATGAACAACCATTTGTCTGAAACGGTGTAGGGTTTCCTGCCTGAACAGGAGGCTGAAATAGAAGACCTCCAAGGTTCCTTCCAACTCTGTTATTCTGGACTTCAGTGTACAGAATTCCCCAGCCAGCATGATACCTGGGCAAATTTGAGAATTGAAGTCCAGATATCTTAAAGTTTCTAAAAGTGAGAAACACTGATCTGCACAAACAGGGGAGGGGGGGGAAACAGCCTGGATTTACATAGCGCTTCTCCCCTGACAGAGAAGGAAGAAACAGACCCTCTCGAATGAAACCCACATTCTTCTTAAAGGATCTGCTGAGGAACTGGAAAAAAAGAGTGCTGTAAGCATTCCCACCAATAGGAAAAGGCCACCTACAAACTTGAGGAACAAACAAAAAGTATGGTTTGTTTTGCTTTGTGTTTTTGCCATTTGGATTATGTTGCAGCTGACCTGGAAGTAAACTGGCACAGCTGCTGAATTCAACTGTAGTGTGGGATCACTGAGGCCTGCGGCTGCTTTTGTCTTAGGGCAGAGTCCTGGTGTGGAAGGGATCTTAAGAGAGAGCTGGGCTGTCCCCATTTGCCATTTTCAGGGAAGCCTGAGAATGGGGCCTGTAGTTATCAAACTCTTTGGTTTTTAACCATCCTTGGAAATCCCTCTGCTGAATTTCAGTGACAAACCATAGGAAAATGGCAGCTGTATACCCTATCTTTCTAGGAGAGAGGCCAACAGAACTAAAAAATAAAAATAAATCCAGAAATCTCAATCTCATCATTGTATAATAGCAGCACATCACTCCCAGTTTTTTCCCCGTATGGTGACCTGACCACCAAAATATTGCCTGCTTCTTCCATAGAGAAATCTTTTCTTTTTTCCCTTTATGGTTTCCAGCAAGCTTTTTCTTATAACAAGAAAGGCAGAATAGAGGCCATTTCTGATAATGCCAGTGTCCTTTTCTTCTTCTCTTCCCTGTAGTGCAGCCACATTGCTAATTAATTGAATTCCCTTCTTGCCCCTTTGTAAATTATTTCTATTGCTCATTAGCAGAACAGCTTGGGATTTGAGCTATGTTTTCACTCATCTTACTGGAATTTCTCTCTTTCTCTCAGACCCCTTTGTTGTTTCTGTGCTCTCTGTGAAAGGCATTAGAGAAGCTTTAGCAGCAAGAACTTACATTGTTCAGAGCCCCAGCTGCATACTTTTGCACTCTACCTTGTGCGTCACAGCTATTCATCTTGATTTGTACTTGGCTCAACTGCAGATGCTGTATATATGGTAATTTTAGATTCCCAATTTGAAAACGGCTTTAGGGTGGATCTGATGGCAAGAACACTCTTTGATTTACGCTGGTTTGTATTACCTCCATGCAGTTGGGAGGGGAGCAGTGCTAAGACTGAAACAGCTTTGCTTCAGTATTCTTTGTGAGAAAGAGGAGGCTGAATCCAGCTCTCTTCATCTATATGAAAATACGAGAAACAAAATATTCCATCTCTGGGAAAAGGGCTACTTTGCCTGGAGGGGAAAAAAGCTTTTATGCTATCAGCTGTGCTTTCAAATTATGAAAGTGATGGGATTATACATACTGTAGTTTACTGAAGGATGTGCTGTAATACCCTAATTAGTATCATTAGGTTCTTTAGGGATGAGGTGAGGGATGAAAAACTTTTACTGTCTGGTGTCTTTCCCCTGTGGTAAATGTGTGAATGAGCACTAAATTCATCAGTCCTGTCAAGATTTAGCAAGTGCAGTTTGGGAGTCTATTGGGTATTCTGACACTCTTGAGTAAATTGAATTAAGAAATTGATCTTCAGTTGGAAATACAAAGGCTAAGCTCAACTCCTGAAGGCTACCTTGGAAGCATTACCGAAAGTTGGTGATATTTGCCATTGTTTTCCCCTAGGGGTGTGTGTGTGTATGTGATGTTTCATTCTAGGCACTGGTCCTGGAAGTCTCAGGATCTGCTTTTTTGATCAGCCAACAACAGCTAGGTGCTACCGCTTGCTGAATATAATTGATATTTGATATTGATATTGAATATAAATGCATTAATATATAATTTACAGCTACATTTGAGGAATTCATAAATATATTTTAAATGATAATGCATTTGTCACTAGACTTTTGATAGTTTCCTTTACCAAAGTTCTCCTGAGTTACTGTTTTTTAGAACACAAGAAACTATAATCCAGTATATGCTTTCTTGTGTATTTGTTAGTCACTGAGGATCATTTTTCCCTGAAGGGGGAAACGATTGCTGGGAACATAGTCACAATAAAAAAAAGTCTTTATATCCTGACACTGCCAGTTTCCCGATTTTTTTGAAGCTATATTCAAAAAGCATATGCTTACAACAAACCAATTAGTTGTATCTTGGGCCTGTTGTACTTAATGAAAAATTCCTTTAAAGCCTTGTTTTGCTTTCTATCTATTCTCACTTTCTTATTTGTAGGTTAAGGCCAAACAGTGCAGTCAGCAATCAAGTAATCTGTCTTTATCATCTCCCTAAATAAATTCCCTGGCAAAACATCAGAAGCTTTGCACATTCCCATAAACTGGAAGCACTGCTTCTTTCTAACCAAATAAAAGAGCTTTTAACATTAATTAACCTTTCATTCCAACTATATCTAAAATATTTTAGATATAGGGCCCTTTACTATCCATTTCCTTCTCTGTTAAAACAGTTCAGACTTTTGAGCATTTTCAAACAAGGTGATAGGAACCTTTTGCAGGAGGCCCTAACTATCTGGTGAAGAATGGGCCAGAGCTCCATTCATGACTACAGGTAGCATTGGGCCTAATATTAGTAATACTGAGATCTAAAATAGCTATATTTCTTTTCTAAGGCCTGGGTGTATGCATTTAGTTCAAAGGCCATGTATCAACTTAAGTTCAGCTTAAAAGTAAGACCCCCATGCCCTTTTCTTTCAAATCAAAGAGGTTAATCAGGAAAAATAGTGAAGTTTATACCTTAGGCAAATATATCCACAGATAGTGGAAAAATGTGTTGTCATCACCTTATTCCTCTAATTCTCTTCCCTCAAAATTACAATCAAGGGTTTCTCGTGAACTACTATGATTGCTAGGCAGTTGGCTGGAAATATCTAGGATCAGGTTTGAAGAAAATGGGTTCATAGGTCAAATTGTTTACACAAAAACAAGAAATAGATTCCTTTAAGATTTATTAAAATACACAATTTTTCTTTTTCTTTTTTTGCTTTTCTAAACTGGTACCAGATTCCTGAACACATAATTTTATTTTTCCAGTCACATATGGACTATTAAAGTTCAGTTACTGAATTAGCTCATTGCTTGCTCAGTGTAGCATGAAAACAAATGTCTTCTTGTCCGTGTAGAAAAGCAAGTCCCTCTGCAGTCTGCAAGAGAAAACAACTTTTCAATGCAGGAATAATTCTGTAATATTCTGCCAGACTTTAGCATATAGAATCTGCCCCACTAACAATTAGGGTAATTAACCATTCATTGCAAAATTTATTTGTTGAACATGCAGGCCTGTTAAGTGAATTTACTGTAAGAATACTTAGTTATTCTCCAGATAGAAAGCATAAATATCTTTCACCTCTAACATATTTTAATTTCAGGAGAAGGCTGTCCTGAGGTTCACATCAAGAGAGAAATCCTTTTACTTGCAAAAAAAATCCCTTAGATATTCAGCACAGGATCTCATTAAGAATTAGGGCTCTAAAACAAAGGAGGGTGTTGATTTCATAATTAGCAAGCAGAAGAGAGAATCGAGAAGGCTATTCAATAGGTGAATGAATATTCAAGAACCGAAACATCAGTTCTGTAAAACCATAAAAGATTCATGGTGCAAAAAATGGTAGAAGTAATGTTTTGCAGTTTTGTTTTTTAGGTTTGGTCAGGTTATTAAAGTCAGAAGTCTTTGTTTCTGTGACAGTAGTGCATCTTACTAACATGATTCAGACAGATCTGAAAGAAACAGTTCTAAAGGGCTATGTAATACCAATTTAGCATAACTGTCTATGAGAAAACATTTCTAGAAACTGAAACAGAAGCTTAATGTTTAGTAGTTTAATTATGTCTGATTAAAAATAACTTAGCAAAGCATAGGTTTTTCCGAGATGGTCCCCTTCCCATGGATTGGATTTCAAATCCCAGGATTGCCACTTCTCGAGGAGGAGATTTGGGGTCTCTGGAAAAGAAGAAGAATAGTTTATGAGTGCATAATTATCTTGTGCTAATGCTCATCTCTCTCTGGTGACCAGTGTGACATCTAGAGGTATTTTTCCATTTCCTCCATTGCTTAACATAAATTTTGTAACATTAAATGAAAGACTTTTATTTCTCATTTAATAGCCTTCTTTGCATGGTGAACAGGTGCCCTGAAAATGTCTTCTTTCAGGTTTATCTAAAAGAAAGGAACCCTGTATTCCAGGCTAATAAAGCAAGAGTTAAATCCTGTCCTTTGAATCACAAGAGGTTGCCTTTCCTCTCTCTATTCCAGCTTTCTTCTATTCTTTCAAGCAAGTAGGATATTGAAATGTACAAACCATCAAGACTTTGAAGTGTCGTAAATAAGATTGTGACAAACGTTGTTGTACCTCTGGTTGCTAAGCCATAATAAAATAAGCCCTGAAAGGAGAAAAGAGAGGCTGCTCCAGAAGGTCCATTACTTTACAGACATGACTCTGTGGATTTTGTATTTTGAGCACAACAGTTAGGTGTCTGAAGTGAAATGTGTTGGACTTTTTTAAAAAAACTTGCACTTAACCTTGAATGCATTCATGTGAAAGAGTAATGCCAGTAATAGGAACGCTGCTTGAAAGTATAAAAGAGTCTGAACCTGATTCTTGCATTTTGGAAGTGGCAATGCAGCCCCTCCAAATAGTTCCTTACCACCTTGTCTTAATTCTGTCTCTTAGTTTGAACTTGTTCACATTGCGATTTACTTTAGGCTCCATTCCCCTAGTAATAGATCCAAGCTACCTTACTGATGTCATTATGGGGTTCATTTGATGACTGTTGCCAAAATCACATCAGTTTTAATTTTTCCATTATTCATATTGGAAGAATCACCAGGACAGTTTTCTAAATAATAAAGCTGTGAAGTTTTACCGGTCTATATAATAAACCACCAAGTCCAGACTTTTTACATGGGAGATTTACTTTGGCATGTTGAGTTGAAAAGTATACCAAAATGTACACAAATAGTTACTGATTTGAGCAGACCTCAGCTTTGCCTATTGCAGTATCTAGAAACCACAACTCAGTGAAAGAATGTCAATGTGATGTTTCACTGGCTAAAGGAAATCAGTGTTGTTAAAGCAAGTTTGTGGTTAGACATCTCTACAGTGAGAGGATCCAAGTATCACGTTAGATTTTTTTCCATCCTCTTCAAACACATGAAAATTTATTTTTTCTCTGCAGCTTGAAGCAGCAGCACCTGTATAACATTGGTTGTGAAGGCAACTTTATGCCTCTTCCTGCACTTAGCAAACGTCCTGCCAACTTGACAAATATTTTCCTTTTTGAATTCAAAAACTATCTGAAAGTGTCCAGCTGAATATTAGAAAATGTAATGGCTGGTTAGCTCTGTTGTGTTTATGCATAAGAAAGGTTTTATATGCACAATAAACTATACTTTTTTCTATATTTGCATAACTATAGGTACCACTTATGTTCATTCTCTGGGTTTTTTTCAACCACGTGGCATTTGGCAGCCACGAGAAACCTAGAGATATGATTCTGTACCCGACATCTTTCCCATAAAATGCACTGTTTAACAACTTCAGAAACATTTTAGCAGCAACTAAGTGTGCCTTCAGTCAGCATTCCATACTGTGCTAATGTGGTTGAGATAATAGAGCAATTTCTAAGTTGACCATCCATGTTTTCCTGAGATCAAAGCACAGTCTATCACTAAGATGGAGATTTTCTCTGATTAAAAAATAGGAACTCCTTTGTCCGATATGCTGAACTTACATAGGAGTTTTTGAGAGTTCAGTTGTTTCATCTTGCTTCATGAGTCCTTACTTTCTCTTCTTATTCTTGGTTTCCTTCACATTTATTTTCCATTTCTATTTTTACCCTTGTCCTCAACAATTCATAAGACATGTAGTAGGGAGGCACAAGACACAACAATTACAAAAAAGTGATAAATGTACTTATTACTGGAAGGAGTGCCTGAAGATCCCCACACTCAAATACAATAATAAGAATGTTCCTGACCACAATCAAGCATCAAGTATAACAAAGCAAGACACTGTGAGCATATCTCTGCTTCCTTTATAATCCATACTTTGGGTTTATGATTTTTTAAAATGAGGGCCAGCTAGGTGAACATCTAGAAAAATGTAATCAGTAAACAATATAGGAAAACTGCCATATTCTTCATCATGAAGTACTTGATTTACACCTGGACTTTTATGATTGCACAACAGCCTATTTGAAATATTCCAGTGTCCAAAACTGTGGGCTCCAGGATCCAATGCAATCTCTCAGTGATGCATGGCCTACAGTCCTTTAAGAAACTGACTGAATGGTTGTAGCAAAATTTGCCACCCACTAGTCATCCTTTGCGCCAAATTTGTCTAACCAGCTTTCATGTAGAAGACAATGTCTTCATCATCCAATCTGTATTAAGCACAGTTGTCATATAACAGTTTCTCTTACTTCAGGCATCCCCTAGGAAGCAAACTTCCAATTAGGTTAATTACTCAGAAGAGCTGAGGTAGTGGAAGAGTTAGGTCCCTCTAATCTACTGCACCTCTTCACTAACTGTTACTCTTCTGTTAACCTCCTCCATATTGATGTTGCACACAGAAATACTGTTTGTGTAGATCAGGGGTGTCAATGGCCTCCTGCAGCACTCTGCCAGCTGAAAACAGCCTGGAAAGTGGCCCCAAAAATGGCCCTGAAAATGGGCTGGAAAATGGCCCCAAATGAGCTTTAAAAGCATAAAAAACAGGCCAAAATAAGCCCGAAAACTGCTGGCAGAGTGCTGTAGGAGGCCACAGACAGTGAAAACAAGGCACGGGGTGGGTGGGGGTGACCCCTGCACCCCGTTTTGGCCTGCAGGGTGCTGCAGGAGGCATTAATTTGGGGGAAGCCATATTGCCTCTAAAATTAAATAGAACAAATGTTTTAATGATGGAGTGATTTTGTTATACATTAGATACAATAAAGAGGGAAGCAAAATTGCCTCTTTTTCATCCCACGATACCTTTAGCTTAAAATTGTTTTGTAAGAAATTAATTCTCAATGGCCTATTAACTTTTTAGTATTCTGACTGCCATAGCAAACCCCACCCCCCATAACCCCTTGAGGGTGTTGTGTAGTGGAATCAGCTAATGGGAGAGAGCAATTAATCATTTTACTATCTACACATTTTCATCAGTTAATGCCTCCTTTTTCTGTTCACAATGTGCATTTTCTCAAATCAAATCCAAGTTTAGACATAAGGCTGACTGGAGTGCAAACTGGGGGAAAGGGAGGGTGAAATTAGCAGACATGAGAGTAATTCCAAGTCTCTTTCCTGCTAAAACTCACTTAGAAATCTCTCCTCCCTATACATCTATGTCTCTTTGATAAAACTTGTGGGTCTATGGTATTCATTTATTGACCAAGATATTAAGTTTCTGCTTCATTTTGATGATAAACAGCACAAAAAAGAGGTCTGGGAAGAGATGTGTTGAAGCACTAAAATGGTGCTTAAGGCAGATGTGTTAATAATAAAATTGCTCAGTATGACATGTAAATCCCTATTTGGCTTGGTACCTGCTGGAGTATTTGTAAAACCTCCTCCTTGAACCAGTTATGGCCTGCTCATCCCAAATGTCCTAGAAGAACTTGGTTGTGGGTTCACCACTATTGTAAGGGGAGATGGGTGGAGGCATTCTATTGAGGAACCTACCCTTTGGAATAACTTCCATTCAGAAATTTAATCAGTGCTCCACATAATTTCTGTTCATTTCTGGTCTTCCGCATACATTTGATAAACACCAGTTTGCATACAGAAGAAATAGATCTACAGAGGATGCTATAGCCATCTCTCTTCACACTGCTCTGAGTCATATGGAACAGCGGGGGCGGGGGGCAGGCGGGCTATGTGAGGATGTTTTTTGTAGATTTTAGTTCTTCATTTTAACACTATACTTCCACATAGACTAGTGTCTAAATTTATGGATCTTGGACTTTCTTATTCAATCTGCCTTTGAATTATGGATTTCCTGTCTGGCCGCTCTAAGGGTCAGATTAGGTAATCATATCTCTTCAGCCCTTATTCTTAACACTGGTACACCACAGGGTTGCGTGTTGAGTCCCTTACTCTATACTATTTATGTACATGACTGCATTCCCACTCACGCTAGTAATACTATTACTAAATTTTCAGATGATACAACAGTGATGGGACTCATCTCCGGGGGGGATGAGTCTGCCTATCGAGATGAGGTGGACCAGTTGCTTTCATGGTATGGAGACAATAACTTGGTCCTTAACACCAATAAGACCAAGGAGCTTATAGTGGACTATAGAAGGAATAGATCAGACATCCAGCCCTTGTTTATCAATGGAGACTGAGTGGAGCAAGTGGCCAGTTTTACATTTCTGGGTGTTATCATAAAAGAGGACCTGACCTGGGCACTCCCATTGCAGCCCTGGTCAAAAGGGCCCAGCAGAAATTATGCTACCTGAGACTTCTCAGGAAACAACAACTGAATGAAAAACTACTGGTGACCTTCTACCACTGTACCATAGAGAGTATTTTAATTTACTGCACCTGTATATGGTTTGCCAATTGCACAGTGGCAGATAGGACAGCACTCGAGAGGGTTAACATCATTGCCCAGAGGATCATTGGTTGCCCTCTCCCCTCTTTGGAAGAACTTTACAGCTCCCACTTCCTTAAGAAAGTTCAAAACATTCTTAAAAATCTATCTCATCCTGGGCACCCTTTTTTTGAACTATTACCATCTGGCAGACGGTACAGGATAATAAAAACAAAGACAAATAGGCTGAAAAACAGCTTCTATTGCAATATTAATGCACTGTAGGGTTTTCAGTTCAATTGTATAGAATGTGAAGGATGTATGTTTGTGTTTTATTTTTATAGTTATAATGTACACTCAAGATGGCATTTAATTTCATTGTACAAGGTACAATGACAATAAAGGAAACTAAACTAAATTGGCTTTCCCTAAGTTATTAAACAGAATTATGTTGGAGGTCTTTCAATGTATGAATTGATGTCATCAGTTGATTGTATGTTTATGGTAATTGTTCATTTCCTTTATATTTATACCTTAATTATACTTCTATTTTTATGAAGGTATATCAACAGCAAAACATGTCTCTTGATTGTAGTAAGGATAACTCTAATAAATAAAGGATATAAATATAAAAATGTCAGTAAAAACCACCATAAAATGTAGGTAA
The DNA here is from genome assembly GCF_049901715.1 of Pseudonaja textilis. NCBI lineage: Eukaryota > Metazoa > Chordata > Lepidosauria > Squamata > Elapidae > Pseudonaja > Pseudonaja textilis. The sequence continues at coordinate 266,219,770 of NC_141990.1, forward strand.
GCCAATAAAAGTAAAAGTGAAAACACAAGGAAACACGCAGTTTAAACACATCAACTAAAAGAAAACAGAGTTGAAATCTACCTTGAGAAATAGTGTAGTTTAAAGGCCAAATGCCTGCCTCAGAAAGAACATTTTTGCCTGCCAGGAGAAATTCAACAGAGAAAAATACAAGCTTTGCAAAAGAGTTCCAAAGCATGAAAGCAGCCAGAAAGAAAGGTTTCTGACTTCTGTCCAGTAATCATACTTGTCATTATAGAGGGCTAGGCTGGCATCCTCTATGGTGATCTTTTGCTGATTAGTTAGGATTTATCTATTGTTTCTTCCTTAGACATTGTAATTTATTTTTGAACATGCTATCTAACTGCTTGATTATATACACTTTGTAATTTTTTAAATTGTATTTAATATTGTAATATTTAATACCTCATAATTTCCCTGAATATACATATGCATCAGAGGTAAGTTATACTGATATGCTTATTGATCAACTATTTAATTAATCATTACAAATCAATAAAAAGTAGAAAAGTACTAAAATACTTCAAAGGATGATCAGTTCCATGGGAGATCAACTGTCCCATCAGAAGTTCATTGTGAGCAGTCAAATTAAAGCTTGAATCCCCATCCTCACTATGGCACTCATTCTGAAGAACAAATGGTGATTGTCTTTCTCATAAAGAGATGACCCGGGATGGGAGGAAAAGGGGGACGCAGGGAATCAACCAAACACTGCCTTGAAGATATCTACCAATAAACTGTGTGCTGGGAGCTGTCATGCCCTTGTTAGAGTCAGACTCTGAGGGAGAGGAGGAACAGCCAACAGGAAGTGGAGGTATGGCTCTGGAGGTTGTGGAGTAGGCTGGGGAAGGGCAGAGGCTAGCTGGGCAGTCAGAGGAAGAACAAGGTCCATCCCCTCTTCATCCTAGGACACGCAGGGAGGAACAGAGAAGGGAGCAACTTGGCTTATGAGAGAGGAAGCAGCCATGATCCCCCTCATTGGTTGCAGCTGGGGAGAAGTGTATATAAGAGAGACAGTTAAAACACAGCATTACCAGAAGAAAAGCATGTTTTATTTTGGCCTGAAGTTATCTTGATTGGCATCCTTTCAACAGACTGTGCCTTATTATCTCCTTGAAGTTAATAATTACTTATCTTGGTTCATTGTGGAAATTCCTTCATTGTAGTTTGTTTTGGTTTTTTATTTCATCTCTGCTCATTAAGTTCGGACTGTATTGCTTTCTTTTGAAGACTATTTTTGAATAAGTTTTATCTCCAACTGAGAATTATTGAACAGTGGGGCCAAGTTGGAGGCATTAAAGGACATTTATTTACATTTTGGATTTTGTTACGTTTGTGTTACACTCCGGGTCATCACAGGAACAATAATGCCCAACCTGGTTGCTTAGACATGGTATGATTAGGTCATGGGAAGGGCAGTACAATTTATGAACTGCAATTACAGTCATAAGTTGTGACATTAAGTAGATGATCATGTAACTGTGATCTCCTCAATGTTACACTCTTTTTGCGGCAGTTGTTAAGTGAACCCATTATTTCCAAACTAAACACTGGTTTCAGCAAAAATGTCAAAAATCATGGTCATGTGACTCCGCATTTCTGCAAATGGCTGTAAATGACTAGGCAACATTTATAAGTTCACTACTACTAGTACTTTCTGCCCAATTAAAAGATGAGTGAAAATATATTAATGTGGCTATGAGGAATATGTTCAACACTGGAAAGTTGCGTGATAGGGAAACTGGCAAGTGACTAGAAATTAATGCCCACCCCTGCAGCCATATTGCCCTAACCTGGAGGTCTTGCTTACTAATTAGAGATCTGGAAGACAATACAGGGTGAGATATACTTTGATGGTATCATTCAACCTAACTATGGTTTAATGTTCCTCTGGCAGCTGGACTGGGGGAGATAGCATTCTAACAAACAGGGTATTGAAGATAACTCTGAAGGTGCTTTGACTCTAAAAGCCAGGAGGTGGCAGGATGGAGAAAATAAAAATTCTGGCCAGAAAACTCACAAGGACTACAGAGTTAAAGCACTGCAAAGAAGACTGAAGCTTTGTTCCAATCTCAAATAAATCGAAGGTGGGGGAAAACCCTGATGTACAACTGTTACATAGCCCAGAGTTTGTCTTGAACTTGTGTAAAGCTGTCCTGGGAGGTGTCCTTCATATTTCTTTGTCCTTTGTTTTTAGAACTATTGCTTCCTGTTTCCTTATACCAATCTTTTTTTTTTAGTTTTCAAATGATAACATGTATGGCTTTGTTTGTTTTAAAAAAATATTAAACCAATGTGAGATGGATGCCAACCCAAAAAACCCATACACAACAGGCTTTTGTGTAAATTTACAGTAATTTAATTTTATATTTGTATTGAGAATAAAGAAAAAGGTTCCAAATAGCCCCTCTTGTTTTGTTGGCCTCAATTTGCACATAGAGTTCAGAATGCTTGCCTGGGACACTCCTTGAATGAACACAACCATTCTTGCAGTGATAGAGTCAGAAAAATCCAAGGAAATAACTTCAGTGGTCTCCATCAGCCTGCCTCAAAGCCACAAGGTGCATTTTTCTCTTCCTTTCATTTATTTTTGCAGTTAACAAAAGAATAGGACTACTATGAGAGGAGAGGAGCCTTTCATCCCATGAGATGGGTCAGAACAGGATTTTTCAAGTAGACGGAGTTCCATGAAAGGCTAAGAGGAAGAAGAAAATTCATTGTATCACTTAGAGTTGTACCTCTTGATCAGGAGTTCTGGGATGGATTGATGGATGGATAGATGTTTCTGTGTGTCTGTGAAAACTAACTGGTTCTGTAGCCTGTACACAAAGGACAGAGGCTCCTACCCTGCTATAATTGCAACTCTGAGGTCAAAGCAACCATGTTGTGGTAGATGGGATCTCTTTAAAAGGAACATAATGATCTGTGTGTGTGAGCCACAGCTGGGAAATAAGTTCTCCAGAGTTCAGATTACTGTTTTGCAGAATGTTTGAATCTGAGTCAGTAATGGAAAACAACAAATACCCATTCATAATAAAAGAGTTATGAATCACTGCAGTGAAGTCACTTTCAGTAAGTATTGAGGAAGGGAGTGAATTGGTTTTGCCCCTGTACACATCAGACAAACATGCATTCCCACTTGACAGACATCCCAATGCACAAGTGAGCCATCTTTTGCATCTTGTATGTGTTATGCTATCATACGTAATAGCAGGAAAAGGGATGAGCTCTCCTGATTAGCATGAACTACCACAATTTTCAGAAAGAATTCAGTATTTGTCCATAAAGTACCCTTCTTGATTGTTTGTTAGCCCTTGTGAGAAATTTAGCTGGAAAACTGACTCCAGATTGCCTCATCTCCCACTCCAGTAACCAGTCACTTTCATTTTATGTAGTAAATTTAACAGATTTTCCTTCTGCAGTTGGTATTTATTAACCAGATTGTATGTGCATGAACACACACACACACACACTCACACACACCATCCATGGGAATGTCTCTGGAATTAGATTTGAAAAAAATTCCAGGGAGGAGAGAGCAGTTAAGTGGAATGAAGCTGCAGTTACTATTATTGCTGCCTGCCCTTTAAGAGGAAAAATGGAAGAAAGATCACAACAGCTTTTCTATTAAATGAAAAGATTAACATGCCACAGATGCTTTGCCAGGGTGTGATGACATTTGCAGGAGATGGGTGGCTATGAAGTAGGACTAATGAAAAGCAGGCCTGAAACCATGTGCTCTGTGAGCCCCCAAATTATCTCTCTTCTCTCCCCTATGCAGCCTACCATCTGTATTTACTGTGATCCCACCAGAAACAAAACAGGGCTGGGATGAGATCTTTTGACAAATCTGCCTTCCTGAAGTGCTTGGAAGTGATCCATTCTTTGACTTTGCAGCTTTTGTTTCCTCCTTATGTGAAAGAGAAGTACCAGTGCAGTCTGGTTTTAAATTTCATGGTATCTTATTTGGTGCCAGTAGCTCTAAATTAGTTCTGAGCATTCACCCTGGGAGCTGGGAAGATTATTATACATATATTAACTAGATTGGGAATGTGTGTTTTGAATTTGATTCCAACTTTGTGATGTTCTTCTCCCACAGTAAATATTCATTTTGTTTCAAACTCTGGGACTCAAATTGTTTCCCCCTCAGAGTGAAAATTATATTCTCAGAGGACAATACTAAAAACAAAATACACAATATTTATTTCTCTTCTTAGCATTACTGAGGAGTTTAAGATGTGTAACAGGCCATAAGAAGATGGAGGCGTATATGTATGAAGGCCATTTGGAACAGTTTAGGTTATCTGCCCAGTTCAGGTAACAACACCTAGTTGATCTTGGCCGATTAAAACAAAACAAAAAACAAAAACATCCCAACAACTTAGTTTAGCACTTTGATGGGAAATTACCAGGAAACCCAGGGCTTTAGATTAGAAAGAAAAACAGGGAAAACATTCTGGAAGAAACCAGTAGCAACCCATTTTCATATTATTGCTAAAAAAAAAATCATGTCAGTCCACATAATCATCAATAGTCAGGGCATATTCAAGGAATCTACATTTACAAGCAATTATACTCCACAGCATAGCTTAAAAAACTAGAATGGTTGGTTTCAAATAATGTGCTGAGCCCAAATCAAACAAGTCATAAATTGTGACTTAGTATAATGTGCAAACAAGATTAATCTAGGCCCTGGTTTAATAGTAGGCGACTTCTACCATATGACTCTTGAGTTATGTAATTTATACCATTTGGAAAATGACAGTTGTAATCGGGGGTGGGATTCTACTGGTTCTGGCTGGTTCCGGCAAACCAGTAGTTCCAGCGATCATTTGACCTTACCCACCTGGCCCTGCCCTAGTCTGTCCTTTATTTATGTGTTTTGCAGCTCAGCTGATTTGCACGGCACAGCGGATTGCTGCGCCTCAGCTGTTTCACTCACCAGGGCTGCAGTAGCTGAAAATGGACGGTTTTCAAGCGCTTTGCGTGCACACTCACCTAACCGGTTGTTACACCAGTTGAATCCCACCACTGATTGTGACACTACTTCCCCAATCCCTCTGCAGGTGCTCATGCTTCCTTTGAAAATGAGAGGAAGGATTTGAACTACGTCGCAGGGAAACAAAGTAAAATAAAAAAGGAAACAAGTGGAAGAAAAGGACAATATTTTGGAATGTAGTTTTGAAGAGAAATTGATTGGGGAATTGTAAGGATGGGTAATGAATTAGAATATAAATTTTTACAGATAATTTTTTGGATAGGTTACTTGTTGTTCTGCCTGACTTATTGCGCTTTAAGAAATCAGAATAGAAAAACATTTTGGCTTTATGGAACTCATCATCTGATCTCTGCTTTCCATTCACATTTGAGGAAAAAGAAAAGTTCTCTAGTAGTTTATAAGGGCAGAAATAGTCTTTTTGTTGTTGTTGATGTTGTTGTCCCTACTTCTGTTATGCCAGTAAAAGTGGCTCTTGTATTTGGATTTGTAAGATATAGTTGTGCACATATTTAAAAAAAACATGTGGTGAGGGAAGATGCTATCTATCCAAAAGGAAGATGATCCAGAATTTAAGAAAGGAGGTCACAAATCGACCATTCATTCAAGCAAACAAATAATTAGTTAGACTGTGCAGCTTTTCTATCTTCTCACTCGTTTAAAACTTGTTTTGAAGATGTCTCCATTCACAATAGATCTGTGTATGTGTCACATGTTTGAGCATTGAAGACACATCCATAAAGGGGCACCCCCTGGACAAAAATGATAATTAAATTAATAACTACTAATGTAATTGCCTGAGAAAGAAACTTTCAGAAATTAATCCCTCATTTGCTTATGCCAAGTATTTTCCATTACACAAACAACTTTTTCATACAGTTATATTCAAATGTGCCCTCATTTTACCTTCCAAACTTGTTCAGCAGAGACGAACAAGAGGATGAAGATGAGGCAACGCATAAGGCCACTGGATAAAGAAAGAAAAAGAAGGCTCACATCAGGCTTAACAAAAAAGTTAAATTCAGCAGCCAAGTAGCTTCTTCCAAGCAACAGCTAATCTTTCAAAGGTATCTGCAGTTTTCAGCAGCAGGTATATAGTCCTCTGCACTTATAACCCAACAACCACCCCTTTGTTTCCAACAGTTCCAAGGACTCCCACGAGTCACAGATAAGGGAATTGTGTGTGTGTGTGAGTGTGCATGCTTGCGCTTGGGTAGATGTAGCACAGGAAGCCTTAATAGTTTCAGGGATTCCATACCAGCCAGGCAACTATGGAAAAATAAAACCATAAATGACAAGATCTTCAAAAATGTACTAAATGTACACATGGGCAAAAGTCCATCTATCATTTTGCACATCTGTAAAGGAACAAAAAGCCAAAAAACACAGGTGCCTGGCAAGCACAGAGAGCCAACATTTAGATAATAGAATCACGGATAATAAGAGCTGTGTGTGGCAACCACTTAGATTTTAGTTCCCAAACTAAAACATCTACCTACAGTCCTTATTCCTGAACATTCCTGAAAATTTGCCCCTGCATGCCTTGGTGCATTTATTTGTTGACTGGTTTGGTGGAAATTTGATACAATGTATAGACATTGTTTGGTCTGACATTTCCATAATAGTTTTTTATATTATTATTGTTATTTATTATATTTATTTACCACCCATCTCACCACAGGGCAACTTTGAGCAGTTTACAACAGTTTGGCAGTTCGATTCTCAATGGTTGACTCAACCTTCCATCCTTCTGAGGTTGGTAAAATGAAGACCCAGATTGTTAGGGGCAATAGGCTGACTCTGTAAGAAAGTGTCGTAAAACACTGTGAAGCCGTATATAAGTCTAAGTGCTACTGCTATTATGAATGACTTGCCTAACCAGGAATCTAAAATAAGTGAAAATTTCCCAGATTGCTCATTCATATTGGTCCCTAACCATGTCCATATTGTTGCCCACATGTTTGCTTTTACATCATTCTTCTAAGGTCAGGATTCAATCTTTTTCTTTCATTTCTGCCCCCCACAGCTTAATATCCAGACTTCCACATTCAAGAATCCATCTCTCTTCCTGCTCCCTGGCCCAGAATTCACTTTTCTTTCTTTCCTGCCTTCCCAATTTTATATTTAGACTTCCACATTCCAGGATCAAGCTCTCTTCTTTTCTTTCTGACCTCAACATAAGAGCCCGTCCTCATTTTCTGACCCCAGACCCTGTTACAGTTTCCATTATTGTTGTTACTGCTGCTGCTGCTGCTATTACTACAACATAAGATGTAGTTCTGGAAAATTAACAGTGGGGGGTATGAGTTTGCTTCTGCATCTGAACCTGTATATAATGTGTGAATACGTGCATGTGTGTGAATAAACATGTAGGTTGTTGGGGAGATCCATATTTAAGACTCCATTTGATCGTGGAGTTGGTGCTGGGGATCAGATGCACCAAAGCAGTTTTGAGCTGTAAAAGAAAAAAAAGGAGAGAAGCAACCTAGAACTAAGGAGACATTTCTTGACTATTAGAACAATTAATCAGTAGAAGTTGTAAATGTTCCAACACTGGAAGTTTTAAAGAAGAGATTGGAAAACTATTTATCATATAGGGTTTCCTGCCTGAGCAGGGGGTAGGCTAGAAGACCTCCAAGATCCCTTCCAACTATGGTATTCTGTATTATGTAAATACCCTGTTATATAAACAGCTACATTAGATGAAACCACCTCTTTCTCTAGAATGATTCACTTTAGAAAATCTAGGTATGATACCTCTAGCTTGATGCATTATGGGACTAGGAATTTTGTAGTGAGAGAATGATTTCCATTTTTTGACTTGTTAAACTTCACTATTGAGGTATTGGTATTGGAGTCCTGAGTCTTACCTATCATAAACAGATCCTAAGAGGATAAGACGTCAAATATAGCAGGCCAGTCTAGCTTCTTGGGAAGTATAAGACTTCTGAAACCTTAAGTTTGGGGAGCTTGCCATTGGTAGTACTATATCTAATTCCTCAACTAACTGCACAGTCTCAATCCAACTCTGAACATTTCTTGTATAAGTTATTAAAAGTTGGAACAATTCCCTTGAATTCTTACACCATTACTTTTGATTGCCATAAAGTGTGAACTAGACGATGGATTTTTGTTTTGGCACACAATTTGGAAGCTAAGCAGTCACCATGGTGTTACCATACTAAAAGTATCTGAGTTCTAAACGAGATGTTTCCATTTAGTAAGTCCTTTCTTAAATTTCATAGAACATAATTCATAATGTTATAAACTTTTAAAGAGCTGCCACCATATGCAAAATTACAGGTCTATGCATGCTTTCTATTCCATTACTATGAGAATTGATTTTCTTATGAGACACATGATTCATGGCAATTAGAGCTTAAAAGGCTAGTATAGGAGAAGCATTGTTTTTCAAAAATGTCCTACTTTTTCTACATGTAGGGAAAAATAGTGTGTGTATGTTTACATTTTAAAATAAAATACCCTATTGTATTTATTATATATTACTACCAAGATGCAATTATTTTGGGGGGGGTATTGCTTCCCCCATGGTGCTTCACATACTAAAGAAGCTGTGTTGGATCTTGGAGTCTTAGTGATGGTCACTTGAATGTGAGCCAGTTGCCAGCAGTGTGCTGCAACCGCCAAAAAAGCAAGCACAGTCCTAGGCTGCATTAATAGAATCAAGATCACATCAAGTGTTACATTAAGTGTTACTTACCACTTTATAATGGCTTGATAAGACCACACTTAGAATATTGTATCCAGTTTTGGTCGCCATAATGTAAAAAAGATGTTGAGATTCTAGGAAGAGTGCAGAGAAGAGCAAAAAAAGATGACTAAGGGACTGCGGGCTAAAACATGGAGAATGATTGCAGGGATTGGGTATGTCTGGTTTAATGAAAGGAAGGATTAGGGATGATACAATAGCAGTGTTTCAGTATTTGAGGGGCTGCTCCAAAGAAGAGGGAGTCAAGCTATTCTCCAAAGCACCTGAGGGCAGGACAAGAAGCAATGGATGGAAACTAAACAAGGAGAGAACCAACCTAGAACTAAGGAAAAATTTCCTGACAATTAGAACAATTAATCAGTGGAATAACTTGCCTCCAGAAGTTGTGACTGGAGGTTTTTAAGAAGAGACTGGACCAGTGGTGGTATTCAATCAGATCTGCCCGGTTCTGGAGAGCCGGTAGGAGCTATGTGCAGTGGAGACCGAACAGTCGTCTCCACTGCTCTGCTGGCTCTGCTGTTGGGCCCACCCAGCCGCCCGGGCTCCCATACTCACCTTTATCTGCTGAATTTGGAATGCAGCTGCTTTGTGCGGCACAGTAGAGTGCCATGCGGCAGCTGCTGAAGCGACCGGGATCATGCAGGCTTGCAGCAGGTGAGTTAGATCGCCTCTGCACCTGCACAAACGCCTCTGCGCCCGAGCAAAGTGCATGTTTTGCGCATGCATGCACACAAAGTGTGTGCACGCGTGCAAAGCGTGCCCACAGGGGTGGGATTCTACCAGTTTGCACCTATTCGCTAGAACCGGTTGTTAACATTCTAAGCAGTTCGGGGATCTGGTTGTTAGAAGAAATTACTGGCCTAATCCTGTAAGGAAGGCAGGAAGGAAACATTCTGGTGTTGCTTATACAAACTGCCTCTCTGTTAACCCTTATTACATTCTTGGCAGGACTAGACTTCCTGTCTCAGGAACGTCTCTGGAGTTTTTTTTTCCTCCTTTGTTGGTACTTTGCTTGTGCGGAGTGACCATTCAAGTTACAATAGCACTGAAAAAAGTGACTTATGATCGTTTTTCACACTTACGACTGTTGCAGCATCCCCATAGTCATGAGAGGCCAGGAGAGGAGATGCATGCCTTGATGTGAGTGATGTTGAGTTGGCCACACCCAGCCAATAACATGACCACCAAGCCATGTCAACCCAGTCACATGACCACCTAAGCCACTCCCACCGCCTAAGCCATGCCCACAGAACCAGTTGTTAAAAATTTTGAATCCCACCCCTGCGTGCCCACCAAGCCATGCCTACCGAACCGATGGCAACAATATTTGAATTCCACCACTGGATGGACAACCATTTTTCAGAAATGGTATAGGGGCTCCTGCTTGAACAAGGAGGTTGGATTTAAAGACCTCAATCTCTGATGTTCTGTTAAAATTCCTCCCCTCAAAATATAGAGTGTTTTCCATTTTTATAAAAGTATCTGCTGTAGTTAAAAATTTAAATCGTATCATATAGTCTGTTGGGGAGGAGGAGATGATTAAATAAACCACCTATAGATTTAGAGTATAGACTGGCAATTAAAAGAAGAAAAGTTTTAAAAACATGAATCATTTATGACTTCTGACCAGGTGAATTCCCAAGTCCAATGTTAGCAGGAAAATGGATATGTTATCTTTAGCCCTTCTTAAAGTTTGATTCAAATATGTCCTCCCTACAATGAAGTGGAGGGTTGGCAAGCTATCAATTTACATGAGCATGTGTTCAGATTCTTATCTGAGTTATCAAAGGAGAACACTTTATAATGCACATTTACTTATAAGTGCTTTTTACAAATTAGCTTCAACTATTTAATGAAGGGAGCTGTGCCGAGAGGAAAAAACTATAGAAGTTCATGTCATAAAAAATTATGTCTCTTTATATTAACATAGATTTCACCAATCTGAAGTTTTCTAAATTCATTGGACTATATAATTTGCACACACATTACTGTTCGCTGTGATGACTGTAAAATATAATTACTATGGCCTGAAATATTTGGAAGCCACTATATTACAAAAGGCTCTGCTAATACCTGAGTATACACATGAACAGGACTACTTCATGCTGCACTCCTCAAAGATAGATTTTTCTGAAACATATCAATTATTAAAAATTAAAATCAAAATCAACACTAACGATGTTACCTATTTTGGGTAATGAATTGTCTAAAAGAAAACCACCAAGCTCAGAGAGCATCAAGGACCCCTCACTTCAAAATTTAATAACTAGATAATAAAGTTAATAAAATGCTTGAAGTAGAATAGAAAGAAGGTACATATAATTCCAAAGATGTTGGACCTTACACACACAGCTGGGCTAACTTAAATAGTTAGCACATCTGCTACAATTCACTGATTTTTTTTTTTCAAAAGCTCCATCAGAGTATGAGAACCAGTTTGCATTTTTGGGGTGTGGGGTGTGGGGGGAGAAAATGCAATAGTTTGTACAGTCCTAGTACTGGAAAGCAACATCTCAACTCCAACATTGCATATGAATTTTTATAGAGTTCCTATTTAATAGTTCAGTTTGAAGGTACTAGGATTAGAAGAAAGAAAATGCAACTCACTCAGTTGCAATTTACAGGAAATCATTGCAATAGCACTTAGACTTACATACCGCTTTACAGGGCTTTACAGCCCTCTCTAAGCGGTTTATAGAGTCAACGGTCTGGATTCTCATTTTACCAACCTCAGAAGGATGGAAGGCTGAGTCAACCTTGAGCCGGTGAGAATCAAACTGCTGCAGTTGGCAGAATTAGCCTGCAATACTGCATTTTAATCACTGCCACCACGGCTCTAACACCATACTGATATTATGAATATAGGCTGTCTATTTTCTTGAATAGTTCTAAGTAAGATAATTTTAAACAACTCCTACCATCTTCATTTGTCCTGGAAAAGTTCCTTTCTATGTTTTTCTCTTTAGTTAAATATATACACATCTTCATCCTGAGATCAGAAGAAATTGGTTCACTCTGTACATAGCAATTGATAAACGAATAATTGAAAATCAGAGCAACTAATTTTTTATCTGTTTTCTTTTCTATTTTGTAACCATCCTCAGATTATATACAAAGATTCATCTCCCATTTGTGTATTCTGTTGATCATGAATCAGAGCAGTTATTAATCTTGCAGCTTTGCTGCACTCCTATCCCCCCCCCGCAAAATAATAATAATAAAACCCTTTAATCTGCCTTATTTTCCCACGGACAATGAATGCAGTGAGACAAAGACAGGATCAACGCCAACACAAGGCTGTCCTTTTTGCTACTTGTTATGGCAGGATCTTATACATAAACCAGAGTGGCTCTCCTTTTATAGTAATAGGAGGGAGGAGGGACGGGAGAGGGAATTAAAGGGGTCAGAGGTCATGCTGTCTGATGGATGGCAGAATCTTTTTCTGGTTTATGGTCTCTGGTAACTTCTGGGCTCCTTGCGTTTAATGACTGACCTAACAAGACATTTCAACTTTCCTTCCTTTGGAGACTAGGCCAAATGCAAAGTTTGACAAGAATTAAGAAAGAATGTATTGTGCCTTTGATCTAAAGGGACTATTTTTAATCTGTCAGCTGAGAGATAAAATGTCAGAGATGTGCCTCCATTTATTTTCCAGACGCTCTTAACTGAATGTTTAAAACATCTCTTAAACCTTAATATCTGAAAGTTCTTGTGTTAACAAAAAAAGACCAATGGTAGAAACCAAAATTTTATGATTCCAATTTGATTAAAACTCATAGCCTATTTGTTGGGAATGACATGATGCATGTAGGTTTGTTTCTTCTTGTGCTTTGAAGTTATGATTACTTAAAAGCCAAATTTTGTGGCCACGGAGGAAATGAAATGTCATTAAGGAACTGTAAACTATTGATAGTATTGCATGTTCCTCTCTTTTTTCTATGAAAGGACTCAGTCTTTCTGTTGTGGCCCTGGAACCAAATTTTAGATGTTCATCATGTAAATTTGCTTTAAGGAATTGATACAGTGAAAAGTTTTGATCACTGGAACTACATTTATTAAATGGAGATGTACTTCAAGAGTATTGGTTAGTCTAAATCAAGGTTTACCAACTACTTTCAAAATGATTGTGCCGTGTGTTTTAATCATTTGGTTTAAGAACAAACAAGTGATATATTGCTAAAACTGGTCTTGCCATTTTCTCTCATAGGCAGTTCTGATCATGGTTTGATTATGTTATCTTAATCAGATCCTCTTGTTTGTTTGTTTTTGAAACAAGTTGGAGAAAGAAGAACTTGTTTTTATCTAAGGTTTGAATCAAACAGCATAATATATGGGGATGTTGGACATGATAGTAGAACAAAAAGCTCAATTACATTTATTAAATTTGAATGTGACAATGATCACTTTAGACATTAAGAGAAAGAAAAAAAAATATGGAAAATGTTTAAAAACCAAACCAATGTGTGTGATTAATGTCACGCTAAAATAATGCATGGAATTGAGAATGCATGGAAAAAGGTAGGATATGAAATGTTTTCAGTAAAGAGTTTTTGAAAAAGGGACATGTGCTTGAAGTATAATTCCTTTCTGGAAGATATTCATGAAGAAAACCTAGGACTGAACTGCTGTGGAGAGGTAGCAATGAGTGTTTTGTAGGGTGAGTAAACATAAAAGAAGGACCCATTATAGAAAGAGCAAAGAGAAACCCCCGATAGAATGCAGTATCTTAAGGGAAAGTAGAGAAAGCCCTGTCATTTATCTAAAAGCACATCTCTAGGGTGGACTGAGTAGTGTGATTTATTTATTGTTTTGTTTTCCTGTATGCTCTGTCTGCTTTCCGATTTGCTTTCAGCTCCCTTTGAGCAGACCAGTATTCTTTCCTAATTAGGAGGCCCTGGATTTTGTTCCTTCAACCTTCCCCACCCCCCACCAAAAAAAAAAAAAGAGTTCGGGGCATCTTGTAAATTATTGCATAAGCATCTATATCGATCCCAGGGGAATTACAGCTCAGAGGAGAGATGAAGGTAGAAATGATTTATTGCAGACTTTCCTGTTGTTGGGTTTGTTGAAGACTTGACCTCTTTTTTATGACTTCAACAGCTGTTTCTGCTTAGAGACTTCTGGCATCTTTATGAACTGTTTTTCCATTCAACCTCTCTCCTTTCTCAGCAGCAATGAATTATGTAAGATTACATTCCTGCCCTTTTCTTATTAATATTCTGGCAGACATATTACTATGAAATGTATCCATATCTTCTCTTGGATAAGTAGAAATCAGAAATATCCCCTTAACACATTTATGTTAATAAAATTACACTCAGAATATTTTCTCACAGATAGTCCACCTTTAAGCTGATCTGATTTTTTTCTTAAAGCAAGCATGAAAAATCTTATTTCTGACCAGCATTAGTATAGCTATTGGATTCCTACAGATGTAATGCTTCCACTCCTTTAGCTGTTACAAAAGACAAAGGCCACAGGAATGTGAGATCCTTTCTCCAGTGTTGTTGCCTATCGATATTAGTGATGGTTAATGTTTTGCCAACCTTATAGAATTATATTTATAATTTGTTTTTAAACAGAATACAGATAGACCTCGGACTTACAACCACTTGAAGTTATAACAGCACTGTTAGAAGTTACCAATAACTGATTCTCATACTTAAGGACCACTACTGCCTCCCCATGATCAAGTGATCAGAATTCAGGCACTTGGCAACTGACATGTACTTACGGTGGTTTCAGCATCCTGGGGTCATATGATTGTCTTTTGAGACTTTCCCAACTTATTTCTGACAAGCAAAGTTAATGGTTTGCTTAATGACCACATGTCCCAAAAGTGCTTTTTCAGGAGGCAACTGAACTTTCTTGTTTTTTCTTTTGGAGATGTTTCGCTTCTCATCCAAAAAGCTTCTTTAACTCTGACAGGATAGTGGGGAATGGAAGGATTTATATTCTTGGCAGACAGCTGGTCATTTGCATCCTTTTAGAGGGTCGTTGAAGCACTTGGAGGTTTATCTGTGTCCTCGGGGTCATCTGAGCTCCTGGTTCCTGTCGTCTGCAATTTTTCCTCTGGTTTTTCCTCCTGTCAGATCTGAAGAAGCTTTTTGGATGAGGAGCGAAATGCCTTCAAAATTAAAAACAAGGAAGTCCAGTTGCCTGCAGAAAAAGCACCTTTGGGACAACCATGACCTGGATGACTGAGAAATTCTATAGACTTTAATGACCACATGAGTCACATAAGAACTGCAGTGGTTCATTTGGCAACGGGCAAATAGTTCATAAAATCGGATATGACTCACTTAACAACTGCCTTGCTTAGCAACATAAATTCTAGACCCAATTGCACTCATAATTTGAGAACTACCTTTATAAAACTGGCAGAGATGAAGGCCTCTGATTGAAAGTGAACTAGTTAGCTTGGCCTGGTTCAGATGCATCCTAGATTCAGTTAGTTTGTGAACGCAGAGCCAAAGGACTGTCAAAATTGCAGCAAGTGTCACAAATTGAGTAGAGTATCTTGAAAAAAAGGGCCTTCTCAATTGAGCCACTGCAGTCACAAGACCACCATCAAATTCTTTGTGCACCCCACTGACAGATGGCCAGTGACAACCTGTACATAGATTATAATATTGATAGTATTCCTTTCTAAAACTTTAGACTCAGTTTTTCAGATTAGTATTAGAGCAATTGTATATCACCAACAAGGTTTTGCTTACCTAAACATGATAGATACCAAAGTCATCCATGTGTCCAAGTGAATTTATTAGTAGGGTCCCATTCATTAAATGTATTGTATTGTCCAAGAGAGATAGGCAGTTAAGAAATATGAAAAACAAACAAGCAAGAAAATCAATATATGCATCCTTCAGAAAAACATATTTAAGAAAGTGGCTGTCAAGAGTAAAAGAGATGGTGGAAGTAATGCACTCAATCTCTTTCTGCATGTGATTTTTTCCCCCCGTTGTTCTTGTACTCCCTCATTTCTGAACATACTTCCCTGCGTCATCTGGGTGATAGGAAAAAGAGTAACCATTAATTTCCACCATTGCTTTTGCATCTCCATACTCCGTTATCATCTCTTAAAACTGCTTTCCTTATATGCAGGCTTAAGGATTTAAAACAAACTGTTGGACATAGTATGACCAAACCAAAATCTTATAATCACATTTCTCAGGTGCCAGACAGCAAATTTATGTAAACTTAGGAACGAGGTGTACAGGTGCACTCCTAGAAAATACTAACTGGGCTCTTCTCTCAGTATTTATGCATAAAGAATGAGGATTTCCTTTTCTGATGACTCAGGAGGGATAAAGTTTGGAGTTTGGTTTATATCTGCCTTCCCTTCTGCATCTCTCTAAGTGGCCATTGGCCTCATAACCTTAGCAGCACAAATTCCCTAACACCAGGCTTGTGAATTATTTTTGCAGGCCTGCATGGGAACAAGGTAAAGTCAAGCTGAGGTGTTGAATTGGTCCGGGGTTGGAGTTGCAGTTCACCTGCTGTGTGGGTTTTTTTTTTTCCCCTCTCTGGGACTTGATAAATCTCCTTTTTACCCTCATCCCTGTCTTCCACAGCAAAGGACATACACAAGGAGGTCCTTTCATCTTAGCATATCCCCCTGCTGATTAATGGGATGCAGTGTTCCCACGTAGGCAGAGACAACACTATGTCGGCCGTATAATTAGGAGCCAGATAATGAATGCTTAAAGGCTATTCAGTCAAGCTCTCTCCCACCTCCCTGCCAACCAAGGCTGTTTCTCAGCAGTGAAGCCAAGTGGAAGAAGGGGTGGCACAAATCCTATTGGCCCTCCAGTTAATTGTAGTGGAAAACAGGGCCTCAGCCAGCAGAAAAAAAACAGGGGAGGGGGCTGGACAAATGATTCTCTTTTAATACTGTAGAGCCAAACTTTCAGTTGTTTTTTTAATGTGTTTGACCTTGTGGCCGCAGAAGCTCTAAACACGCACATCACTGTGTGCATTTTTTTGTTTCAGATCATTAGGGAAAGCCATCATAATAAGCACAAGACTCAGCCTTCTCAGTAACCTAAGGGCAAAGATGCTGCTGCTTAGTAGCCTTTGAAATGTGGGAAACAAGCCAGAGATACAATACTATTATTCTTTTTAAGGGGCTTTACAGTTACACCACCATTCATTGTCCAGTTAATAGTTGTAAAAGAGCCTCTCCTTTTCTGTAGCCCTAGGTGCTCAACCAGAGAAAATAATAATCTATTTCTGTAAGTGCTGCTACCCAGTGTTGGCCAGACCTCTGACAAAAATAAAATATAGCTATAAACGAAGCTATAAGACTGTCTTTTAAGCTTCAGTTCCAAGTCAGTAGAATTTACTGCCAGGCTTTTCTGCACCCATTACCAGAAAGTTTCCAAGATGCTTTCTGATATATTTATTAACAGAAAAGAAACTACAACTGAGTATGTAATGAATCTAAAGCATTCAACTTACATGCATTGGAGTGGAACTGATAATTCAGCCAGTTTCTAAAATGAACAGGACTGAGCAATCTTGCAGTGTGAACAACAGCTGAACTAGTGTCTTCTTAAAATGCAAAGCTCAACAAAGATTCGTTTACAAGAAAAGAATAACCAAATGGCCTATTGATAAAATCTTGTTGTGATAGCATTATGCAGTTCTGTAAGTATGAGGAAAATAAAACAGTGCATGCTATCATAAATGGATTTCTACTGAAATTAATGGAGGATCAGAGCATAAGAAGAGTCTTGCTGGATCATATCTAAAGTCTATTTAGATGAGTATCTTAATTACCACAGTTGACAATTTAAAGCTTCTAAACAGGGCTTGAAAGGAATGGCCTTTGTTTCATTATTTCTCTCTGGCTTTCTGTGATATATGAGTCTAAAGATTTCACAAAGAGCACTTACCACCTTAGCTTAATGCATCCTATTGGAGCTAAAAAGACAGCAGTTTTCCTTCTTTAAGAGAGTATCTTTGACATGTTACTTGCATCTAAAAAGTTTTAAAATTGTGTAACTAATGAGGATGGGAAGGCAAAATTTTCCTGAACTTCTTACATGAACGTTTACAGGCTTAATGTAGAGACCATGTTCTAGCACCATATTTAGAATGCTATTAGTTTTGCAAGAAAGAACTTTTCCACTGCTTTTACTTGAGATTTTTTTAAATAGGACCTGAAGGACTGAATTGGTCATGTTTAAGTGAAACTTAGCCATCTCTCAGAAGCTTCTTTTGCAAGTTAATTGTTCAATATACATCAGTTTGAAAGAGGATATAGAAGAAAACAGAGATAAAGTTGACAAAGGTAAGCAAGAAACTTAGTTGATAAAAGAGACAATAAACAACATTCCAGACCTGGGAAAGAGAGAGGGTGAGAAACAAAGTAAAAATAATTTGATTCGGTATGGTAAAAGAATAGGGAAAGGAAAACTCTGGCAGACTTTCAAGATTCTGGGATTATACCCTACAACAATAGAACTCCAGGAGTCCTTTGAATATCTATTTCCTGACCTGGTCTACCTTGAAGAACTGACACATGATCAAGTCAACAATAATCAATGTTTCTCTATTTATATCAGGGTCAAATTCCTTCCTTCCTTCCTTCCTTCTTTCCTTCCTTCCTTCCTTCCTTCCTTCCTTCACTGGTTGAATCGCACCACTGTCTGAGAGAGAATGTTTGGCCCAAAGTTACCCAGTAAATTTTTGTGGCTAAGAGTAGACTAGAACATGAGTCTCCCCTATTCCAGGTCCAACATTTTAACCATTAAGTCCATGAATATTTAGGGAATTTACAACTCCAAAAGTCATAATCTATATTTTGTGTCTCTAAAATGCTCTTCCCAGATTCTCTCACCTCTGTTAGGAGGAGTATTTTAGAATGGCCACAGCTTTGTGAATACCCACAACTTTGCAAATAAAGCTGGTCTGAACATCATGGAAATTTCAATTCCATAGTTGTAATGGATCCCAGATTTTATGCACCATTTGGTCTAACTTGAAAATACAAACACAGAAAAACACAATGAGAGTTAGAGGGAGAGAGAGGATCTAGTTTCTAAATAGGCACCATAACTTCTAGTCCTGCCTTAGCACAAAGCAATTGGGTAACTTTGGGCCAGGCACTTTTTTCAGCCGTAGGAAGAAAATTGCAGGCCACTTCTGGGAGGAAAAATACTTGCCAAGAAAACTGCAGGGGCTTATCCAGGCAGTCCTCAAGAATCAGAAATGATTCAGTGGAATACACACACACACATACACACAAAATATATGTAAATATTCATTCATTTATTTTCTGAACAAAGTTGCTTACTAAATTTTTACTATTACAGGATTTATCTTTCCTGGTCTTAGTTTCCAGGGCCTGTGATCTCTTCTTAGTCTCTTCTTCCAGCTTTATCAGTATTCCTTGGTCTTCTAATTGTTTTATAGCTAAGCTGGCAGGGTTTTATTGTTTCTTAAATACCCGGGAAGATGATTTGGGAGAGGAATGGTTTGGCTTTCCTTTACTTGCCCTAACCAACAAATTTTCTCCTTCATCTGCAGTGTAGTTAGTCTATTAAGTGTGCATGGGAACTTATCAGGCAGCATCTTGTTTAAATGAGCATGAAAGAACACATTGAATAAATATTTTGGTCTACAGCAAGTCTCCGAGTAGAGTATGAATGGAAGAAATAATTTCTATTGTATGTTTATTAAATTAGAAAAAAGTTGTCATAAAGCTAATAAAGCTTTCTATAAGGAACATTTTGTGTGAATAGTTGAAGACTATGTGCGAACAGCAATATGTAGTAGAAATAAACCATGCATGAAAATGAACAAAATACTAAGCAAATAGTTCAGCACTGAGCAGGGAGTAAGATATGTATGTGTCATATCCCCTGGATTGTTTAATCTGTTATGGATAAATCTCTGTGGATTGCTTGTGGCAACGTTAAAGAAAATGGTTGGCAAAGGGAGTATGCATGCACTTTTTTGTATGTGGATGATACCAAGTTGTTGGTTGAGGATACAAATGATTTACAGTGAATAATAGATTTCTTGATGCAATGAGAAAGTGGAAGTGAGAATTAATGTATTAAAACCAAAGTAATTATGCTTGACAGAGAAAATGAACAGCTCCAAGGTATGCATAAATTGAAAGAAAATATTGTAGCAGATAGATAGATTTGTGTATCTTACAATTTGTAAATGTTGGGGGAAATTAAAACATTCAAGTATGCAAATACAGGTTGAAAGGTAATGGATTTATATTGTCTATTGGAAAAAATGGTTTGTGAAAGAAACAAAAATGGCTGTATATGAGAATTAGCTTCTGTCAATTTACTTGTGTGGAAATGGGAGTTGCAGAGAAACAAAAATATAAATTGAATGCAGTGGAAATGTAATGGGAAGGAATATTGTGTATCTATGTTTGTACATGCGCACACATGTGTGTGTTAAAACAAGAAGAGACAGGGTAAAAATGAATGGATATTGAATCTGTATGGATTAAAAACAAATACGACTGACCAATGCGTATTCATTGTAGTGGTTTGATCATTTAGACAAAATGAATGAAGATCAGATTTTAAAGCAAATATATGGAGAAAGAGTGAATGGGTCAAGAGGCAAGGGGAAGACTGAGAAAATCACAGATGGAATTGATGAGATCCTCCAAATGGAGAACTGAGAAGTCTAAAGAACAAAATACAGTGTATGATGTGCTAGATAGAAGCAAGGAAAGAAAGGTGGAGAAAAGTGTAAAGATATCCTTTTCTTTTTTCTTAATTTTGGCTGTAACTTATTTGGTTTACTATTTTGTACTCCTGCACTTTACATAATATTGCTTAAGATAATTACTTGTTGGGTATGTATGATGCATAATGATGGCAGCTTTTTAAAATCAAATTGACTGCAGACAGGGCTCCTGCAGAGTTGTCTTATCCCGATTGGATTGTCTTTTTTCCCCTTATGTGCAGAGCAGAACAGTTCCCTTCCATTTCTAATTTTTCCAACCAGTACCCAGTCTAAGGTAGCATGTTTCCCCTAGCAGTAAAGCTCAGTTTTCTAATGCTGGATTTAATTTTAGCTGACATTTCTGCAACAAATCTATTGCCACATCTGCTAGGCAAGTTTTTCCATACTCATGATCAATATGGACCTTTTTTTCCCACGGTTTCCTAATACTGTGCATTTTCTTTGATTAATTTTACCCTTCTTGACTTCATTTAATGCAACCTAGTTAGGAATATTAGCAGTGAGTTTTTAAAAGTTCAAAAGAATGGTTTATCTGCGTGTTTGTTTCATTTCTACCGAAGAGCCACATGAAGTGTGTTTCTTGCGGCAGCCATGCTATACTATCCTTAGTTGCTGTTCCCAAGGGACAAAGCAGGTCAGGCCTAACATGTCTCTGACCTGTCCAGTGGGAGCCAAGAGAGGACCAAACAGGAGAGGTTTTGTTTGAGTTGTTTATACAGTGACTCACTCTGTAGTAACTGGGTTAAAGTCCACTTAAAAAATGAAGAGAACAAAAGGCCTCCTGTTACTACTGGATATTTGCCTCAAGATATCATCGAAAGGATCTTTTTAAATACTTCAGCAGGATGCAGGAAGCCACAAGCTTACAGGGACATAGCAGCACTTCAGAAAGAAAAACAGAACCGTAGACTTAACATCTGCAACTTTCTCCCTTCAATTCTCCTGAAGTTTTGGTTTGGTTTTAATTGCCCACTTAGAAGTGAAAATATGGGAGTCCCACATCTCCGCCACTTCTCCATCCCCACATCTCCATGTATTGTTGTACTTCCATTGTTTGTTTGTATTTTATTCCTTTGCTGTTTTTATGTTTACGTTTTTTTAAATCATTCTTTTCTGTTTGATTGTTGTAAGCTGCCCTGATGAGATGGGCACCAGATAAATTTAACAAATAATAACAGATAAATAAATATCTTAGGCTCCTGAAAAGAAAAGAAAAAGTCAAGGCTTGGTGCCTCTATGATTGCATTTCTTGAGATTGGAGGCTTGCTTGGGTAACCTATGGCTTATATTGTAGGGTTTCCTGCTTTAAAAAGTATAGTTACATGACAATCCTGTCTCATATTTCCCCAAATTTCTAACCAAAAGAAAAAAACTTGCTGCTGAGTGCCGAAAAAATAACAAATACTAATTTATATTCTTTGTAAATATAATTTAACTGGTCATTCTAAAAGATTTTCTAAAATGTACACATGCCCAACTGGAATAAATAGAAATAGCTCTGGAAAGAGGGGTATCCTTATTCAGACAGATTAAATTGATTAAATACTTATGTTATCACTTGTAATTCACTCTTGAGTGTTGCAGAATATTCAGTAAGCTGTGTTTTTCCATCTCAGCTTCAACATTTTTATATCTCAAGAAGAGAAAGATTTCCATCATATAACAAGAATTTTGGAAAATATATAGATTGATTCATACCTCTCCTCTTTCACCCCATGTTTTATGTTCTTCCTTTGGCTGCTCAAATCACCAAACATGGTGTTTCAAGTATCTCCAAATTTCTGCCATACAACTAGGGAACACACATACAGAGGAAGGCTTGTGGTTTTTAAAAACTGGCCAAAAACTTGTATTTCACTTTTATTTTTCTTTAGAGGGGAGGGGTAAGATTAGGATGCTATGCAAAACAGGCCAGAAATTCAGTCTGCCTGGAAGATGCAATTTGGCTTTGCTTTTGAAATCATTTTCTTTTTGGAAAGTATCCTATACAAATTTGAAGTTTGGGGATGTGATAAATAGCAGAAAAGCTATTTTGAGAATTTTATAGGGGAGGGAGGGGGATATCTCTACTTATGTTCAATACTGAAAGGAGCTAACTTTGGCTGTTGCACTAAATGCCAGTGTCTATCTAGGACAGTGGTTTTCCCTGAGCCCAGTTTACAGTTTCCCGAATCAGCTTGTTGTTCATGCCAAAGAAAGCAAACAGATCCCCAACTTTGATAGCATTGTAGCCTCTATTCTTCATTAATCCTGAAGAAAATGGAGAGCATGTGAAATACATTTTAGGACAGGTGAACAGTGCATTGACTGACTTTTAAACTATGAATAATGTTGCATTATTAAAAGCAAAAAAGAAAAAAACCATACATACACACACACACACACACACACAAAACTGAGTATTTGTATAAATTTTTATGTTTGTCATCCTAAAATAACTACCTGTTTGCTGGAAAGAAGTTACCTTCCTTTACTAAACAAACTAGAATAACCAGGCCATCAATCATATGCTGTCCTTTGGGGGTAGCAAGTACATATATGCACTCATTAGTAATCCCACAATAACAAGCCAAGGCCTATATAGAGAAGGGAAGGCAAATGAACATTCACTGAACAGAGAAAGTAGCAATCAGAGAAAATGTCAGGGAAAGGACAGTCACCAAAGAAAGAGAAGCAAAACACTGTATTTCATTTTAGACAGGTCTTGAGTTTCCTGAATAAAATTTTAGGATCATTCTTAAAACTTTTCCTGGCTTGTTTGAAACTGTGGCAGAAGTTAAATGCGAGCAAATCTATTTATTTATTTAAAAATAATTTTATTTGTATGGATGCCCACATCAAACCAGTGACTCTAGGTGGCAACCGCATTAGCTTTTTATTTGAATCACTGTGCTTAGAGGTCCTCTGGAGGTAGCAAGATGCTACCCAATCACTCCTTAGAAAACTGCCAGTCATATCTGCCTCACTAAGTAGACCAGACTAGAAACATGACCAGATCAGCTAACGCTACTTTATTACAAGATTACATTAACAGAATCTTGCAAATCTGAAAGTACAAGTCTCCTCTCATCTCCATTACCATTAGAAATCAAGGAGGGCCTCTTCTGAGTCTCTTGCCCTGCCCACTATCCAGCTGCAGGCTAAGTTGCTTTTTATCTGATTGTTGCCTAGACAGTATCTCTGGACCCAAGTCTCCCAAGATCATTCTCACATACCATTACAAGTCAGAACTGTCTGTATTCAGTTGAATTGAACCCATCACACATAAAGAGATTCTGGGAAGCAGTTTGTATCATCGGGGTACATTTGTAATCATTGTTTTGCTTATTTTAGAAATAAACTCTCCCTCGAGATGAGCGTCCTTTCTAATTACTTCATAGAGACGCTTATGCAGTTTGTTAGCAGAGGTACAAAAGTGGGTTGCCCTTCCTTTCCTCCTTTCAGAAATGTTCTGATGTCCCAGTTGCACCAATAGCCTTGGTATTCTGTAACAAACCATGTAATAATTGAGCCAAATCCTAGTCACAAAAAAGCCTTTGGCCTACCTAGAATAGTGCTAACTTACACAGACTGCTGGGGATGAATGCAGTTATTCGGACAAGAAAGAACCTCCACCTCACTGTCAACCATAGAGAAAAGTTGTAAAAAATATTGGCCAATGTAGAGTTACTAATTATTGGTATTCAGAACAATATCTGCAGATGAGAAAGAATCAAAATGTTGGCAGACAATAAAGCATATATTTCTGTAAATGATTACTGGTCACTTTGAGGCCATGCTTTGGTGGAAAAGTGGAATGTAAATTCAGTAAATAAATTATAGAAGAATAGCCTTTGATCAGGTTTATTTTCATCTGAAGTAGAATTTACAGGGTAAAGATGTAGAGTTTGATCAGTTATTTCTCTGTGCTGTGGAATTTCCATTGAATTGGCAATGGAAATTTGAGGCATTGAAAGGTAGTGCCAGGCTTTTGTAAATAATTACAGTTCCAGATGTAGCTGTCTGTACTGATCCTAGAACACATAAATCTACCATTTGCCCAAACAAAGATTAGCAAAGATTAGTATTCATACCCACTATGATTAATGAAGGTCGGATGCAACACACATGATATCTGAAATATCTTCTGTCTCAGTACATTACTGCATTAAAAAAATCCAAAACATGAGAATAAAGGTCAATAAAAAGGACACTGCCATCATATTCCTAAACTGTCTACTTGCAAGATGAAAATTACTGTGTATTTTAAATATGTCTGAACTGAAACAACACAAAGCAATTAATGTGTAACATCCTGGTTAGATGCTTTTCATTTGTTCATAAATCAGTCTGTAGATAAGGAATAACTGATGAGAAGAATATGTTCTATGACTGCTTTTTGAGTCACTGAAAATTTTCTGGTATTTATTATTAATAGTATCACTTCTACCCAAGTATTAGAGGACTAGGGAAAGAAGGGAAATTAGAAACATGGGTCAAAAAATTCAAATGAAAATTCCTCATAGGTATCAATTCAAAATTTGTTTCTTTTTAAAAATTCTTTCCAACATAAAAAATGAGTCAGGATAATGAGAATGTTGCTATTGTATTGCTAGCCTCACCATTAATGGGTGAAACCAAAAAAAATTTCTGTACATGGTTGTGCTACATGAATATTCAAAGACACAATGATGGAACATGAGAACTCCAATTCCACCTTTACACAATGTGACCACTAAAATGTGTATGTCTCAAAGTCGTCAATACAAAATTCCCTGTGGCATAGTGGCTAGTCAAAATATTGCCTCATATCCAACCATTTTTCACTGTTTTTCCTATGGGTTTTACAACCCTTGTAGAAGCCTTTATAAGTGTCTGCCTGTTCTGCAGAAGGCTGAGAAGGAGAAGCCTCATGCTTTGTCTATCTGCGTTTTCTTGCCTTTCTGTCCAGATTTTCTTCCCAACAAGACAGACTGTTGCTTCCTCAAGTAAAGAAGACATGTGGAATCTTTGAGTTGGAAGGGGACCTTTATGCTAAGTTTAATTCCAGTATAACATATTCTTTACCAGTGATTGCCTGTCCTCTGATTGCATGCATTGAAGGAGAATTCATTTCCTTTCTTGGTAATTAATTCCATTGTTGGACTCCTTTTATTGCGAAGATGTATTTCCCAGCATTTAACTGGAATTTTCCTTCCTGGAACAAATCCATTATTTTGGCACTTGAAAGCAATAAAAAATACTTGTATAGAACTGTCTTAGACAGTGTTTTCTTCTGGGACCAAGAACCATCTCTGTCCCTATAATCACTGCCACTCCCCTGAGATCCATACAAGTGCATCCCAACCATCCTTCAAGAGAGCCTTGGAAATCTGACTTTTTCCCCCTGGTTCTGGACCAGGATGTTCTGTGAGACCACTACTGATTCTAAAGAACTGCTCAGAACCATTACTGCAGTGCCTCAGGTTCAAAGGCAAAAAGATCCTTTGGTGTATATGAAGATGTAAACAACACTTAGTGTGAGTCCCTAAACTATATGCATATTTTATGGGATGGGATAGCAGCCACAGCAAATAGTCATGCAAACCATGACTGCTTTAAGGGTGTGCAAGTAGGTGCCATATGAGTGTCCCTGTATGAGTGGATTATCTTTCTGCCTTCCAAAGTGCTGCTATTATATGTAGGATGTCCCAAAAATGCAGTTTTAAGCTTTATTTATCAGAAGAAATGGAGTCTGCTCCTAGAATTAATTCTGCTTTTTTGGCAGCTTGATCACATTCTGACTCATATTCAGCTGAAAAGCCAGGTATTGAGATAGTATAATACCTGGCTGTTTTGCCTTACTGAGTTTTTCCTCAGATGATGATGATGATGATGATGATTAATATATATTGAATGGGAAACATGCCTGGTACAAAGGCACAAATACCAACCCTATTGGTGTTTTTATTTCCAATAATACATTAAGTCCCATCCTGAGTCCCAGAGGCAATCTTCATCATCATCACATCCTTTGCTAAGCACGTTGGGCTACAAGAGTATACTCCACAATTTTCAGTCCGCACTAAAGTCTCTGCATCATTCTATTCAAAGTTGATGTTTTTCAGATCTTCCTAAAATGTTTGGCGCCAGGTTTTCTTTGGCATTCTTCATTTTCTCCAACCATCTGGTGGTATCCAATTGATTGCAGATTTTGCTGGACTTTGTTCACACATGCGGCGCACAGGTCCAACAAAAGCCCATTCTTCATTATGTCTAATTATGTCAGAGTCTTGGGGAATTGCTTCTTTGTAGAATTTCTTCATCTGTGACACGGTCCCGATATGAGATACCAAGAATCCTTTTCAGACAATGTTGTTGGAAGCCTTTGATCTTATGAATAATTCTTATAGATTTCCAGTGTCACTGGCAGTCGGTGTGACAATGGCGCCAAATAATTTGATCTTGGTTGCTGTGTGTATAGTGGATGTGGTTCATATTGACCACATTTGTTGGAAGACAGCAGTTGCTTTACCTATTCAGTATTTCATATGTGCTTCTATCGGTTTCCGTGATGCTACCAAGGTAGTTAAATTCTTCCACAAATTTTAAGGCCTGTCCTCCTAATGTTATCGGAGTGTTCTAAGAGGCAGTCTTACAGAATAAAAAATAATGAATGGCAGTAATCCAGTGCTTTGTTCAAATGGGCTTTACAAGCAGAGGGTGAGAGACAACATCTGGGGGCTTACAGGATGTGGTATGAAACAAGGGTAGAGTCTGCTTGCTTTGCTATCCAAGAAAGAGCTTTGTGGATATTTTGATCTTCATCAGTTTCCTGAACATCAGCATCATGCCCAAAATGAAAGGTGGGAAATACATGGTCCCGTATATTTTTTAATAATGTGGTTCTTGATCAGACCTCTGGGACCAAAGTATTATTATTTTATACTATTATTGTTTTGTATTATATTGGTGCTAAAGCAATATTGTGGATTTAAAGGAGCAATATGGGATTTGAAGCTCAGATTCACACTCTAGGGCAGTGGTGGCTAAACTTTTTGGGCTCCTGTGCCAAAAAATTGCTTGTGCATTCAAGTGCCAGCACCCAGAAGGCAACCCTAACCCCACACCCCTTGCACATATGCACGTGATCCCCCCCTGCCACCCCTTACCTGCACTGCACTTCCCAGCTGATTTTCGGCCTGTTTGAGGCCTTTTTCGGCCTGCCAGAGGCTTGAAGGATGCCTCTGCAGACTTTGCAGGCCGAAAAATGGGCCTGTTTCGCCACTTCCAGTATTTCCAGAAATATCAGAAGTGACAAAATGGGCCTATTTTTCGGCCTGCAAAGCCTTCAGAGCCTTCCCTCAAGCCTCTGGAAGGTTGAAAAAGGCCTGAAAATCAACTGGGAGGCATGCACATGTGCAGTGAGGTAAATTTGCCTGGGGCTTGCATGCCTGCACAAATGGCTCTGCGTGCTACCTGTGACACGTGTGCCATCACGGGTCTAGGGGGAAAAAAGGACAAGGGATGACATGGTAGCAGTATTCCTGTATTTAACGGGCTGCCAAAAAGAAGCGGATGTCAACTTATTTTCCAAAGCTCCAGAAGGTAGGATAAAAAACAAGGGATAAAAACTAATCAAGGAGAGAAGCAACCTGAAATTAGGGAGAAACTTTCTAACAGTGAGAATAATTAACCAGTGGAACAGCTTGCCTTCAGAAGTTGTAGATACACCATCAATTTAGGTTTTTAAGAAGAGACTGAACAGCCACTTGCCTCAAATTGTTTAGGATCTCCTGCTTGAGCTAGAAGACCTCCAAAATCCCTTCCAGCTCTATTCTGATTAATTGATGTACTCACGTTCCTAGGCAAATTATTATTAACATATAACTCAGCTTTGTGATCTTTGAGAATGCATTCCAACTCAAGTGAAAGATGAATAAATAGTGAATGTATATTGAATCAGTGGATCTTTGTTGAATACTCAGTCATCCCATTCACAAAAGTTGAAATCAGAGGAACTGATTGTCAGAACTTTTGTCAGGAGATTTTTATTCCCAAAATGAGATCTGTTGTTCATAGAAGTTTGTTTGTTTATTTAGTCAAGCAATTATAAGATAACAGGTATAAGTATAAACATAGTTATGAATACATGAAATGGATACTTATAAGAAAAATAAAAAGAAACAATAAGACAGGGACGGTAGGCACATTGGTGCGCTTATGCACGCCCCCTACAGACCACTTAGGAAAGGGGTGAGGTCAATACTAGAAAGTCTAAGGTTAAAGTTTTTGGGGTTTGGGGAAGAAACCACAGAGTCAGGTAGAGTTTGGTTGCAACCTAAAAGTTCTACAGAAAACAAATTGTGATTACCACACATTAGAAACTATGGATCAAGTAATAGAGAGATGGAAGAGTGGCAAGACTCAAAGTCCTGGGCTGACAAAGGCTTTGATCAGCTGCTAGTTCTCCAGCTTGTTCTCCAGTTTGTAACCTGAGCCCCTCAGTCATAGTGGTTAGAAGCATATGCAGCTTGTTCAAGGCTAAGAGTGCAGGAGGGCAGATACAGAATGCTCTAATAGAGGTGACAGGAAACTGGCGTTTACAGCCAAGGTCAGAGATGCTGGAACAGTTTGTCTTCAGCTGGACCATTAACCAGCTGATGAGTTCAAATGTGTGTTTCCTTCCTAGTTGAAAAGAGCATATATTGGAAACAGGAGCCAATCTTCCTATTTTTAATTGTTGACTATGTGTTATTCAGCCATCGTCACTTAAATGGAGCACCAAACCATAAACAGATCAATCTTCTACAAAATAAATATTTTGAATCTGGGTTTGCTTGTGAAGTAATAGATGGAGAGCTTGCACAGTCTCGATCAGTGGTGGGAATTCACTGGTTCTGTGGGCGTGGCTTGGTGGGCATGGCTGCGGGGGGGGGTCGTGCAACTCGTGTGCACATGCACCAAACACATGCTTTGCTAAAACAGTAAAAACTAAGCTACTGCACCTCTCAGCTGTTTAGCACAGCAATCCTCTCTGCCGCGCCATACAGCTGAGAAATTAAAAAGGACCTAGGAGTGAACCAGTTCTCTGCCAGCTGATCTTCCGCGCTACCGGTACGCCAGAACCAGGCCGAACCAGTAAAATACCACCACTGTTTTAGATCTTGAGACAGTACAACACCTTTTTAACCCTCTTGGCAAACTGAGCTGCAAGATGTTGTGGTTGTCCTATGAGTCTCTGTCACTCCTTGAAATCTGTAACATGGAGGGAATGGAGAAAGGTATGGCTTGGAATCTATATTTCAAAATGATTTCTAAAGCATATTTCTAACAATGAAAAGCAATTCTGTGGAGGCAAAGGTCACAGGATGGAGCAGCATTACAGGCAACTCATACTGGGTACAACCACTCTCTTATCCTCATACTTTTAAGAGAGGCTATATGCAATCCTGGTTCCATAGCCATACAGAATAGTCTTCTTGGCAAATTTCAGCAGCGCGGGCAAAAAACTGCCGAGTGTTCTCATGTTAGCACAAAATGCTTGCTCTGTTCATTAAAAAGCTGCTGCTGGAATGGAATGAGCCAAAGTCAGTAATGGTTTATTACTTCAGTCCTGGGCTAGAGGATGTGCACACATTTTTAATGCCCCACAGACTGACACAACAAATACTCCCAAAACTGAGAGCAGAAAGTAAAATCCTATGACCCAGTTTCAACAACAACAAAAAAGCACATCCATCACACAGCATGGTAATTAAAAAAAATACAGAGGTTAACATTGTTTTCTAAAAATAAAGGCTTTGATCTACATCTGCAGGAATCGGTTTGCTTGAATGAAGCTTTCCTCTCCTCCCCTATATAGGGACCCCATGGCTGTACCCAGCATGCACCTCTTCAGCATATTGGTTTTATCTCTAAAAGTTAAAAGCAAAGACAATTTGCCTTGAGAAAACCTGGATCTGACAAGGAGATGATAGCTTTTGTTGCCTTTGTACAAAGAATAAAGATTCTTATTTGTAGCCCCAGCCAAGTTTGTCTCTTTCATATGAGGAACTTACATAGTTTGTAATAGGGAAGATCAGAGATAAGGCCACATAACAAGAATAAAATTATGGTCATTTTTCTGCTTCCCTTTCCTCACCTTATTGATTTGCCCCCGGCAATTGATCTATTCTCTCAACTCAAATATTTCAGGATTTTAAAAATTGTAAATTGAAATCAATTGTAAATTATCCATAGTAAGGAAATTAAAATACAAAAACCAAATTTATTTTGAAGCAATTTGATATTTGAAATGGGGAGAACATGGTAACATTCAGATGTTTGTTGCCAGAACTTTAGGGATTCTCAACAGATGGGATAATAAAAGAATAACAGAGTTGGAAGGGATCTTAGAGGTCTTCTAGTCCAACCCCCTGCTTAAGCAGGAAACCTAATAAGGAAGCAAGTGGAAAAATATGAACATTCAGAAAGCCCCTTAGATTCACTAATTGGTCATACAAATTTATTTTAATTTTTTTTAATGCCATTGGTATAATGTATTTAAATAAGGCAAACCTTAAACCTATAACTAAATGTAAAAAAAAGCAGGGAAAGGTCTAAACACCAGCAACAAAATAAATCAAGAACAAGTACTGTGCTACAATTAATATGTAAAAAGACTCAGTCTTTAAACAACAAATTAAAACTGGTTGACATGGAATCATATTGATCAATCTTTGAATTTGTTGATAGCAGATTCAAAGTTTGAGAGTAAACTCATTCCTTCACACCAGAATAAAGAGACAGCTCTCTTGTCCTGCAAACATGAGGTTTTATCAAGCATAAACATAGCAAGCAATAACTTCCTGACAAAAGAAATTGATATATCAGAAAATTAAATTAAAAGGGTGATCTGCTCCATATATTGGACCATAGGTAAACTAAGGCATGACAAGTTTCATTTTGTTACTGTAATTCTTAAATATTGATCTAAATCTAATACATTAGGTCTGGTGTCAATGCGGATATTTCTGACACAAGAGGCTAGCCATTATCGTCATCAGTTCACTTCCAGTTTGTTAAACCGGCAGATAGTTAGTTAAAAACTATCAGGCAGTTAGACCCAAAATGACTGGTCCATTAACTGAAATCTAGTCATAATTCAGTAACTCAGTAATTCAGTAATTTTCCATATTAGCATTCACAGTCTGCAGGATGTTGGATTGTAGGATATCTAGCCAGAAAATGACAGACTGAGAAGGTAAGGTTAACTTACCTTCAGCAGAATAGAAGCCTATTGAAGAAGTTTTTAGGATGGATGATCCTGCCTGTTCCTTTGAGTGAAGCCGAGAGCTGAACTCCGTACCATACAAAGCACTGGCTGCTTTGTAATAATTTGATAGTCAGAATTTTCAACATGGCAACTCCACTTTCCACTTCAAGAGCCCTTTCGGGATGATAGAGCAGAGGGAATTGTCAACAAGGGATCCTGAAATCAATAGGCTATTTTTTTTAATGTGTTACAACAAATCCAGTGTTCTTATATATAAGCTTTCTCTCTTGGTGATTTTGAAGTGAAAGCCTAATTATCTCTTTCTTATACAAAATTCAGTTGTTCTTCAGTTGAGCAAGATTGTCAAATTCCTGGCATCATGGTGGCGTCACATAAATTATCGGGACTTTTTTCACCTTCACTAAACGCATGATGCACCTGGCCCACAGGCCGGGAGTTTGACACCTTGTTCTTGGGAGTATAATTACTTGTCTATAGTTGCAAATCTCAAGATGTTCTGGGGAAGTAATTGGTACTCCAGTATATGTTATTTGTATTTACAGTTAAGAAAGTAAGTGATAATGACGATGTTTTCAAACAATGTTGGTAAGGAATGAGTTAAATCACATCGCTTTTCTCAATCATTGTGTAAAAGAGTTTTGAAAAGATCTTTCTGTACTAGGAAGCCATGGGTTTCTAGTCTTAGTTTATTGCTGTTAAGCAGGATTTTTTTTTTCACATTTCCTATCCTCAAATTGTGAAAGAAACAGGCCACATATTCCTGGATGTCCATATAAAGAACACTTGTACGGTCATCCAAAAATATTAACATTTTTTTCAAAATCAAATCAATATATTTAATGAATTGTTTTTACAATCTTAACAATGTCAAGATCTCCTCCCACCTGCCAGTGTTGGAATGAAGCATTGTTTTTACTACATCTCCAACAATAGAATGATTTATTCACTCCTTTTCTATACAAATGCATTATGGTTCAGTTGTCAAAGATGGGAATAATGTAGACTTCTCCTGAAGATAATTATTTAATTTTAAAAGCATTACCTTTACCTATAAAATAAGCCTGAGAATATCTGATAAAGGCATAGCTTTTTTTAAACTAAAATTCATTTTTTCCCTATGATTAGATTCCTTACAGTTAAATATTGTAGTCACTCATTGGACTATGGGTGACATAAACATTATTTTAAGTATGAGTAATGGTAAAGTAATGGGTTTCCTTTGAAACGACATAAAGCATTTGATGATACAATTTTCTTAAATTTTAAGAATGTCATATTAAGTTTTAAAAATGTTATCTTCATCACTTAATGAAGCATGTTTTACTGTTATATTAAATTTCAGTGAAATCATACTTTAAAATTTTACTATCCTTCTGTTGATATGAATGCATGGATCCAATTGCTATTGTCAAAAACTACCCTGTTTGCCTGAAGCCAACATCAAGACAATGCATGGTTGTGGTTCCAGGAATAAGCTAACTAATAAGGCTTTTACTCTGCATTTGGCAAGACTGTATTCAGGAAAAAGCACGAAACTATCCCTTTCTTTCTGTTTCCAACTATCCACTCTCCTTCAAAGTGAAAAACTATGGAACATATGCTGTCTCCTATCTGTGATTCCAAGTTATTGTGAACCAGCTCACTGAGTCTCCCAAATTGCATCTTAAGTTTCCAGCAGGAGGTCTAGCATGAAACTGAAATGGACCTTTCACCTGCTCCACTGGCTTGGAGCTCTGGGTGCCTAGCATTGACCTGTCCTGGCCTTTAACCTCTGACCCCTCCTTCTGACCCTGCTGGATTATTCCTGCTGTGCCTTTGGCCCCTCGGCTGTGGCTTTAGTGTCAGGAGCAATTGTGAGATGGAATAAGAAAATCTCTCCTAATGACTTGCTATTGTTAGGGGATGTAATCAATACTCTGAGCTAAGCCAGAGTGCCAGAGAAGAGGAACTTTAACCCTGGGTGTGCTGAATTCTGCCTGTGGAAAAAAAAAAACAACCCAAGGAATTGCCTTAGATAACACTAAGGACCAATTAACATTGAAGGACAACTCTGGGGTTTGAATAATTGTGAGAAGCAATTCATCTAATCTGAGTATTATTGCAAATATGCTTCATGAATCTGCCCATCTTGCTTTGTGTCATGTATACATGTCACCAAGTAAGTGTGATTTACATGTGTGATTTTTCCCAAGAAGTCATCTATATATGTGAGTTCTTGGGGAAACCACAGAAACAATACTATTGTCTAACTTCTGTATCTAGATATAGGACGTTTCCCTATACTGACAATAACATTTGATTGGTTGACACTTCTGGTTAAGACTTTATTTCTCAAAAACAGCAGAAAGAAGGTTACACTGTGAACTTGTGAACTTTTGACAAAAAGGACTCAGATGAATACATCTTTTTTTAAAATCAAGAAGCAAACCTAATCTTCTCTAATATGTCTTTCCTGCATGCAAAATGCTTTCTTCTTTTCAGTGAAAGGGTAGTTATGTGATGAGTTCCAGATAAGCAGTTTCTCAGCATCTTGTGAAAAATAACTAAAGTTCTTTTATTAAAAGAATTGTATTTTTCCATCCACACATTGTCATCCTTGAAAAAGTTACAGAAACAATGACTGGGAAAAAGAAGGTATTCTTCCTCTCTCATTTCAATCTCCATCTCATCCCCAAATGCAAGTATTTCAATCAATCTCCTCTTCTTCCATTTGACAACTTGCCTGGCCTGTCTCCTTCCTTCATTGCCTCTCTTTTCTTCCACTGTTTTCTGTTACTTCCAATCTCTCTCCTTTTTTTAAATATCATGG
This sequence comes from Pseudonaja textilis, assembly GCF_049901715.1. Lineage (NCBI taxonomy): Eukaryota > Metazoa > Chordata > Lepidosauria > Squamata > Elapidae > Pseudonaja > Pseudonaja textilis. The sequence continues at coordinate 266,254,289 of NC_141990.1, forward strand.
CTTTGGTTGAGATGTTGAAGCCCTTATGTGATACTTTTACCTGGCAAATTTCTTATTGACTTCTTTAGCAATACAGGTCTTTTGTGATTACTGAATCTAGATCAGTGTTTTTGTTTACAGTTCACTGGTGCTGCCACAAGGAGAATAGGGCAATCACCACTAAAGCTATTAAGATTTCAATGTGGTTTTCGACAAATTTCTCCAGTTTTCCTACAATGCCACAGATTCATCATGATGAATATATTAGGTTTATGAAGCACTGATGTGCAGCATAGAAATTGTGATGCTATTATAAAAGCATATTTCTTTGATCTCTCTCCATTTCTGGCCACTATTGGTGCAATTCCATGTTAGCATCTGAGTTAGTTTCCCATTTTGATTTCAGGAAGTAGGAAATATCTGGAAAATTGGGAAGCCCAAACCTCTGAAGCCATGCAATGGTTTCTATCCAGAATGGCAAATTCTATTACTTCACCTTCCCCCAATTCCCAACTAGTTCCCAGTGCAACATTTATTGAGCCTGCCAGTTGTAGGAGTAACAGATTAACTCTCAAGGATTGATATATGTACTCAATTACTGCATATATGTGTTCATGCTGAACACTAGTCTGAACCTATTTAATTCAATTACACAGACACATGCTTTGTATTTTAGATAATAAAATACCTTTTTGTACTATTGTGTTGGGCAACCTTTTACGCTAATGATGTGAATCATCTTGTTATGGTTGGACACAACCGTAAGCTGGGATTCTTGTGTTCTTTAATGTTGCTATGAAGTTATGATCCCTTACCTAATTATGATCTCTGTTTCATCATACAAGTAATGCAAGGCTGAGTAATTAAATCCTCTATTTGAAAGAAATAAGTACTTTATAAAGAGACCTGTGTGCGGGTGGTGACATTGCAACATCCAGTTTCATAGTATTCTGTCTGTATAATTACCCAATAGACTAGTGAAGGCTGGCTAGGGATGATGGGAGTTATAGGCCAGAACATCTGGAGGTCATCAAGTTGGTAGTACTGTGCACAGGACAGTGATTCAAGACATCTGGAGACATTTCCCATTACAGGGATTCTTTTGATCCCATGGATTCTGATAGGCAGGTTTATCTGTAGGATTACTTTTCTAAATAAGATAAGGAATTAGCTATTTCAGCTACCTGGGAGGTGATGATGGGCTGGATTTAAGAAATAGTGAGTGCCTCTTTGAGTGAAGGGCACTTGAGGTGGGTGATAGGCACTTGAGGTGGGTGATAGGCACCCTTCTGTGGGCCTAACTAGTTTGAACTTCTGTCCAAGGTTTCCTTAATGGGGAAGGTGGTAGAAGAGTAATTACAAGGCACCCTGGATTAAATTGACTATTTATATTCCTCCCTGACTGGGTTGAAACCCAAGCATGCAACAGAAATGGCTTTGATTGCTTAGATAGAAGGCCTGGATAAGTGAAAGACAGTCCTTTCTGGTCCTGTTAGATTTCTTAGTGGTGTTCAATATCACTGACACTCTGAATAACAGGAATTGGAGCACTATTTTACCATGGTTCTCTCGTTTGTGAAGTTCCATATAGCAATGATGGAAAGGTGATGTCAAATATTTGGCCCCCAGAACTGTGGGCCACCCCAGAGCTCAATTCTCTTGTGGCCTTAACATGTACATGAAGCCACCCTTCGGTTCAGACTGACGTTCAATCAGTGTGCTAATGATATGAAGCTGCATATCTCCTTTATAAGCTGAGTAGGAGATGACATAAGTCCTTATCCAATTTTGGAAGCTGTAAAGGATTAAATGGGAAAAAATATGTTCGGATTGAATCCCCACAAGGTGGAAGTGCTATTTGTCCAGAAAACCCTGGTTTCAGGTTAATTCCATCTGTAATTCTGAATGGGGTTGCATATTTTTTTTAAATGCAGATTTGCAGAATAGGGATTTCCCTGCACGTACAGTTCCTGCTACTCCAACAGTGGCTGAAAGCGATGGCTAGAATAGTCTTTCTTAAACTTTGGCTGATTTTTTTCTGTAGCAGAAGACTTAGCAACAGTGATGCATGCCCCTCTTATTTTGCATCTGGTTCCTGCAATTCCCTTTACCTGTGACTACCCATGGAGATAACAGTACCTTAAAGCGCAGTTGGTACAACATGTGCTTGCCAACATGCTGATGGGTGAAAGCTGTAAGAACTTTATTGGCAACTTTATCTTCTGGTTGAAGTTATATTATGTAAGAAAACTTTGGTGATTACCTATAGGTCATCTCTTTCATGTGGAAACAGCATCCTGCTCATGCCAGACCATGCTAAAGTCTACCTCCTCCTTTCCCTCCCACAAATACACAAATACAGCAGTGGAAAGAAATTAATCAACATGCATTTTCAATGTTTGCCCCTGCTCTGTAGAACAACTTGTCTCCCAAGATTAGGTTAGTTCCTCTTCTTTAATTTTTTTCAAAGCTGTTTAAGACCTTATCTTTGCTCAGCTTTCAAGGAGTTGAGGGTTACCAGAGGGAGGGGGATACTTTCTCTGCTAGTTATTAATGCATTATTTTATTGTTATCTGTTTGTATTATTTTAGTTTGAGTTTTGCAAATTGAAAGCTCTTGTAATAATATCGCTTTGTAGTGAATTTTTGTCTCAAACCTCCTAGAACAGGGGTGTCAAACTCGCGGGCCATGAGCTGGATGCGTCATGCGCTGGCCACCCCCACCCCTGTTTTAGGGAGGGGGAGGAAAGTTGTGATATATCACATGATGACAACATGACATCTTGAGTTTGACACCCCTGTCCTAGAACAAATTAGAAGACAGAGCTTGGTTACTTTCTTGGACGAGCAGTAGTTCCAACTGATATAAAAGCAGGGCAACAGCATAATTTACCCATTATTACTTTGAAGCAGTCGATGTGCAATTTTTTCAATTACTTTCAATTAGGCCTAAGTTTTAATAAATGCATTTGAGATTCAGTCTCTGAATGCAAATGTTGCTACATCTCCCCAGAGAGACCTCGGTTTAACCTTTTTCTTCAGCTTTTGAAAGTCAAGGAGTTTTTCAGATGTCAGTTTCTTTGTTCAGCAAGATATTATCAGGAAGATGTAGCTGGTGGTTAAGAATGAATAAGTTACATCTCTTAAGATGGCAAGAATCTTAGATTTTTATATACAGTGTATATAAAAATCTCTGACTTGTCTCCAAACTATATCTCTGACTTCTCTCCAAACTAATAGGGTGAAGTTGGAGAGTACAAGGAATGAACGGCCTTTGAAAGGGATTTCTTTTGGGGAATTTGTTCAATTTTGTTGAATTGCCAAGAGGAACTTGAGTCTAGAAGGCAATGTTCTCATGCAGTTTTGTTGTTGGAATTTAATCTGAATTGGCAGCAGACACTGAAGCTGCGGCAGTCATATGGGTCTATTGATGTATATGGATTTGTTGACATGGGCAGGTTAAATCCTGTCTTGTTCATGTTTCCAGAGTGTACTATACAGTTGATTTAATGTCAAGAAGCTGCAGTACTTCATTAAATAATTTGTGAAACCTTTCAGAACAAATAGGCTTATATTTCCAAAAATAATTTAGGGAATATCAGCCCTGATGTACATCATCAGGGAGTTTTTCAGATGTCAAAATAAATTTTGTCTGATTGAACTTATTCTCTAGTAAATTAAGCAATTCTGTCAGATTCTACTGTTGTCATCTTACCTTTTTGAAATCTTTGTTCCATCATCCCCCTCATGTTCAATTATTTGTTCAGAAATATGCATGCAAATATATTCACAATCTATCTCATATGGGCCCAAATATATATCAAATATATACATACATTTTTGAAGACAAGTAATTAGTTGGTATGCAACCTTCTTTTCTGAAGGCTACTGTAGCTATAGTATTTGTTCAAGATTTCTATGGCTGGTGGCAATTGCTGGTTGTATTTATCTTATGTTGTTACATTTCTTCACCAAAATGAACTCCAGGGCTGAAAAAAAATATTGGGCTGTAAGAAATCAATATCCACAGAGTACCAAAAGCCATTCTAACTTTAAATCCAGTCAGTTGTTCCTCACTGATTTTCTTTAATGGATACTGCTAAGGGTATTTGCAGCTCACTGCTTCCATAGGTGTCACAAGCACTCAATGTTCAGACATGCATCATAATATGTATTAAAACCATGACTTACATATGTCAGACATCAAGACCAAAGTACAATCAGTTTGGTTTAATCTCAGCTTTCTCAGGATACCCATGAAATTTGCCTCTTGAAATACAGCCAGGGAAAGAGGACATACTATTCTTTTAAAAATGTGTACTTTATTTACTGACTGAATCAATCATTCAGTCCTGCTTTTAAGAAAATCCTTACATTTAATATTTAAATATTCAAATAATATTTAAAGGCATCTATTTTCAGGAAGGGGGTTATATTTTAAAAGATGAAATACATAAACAATATTCCCCTTTTTAGACTGGCTTGCTTCTAAAAATATAGATCTTCTACAGTAATAGTAGATTCCTTTAATGTGGTTCTGTCTTTTGCACACAGCCCAGTGTGATGTTTTTCAAATAGCAGCTTAAAGGATGACCCCAGCTCCAAAAAAATACTCATGTACACACGTATACACACATATACAGTTTGGGGAAGAGGAAGGTTGATTCAGACATCCAGCTTGGCTCTTCAGAGAGAATCCTTTTCTATGTTGTTACAAGACTGTGACCCAATTTCATTCTTTCTCCTACCACCCATTGGCTCTCTATTTCATGCCATCTGGAAATCACACTGGGAGCCAGAATACTCCAAGCATATACAGTACATTGGGATTGTGTGCGTGTGTGTGTGTACTTCATCTTGAAGTACAGTGGTTGCACAGTGGTTAATTCTGCTGACTGCCAGCTGCCAGCAGTTCGGCAGTTCAATTCTCACCAGGCTCAAGGTTGACTCAGCCTTCCATCCTTCTGAGTTCAGTAAAATAAGGACCCAGATTGTTGGGGGCAATAGGCTGACTCTGTAAACTACTTATAGAGGGCTGTAATGCACTGTGAAGCAGTATATAAGTCTGAGTGCTATTGCTATCTTTTCTAAATTAGGACTTCAGCATCTTCTGCAATAGGGGGAAGAGTGAGGTGTCAGTACAGGATCTTCTTGTATGAAGCATTACTTAGGATACATGTCCCCATGCTGTTTGGGAATCAAGGGAGTGATAGTTCAACACTCCCTGGTATTGGCTGTGAGCTACATTCTGTATGTGTGTGTGTGTGTGTTTACAACAGACGTTATCTTCTGTTGTATATACATCAAAACATGATGGGATTACATATATTTCAAACCTAGACACATTAATAAAACTCCACTTATTGACTGTTATCTTTTGGGATAGACTGCAAAATTCCAGATGGCCACTAGTTGGCTGTAAAATGTAACTCTTGCTGTGCAGATGTTCGCAGCCCAAGTACAGTAGCCGTTCTGTTCCCTGTTCTCCTTGGTGTCATTTTTTTGTTTTGCTTTTAAGCTGCATGACAGAAAAATTCCATTCTGCCCTGTTTTGCTTTGCTTAGTAAACCCTTATCTCCATCAAGCATCAATTATCTTTTTGAGTGTTTTGAAAACAGAATTATCAGCAAGCATCTTTCTTATCCTTCCTTTCTCTGAAAGGTTCAGCACAAGGGGTTCTTTCCTCTCTTTGATTCTGCAGAACAGAAGTGATTGGTTATAATCCATGTCCTTGTAAATTACCGGACTCATCAGAAAATGAAGGGTGGGGTAATGCAATCAGCTGTTATTCTACCCCAATACATGCAGTGACAGTATTGTGTGCTCCCTCTGCTGGTTCAGCTAGAACTTGTTTAATAACAAACCACATTTCCATAGTTATGCATATGATTGCTCATCAGCAAGCAAAGATGTTCTGGCAAAATGAGCTGTTACATAAGTTGTTGATGAGGCTTAAAGGAAAACTGATATGTATGTTAATTGCAGCATAAATTTGAAACAAGGGATGGATGAATCAATGTTTGCCAAATTTAAAGTAATAGCATGCCAGTATTATAGGAGCAACAGATGTAATGAACATGGAAAACGTTAAGTAACAGTGATTGGATGCTCTTTTTTCTACATTTCTGTAGTGTTATACCTAAAGTTATAAAGCAATTACTTTCTGCCCTTCAGATTCTCCTTTCCTCTAACTACCATTGTTTAAGAAGGTTCATTTTCTTAGTTTGCATGGGCTAATCTTAACCCAAATGGTTTTTTGTTCAGGCATCTCTTTCATTAAATTAATGTGAGATCTCCATAGCATCAATCAAACAGAGATGTGGAAAAATACAGATTCCTCACACTTTTATATTTCCCCACTATAGCAAATCAAAACAAAATGATGTATACATTGTACAACAGATGATGTATAGTTTGAAAATTTTGCTTTTCTACATGTGGAGTAAGGAATGTCTTTGGAGATTTTCAGTATTCCAAGTCATGATTGTTTCAAAAAAAACAACTAGGCAAGTCAGTCCTGCTGTCTCGTGGCGTGGAAGGTGCTGCATTCTTCAGCCAAAGCTAAGGCCGCGTTTCCCCGGCGACTGGCACTGCACGCTCCCAATTCTCAGCCATGGCCTCCCTCTCCATCACCTGCATCTGTTCCGCCCTCATCCTGCACCACGACGAGGTCACCGTCACAGAGGATAAAATCAACGCTGTCATCAAAGCGGTGGGAGTGAACGTGGAGCCTTTCTGGCAGGGTCTCTTTGCGAAGGCTCTAACCAACATTGACATCGGAAGCCTCATCTGCAACGTGGGAGTTGGTGGTGGAGCTCCAGCCGCATCGGTTCCAACCGGAGGAGGGACCCCGACCAGCAGTGCTGCTCCCGCTGAAGAGAAGAAAGAGGAAGAAAAGAAAGAAGAGTCGGAAGAATCCGATGACGACATGGGCTTCAGTCCTTTTGACTGAGCTGCACTTTTTTCTACTCTTAATTATAAAGAGAATTTTTTTTTTAATAAAAGCAACTAGCCAATGTTTTTTACTTGAGGAAGACATTTCGTTTCTCATTCAAGAAGCTTCTTCAATTCTGATTTCAGTTCTGTCAGAACTGAAGAAGCTTCCTGGGTGAGAAATGAAACAACATCCTCAAATAAGTCCAGTTGCCTTTTGAAAAATCACCTTTGAGACATGGAGTAAATTCCCATTTGGATGAAAAGTGAACAAATCATCTCTCTTCAGGTGACCCAACTGACTCAGTCAGTTGCTCCACAGAGCAATGAAATCAAACTTTTGTAACAACTTGCAAATGGCAGCTATGTCTGAAATCCTTTAAACTGCTGTAATGCTATTAGTAGACATCCTGCAACAAACGGGTAGTCCTTGACTTACATCAGATCACTTAACAACTGTTCAAAGTTACAGCAGACCTCCCCCCCCCCTCCAAATACATTTGAATTATCTTCAGGTGTTCAAATTTGGGGTGTTCAGCAGCTGGCCTCAATTGGTAGCTATTTGCAGCATCCCACAATCATATTGATGCAATGTATTATGTTTTTGCTGAAAACCGGCATTTACTTTAGGTTTTCAGCAAGAATACCCCATAACCAACAATGGGTTTGTTAATAGCTGTAGGTTTCCTTAACGACAACTGCAAAAAGGTAATAAAATTGGGTACAACCATTGTAAGTCAAGGACTACCCGTAGGTAGAGTTGCTGTATTAGTGTGATGGGTGGCATAGAAACCCATTAAATAAATACAGATATGAGCTTGATAAATCAGTTGGGAACTTACTTATCCCTCATCCCTCATTCCTTCTTTCCAACCATTTTGGGTAAAGGGAATAAAATAAAAAAGATGGGTATCTACAGAAACTCTCTTTAATAGCCTCTCTAAGGCTCTGTTTCAGAAAGAGAAAAAGAGATCTGTTGAACCTCAACTCTGTTTAGGTAGCCCCGTGGATTTGTTGAATTGGTCCAGTATATACCCAAACAATTTCAGATCCAACAAGCCACCTCTGGGTTAGTTGTGTGGATTATAAAGTTTCCATGATATTCTAACCATTCCATTTCACCCTGTTAAGTTTGTTGTATTATTGCCCGACCCATAGGAGGATTCTTTGTTCTAACATAGACTCATCATACTATTATGTCATTTAAAATATGCAGAATAATTACTGCAAAGGGTTGTTTTAGTAACTGTAGATCAGACTTCCCCAACTCCAGATGCATTGATTTTATCTTAATCCTCAATCGGGATTAGCTCTTCTACACGTAGGGCTGGATTTCTAGACACAGACCAGGATCCAGTAGCCCAGGGAATTCCAAATATCTATCTTGAGAATATCACTGATGGAAACAACAGAAAATACAGTGATAGCATATTGGCATTCCAACAAGGACCTCATTGGAACATTAAGGCCAAAGTCAAAAATTAAGTAGCTGTACTACTTACTGCACATTGTCCCTGGAAATTTTAGCTCCGTGTTTCTGAAAGTATCACATTAAAATAGCTATTGTAGTTTCTGTTTACATATGTAACTGGTGCCAATGCTTCGGTATGTTTTTGAATTCACTATATATTTATGAATTCAATGGTAGATTAATGGAATTAATCTGAGCTCCTAAAATGCAGTAATAGCTTTGATTTTATCTATCTCTGGGTCTTGTTACAATATATTAAGGGTAAATTGAAGCTCAGTTAATGGAAGTAAGAAACAGAATTAATCCCACTAAGTTCCTTGGAGCAATATTCTGCAGGGTTTTTGAGGGGAGAACAGAACTAGAGAATACCAAATAGTGCAGTTTTTTAAGATTAAGCAGTCTTTTACAGATTGATCCATGCAAAAATAATCTTCTACTGGACACTTCTTTGTAGACCTTACCCACCTGGTTGACACAGTGGAGGCATGACTTTTGGAAGATCTGGGCTACTGAGAAAATAATCTCCGAACACAATATTAACTCATTTGACTGGGTCATCTGAGTACTTGAATTTGCCTTGGGTTTGGTTGAAGTTCTTTTGGGCCACTCACATGGATACGTTCTGCTAGAGGAAGTCCAGCCAGACCTCTTCCTGTGTTGTCTTATTTTCAATAAAAGCTAAATGCAGAGCATCTGAGGAAAAATGAAGAAGTATAAGCAAGAGTGAAAGGAAGATATGTGAGTTTGTACATGATGTAAGGTTTTGTGACATATGATCTTTCCATTATGGACTCTTTAAGGTCCATATAAATAGATTTTTATTGCTTAAAAATCAAATGTTCCCTTCACAGTATCACAGTTAATACAATATTTTATAAACAGTAATGTTCACGTAGAAATCTCAAAAAGCATTCTTTTCAGCAACAATGCTTCTCTTACACATTATCCCGACACTTTTCTCTTTGGTACTCTAAGTGTTGCTTTACAAAAGTAATGCACATTTGCTAATTTGGGTTGCCTTCATGTGATTGTGGCTACAATCCAGATAGCTCAGCTGTATGTACCCAAGGGCTTCTGCCTGAACAATAAAGACTTTTTTATTTTTTGAAAAACAGCCCTGGTTCACAAGCTACTTTGGAAACGCCTGATTTCCAAAAACAGGAGAGATCAAAAACATTTCAAGGCCCCGAGTAGGCAGCACAGCTTGATGGCCTAAATGGTCTCTTGGTGGTTTACTCACATTACTATTATGATTTTATGAAGATGGTTAAATTGGGACTATTCATGAATTATTCACACGCCAGCAGGAACATTGTGGTTGTTGGCTCAACTTAGGCAATCTTAAGTGATGCACAAAAAGAGGCCCCAGAGTAAAAGGTTCCACAAGGAATCGTGCCTCAGAGGTATAGAATGTCTTACTAGTACAAGCCAAATTATTCATCAGCTGTTGGACCACAATATTTGGAATCCTGGGGCACAAAGCTGGCTAGAAATCCATCATAACTGTCCTCTGAATCAGCATCCTGTGTTTTTCCTCCTTGGTCTATGTGAATAAAGTCTGCACTCTGATTTTTTTTAAAAAAGGATAATGATTTCAAGCTTAATCCACCAGCACAATAGCTTTTCTGTCACAATCTTTTTGCAACATCAAAACATTGTTACTGAAGTAAAAAAAGGAAAGGAATCCTCTTGTTAGTCGATCAGCAATCAAGACCTTCTTAATATAAGGAAAATTCCTTTCGCTTCTCATCCAAGAAGCTTCTTCAGGTCCGACTGGATGGTGGGGAATGGAAGGGTTTATATTCCTTGCAGACAGTTGGTCATTTACATTCTTTCAGAGAGTCCTTGAGGCCATTTGTAGGTTTGTCTGTGTCCTCAGGGTCACCTGAGTAATGCAAATGGGTGTGGAGCCTTCTTGGAACTGCTGAAAAGACTGTGTGGTGGAGCTGTGCTTTCTACAGGATGTTGTGTGCCTTATGTCGCTTCACCGTTGAATACAGGTGCAGGCTGTTGGGGATGAATCTGTGTTGTCTGCCTCTTAAACTGAAGCACAAATAGACATGGTTTCAGGGCCTTCATCAAGGTGGGGGCCAACAGTATCTCTCTGGGGATGAAATTCTACAGAGAGCAAATCTCCATGAAGAAGGTCCTCAAGAGAGGGGACCCATAACATACCCTGCCTACTCATATGACATACAGGTGACATAACTGATCATCACAAACTTTCCTCTCTCCCCTTTTGCAAATGATCAAAAGTTTTTGCCTGCAACACTTTGAGCACTTTGGAAACCACAAAGAAAGCTGCAAATGAAGAGTAGAAAACTGTAGAATCAGATTGTAATCAGCCTTTTCCCCCACTCTCACCTAAGCAGAGCACAGTCATGCTCTGGTAACACTTTTTTTTCCTGTCACATCCTCTTAATATTGCCTTTATCTCATCCTCAGCCAATGGGTCAGGCGGGTTTAAGTTGTCCTTTGTTGTTGTTAGTTGCAAAGTCGTGTCTGACCCATCGCAGCCCCATGGACAACATTTCTCCAGGTCTCCCTGTCCTCTACCATCCTCTGGAGTCCATTTAAGCTCATGCTGACTGTTTCAACTCAGGTAATTTGAAACAGAGGCAATAGAGGTTCAAGGAAGATCAGAAACTGGGATAGCAAATTTTTATATTGGTATACAAAAAGGAAATGTACATGAAAACAATACTATAAGAGGTTTCTACCCAACCATAAATGTATATCCTCCTTCTTTACCGTATTTCTTGCATCCCAGGATGCACTTCTTGTGAATAACCTAATGAACAAGATTGTTCTCTCAAGTCTTTCAAGTTCTCTGCATTTGGTTCTTTCCTCATAGATTTCTCCTGTGAGAAATTTATACCTGACCACTCCACATCCTCACTTGTCAGCTCTCAGTAACCACTATACCTCCTAACCTATTTTTTTCACTATCTCTCATTAATTGCCTGGGCCGAAAGCTTGTAGGGATTCAGGTTTGACACGTGAAGACTTTCCTCTTTTCATCTCATAAGATTTGTGGTTAATTTAGTCATTGTGATGGATGATTAAGTTCTCTGCTGCTAGGTATTTCAATTTCAGTTTTTTTAAAATTGTTTTTATTTTAAAAACTTGATGTGCATGTATGTGTGATTCTGAATGGTGCACTGTGTTTTTAAAATAAATACACACATATAGATACAGGTATAGATATATAAAATCTGGGTCTATTATAGATTAACTTCCTATCTTATGGGCATATCTGATCATTCAGCAAGAAAGCTACCACGTTTTGCCTTTGATCAGTTTATTCATTTATTTATTACATTTTATGTTGCCTTTCTTTTGAAAAAAATATACCGATATCTATGAGTAATTCCCCTCTTTTTATTTTATTTTTTAAAATTTTCACAACAAACTTGAGAGATAGATTGGACTAAGAGATATTAACTGATCCAAAATTTCTCGGTATTCATCTCGGTATATAAGTGAAGTGGAATCTCAAACCTTGTCTCCCTTGGTCTTACTCCAGCATCTATCAAAGACACTAGTTCATCTAGAGAATGGCAGCTAGAAACACAATCTACCAAATGATGGCATTTCGAAGTAGGCTGAACAGTATGAATATCCCCCATTCCAGTAAGGGAAGAACACTTGAGATTTAGCTATGCCTTTTTATTGTAGTTTTGATCACATAATAATCTGCTTGCTTACTTTTAAAGGTATGAAACCAAAAGCCAGAAATAACAGTGCATATACTTTAAAAGTACAGTCTGTGTTGGTTTTCATTTGCAATTCAGAGATCATTCCGCAGCCTTGCAACACATACAGGAATTCCCCTATTGAAGGCCAGTCTGCATTCATTTTGTTTTTGTCCTTTCTCCAAGGATTGAAAGGACTATCCTGACAATCCCCAGGACAGCAGCTTAGTTTATGCAGCACATTGTCCAGCTTTCCCTTTCCAGAGTGCTAGTAGCAGAAAACGGCTGTGTTGCCGGGTGGGGGGGAAACGAGGGGATGGACCCGAAACAATTCTTTATATTTCTTCCAGTTGCACTTTCCTTTCTATTAAGTTTACCTCAAATTTTGCTGCAATGAAAATAATTGGAAGGAGAAAACTGCTAGAGGAAGAGTGAAACAGTCCCTTTCTTTTAGCTCCTTTGTCAGTTCAAAGAATTTCATCCCGTGGCCTTGTTGCAAAGAAGAATGAGTTGTTAGAACTTGTGGCAAGCAAACAATGGAAGAGCCAGGGGCAAGAGTTCCTTTGCTTAAAACAATAAGAGCCATGGGGATGGAATTCAGGGTAGACACATGTGGGTTCATGTTTATGCAGTTATGTTCATTCAGACCATCTCTATAGAATCTTTACTGTGTGGAGGAAAACATGGGGATACACATATTCTTCTCTCATATGGCAAATAGGAGCTCTGCAGGGATAGGAATTCAGTGAACAGAAAGCATATAATTTATGAAGAAGGATGATATTTTTATGTTTTATGTGGTATGTGGTATGTCTATGTTGTTTTGTTGTTAAAATAAAATTTTTTTTTAAAAAAAGAAAGCATATAACTGATTGTAAAAATAAATGGAGGAATAATAGGATGCATTGAGCCATAGTGGCGCAGTGGTTAGAATTGCAGGATAACTCTGTCACACTGCCAGGAGTTCGATTCCTTCCATCCTGACCAGCTCAAGGTTGACTCAGCCTTCCATCCTTTTGAAGTCGGTGAAATGAGCCAGATGTTTGGAGGCAATATGCTGGCTCTTAAACCACTTAGAGAGGGCTGTAAAAGCACTATGAAGCAATATATAAGTCCTAAGAACTATTGCTATTGCTACTTGGATGGGTTTAAAGAAGAAAATTGGGAGTAAGGAGAAGGATTAAGATTTTGGCTCACCAACATACAATGGCTGCTCTGATATTACTTCTGATGTAATTCTCAGTGAACTTTGGGTGATTATTTGTTTATCAAATGTATATGCTACGCATGAGAGGCTTACATCATGATAAAACATATGGGAATAAAAACAATTATAAAAACAGATTAAAATTACAAGAGATTAAAGCAAACTAAAAAAAAGGGAATTAAGAGTGAAGAGGTGTTGGCGGTTTCTCTTTTATTACATAGCCTCCTTCAGCCAACTACTTCTCCTTCAGGCCCCATGCTAACCCACATAGCCACATTTTAAGGCATTTCCTGAAGGCCAGAAGAGTGGGGGCCCTGCCTGACTAAATGATTAACTAGAAATAGCACCTGAATTTTCATATGTACACGTCAAACATTCAAACCACAGTTTTCCACTGAGTAAAGAGAAGGAAAAAACCGCAAGTTGTTGCCCAGGTGGTGCTTGGAGCTATAGGTATTTCCATTGCTCACACCCATCTTGATTTTTCTCATTGCCGATATCATTAGTACACACTCTGAACTGTAGGTAAGAGACATGAACTACAGTATCATTAAGAAAATTAATCTCCTTTGGAGGTTGTGAAGCAAACTGGATTATTGGTGATAGTGTATTTTCAAGGCAGATTTTCCATTGAATGGTTTATAATGCATAGGATCTGAAATTAGGTACAATTTGATATTCTCATACTTAAAAAACAGTTCTTAAGGTACCTAATAGACTCTGTTTATATCTGTCATATATAATGATGTAAAATTATAGTGTTTGAAAGTAGCAAAAGGACATCAGGATCAATCCACATCCCAAGATAAATCTATGTATCAAATGGAACATAAGAGTTGTACCTAACCTAGGTTTACTTTACTACAGCTATACATCTGCCTTGTCTAAAGGCCTCTTATGACCTTAAGTTGTACTGAGATCAAGCTATGGAACCTCCTCACGAAAATGGGGACCTCAGAACTTCTCATTGTCCCATAAGAAACCCATACACAAGACCAGAAGCCAAATATCATAAAGAATATGGCAAAGCAGAATGGCTCCCTTTTGAATGAGGGAAGGCTGCATTCTCTATCCCTATTTATTCAACCAATATACGAAATATATTGAAGGAAGCTGGATAGAAGAAGATGAGCATATTTTTAAAATTGGACGGATAAATTTAAATTATTTGAACTATGCTGATGACACTATTCTGATAGCTGCAAAGGCAAATGATGGAAGAACTAGTGATGGAAGTTAAGGAGTACAATGAAAAAAAATGGAAATTGGGCTAGTCAAACTAATAATGATAAATACAGCAGCAAGCCTTAGAATTCACAATGAAAATATTAAAGGCTTCTGACTTTTGATTCAATTATCAATTAAAGGAATCAGGATTCAAGAATTACATAATAGATTAGCAAGTGGTAGGGGAGCAATGTAGGCCTTGGGAAATATATTCACATGTTGTGATGTGTACACAACAAAACTGAAAATCATGCAGGCAATGATTTTCCTTGTGAATTCAGTGGAAGTAAAAGTTGTTAACAAAGCAAGGCAAATAATGCTTTTGAACATTGATATTTCAGAGGTCTGTTAAAAATATTATGCATGGCAAGCAAAGAAAAAAAAGGATCATACAACAAATTATTCTACAGTTCTCCAGATACAAATAACCAGGCTCAAATTGATTTGGACTTATTCTATGAAGATCCAACTCCCTTGAAAATCTTTAGTGAAAAGTGGGAAAGGTGGAAGAGAAGAGAGTGTCCAGCAACAAAGTGAATGGACTCCATTACAACAGTGATGGATGTGTAGTTGAGAGACTTAAAAGATCAGGTTGGAAAAGATCCAGGATGATGGATTTGATTTATACATAGCCTTATTTGGAGGCCTTAGACAATGTACAGAGTTAAACACATTACAAAGAACACTATAATAAAAAGCAACGAAACTGTAAGCAAAAGTAATGATTGCTTGGATCTTCCTCTAGCTGTGTAAGCACCAAAGGCCTTCTGGAAAAGCCAAGTTTTAACTATCCTCCATATGTGTGGGAGTCATTCTTGTCTCAGGAAAGTAAGCTGTTTGAAAGGAGAGGAACAACTACATAGAAAATTCATCTGTATGCGCACTGAAAGGAAGTGGTCTTGGGCAGATGCTCACTATTCACCTAACTGAGGGAATATCCTTGGAATAGGCAGCCTCTAAGATACTCAGGAACTAAACCTTTTTAGACCTGTCCCTTAATTTTCTTAAAAAAATATTGCTATGGGTACTTGGGCTATTTGGATTCCTTAGCTAATGACTGCATTCATCCTAGCATGCTTTTTCTGAACTTGGCTTCCTTCCTCCGCTCATAAAGAAACCACAAGTTGTTGTTGTGGAAATTACAGAAAAGGTAAATGATGGCTAAGCCAATGAACAAAGCTGCCCGAGAAGAAAGGAAGGGAGATAACCTGTAGCAGCAGCATTCCCTGGTTCCCCTGCCCACATTATGCTGCTGTTCAGAATATGCAGCAGAGCAGGAGAACTTGGCACTGGCAGGCTAAGAGTCATCAGATATTTTAAAAAGAGCTAGAATAACAAAGAAGGCCTTTGTGGTGGGAAGGCACATTAGAAGCCCTTCCCTCCAGCTGGCTTGCTTGGAGCATTACACAGTGGAATACATATTTCCTTCTCATTTCTGTGTGAAAGTTTTACATTCCACATTAGCATGTTGTATGTGAGTGCATGTAGGAACACATGTAACCCTTTCTATGCTGTGGTATTCACAAATCCAGAAAAAACTTGTTCAGTTCCACTCTTAGCAAACATTCTACATGCTATCCTCAAGGAAAAGTGGAGGCATCTGGCTTTAATGTTTAGCTGTCTGGACTATTTGTCACAAGACAGATGAAGCAACCTTACAAAAATTGCATTATTTCTCATGATTGAGGCTTTTTTTTCCATACAACTTTTTTGACTGCGTAGTAATTGATTAATCATGTTTGATGCAAAGTTGTACAGTAATTCCATTTGCATGTTATTGTTATACTATGATGATATGCACCTTATTTGATGTAATAGTATAATGTATGTATTATATTAGGTAAAAGCCATGCAGGTTGGTATAATATAACCTGTATCTTTGCAGGGGAGTTTTCAAGGTGTGGTTTAAAAGTCAAAAGATGGTAGTCACAACCGTGTGATCAAAGCTTCAAATACGTGTATGTGCATTTTTTTAAAAAAGTTCTAGAAATAGATTTTTTCAAAGAGTTTTAGATATACTTATAAAAATAGAGAAACAAGTACCTTATAATTATTAAATACATGCTCAAATTTATGCTAAATTTTATAGGGAAGTGGAGGCAAATCTATTCAATTATTTTGTTTTAATTTCTGTTATAAACCACTACAAAAATTACACTTTCAAAAATTACTTTCAAAATTACTCTTTCAAAAACTACACTTTTCCAAATGACATAATATAGTTTTCTAATTAAAAAAAAATCATGCATGAAGAAATAAAATAAAGGAAGGAAATGTCTCATTAGTGAAAAACAAATATGTTACATAGGAAAGGCTTAGTATGTAAAATATTGTACCAAAGCATTGATTATAAGAAACACAAAAATTTATACATGATTGATAAAATTGAACACCAACATTTCTGTGTGCTTCCTTTTTACTGTCTCTGCAAATAACCAGGTTTAACGTGAAGGAAATCAAGAAGATAGGTGGATAACATTATTTTTTTTAGCACCACTAGCTGTACTGCAGCCAAGTCCAACGAATTTTATTAGCAGTCATCTCACATTTCTTTCCACCTTCCAGAGGTTGCTTCCAAATTCTGTATATTTTTCTTATTTTGTTCCCACACTTTGGTATGAAAGCCCATTTGGTATAGTGGTTAAGACATAAGGCTAGAAACTGGGGGAGCAGGACTTCTAGGTCCAGCCTTAGGCCCAAAACCACCTGGATAACCTTAGATCAGCCACCCGCTCTTAGCCCTAGAAAGATGGCAAGGGAAAACCACTTCTGAAAACTGTGCCAAGAAAACTTGGAAACTAAGAGAGTAAGCCAGGCAATTACCAAGAGTCAATACTGTCTCAAAGTCATTGGGAAAAAAAATCGTCTTTTTGGTGGTGGACCTTCTCCCTTACCTTCCTCATTCTTCCATGATAGGTGTGCACAGCCAAATCTGTATTCATTCCCCATAGCTTAACTCTTCGGACTTAATCTTCAGCTGCTTGGCTCTACTGTTGTTTTAATTTTATTTATTGTGAATGTTTATTTGATGGTCTGTATTGCTATACTTTTCAAAACTGTTCAGATTTAAATGATAAAGGGGGGAAAGTTTGGCAAGGCAACATGTTTTGTTAGATCAACATGGCCTGGGTTATGTCAGTAACATACCGGGATGGTTTGAAGCGTGGCCTGTGTCAGGCATATCAAACATTCTGATTCCATAGGGAGGGGTTTTTTTTTTAAAAAAAATCTGGAGTGGTTTCTTTGTTGTCAGCAAGTAACCACTAAAGTAGCTCCAGAGATAAGGATGGTGTCCCCTACATTGGTCAGATCCATCTTGAAGGAGGTGAAGATAGAGTGTTACATATGGTAATGTAATGAGTTACAGGACAAATGGACCTTAATGTGTCCCTTCTTTACTTTCTGACTCTATGATCACATTTCAACAGTTGTTCAATTAGAAATATGGGTTGCTGGATGAAACATAGGGCCCAATAGTAGGAACTTGGAGCAAAGTCTCTCCTTTGATTCAAGTGCCAGTGCTATTAACAAACTGTTATACCACATTTGGATAATGCTGTCCCTGCATTGTTCTACCTAAAGTAGGAATTACAACTGAGTATGATGTCTTAGTTCGGCTGGTCTTTACAGCTTATTTCATGTTCACTTCCTGTTAATTGGTGAGCTGATTCATTAAGTGAAAGAGAGCCAATTTGGTGTAATGGTTAAGGCAGGAGAAGTGTAACTAGCTGGGTGACCTTGGGCCAGTAACACTCTCTCATCCCTAGGAAGCAGGCAATAGCAAACCACTTCCAAAATCTCGCCAGGAAAACTGCGAGGACTTGTCCAGGCAATTGCCAGGACTCAGAGACATGCATATGCCCATCCCAAAATAAAGCTTGTTAAAAGTTACCATGGTGCTGAATGGCCCTGATGTTCAGATCAGGGCCATTTTTGTATTTTTTTTTGGCCAGATCTTAAATGGAAAAACTATTGCAGTTGTAGAGCACAACAGTCAATCTTTCTGACTGCAAGGATCACTTCAGTAGTAAGGTAGTGAGTTGCGGGTCATAACTATGCATCTCTATGAACATAGAAACTTTCCCCCAGTGGTTGTTTTACTGGACCTGCTGGGAGGGAGACAGTGAGGATATTCTCTTTAGGTTTAGCACTGAGCAAAAGTTCACTCAGTTCACTCAGATTCTTAATGCATCACTCAGTGATGCATATTAATTAACCGGGTATATTTATTCAGAAAAAAAAAATCCACTTCGGTATATTCAAGTGTACCTTGGATTATAATTTATGTTTGCTATGTCTTCATAATTCTCTCCTTGTAATAGTTCCTTCTGTAGATTTCTAGATCTCTGGGAAAGCTGGCTATCTGAAGATCTGACTAGAGCAACTACTGTGAATTATAGAGCGTTTAATTAAATGGATTTGAATGGGCGCTTTCATCCTTAGCTTAGGACATCCTAAAAATCCAAAGAACTGCCGCCCCTCAAAAAAATAATCAAGTAGATATTATCATTATTTTAAAGAGAAAAATTGGTGCCTCAAAACTCTGCAAAAAGTAACTCACTTATTACAGCACATGATAATATTCTTCCATTCTTGTCTTATGGCTTCCAGTTGAATTCATCTGCTTCCCCGCCCAGTTCTTATGATACTAATTTCTAAAGAAATGGTGTGACACAATAGGAATTTAAGTTTTTCGTCTTAAATTCCTGTGTGGGCAAAGACCTGCAGTTTTGTTTTTGTTTTGTTTTGCTAGTATCCTCTTATTGGCACAGCTCCTTCCTCTTCACGAGTTTTCTCAGCAAGACTATATCAGAATTATTAAAACTGGAGGCTTCTGGAACAGGAAATTGTACCATTTTCTTTGTTCTAAGCAGATTTATTGCTTGAATCTGGCACCTTGACATGAAATGAGTACCATATTCATTTATTTTAAGGGGGAAAAAAGTACTGAGAAAGAGTTTGTGGAGGAAGGCAGACGGAAAACTCTGTCTCTATTCCCACCCTCCCAAATGTGAAATATTCTTGGGAAGGAAATGAACCTTCTTCTAAACGGATGTAACTATTTGTCAGTAGATTCTCTAGAAACAGGAGGGAAAAGATCAGGAAATTTAAAAAGCTATTTCATCACATTATCACTAGATCAAAAGAAAACCCCCATTGATTATGT
Source organism: Pseudonaja textilis (assembly GCF_049901715.1). Lineage (NCBI taxonomy): Eukaryota > Metazoa > Chordata > Lepidosauria > Squamata > Elapidae > Pseudonaja > Pseudonaja textilis. Next base: position 266,273,967 of record NC_141990.1, read on the forward strand.
TAGTTGAACCTATGTGTACTGAAAACTCTCTAGCTCCCACCAAAAGTCTAACTGAAAAAATGCAATGTTAACTTTTGCACCCAGGATTTAGCAATGTGATCCAATGCATAAAATGATAGCAACTGATACTTCTTACCTGGATAGCATCTTGCCCACACTTGTAAATCTGTCAACAGTAACACAGCAGTATTTTACAAAGACAAGCCTCTAGCAATTCTCTTTAAAAAAAAGAAAAGAAAAACATTAAATGTAGCATCACCATGCAGGAAATACATAGAAGTAGGGTATGTGTCATTCAAAAGACCATATTTCCTTGAATTAAAAAAAACTGCTCCAAACAGAAGAAGCATCACTGGCAATGTTTTTTTATGAAGCTATGATTTTATCATAAGTCTCTTCCCTTTAACCAAAATGTACAGTAGTGTTCAAATTATAAAAAGAAAGCTATGGGTGACTTTCTCCAAGAACCTTTCATGGCTGGTCCTTCATGCAGTCTTGGCCTATGTTGAAGGCAATCTCCCTTTTCCCTGCCTTCTTTCTACTATAAAATAATATTTAAAAGCCTGGAAAATATTATCTCGGCCAAAGGTTATTATCAATATCTTTGCATATCTGCAGGAAGACATTTATTATTGTCACATTTGATACAACAGAATTTGAGCAATATAAAACCAGCTGATGAAGTGCTAGATGGCTTAACCTAGAAAATAACACAATATAAAGAAATAAGTAATGTAAGGTTGTAATGTAAGGTTGAATCCAAAGATGCTGTGAGTAGCATTCTGGTTGCAGGATATTATTTTTATGTATTCTTCTTCCCTATCCAGTCTATTATACTCCTGAAAAAAATCTATTCTGGACAGAATAGATTTTTCTGAGGTTAGGATTGTAAAGAGAGGCAGGAAGTAGGGAGAAAATGAATGTTTCCCATTCTAAGAGTTTATAGTCCACAAATACCAAAAAATATTTCTGTTGATACAAAGGCTTTCTCTAGATCAAAACTAGGTATTTTAATGTTTAGATCCTAGGGCAGCATTTCCTCACTGGTGCTCCTGAATACGTTTGTACTATAGGACTGAAAATTCAGGGAGTAACAATTGTAAAACTACTGGAAGATAGCTGGATTGGGAATTAAACTACAATGCTTTCAAAGAAAAGGTTCTTAAATATCAGTGTTAATTATATTTCATTGTAAGCTACAACCAAAATTGCCGGTAACTACCCATATAGTTCATCAATAGTAAACCCAATATTTGCTATGAATAAAACCTCAATTTTTTACTCGTTATAAAGTAAATAAATAGATGCTTTTCTGACCTTTCTTAACATTTTATATTATTTATTATTTTCTTATCCTGGGGTCAGAGAAGATTTTGCATAAAGCACTCGAGCAGCAGTGGTCTTCTTGGCTTGTATGATAGCAACAGGCTTCACCCATATACTGTTAATCTATCTTTACAATGTAAAACACATTAGCTTAACAAAACAACCAAAAAGTTAAATTTTGCAAGCTTCACTTCTGTTTATAAGGTTTTTCATAGTTTTATGATAATTACAAGATTTCCCAAGAACAATAGCAACAATAAACTTATTTATAAATAGTTGGGGAGTTGACTTACGAGAGAGATGCAATTTGTTGGTTAATTAATATTTTTTTAAATTCAGATGTTGCTTTTGAAAATGGGAAAACTGCACAACTTTCTAATAATTCCTTTTGGCCTACAAACTTTCACACAAGGGCGGTTACAGCCTATGTTCCATTTGTTTGCCATTTCACAAATTTAAAATAGAAATGAAACAACTGCTACAGATGTCCTTGCAAACAAAATCTTGCACAATTCTTGCTAAATGACTCATCTTAATATAGTCTATTTAGCAAACTGTTTAAGAGGCATGAAAAGACTTGATCTATTCTTATGGGCTCACATTTCTGTTTAGATAATTCCACCAAAGTGAGTGGAATTATATTGTAATGAATAAAAAAGGAAATGAATCATTTTCTTTAGGGGCAGGGTGGCAAACTAAACTGGAGAACCACAAAATAAAATATTTTGTGCAGTGTGGTTTGTGAGCAAACATTGAACCACTTATAGACTCTACCAGATTTTGTTTCCTTGCTAGATAAGATATTGGCTGAGTACCTAATGAACTAAAATAAGAGAGCTTGGTTTCATTACTATGTTTACGAAGTGCACATATATCTTGTCATTTTTAAAGAATGCTAAGCAACATACATTCCCTTGTTTTAGAACAACCTTGAGAGATAAATTGGGTTGCAAGAGACTGACTCCCCAAAAAAAAAAAAATACTCAATGAACTCCACTGTCAGGGAGGGATTTCAACATTGGTCTTCCTGAACCAAGTTCAACACTACACTGCCTATCTTCCAGCCTGTAGTAAATATTTAAAGACCCTAATTGCAAGTGCCAACATTAAAGAAGGAATCAAGAGGTAATTTCTGCCTATGTTAGCTCTTTCACTGATTGCTAGAGTACAACCTACTCAGTAAAATTAGCTCTCCTGCAGTCCTCAGCCAACGTCTTCCCAGAGTTTCAGCAGGGAAGTTCAGCTTTCTACACATATCTTCAGAATGTTAAATCAAGTCTCATTCAGGGGTGGGATTCTACTGGTTCTGTCTGGCTCTGAAGAACTGGTAGCTCTGAAGAGCAGCAGACATAGAACTGGTTCTATGTCTGCTGCTGTTTTGGCCCACCCATCCGCCCGGTCTCTTACCTGACCTTTATTTCCTGCTTTTTTAACCTCAGCTGCTTTGAGCGGCACAGCTGAGGTTGAAAAAGCAGGGGAAAAAATGCTTTTTCAACCACTGTGCACCAACGCGCAGTGCTGCTCAGCTGTCCAGGCAGCAAGCTGACAACAATTCACACGCGCGCGCAGTGATTTACCGGACCAGTAGTTACACCAATCGGATCTCACTTCTGGTCTCATTCCCTTGTGGCAGCACTTTATCGCTTGCACTTTGTTGAGGTTGGAGAGGAGGTCGTTACTCTAGAGTTCAGGATAGTTTATGTACTGTATAACTCTGAAGCCACTTTTCCCTCTGCTGTGGCCAGAACAGGGGTACCACTCTGTCCAGTCTCAGTTGATAGAGGTAACCTACAATGGTCATACACAACACACACATGTTCTCATACTCAAAAGAAGAAAGTCCTGATACAATCATTTTTCTAGCTCCCACCAGCTGGGCTAAGTTTAGGTTATACTGCACAGAAAGGGGAATACAAGTTCTGCCTTCTTCTATTCCTGCCCAAGCCAAACCCCCAAATCTTGATAGCCACCATACTAACAAAAGGGGCTCAAGCGAAGTCATGGGGGGGGGCAATATTTCTGCCCCTCATTTCCAACAGAGCAAGAGGATGTTGGTTCTGAGATTTCCTTCTTCTCCTTGAAAAAGAGCACATAGGAAGATATTGTAGAAAAATGCAGTCCATGAAAGTGTCTTAGCTTCCTTCCAGAAAATTGAAGTCAAAGTGTGAATTCACTAATCTGACATGCTGTTCTACCAGTTCATAGTAAATTATATCTGATGTGTGTTCTTTTATGTTACAGTACCCCATTTTTGCTTTTGTCTTCTGGTATTCTTGGCTGGGAGCAAAATGTATTTTTGAAAATGTTCTTAGTGTGATTTTCATTGAGTTAGTTTCTTTTGCAAGTTTTATTGAGCAACAGGCTTTTGGAAAAGCTAATAGTGGAATTTTAGCAATTAAGTTGGAATGATAACTGTTCTGCTCAAAGATGAACAAATCGAAGTTGATGCAATACATGGATGGACTCATCCTAACAGTCTTGCCTGTATTGTTCACACAGCAATTTAATGAATCAAATCCATCTGGTACTCTATGGACACCATAAAGGGTCGTTAAAATCTGTAAAAAAGCAGGCACAGTGTCTCAATCAAGCCCCTTTTGTATGTGCATGATGTAACATTCATGCACAAAGGAAGTTGAGCTTGAAAAATCAGTTTTTAAAAAGTGAACTTTGTTGAACTTTGCTATTTCAAATGACATTTGAGAATATCATGTACAGCCATAAACAAACAAATGGCTAATAGAACAAATCAATTCTGTGCTCTCACTGAAGGTACAAAGACTAAACTCAAATTATTGTATTTTGGGCAGATTATGTGACAACCTAGCTCTCTTGAAGGTCTGTAATACCAAGAAAGGTGAAAAAGAAAGAGAAGACAGGATGTAGAGTGGATGAACTCATTTACAACGAAGTGGCACCATTGGAAGACCTGAAAGGCCAGGTTAGGGATGGAACCTAACCAACAAAATGAAATTTAATGTGGAAAGAAGCAAGGTTTTACTTAAATATGAGGCAGCTGTGTGCGGCGGCAGCCAAAAAAGTTCATACAATCCTTGGTTGTATGAACAGAGGCACAGAATCAGAATCACATGAAGTATTAATACTGCTTTATAAGCCCTTAGTAAGGCCACACCTGGAATACTGCATCCAGTTTTGGTCACTACAATACAAAAAAAGATGTTGAGACTTTGGGAAAAAGTGCAAAGAGCAACTCAGATGATTAAAGGCCTGGAGACTATATGTAGAACCGTTGCAGGATTTGGGTTTGGCTAGTCTAGAGAAAAGAAGGACTTGGGGGACATGATACCAGTTTTCCAGTATTTGAGAGATTGCCACAAAGAGGAGGGGGTCAACTTATTTTTCAACCCTGTCAACTTTAAGATATATGGATTTCAACTTTTAGAATTCCCCAGGCATATGGTAGCATGAGAGAGAACATCCACCTTAAAGTCTTCTTTTCCTGTTCAAGTATAGAAGGAATGCTTTGAAAGGAACCGCTGTATCAGGCCCAGGCTTGAAGCTAAATCACAGAGCACAATGCCCAGAGCATCCTGCTTCAGGACAATAGACAACTCTAGCTATCTTGTGCTGTTGTTTGGTCTTGGCTCTTGCAAAGAGGGCTTTCAAAGAAGTCCTTTTCTTTAAAACCTGGGACGTGCCTAATGCTTTCTTACCCATCAATTTTATTTACAGCATGAGCAGAAAGTGTGAAAGGAGGAATCTGCATTGAGAAATGTTGAAAAATGCATAAGACCCGTGGCTTAAGAACCTCTAAACCCACAGGCAAAACCCTAGATAAAGTTTAGCTAAATACATTAACCATGTTCAGGTGATATGATTATGTGTATTCAAGGAGAGTCGAGCAACCTTTCTCTCACGTCCACAGTCCTCTTCAAGGAATAAGGTTTGTGACAGTTTCCTAGTTCCAGGCAGCTGTACTGTTGCTTACACAGGATCACCAATAAAGCATAACTTTATAGAAGAGGGGTGGGTGGGTTTTGGATAGCATGGTCCTGGTTTAACAAACGGTTATTTTAAATCTACTGTGAGTCCAAAGTGTTCTTTCAGATGATTTGGGATTGCAACATGAAATCAAACTGAGCCTCCCTACTGATAAGTTGATGCCAATAGAGGGAAGCTGCCATTGCACTATGCCCTGGTGTTCCTCTGCAGCTGTCCCCAAGTGTTTGGCAAACAGGGAATTCCTGTTTTCAAACAGCAAATCAGGAGTGGTTCATAAAGTTCTAGAGAAGTCTGAATAGTGGTCAAAAGAAATGTCTACTTATCTACTGCTTGGCTCCTTATTGTGGCAGAAAAATAGCATGACTAAGATGATCTAAATATATAAATCTCATGGAAATGGAAGAAAGAATAAGAGGAGAGTGGATTCTGTGTTTTGTTTGCATTTATTTTTGCTTTTTGGATGTACAACCATGAAGGAATAGATAACATAGTCCTAAGTACTAATAGGCAGCTGATTAGCTGTGAGTGGCGGAGACATCTCTGTGTTCATTTATTGATCAGAAACAGAAGATGGCCCTCTACAAGTGTAAATAAGTAAACAAGCTTTTTTTCTGATCACCTTAAATCAGGGGTGTCAAACTCCAGGCCTGCGGGCCAGATCTGACCCACAGGGTGCTTAGTTGTGGCCCGAGGGACCACCCTGGAAACAATGAAGGACTGGCCTGCCGTGCCTCTGCCAGTGAAAACGGAGCTCGGGAGCCCATTTTTGCTGGCAGAGCATTCGGGCAATCACAAGCGCCCCCCAACAGGAGTGACGGCGAGCCCACCCCGGCCCCCTGAGGTCAAACACAGCTCTGATGTGGCCCTCAATGAAATCAAGTTGACACCCCTGCCTTAAATAGTTGGAGCCATCTGTTCTCGGGCCTTTCTTCATTTAAATAGTGTAATCAGAAGACCTGAGCAAGAAAAGAACAGCGGCCTAGAAGTATGTTAAGAAATGTTTTATACCTTAATATGTTCATTTCTGCAGATAGCAGAATTTCCAATTCCCTAGTTCAATATTCTTGCATACTTTTCAGATGAAAAACTTATCCATGATTATTGAAGAAAAATATATATACAAAAATGCTGGGGGGGGGGGGGGGAAAGTACCATGAACAGCTGGGGGAAAGCAAACTACTGTATATACATTTTCTTCAATTCAGTAATTTTATTAATTTATAATTATTAATATGTGCCTAATAATGACTGAAATGTGAAAGGAATTGCTCAAGACCCTGATACCTTAAATGACCAGAGCACATCTTCTACAGCAGTCAACATTCAGATAAGCAGGGTTAAACACCAGAGAAACCGTCAAGCAGACAACAATAATCAAGAAACTACCAAGGAGAAAAGCCCCAGCATTGCTGGCAGTGCAAGCTGCTGTATATAAATAGGGAACAAATCTCACATTCGCTAACATTGCTGAGATTAACTAGTTGAAGAATGAAAGGTCTGCAAACAAACAACCAAGCTTAGAGAGTAACAAGGATTCCACAGTGATGCCCTCCTGTCCTTAAACTTTGAAATCCCTATTTTATTATCCACGTAGCTTCTGAGATTCCTCAAGCCTCTCTATCAGTGACCTAGTGAGATTTCGCTATCAGTTATTTAAATTGTCACATTCTATTTTTAGATTCTGAAAATGCTGCATTTTTTTACAAAACGTAGAGCTCCTTTTGAACAAATAAACCTCACAATATGCAGTGATGCATATATTCATTGTACAGCTATGGTGCGTGTAATACTGTGAATATTGTAAGTCACACTGTTATAAGTTATTACCAAATGACCAGAAGGATTTTTATAATTACGCATAATCTCTATCAATACATCTGCTAATTCCATATGGCATTATTTTTCCTCAGCAGCCTTATGGCAGCAAGTCATATAAATGCCTCCAACTTCTTAGGCTGATGTAATGGAAAAATACCATCTTATTCATTTTCCTTGTGATTCTGAATTCTCATTTTTCTTTTTCTTTTCTTTTAACTTTAGATAAATTATTGCAAGTCACTGTGTACTATATATAGCACTTTAGTCTATTTTCCATATGCTGAGAACTTGGCAGGCTTCCTTGCTACATTCCAATCTAATCCAGGCTTCACTTTTTTTTACTCTTTTCCTGTCTCCTCTGCATACAAACTTTTGTATTCTGTGGAATGAAATAAAATAAACCGAACAGCTACTAGAGGTTTGTTGCAAGTTTGTTGTAATGCTATATTACTGTCATAAAATGTTGAGCAAGCCCCCTGTTCCTCAGTAGCCATTTTGCAAGAATACTCGCAAGTTCTTACAATGGCAAATAAGCCTCCAAAGACTGTGAGTCTCCGAACATTGTGTTTGGTTAGGTTTGAAGATAGAAACTTGCTTTGTTGTAGCTTTCATTTGTTATCCAAGTCTTGTGAGATTAGTAGAACCAACAAGAAGAAACATTTCAGTGATTTGTAGGTTCTAACGCGCAGCACGAAAGACCAGATCCACACGTGAAGCTTCCATTAAATTGATTTATTGCTAAAAACCTATGCACGGAAATCTTCTCAACTAACAGAAGACATCTGCTTAGAATTAGAAAAGAGTCAACAGCCCTCAAGGGGGGGTTAAGCTTAGTTCTCTTGTGGCTACATGGGGATTCTAGGCTGATCTCCCTTTTCACTCCACCCCAAGGTTGTACCATTCTTTCTCCTACACAAGTCATCCTCTTGGTTAGGAAATCCCTATAACCGGAAGTCCTCTGCAGTATATCATGCCACCTATGTCCTTTTCCAAGTGCCCATTTATCCAGGTATTTTTAAAGTTTTATGCACACCGTATGAAGATACGAAATGGGGTTGTAAATGCATTGAACATATTTACAGAACCCTGTCAGGTTTTTGTATTAAACCCAAATATTTCTAAACATAACCATTTAATGAGGGATTTTGGGATAGCATGCTAAAGAGCATAAATTAGGATTTCTACATGAAGACAAGAGATTTGTGTTGCAATATGTGTCAAGATGTCAAGAAGTAACAGAGTACTGATTGATTTTTTTAAAAAAGGGAGCTGTTCAATCACACACTGTTATAGGTGCCATTTTAACTTTTTCAGCCATGCTCTGCTTGGAAGTCTTTTCCAAAGATCACGTGAAGTGTTAATACCACTTTATAACCCATTAAGGCCACACTTGGAATACTGCATCCAGTTTTGGTCGCCACGATATAAAAAAGATGTTGAGACTCTAGAAAGAGTGCAGAGAAGAGCAACAAAGAGGATTAGGAGACTGGAGGCTAAAGCATATGAAGAGTGGTTTTGGAACGGGATATGTCTAGTTGGATGAAGAGAAGGACCAGGGGAGACATGATAGCAGTGTTCCAATATCTGAGGGACTGCCACAAAGAAGAGGGAGTCAAGATATTCTCCAAAGCATCTGAAGCCAAGACAAGAATCAACAGATGGAAACTAATCAAACTATTTCATAGGCAGTAAGATATAAAATTTTTCATTTCTAAAATACTTGCATTCCTGTTGGTCCTTTATCGTTTTTACAATTGTAAATGATATATTTACAATAAATATATTGTTTACAATTGTAAAAATTGTAAGGGACCAACCGGAAAGCAAGTATTTTAGAAATGAAATACTTTATAGCTTGGAGACTGTTGAATAATGTAGACACCCCATCATAATAAACTATATGAAATATAACAAAATCATGAGTCACCGTTGCACACCAGCCAAAGACTGTCAATGTACAACAGGATAACATCAGTGTATTGATACCACACCCAAACCAGCAGGTGGCCTTCTTCTTATGCTGTCCCACTCACTCACGCAGACATGTAACTGTGTTTTAGTGAGTTTATTTATATTCCTCAGCCAGCTTCCGATGGAGTCCATCAAGAAGGGCGAGGCTTTCTCCATCCAAGTAATCTGGCTGACCTTCTCTGCTCCTGCCTTTTTTCTGCCCTACTTGTTCGTGGATCAGGGGCAGAATGCAGTTCCTCTTCCTCATCACTGACCTCATCACATCCAAGAACATGTAGGGCAACTACATGCTTTCCCCACCTAGAGCCTCAGGCCTGTTCTGCTGCAGCTGTGCTTTAGCTCATAGACGGCTGCTCAGAGCCATCAATCAACTCAGCTCTTGACATGCCATGAACTGGTTCATCCTCCCCCAAAGTGACATCTAGAGAAGTATCTGGGGAAGCGTCTGAAAGAGTCATCACACTTCTGTGGTTTAACTTCAGTAATAAACAGGATGAGGGAAAGAGCCAAGTCCAATAGGACTCTACATTGAAATAGCTACCGGTGTGACTCTTCCGTCATGCACCCTGATTAGATCTCTCTACTTAGGAAGGTGGCACAGCTATAACACCTTCAACCTTTTTAAGTGATCCAGAAGGCCAACATAGTCAAACACTGCTTAGAGGTCTAAAAGGGCCGGGAAAGTTACACACAGTGGTGTACTAGAGCCAGATTGTATTGGCTTGCAGGAGTCAGTATTAAATCTTCAGGAATTTTGTGAGTTGAGAAAAAGGCTGAGTCACAACAGCCAGCACAATGACTGGAAGTTTGGTGGCTAGCAGCATGGTGTGGCAGTGGCAAAAGAATTGGTGGGGTCTTGTTCATTTAACAGAGTACCTCTAGGCCTGAACAAGGATTTTTCGTAAAGATGACCAATACTATTGTTCAAGCAACCAAATAAACCAGCATCTATAACCATTATTTCAATATAGATACAAGGTAGGAAGCTATTCATTCTGTCTCTTCTGGATTTGAGCCTGTACTTTCAAACTCTAGGCTGAATTGCATTCTAGGGCAAATTGAAGGGGTTTTATTTTCCTCCCACCAGGCTAAAAGTGTCCTGTTATCATTTCCAGAGAGAGTTTCCTTCTGTCCTGTATATGATACATATGGTATATGAACCTATGTTATTACTAAAGTATTCACTTGCTTGGGTTAACTGCTATATTTTCCAAGACAGAGAGCAGAAAAAATTTGGGCTGAGAATGTGAAGTCTGTTTTACATATGGATCACATTAAAAGCTTTCAAGGAACAATTATTTAAGACATCTCCTATAGCAGGCCTCCCTGGACTTGTTAGAAATTATTACTTCAAAGTAACACACATAAGTCTTCATGTTAATTTGCATCATTTGTGAACTGCTATCTATAATGAAGTTTCCTTTTTTAAAAAAAATCAAGGTCAATTAGATATCAGCAGGACTTTATGTATTTGTTTGGAGTGATAAATGTGTTTCTTAGTATACAAAGTCTCAGTGGAATTCCAGGCCCAACTGAAGTCTGGTTTCCAAGATTTGTGGTTTTTCTAAAACTGCTCTGAGTAAGATAAAAAAGAAACAGCATTCTCAGGGGACATCTAGTTCTTGTTTTAGAGATTTATGGAAGAAAAAACCCCTCCCGTGCATTTCTGACACCATCCTCTCTCCCATCCCCCCAAAATAGCTTATAAATAGCAGCAGTGATGATGGCATTGCTCCTCACCTCTTTAAACTCCTGTAATAGTTCCCATCCCATATGTTTCAAAGTGCAAGAGATGTCTCCTCTAAAGCAAGGGGCACTGAGGGCATATTGCATAACCCTCACAGAACACAGCTTTGTGTGGGATGCTTTGATGGGAAGGATGAAGATCACTTCCAGGCTAGAACAAGGAAATCTATTGTTTGCCTCTCTTTGAGTTCATTTTTTTTTTGTTTTCTCTCATTTGTTATGGTATGACCAGATCACAGCTGGCCTAAGGATATACTTTCCAATATGCTTAAAATTTGGAAGAGTCCCATCTTTCAGAAACACATGGCAAGGAACAAAAAGCGGGGGAGGCCAATATCTGTAAAATGAAGGGGAAAGTTAATTTCTGGTTTTGTTTAGGTGAAGATTTACTTTTCTGATTACTTATCGGGATTAAACACTAGGTAATTGTGGATGGAATGAGAAATCCTACCTTATAAAAAGGGATACCCAGGAGGAAAGAATGAAATACTTATTTCTGCTTTAGGAGTCCTCAGCACATTACTGGCATTATGTTGCATTCTGCTCTCTTCTGATTTTTCATAGGTGTTCAGAGTGAACCTTGAACTCAGGCTTTGTGTTTGCCAGCCTGCAGAAGCATTCTCCATTTAGAGATTGTATTTTCTGCATCTTTATAGATTTTCTAAATGCTGACAGAGTAGGGAGAAAAATACAAGGCCTCCTCAATCATCTTTCTGAGAAGTGAAACATTTGAGACCAGCATGTAATAGTACAGGTCTTAAGGAAAAAGTCCTGCTTACTGCCTCATTTAGGAAGCATAGATTGCCTTTGTTATTTATCAATGAGTCCAATCCTGGCAGACTTAATCAGGCAGGAGATGCAAGGATCGATTACCAAGATCATTCTCCTCTTCCTGCTTCAAACTGAAAAAGAGCAAAGTAAAGTACTATGGTTTTCCTCCATTTTAAATATATTGTCAGGGTTCTGGCAGTTACATTTTGTACACATGTTTTATAGTTGACATATATACTGCACGTTTGGCCTTTTGGCAAAAAACAGTTGAGATATTGGTGCAAGGAGGAAATTGCCTGACTGTCATAGACATCAGGATCCACTGCAGGAACATGCCAACAGTTGCAGAGTATAATTGTTGTATCTGGATAGTGGAGGGAGAAGACATAATTTTCCTGAGTCTAGAGGATGAGAGTAAGAGCAAGGAATGTTGGACCATATAGTTTAAAATAAACAGGGAAAATTAAATTCTGCAAAGTTTTTTAATTGGGATTGCAAAACTGACTGGAAGAATTAAAATTGTATTCACTATGAAGTCTTCCAGATTACACTGGTATTTCTGTTCAAATGAGTCGGAATGGCGCAAATAAAAGGCAGACACTCCATGCCCACAGAGATCCAGACTACAGATAACAAAACTTTGCAGCTATCTTACAGTTCAAATCTATTGTCCCAGAGGGCAGGACCAGAATAATTGGATTATAATTATGAGGAAACAAGTTCCGGCAAGACATCAGGGGTAAATGTCCCGTACCAGCCAGTGAAGCGGCCTTCATGTTCCAGGTACTCGATCAGGCTGCTATACAAAGTGATGAATTCTTCTTTATTAAGATCTGGGTGATTGTCTGTCTGAGATGCTTCAGTGCAGTATTTTTCAAACTTGGCAACTTTAAAGATGTGTAGGCTTCAACCCCCAGAATTCCTCCTCCGGTATACAAAGCAATAAAAATGGTTAAAGTCTGAAGGCAGATACAATAACATGGAGGCAAAAACAATGATATAAAATATGCCCATATTCTGTATGTAAACCCCCCTCCCACACTAAAATAATAAATAAAACATGTCAAGAATAAGGAATAAGCATACTTGTATGGAGACTGGCTCTAAAATGCAGGGGAAACAGAGACAAGAGCTTCCTTTTGGTTTTCCTCCCCACTCAGTTATTTTTAGAATCACTCCCCACATGTGGGAGGGGGTGTTTGTTCGTTTTGCACTTCTGTTACCCTTTGGGTTTCCCCCAAATTTGGTGATACTGCTCTCTTGTGAAGAGATGCTACCATTTTGCTTATCCAATTAATACTGCTAGAAATATAAAGCATAATAACATAGCTAAAAAACTTTTGTCATATCCTCTGTTCCCCTAAAATGGATTGAAGATGTAATATATTTGGCTAGAATATGTCATATATGCTTAATTATAGTTAGCCCACCCTTTGAGTGAACTTCAGTCAGCCCACCAAAAATATGGCTCTGTCTGAATCTAGCTTTGATAAAAGCCGTTCAGAGATTTGGGGACAAATCTTGAATACAGCAAAGATCCAGGAATTATGTTCTACACAACATTAAGTACACTTGAAGTTCAGACAGAAAAGTTTCAAAAGGAAACTCAGATCCTTATTAATCCTTTGAAAAGTATCATGACTTTAACATAAGAAAGGTCAGAAGACTGTTTCAGTTTTCCAAGATCCATAAACTTGATTAGTATGTTTATATCTCTGGAAACAGTGGCCTTGTTTATGTCAAAAAGTCCAAGGTTATCCTGATTTTACTATTTTTAATTTAGTTCAGAATAAGCAGAGCGGGAGGACTTAATTACAAACAGGCTGAACTTTATGTAGGAAACATGTATGCCCCTTAGGGGCACCTAGAAAGTGAAGGCCTGAAATTAAAACCATACCTCGCTCCCCCTCACGTTTGTATGCCTCAAATAATGGGTTGCTGTTTGTTGCACACTGTGTCCTCGGGGAGCTTTCTGCTGACTCCAATACTGGCCTTGTTGGGTTTAGGGTAGTCGCCATATGTTAAGCATTTAAAACAAAGCCTACTCTAGGACCTTTTAAAATATCTATACTTTTAAAGTCCACAAAGAAATTGCAATCTGAAGAATAAACATTCCATTTTAGTTAGAGCCCAACATTTGTCTGGTTATCTGGCATGTAAAAGTTAGCCTTTCAGCACACCTTGTACCTTAACCAGTTCCTACATTTCTTTGCTTCCAGTTGCTTCCAGCCAAGCCTTTTTATAGCTGGTCCTGTGTGAAGCTTTTCCCCTGAGTTCCTCTCCCTTTTCTTCATTTAAGGTCCGCTAAATCTCTCCTTTTTTTGCTACTTGCCAAATATTGTCTCTTTCCTTGGCTATGACTTGACTGCCTCTTTGTCTCCAGCTTGTTTCATTGTGGCTTTTTATATTTCTGTACCTTGTAAGGATTCCATGCTCTTCCATGCTCTTTTTTGGCCACTTTTTCCATTAATATCTCCCATTGCTCAAAGGTTCATAAAATTACTTGCATGCACCACCAAGGTGAGAATTTCTTATCTTAATATTGCCATCTTTTTTCAGTCCACTTCTGATGACATCCATGCAGTTTGATTCCATTTGATATTTCAAGATATATGGGAATCTAAAGCACTGTTACTTTTTTTATTTTTTTAAAAAAAGCACTTTTCTTGGGGGGAAAATAAACTTATGAAACAGATTACGATACATATAATAACAAACAGGAATTGTTAATGTCAGTCTTAGACTCTCTCGTACTTAAACAATCAATAGAAGGAATTCATTGGTAAAAATAAATAAGTATAATTCAACAACAGATATTAACAACAGAACATTATGTTTGATAGAACATAAATAACAGAGAACCCATAGGAAGTAAGAAATAATTGCCACATAATATAATTTAGGAAATATTTAACTCACTCAAATATATTAAAGGAAAGTTTAATTAGTTTTACCACAGAGATTATGGTAAGGTTTGTCTGTATGAATCTTTGTTTTTTGACTCTGTTTATTTGTATATTTTATTTTTTTGTATTCAATAAAGTTGATAAAAATTTTTTTTTAAAAAAAGCACTTTTCTCCTTATTGTTGTGCCATGCCCCAAACATGTCTTAGATATGTAGCTGCAAGCAGTGTTTAACTTATTTCTGTAAAACTAAAGGATCTGTGAAGCAAATGGATGGAGAACTGCAGATTTAATATAAAATTATGTCTGGCTATACCATCAATTGCAGGATCTATGGTAGAATTCTAATTGAAAGATAATGTATACTTTTTTGAACACTATACTAAAGTTGCAGAGTGGAGTCATTCTGCTCTCAAAGTCATTTCCAGAGTGATTGCAGCACTTTAGCAACACCATCATGGCACTGTAGGCTCTAAGATGCTTCAGAAAAAAGGTGTTTAAGGGAAAAGAGTCTTAAATTCTTCTAGAAATATCTAAATATTGAATGTTACCTTGCTCCTGAGATCTGTGTCCCTTCCTTAGCTGCTATTATCATTGGTGTTTAATCCCATGAAATGCTATTTCTAGAGTATGTCGGAATGTATGCAGTCAGTACATGGAAACTGCTGTACTCAACCCCTTCTACCATATTAACAACATTGTCAGCCCTGAGTGGTTAACTCAGTGAGATTCGAACTATTAGTAGTCTCCAAGAATGGGCATACTGATGCCTTTGTCCACTGTAACCGTAGGTATTTTTGAAAGCCCCAAATATCGCAATCATGCTCCAGCCTGAAGAAAAACATCCAGAATTGCTGATTGTGGCAAGACCAAGGGATTAAAGGCAGTCCTTTTCAAGTGGAACATACTATTGTGGTTTTCATAAACCATGGTTCATTTTCAGAATCCCTAAATCCTCTACCAAAGAGAGCCTGGTGGATCACTCTGACGGAAATGTGATTGCCTTTACTCTGGAGTATAATTCATCCTAGCTCATTGTAATATTTTAAAACTGCTTAGAAACAGAAAGAATATAAAAATAACTACTCAAGTTGAAATAAGTGCTGTTGGCAGCAAATGCTAGGCATCCTGATGTTAGCTTCTTGGGCGGAGAAGACTATGGCTCTGCGTCATTTTGTCAGAATGGGGCATTCAAGAATTTCTGTGCTGGCTTCTGGCCAAGTCCTCTATCCATGAATTTCATCTCATAGCAACAGTTGCCATTAAATCATGATACATAAAGCAAACATACATAATGAGCAGATTTGTAAAAAAGAGATACTCCTGATTTATTCATTGTGTTTGCATTTTAAAAATGCACAGACCAGAAATTGTAACTGGCTTCCTAAATTGGTAATCTTTTTTAAAGCCATATTTTCATATTATTTCTGTTTATTCGTCTAAAATCCACATTTAGTGAAAGAGCTGGGATGTGTCCCATGCTTTCTGTACAGCTAACATTACTCTTTGTAGTAATGAATGCCAAGCAACTAAGATACAATGAAAATCGAATCAAGCTTCTTGGAAACTATGACAAAAATAATTGTGTTATTCCTTCATTACATCCACACATTGATTTTCATTTCATCCTTGTGTTCCTTTTAGGACAATCCTCCCTAGGCTAGGTGTCACAAGGGGTATGAACGTCAAAATCCAGGAGATTTAACAATTGCTACATAAACTTGAGAATCTTGGAAATTGAAGTCTACTTGCCTGGAGGAGCGTGTTCAGGGTTGAGGTGGCTGCTTTATGGGGGGAAATATATTTTTTCAAGCTGTGTGATTTCCATTCACATTTTGCAACAGATTTTATGAGCAAATGAATCAAGGTTTTTGTTACATTTTGTTCCTAAACAACAAGTTCTCCTACTGTACCAGAATCCAATTTAGGATACATTTACTAAAGAGAAAAATTGCATAAGCATGCATACACAGTGGTATCTTCTCGATTGCAACTCTAGGATAATTGTGAAGAAGTACCCAATACAGGAATTACAGTTTTGTTTAGTACCAGCTGGTTGTTATGAGCTGGGAGGAGTGGTAATTTAAAATCTCATTGGTAGCCCCTTCCTTCCAAGAATTCCTCAGTAAATAATAATTATGATAGGCTGCCACTAGTCTCTTTCACACCCTATCTGTCCAGAGAGAAGGCCTTCTGCCAAGATCTTGTCTTTTCAGACCAGTTCTAAGAAATTAGGAAGATATTTGGATCCACCATGAGAACAGCCATTTTCCCCATCACTCATCAGTTGTAATGGTATGTGGGAATGACCTTGGGAGAGAGGGAAAAGAGCCATTAGTAGGGGAACAATTAGATAAAAGGCAGCTGACCTTGCAGAAGGACTGTGGGTGGGCTAACCATCTCAGAAGGGACTCTCGCTAGTTTCTGGGGCTGTAAAGGAGATGGGGAAGAAATGTATTTTCAGATTTGCAAAGATTTGGTTAATATAACCTTACAGTAAAGCATCTGGGACTCTGTCTGGACTACCTCACAAGGCCAGCATCAGTTGAAACTGCCTAATTAGGAAGAAGCAGAACCACTATGAAATAGTGCCTTTGTGCTTAAACCTTTGTAGGCATTCCAGAAGGGTTCAGTGATTAATGGTATTGAAGGCTATTGAAAGATCCAAAAGAACTAGGAGAGGGGTGTTTCCTCCATCCATCCTAACAAAAATAATTTTAAAAGTTACATTTGATATATACTTACACATACACACACACCTGGGAAGGCCATTGTCAGCTCTTGGTCTGAATCCAGATTGAAAGATGCTCAGAATATCCATTTCATCCTAGGAGTAGAAGATTGGAATTTGATATTTTACAAAGAGATGGTTTATTCAAAAGGGGGAAGTTCTCTCTTAATAAAGCATTATTTGTCTCACAAATCCAGCCCCACATTGTCTTCCAGGTATGGGTCAATCTTAATGAACAGACTGTCAGCTTGGAAGCCATTTTTCTTTGAGGCTTCTGGGCTGCCACATTTAGTGCCTGGGAATTTGGGAGGCGGATTTCAAGGAGTGGTGGAAGATTAGCCACCACAACATTCCTTTCTCAGAAAGTCAAGGACATGTTACTCTGAACTTGGAGGAGAGTGACTGGGAGTAGTCTCAAGTTGGAACGAAGTAATGATTGGACCATGTGATGAACTTTTGGGTGCAGGGGTTGGATTTTGGATTTTCTTTGGGCTAGAAGAAACCTGGAACTCTCAGATTCGGGTTTTCCTCAGATGTGCCAATATGACATCTCTAATAAAATGGATCTTTGGGAAGATATTCTCAGAGTCTTTTTCTTTGGACGTTGTTACTTGCAACGCTGACACAGAGCCTATAGAACAGAAGTTTCCTATTCACATTCTTAGTCCAGAAGACTCTCTGATGGTTTCTCTAGCTTCATTTTAATGTCTGCTGTACCTCATGATTCACCTTAGAATATATTTGCCTTTGTATAGAATGGAGATCAGGGGATGTTTAGTTCAGGAACCATGGTAGTTTAAGGAATATGGCATTGTTTGAATTGCCTTTTTCTTCTTCTTTTTTGCTTTAACCTCTCCTGTTTGTCAGTTGGAAGGAAACCTAATCCTGTCTATTCCCTTTTGAGACTGACAGAAGTGAATACAATTGAAAGGCAGTTTAAAATTAGTTTGTGAGGGATTGAGGGATAGAAATAAAAAGAAAACTATGCTGTGTGGAAATATTTTCATGTTTCATCTGGTGAACTTTCTCAATAGCAATTAAGCTTTACTTTTATTTCAGGTTCTCTGCATCACCCCATCATATCAAGAACAGAATCTTTATTGTGTACAAAATTGCTTTCCAATTTGTATAATTTTTAGAAATAAGCAATGGCGTTGAATAGAATACATAATGTAAGGAATCTCTTAGTTTCCGTTATGGCATTTGGGATTCTTTTTTTTTTTTTTGGTCAGGAATTCTTCAATTAAATCTTCAAAATGCAATTCATATGTTTCACTTCTCTTCAGGAAGAAAAGAGCGATCTGCCAGACATATGTTTTGAGCAAGCAGAGAGTGATATGATGTAAATAAGGAGCCTGGAAAAAATATTTAAAGGAGGGCTCTATAGCACTGGTTCTGTGTTAGATTTACTGCCTTTGCTTATGGCAGTGATCATTTTTTTTCCAGGAAAATTGCTACGTTTTATCTTTTTTTTTTCAATCTTGAGTAATAAACAAAAATTTTGAAGTAGAGAGAAAGCCAAGAGGAGAAAGTCAGCCCTATTAGCCACACAGCTGCATTTCCTGTCAGAAATGTCCTCTGTGGAGTAATCTGTCCAAATATGCCTATTTTCTGCTTTATTTTTATTGTGTTTGATTCTGCCAGTATTTAAGTTTTGGAGAAGGAAATCAAAGATGAGTATTATTCAACAGAAGAGAGTATCTGAAGCTCAGGGTTGAATTCTGGAGTCCTTAATGCTCTTTGAGCTTGGTTGTTTGCTTGAGATGTTTCATTATCCAGCTAGGTAACATAATCAGTGATAAAGTTGAGGAGGAAGAGGAGGGGGAGGGGGAGGAGGAGGACTGATGATGTTATCTAGTTGTGTAACAGACATTTCCACATTTCTAGGAGATAAAACCCATTGAACATAACCTTTTATGCACTTTTATGCATTAATCGTTCTGCTTAATTCCAGTTTGGTTCATCAAGGATCTTTGTAGAGGAAGGCATTCCGGACAACCCCTCTGCCTTCTCTTCAAAATGCAGCAAGTAATAAGAAAAGACAATGTTCGTCATGCTCTAAAGTTATGGTGTTCCCTTTTAGCCTTATCTAATGCAAGGCATTTGATGAACTGATCAGAATGTCTTATATCAGCTGATTGTACATTTTGCGCACATGAATGCCAAATCTGGTGACGCAGTGGTTAGAATGCAATGCTGCAGGCTAACTCTGCCCACAGCCTGAATTTTGATCCTGAGTGGTTCAAAGTTGACTCGGCCTTTCATCCTTCCAAGGTTGGTGAAATGAGGACCCAGTTTGTTGGGGGCAATAAGCTGACATTTGAAAACTGCCCAGAGAGTACCATAAAGCACTATGAAACTGTATATAAGTCTAAGTGCTATTGCTGTCTTAGATATATCTAGGGAATTCCTGAGTAATTTCTTATTGAAACATGAATGAAGAAGAAAACAATCCAATATAATATTTGTAAACTATAATGTTTTTTGCACAAACCTTAATTTTACTAAAGAGGATCAAATTTTAAGATATTAATCTAAACTTGGTAGATTATATTGCTGCACTTCCTGAACATTCTGCTTTATTCTTTACTTGTTCACATTAAAATAATGCCATTATTTCCTTTCAGCCAAAAATTATATTGAATATTTGGTGTTAATATCTTATATAGGAAACTACTTGGCTATTTCGACATCTTGTTTGAAAGATATTTCTGGTCTCCATATTTTTTAGCAAATTGGATGAAACTTGATTGGTCTATTAGAATCAGTTATAAAAAGTTTGCTAGAAGAGTTCTTTTAAAAGAAAGAAAAGCAGGATGCAATTATATAGATAGGACATAGAGATCTACTTAAAATAACTTTGCTAGAATTTAGAATGGGTACAATAAGGGACAAAACATAGTCACTTATGTTTTAAGTTTGGATTACCTTCTATAGCTAGCAGCTAGCTCACATTTTTCTTAACATCAGTACAACAATCCTGTGCTTGAAGATCTGTAGTCATTCCTTGCAAATTTGCTGTAGTGTAATCCTGTACAATAGAGTAAAATGTGAATACAATAGGTTGTTTCCTTTAGCATCCTTTTTTGTGTATTGGCAGCATGGAAAAATCATACATAGTAAAAATGGCTCCAATATTGTAATAAGATACACTTGAGAGCATTAAATAAAAGCAATTCCCAAACTGCTTTATTTTTCTGGGTTTGTTTTATATGTATGTATGTATACACATACACACAAGTTGGGGGACTATAGAATAGATTGCCACATGGCGTAAAATCCCACATCAGAAATGACAAAGTCTACATTACTGTTGGATCTTAGTCCAAGTGGCCAGGCCACCTAGGAAGAATGCTTACAAGCCCATTTTGGAACAGATGTTAGTCACTGGCTTTTATAACCCTCACTATTCTGCCCAACAAGGTATTAGGGAAAGGAAATGTCCTGTTTGGGTGGCTGCGTAAATAACAGATGAATCAATGAAGTTTACTTTTTGTAATAACAAGGCTCTGCATTCTTCATAAGTGGTGAGGTTTACATTTGTATGTAAATTAGTGGTGACGCCATGTGCTTTTCTTAATTTGCACACATCTTGCAGCTCTGATACGAAGTGATTCTAAGCCACAGTTTACAAGCAAATGCAAATTATAGCTTTTACAACCAATGAGGTTCTGTAACAGCTTTATATACAATTATACTGAAATACTATGAAAGGTTGCTTATGTGTGTTGAGCAATGTGATTTGTTTTTTAAAATGTCCACATGTATAAAGGTAAAGGTTCCCCTCACACATATGTGCTAGTCGTTTCCGGCTCTAGGGGGCAGTGCTCATTTCTGTTACAAAGCCGAAGAGCCAGCTCTGTCTGAAGACGTCTCCGTGGTCATGTGGCCGGCATGACTAAATGGCGAAAGTGCATGGAACGCTGTTATTTTCCCACCAAAGTGGTCCCTATTTTTCTACTTGCATTTTTTACATGCTTTCGAATTGTTAAGTTGGCAGAAGCTGGGACAAGTAACGGGAGCTCACTCGTGACATGGTGCTAGGGATTTGAACCACCGATCTGCTGATCTTTCTGATCCAGAAGCTCAGCGTCTTAGCCACTGAGCCACCACATCCCCTAGTCCACATGTTTAAATGACAATAAAACTCTTGTGCCTAGTGAGCCTGGCTTCTCCAAATAGATGCTCTTCTGGTTTGGTGAGGATAATGGATGTTGTAAACCAATACATCTGGAAGACACTGGGATAAGAAAAGCTGTTTGCAGACTCTGCTGTCATCAACTGCAGGATAACTTTCTATCTTGTACATTCCAGGTTTTGGTCCATTGGATGAAAACTCTTTTTTTTTTTCATTTTATTGTTTAAGGCTGTGAACCTTTTTCAAGGTTTTTCTTTTATTCCTTTGTTTTACTTAGGTGTTATGTACTTTAAAAGGCATTAACTAAATGGAGGCTAGGATCTTAAAACTTATTTTAGGCATATAGAAGTTGGGTTTAGACAGCCTAATAGGAAATTTTGTTCTTGTTCCATTACATAACAGAGCATTGGACAGCCATATTGGAAGCTCGTTCAGATAAAAAAATGGCACAAAATATGGAGTGGTGGGCTGTATTTAAGAAATTAGTATCCCAGATATCACTGACCTCGTGACACCAGTCATACATTGCTTTGGATACTGGCTAGAACAATTTCTTTTCTGGATTCTGAAGATGTGAGGCAGACAGTCTAGTGAAGATCCATATGGGTTGGATTCTTCCCTGAACCCTTTTGCTTGTTCCATGTTGCAATATAATTTATAAAGATCATCTCCTTGTGCCAGACGGTTATCTGATTCCCATCTCATGTTGATTGACAGTTTTTTGTACTAATGGTCTCATTGTTTTTACTCCACTGTTTTTTGCTTATTGGCTTTCTTGGGATCCTACTCTTGGAGAGCTTGGAAGCATATACTGTATTACCTTTGTCTTGCAATTACTATTTGTGTGAAGAACAAGCTTGGCCTAACAGTTGGTGTTTGTTTAGTTGGTTTTGCAATTAAAGACAAACAAGAATCAAAGATGTAAAATGATCTACTGGGATAGACCAAAGGTTCCCTCTGACCAACTAACTACTCTAGGATTTATTTGCAATAGCAATCTGAACTCAGGTGCTCCATTTAAATTGTTTGCATTTAGTTCGCAGCTTAGCAGTTTACAATTTCATGTTTATGTGACATGTCCCAGATAAATTGTCTGCCAATAAATCTTGGATCTTTCTGGAGCAACCAGTTTGTGCTTGCCCTTAATTGTATAACAGCCAGTTAACAATTTGTGACAGTCCTTAGACACTAAAATAGTAGAATCACAGAATTGAAAGGGACTGTTTTAATGATCAAATCCTCTCTGCTCAGTTTAAGGAATCCAAATTAAAGCATGTTCAATAGGTGACTGAAGGAGAGTTGATCAACCCATTGGTAACTGGTTCCATGTCAAATGGCTCTTATTCTTACCACCTTTTTTAAGCACTCTTGTAACTTAAATTTATATTACTTTCTAATAACAAAGCACAGGTACTGGTGCCTAGTGACAATACAGAAAGTATCTTTCTCCAACTTCTGAGGAATTTGAAGAGTGTTAAATATTCCTTCAGTTTCTTTTCATAAATCTGTTCTAATCCTATGATAATCTCATTTCCCATCTCAGAATATGTCACTATTTGAGAATGAAGGTTCGTTCTCTGAGCTTGTGGATTAGATTCTGAATGTTTCATTTCCAGGCTAGGTAACATCTTTAAAAACCAGGATCCACGACAGTGGTGGGATTCAATTTTTTTTACTACCAGTTCTGTGGGCATGGCTTGTTGGGTGTGGCAAGGGAAGGATATTGTAAAACCTCCAGTCAGAGGTGGTATTTGCTGGTTCTCTGAACTACTCAAAATTTCCACTACCAGTTCTCCAGAACTGGTCAGAACCTGTTGAATACTACCTCTGATCCACGAACACTGGCTAGCAGTCAAATGCTACTATCCCAAATCCTTAATCTCCACCCACACAGACACCAAACAGCGCCAGTTCAATTGGAGCAATACAAAAATCATTGGCCATACTATCACCCACTATGCTTATGAGTTCATCGAAACCTGGCACTCCACAAGCAATTCCATCCACAGATACATTGAGCTACAACCAGCCTACGAACCCCACAGAATCCAAATCAACCACACAGCCAACTAGAAACAGTACCGACCCTCAACCAACCCACCACCACCAGCAGTTCACCTCCCAATGATCCTGGCCTGATGTAATCTCCTTATCACAAGACCCATCACAAGACTCACAGCTGACCCATCACAAGACCCTCACTTGACACACCACACTTGAGGCCCTTAGAAGAACACTGACACTGACATCCCCTAAACTCCGCTGAAAATGTTACCTACCCTGGTAATGAAACATTCGGAAACCAACCCACAATCTCAGAGAATGAAACTTCACCCTCATTCTAAACCCGAGCCACAGATATTTTCCACTGCTGCAAAGATATGTCACAGTTTGTCTGAAGTTTTCTTTTAAAGCATGATGCCCAAAATACCTGAGGTGGGGTCTGAAGTGGAAATGATTACTTCCCATGAATTTCCCAGCTGATGCCCACTCATATTGTATTTACCATTTTTGCAACCATATACTGGTAGTAACTGCTACCTCATATTCAGTTTTCAATAAAATGGTATTATTAGTATAGTAAAATAATATTTTATAGCTATTGCTACACAGCCAGTATTACCTCTCCTCTATTCATTTGATTTGTTCTCTCTCTCTCCCCCCCTCTCCCTCCCTCTTTCTCTATTTTTCTCTCTGTGTGTCTAAATACACATGCACACACACACACACACACACACACACACACAGAGAGAGAGAGAGAGAGAGAGAGAGAGAGAGTGTATTTTATTCAAATTGTTAGATCCCATCCGACTCCAGATCAATTCTGGTGAGTATAAAAGCAGACTAGGATATATAAAATCAAATTAGAGTATGTTAAATATTAAACAAAATGACAAGTCTAATTAGCAATAACGAAGTATATCATATATTCATCAAGGGCTCTCACCACCCTATCTTGAAGCCTAGAGAAGAGCCAGGTCTTTACGGCCTTCTAGAACATCATCATTTAATAACTTTTTGTTTATGTATTCATTCATTCACTCACTCATTCACTAAATGTATAAGACCACCCACCTCAAATACATGTCCTCTGGACAAATAACAATTAAAATAGTAAAAAATAAATAAAAGCATATTATAAAACAGCAGCCAATTGATCCAAACAGCTACCAATGCTTCAATAACAGACTTTCTTTAAAAAAAAAAAACCGAAGCTCCCTCTGGAACCCAGTTGGGTCCATTAGATGTCTGGGGCGGGCCATTTGGATAGGCTAGCCTCCTGTGTAGAGGAGGGAAGCCATAGAATTGGATGTTCAGCAAGGAATTATCTGACCATGGCAGGGGAGAAAGAAATTACTCCTGTTTTCCAAAATATATCTATTTTTTCCAATATTATGTGTTCTGCAGATTTGATATGTATTCTCACCACTTTCTCATTCAGATAATTAAAGAAGCATGTTGAAGACATATAAATCAGGGCTGAAACTTTTAGCATCCCTCTTGATATAAATTTGATGTGGAAACACTGATGGACACTTTGTGAGTATTCGAGCCACCTTAACAGCATTGTTGTCCAATCCATATCTCAGTAGAGGTCATCAGAATATCATTTGGTACTTTGTAAAATGTTTTCTGAAATCAAAATATATTATATTTAGAACATCTCCACAAGGAAGGATGTTATCCTGGCCAAAAATGTATTAAGTTTAATCTGGCAAGATTTGTTCCTAACAATTCCATGGTCATTTGTTCTCAGGGGGCTCTTATAACTCTTAGAATTTTTCCACATATTGAATGCTTATCTATTCTTATCTATTCTACTGATTCATCTTTCGTGGATCTTTCCTTCTCCCTCTTTTACAAAGAAGAACAGCATCTGCCCTCCTCTATTCATCTTATAATTAACCAGTTCTCCAGGCCATTAGCAATATTGTAGGATGTAATTCATTTGCTTCTGGATATTTAAACTTGTCCCATGTAAGTACAATATGTATTTTTGACCATATTTCTGCCAACCTCAAATTTCTCTTCTGCATTTTCTTGCTTAAGGATCTGCTTATTTTTAAGATTTTCCATGGGTTTGGGTTTTTTTTTCTGCAATCAAAATAGAACATTTTAATATAATAAACTCAAAATAAGATTTTTTTTTCATGATACTGAAATTGTATATGGAGATTTTGAAAGCTCGCTTTAACAGTTGGTATCAATCATCCAGTTTTTAAGTTCCCTGTTAAAATATGTTTTTGTAGAATGTCTGAAAATAAGAGAGACTGGAAGAATGTTGTCTAGAAAGGCAAGAGGTGACCATTTATTTCTTGGCATAAACACTAATTGTACTTGTTAGCTGAAGACAACAGTTATACTGGGGAGTTGGAGAAAGGAACAACTGCCAAAAATCTTAAAGCCAACAGTATCTTATTCTGTTCCAACTTAGCGTACAATGTTCAAATCATAATAGTTTCCACATTTCTGCTTTTTAATGTCTTTAATTATATTCTTTAGCTTTTACCATCTATTATCTTTTCAAGAAAATGATTGTAAAAAGTTTTCTATTAGTTCACTGGTATTGGCTTAATCTTTTGTATTTTCAACACCTAGTATCTTAAAGTGATACTTTTTCTATGAACCCTCCATCTAGCACCAACATTCAGGAAACATAGGATAATAATATGGCAATATAGCATAAGATAACTTTGTATAACAATGCTATACAGATGGTCTATTCTTACCTTTCCATAACTAGTGACTTCCAAATATATTTTGCACAGTTCCCAAAATTCGGAGCACTTCTACTTCTAATATATTCTCTACTCATAGCCCAAATAAAAAAAGCTCCACAATGTCTTAGATTTAGGATATGAATATTTTAGGTGTATTTATATAAAGATGAGACAGCCTGTCCTTACCAGATTCTTCAATGCCTTCAATAATGATCCAACTTCTAATGTACTGCTTGAAAAGTTGGAGTACATTCAGAGATGCATCTGCTGTAGATATAGCGCTTGTTGTCAAATATCAGCACAGGAAATGTTTTATGACATTTTGTATTATGTCACAAATTGTTTTCTGGTGATTTTTACATCTTACAATGTTTTATAAAATTTGCCTAATTTCAGTTCTATGGGAGTCATGGGTCCCGGATTTTGGATGCATACTGTAAGTGGGCCCGTTTGATTGATGCACCATTTCACCCAGTTGAAGGCATAATGGCTCAGCGGTTAAAGAAGCACGGGCTTGAGACCCAAGCGCCAGCCAACAGGGTGAGCTCCTATTACTTGCCCCAGCTCCTGTCCACCTAGCAATTTGAAAGCATGCAAATGTGAGTAGATAAATAGGTACCACTTTGGTGGGAAGGTAACAGTAATCTGTGCACCTCAGCATATAGTCATGCTGGCCACATGACCATGGAAATGTCTTCAGAGAATGCTGGTTCTCTCAGCTAAGAAACAGAGATGAGCAACACCCCCTAAAGTCAGACACGACTGGACAGGGAAGATCTTTACCTTTATCTTTTTACCCAGTTAAAAGTTATGGAAATGAGAGTTTTAGTAGTATATCATGCCATGTTGTTCTGCTCCTCATTTGCCTCTTTCATGAAAATTTTTTAGAGTCTATCATCAGACAGCATTTCAGCCTTCTTTTTTCACATACAGGTTTGAAGTTGGTTCCACAAGTGAAATACTAAGTTTCATCATGCTGACTTTTGAGACTTCTGCAAGTCCTGGGATTCCCAACCAGACTTGTGCTAAGAGTCTGATTTCTAGCAAATAAATCAAGCTAAGAGGGAATACCTTTTTTTCTTCCTACTCCAATACATTCTTCTCATCTCAAATCCCATGCTTTCCTGGCCATCAAGTGCATCCCTGACAGTACTTTGGCTCAGACGCAAAGAGCAGACACACAAAAGCGAAGTCTGTAAAGAGTTAATTCAACTTCAGGAAAAAAAAGGAGTGGGAACCCAATTCCTCCGTCTTAATAAAATACAGGTGTTTTTACTGGAGGACCAAAAAAATCGAATTTGGGACTGCAGCAAGCACGTATAAACCAGAACAGAGTGCTATGGAAAAATGTGCTATTGAATAATGAGAAAGCAGTTTGGAAAAGCAGAAGTGGGCTGTACTAAGGGTTTATGAGGAATGTAGCAGTCTCTGGCTGAGGTTTACCTTAAGGTTCACAGGTGGGGGGGAACACATTAATCTTACATGAACTGTTCCTCTGACAACATGAAACTAACTTCCACTGTAATAAAACAAGAATTCAGTCTTGACGTTCCTCTCCCGGTGTTTCTCTTTTTCCCTAGCTTTTATCTGGGTTTGCTTTAATTTAATATGGGTGTGTGTGCACGCAGTAAGCCTTAACCTTACTTAGAGTAGACCCATTGAAAACAGTGGGACTTAAGCTACTCATTTCCACTGATTTGCAGGAGTCTATTTAGACCAGAGATAATGGCTCTGTCACTACATGTGGTTAAAAGCATAAAGAGAAGCAAGCATACGTATTTAGGCACATGACTTCTATCACTCAGCTGCCCAAAGCAAAATGTTGCCCACATGCTCTGTTTCCTCTTCCTCAGAGGAGATGGTATCGATCATGCTGCTATCAGGGTTAACATGAATATACCGTGTAAAAAAATATGACATGCCTTTTCCACTTTCCCCTCAAGCCAAATTTAAAAGTATCTTTGTGGACATGCTCTGTAAGGCTTGTTCCTGCCCCAGAGAAATTGAAAATGGACCACAAACCCATCATTTTAATACTGCAGATTACATGGGGAGCTCAGGATGAATGATTTTTAGAATTTTTTTTTTTTTTAGTTAGCAGGAAGGATTCTACACTGAACCACATGCAGAGAGGCATGACGAAAATGGACTACAGGTAGTCCTTGACTTACAACAGTTCATTTAGCGGGCATTCAAAGTTACAACGGCAATGGAAAAAGTGACTTAGGACCATTGCAGCACCCCCATAGTCACGTGAGCAAAATTTGGGTGCTTGGCAAGTGGTTTATATATTTATGAGGGTTGGAGTGTCTCGAGGCCCTGAGATCAGCTTTTGCGACCTTCTGACAAACAAAGTCAATGGGAAACCCAAATTCACTGTACAACCATGTTACGAACTTAACAAATGAAAGGATTCATTTAACAACTGTGGCAAGAAAAGTTGTAAAATGGGGCAAAAACTCACTACAAATGTCTCACTTAGCAACATAAGTTTGGGGCTCAATTGTGGTCATAAGTTGAGGACGACATGTACTTTCTTCCCAGGGTTCAGTGTCTTGTCTTTTCTCTTTTTAGGCTGTTCTAAATCCTCCTTAAAGTTCTGCTTGGTTGCTTCTCTGAAGTGTCTCTGTGCCCCTGATGTAGCTAATGGCTCTGCCTGCCATTATTCAGACTGCAATAGCAGCTGTGATCGTTTATATAACAACTTTCTTTTAAAAAAAAGTTTATTTCACAATGGATTGTTGTACTTATTAAATAAAAGCTACAGTTGAAATGCATTGAGTAATATCTGTAGAAACAACAAGGAAAGGGATGGAAAAAAAATTGATTAGTCAGTTCTTTATTTACTTCAAGACTAGGCTGTTTCATTTCTGAAGACTGAACAACTTACAAATAATAAAAAAGTTCAAATATTAAAAATGTAGTAACATAAACAATGGCAAGGCCCAGTTATGTCCAGAGGTGGTATTGAGTCAGTTTGGACCGGTTCTGGCGTACCGGTAGCAAAAAATTTGACTAGTTCGGAGAACTGGCAAATGCCACCTCTGACTGACCACGCCCACCCGCCCCCGCCATTACCTGTCTTATATTCCCTTGGATTTTAGCTCAGCTAATTCACATGGCAGAACGGATTGCTGCGCCTCAGCTGAGCTAAAAAACACCTCAGCTCACCAGCGTTTGGACAGAGATCAGTCTTTGACCCCTGCATGCGTGCACATAGAACCACTCATAGAACTGGTAGGAAAAAATTTGGAAACCCACCACTGGTTATGTCATATGTTTGGACATCAGAATCTTGCAGAATTTCTATCTGCAAATGGCTCTCTAAAGAACCATTTTTTTCATGGCTCTTCAAAACTAATAGGGAGGGGTAATAACAGATAATCAGAGTTAGAAGGGACCTTGTAGGTCTTCTAGTCCAAGCCCCTGCGCGAGCAGGAGACCCTACTCCATTTCTGACAGATGGGAGTCCAATCTCTTCTTGAAAGTCTCAAGTGATGGCGCTCCCGCAACTTCCAAGGGCAGCTTCTGTTCCATTGGTTGTTCTCCCTGTCAGAAAGTTTCTCCTTATTTCCAGGTTAAATCTCTCCTTGTTCAGTTTCCATCCATTATTCCTTGTCTGGTCTTCAGATGCTTTAGAAAACAACTTGACCCTTTTCTCTCTGTGGCAGCCCCTCAAATATTGGGAGACTGCTATCATGTCTCCTCTGGTCCTTGTCTTCACTAGACGAGTCAAGCCCAGTTCCTGTAACCGTTCTTCATATGTTTTAGTCTCCAGTCCCCTAATTATCCTGGTTGCTCTTCTCTGCACTTTTTCTCGAGTCTCAACATCTTTTTTATAATGTGGTGACCAAAACTGGATGCAGTACTCTAGGTGTGGTCTTACTAAGGCTTTATAGAGTGGTATTAGTACTTCCCTTGATCTTGATTGTACCCCTCTGTTAATACAACTTAGGATTGCATTAGCTTTTTTGGCGGCTGCTGCACACTGCTGGCTCATATTTAGCTGGTTGTCCACTAAGATTCCAAGATCCCTCTCACAGTTACTGCTATTGAGCCTGGTTTCACCCGGCCTATAAGTGTACTTTTGGTTTTTCTTGCTTTAGTGCAAGTCTCTACTTTTCTCTAGACTGAATTTAATTTTGTTAAATATGGTGGTCTGAATATGTGGAGGAGGCTGTTTCTGAGGCTGGGCCTATCACTGGGAGGATCCGAGCATGGAATCCCTGAAATTTGTGAGTGTGACCCTTCCTCCCTCTACCACTGTGTCTGTCTATAAAATAGCAATAAATGAATCTACAGCAGAGACGCAATCTCATCCACCACCACCCCCAAAAAAGGGGGGAGAGCAAATATAAGTGTCAGAAAACAGGGATCTTGAGGCATACATTCCAGGCCAAGCTTAATATGATTGGTTGAAAATTAGCTACAAGGGTTTAATCCTATAAGGGTTAAACCTTATAGGATTCTAAGCCAGCATATCTCACAGATCATGTTGAGGGAGACCAGGTTAGGACTCGTCTGTTTCCGTAATAATGAAAAAAGAAGCTATTTGTTTCAGTTGTGAAGAAAGTTCTTACAGCAAACCTTGATTCTTGGGACTTCCGTTACCTCCATTCAGCAGAATTTGGACACAATAAATGAAACTATTACTTCAAACCTCATCCCCAAACATCAAAGTCCATTGTATCCAAAGCAAAGCAATGTAATTTACACTTTTTGTGTTAGTTTCCATCATTTACATATTCACACAATTGTTGTTTTTACATCATTTTGTATTATCACCTGCATGACTTAAATTATGCAACTGTGGTAAATTATATCATTAACTTAAATCTGGATTTAACAGACAAATTTAATCCACCCTAAAATTGTTAAGTGTTTACTATATATATAGAGCACATAAAGTATGCTTTCTAGGGGCTAAGGAATGAAAAAGAAAGCTTTTGTTTTCTTTTGCATGTCTATTTAATCATAAAATACAAACCTTCATGATCATTTTTTAAAAATAAATAATGAACAAACACAAGTAAAGACCACTGTATATGCTTCAAAATGTTACTTTTATTTACTGGATCTGACATTCTGTATAACTTTTGTACTATCATGTGGCACAATATTTACATTGATAACAATATACGTTTTAGTAGTTATATATAACTCTCTCTGTGTGTGTGCATGTGCATGTATGTGTGTTGCACAATTTGAACAGATGGAATTCTAACAAAGTCTTTTGACTTACAACGGGCTGAGAACAGCTACAGATTAGTGTAAGATAATCTTTCAGCCACAAAACTGCAGGAAAATGGATGAATGGTTTGAAATTACACAAGATTGCTTTTTCTTTGCTTTGGAAGAATTGCAGGAGACTTCATAAACATTTAATTAAGGATTCCTTTAACCCATGTTGTCTGAATACTGATCTGCGAATAATGGTATTTCCATAACACCAAAAGGCAACAATCACTCAAAAAGAAGACAACAGGATCCCAGAAGGAATCTGGTAAATACAAACACATTTTTATTTAGAAAAGAAAAGCATAGCAAAAGGACGAACACATTTCCTAGTATACAGAACGCAGAGGTCACAAGGTCAGAGGGACTAGGCTATTCATGCGTATCTTCCATTCTTTCCATAGTTGGGCTTGCTCTGGAGCAGGGCAGCGATTTAAAGAGTGGTTTTCATTTTCTCACCCTTTCTTAGCCTTAGCCATTGCATTCAGAATCCTATTGAAAGCTTCCTTTAAACAAGCATGGATAAAAAACGAATGAACCCAGTGTGCAAACACAATGTGAGATTTGCTCGCGGATTGGAGGGTTGTTGTTTTTTTTAATTGTTGTTTTTGTGTGCAAAAGCTTCTTGGCTAACTTATACCCGCAGCAGTTACAAGCAAGCACTTGTCAAATTTCAAGTGATAAAATACTCATTTTAGAACCAGCGTCAGGAAAGAGGACCAATCTCAACCCCTACTGTAGAATGTAGGATCGAAATTGGGCATTATGCTATGGTGAAGACCATTGCAAAAAAAAAGGATTTCCAGCAATGCGACTGTACCAGACACAAACATAATTCTTCTTCCAAAACCACTATGTGGGGCTGGGCGGGGGGGGGCAGACAATATGCAGAACTGGGGATATGTCAGTTTCTGAGAATACAGGGTAATATGTAGACAGAAAAGGAAGCAGACGATGATTCAAGGGAAAACAGACTGATCCACCTTCCTTTCTTCTAAAAGGAAGTTTGCTAGTTACTTCCTAGGTTACAGTTTCTAGGCCAGAGTAGGAAAACCCTAGAGGAAAATTGGAATGGAGAAAATGGCTGTCTTTGAAGACTGTTCCAGCTATATGTTTCCACCCATCTAATCATGTAATCTAGAATGGGCATGGCTCCAGGCTTTATCTGTTAAGCAGTATCATCTATGGCAGGGGTCTCCAACCTTGGCAACTTTAAGACTTGTGGACTTCAACTCCCAGAGTTCCTCAGCCAGCTTCAACTCTGGGAGTTGAAGTCCACAAGTCTTAAAGTTGCCAAGGTTGGAGACCACCGATCTATGGAACCTAGGAAACATATTGTTTCCGTGCCCTGTGAGATGTC
Organism: Pseudonaja textilis; assembly: GCF_049901715.1. Classification (NCBI taxonomy): domain Eukaryota; kingdom Metazoa; phylum Chordata; class Lepidosauria; order Squamata; family Elapidae; genus Pseudonaja; species Pseudonaja textilis. Next base: position 266,306,652 of record NC_141990.1, read on the forward strand.
CATAAGAGATTTGTACAGTTCCCACTCTCTGACCTTTCATAGACCGCTTAAGATGTGGTTGTTCTGAATATTTGTAGCTCAGTGTTGAAATGTGGGGTCCTTGGTGCCCTGTGAGCTTGGTTGGGTTTTTTTTGCAGACGTTTCATTACCAAACTAGGTAATATCATCAGTGCTAGTAGGGAGAGCAAACCCCTCTCTCTACTAGCACAGATGATGTTACCTAGTTTGGCCTGCAGGAAAACAACTAAGCTTAGAGACCACCAAGGACCCCACATCTGGTTATTCTTCCTGTGTACTCTCTCTCTAAGTCTCTTCTAACTCAGAATAGGCTCAAGCAACATTGAATGTTAGCTATCTTCTTTTTTTCTCTCTCTTTATGTATTTTTTAATTTTTTAGCAGTAAATAACCCAAAGTTGCTATGCAATCGGGTACTCTCAAAATTAAAATAATTCACAAATATCCCTATAGCTAAAAGATGTGGATCTGATCATACTTCTCAGGATTCATTATTTGTCAGGGTAAAACTTTAAATGGAATTGCATGCTTACAAAGCATATAGAAGAGGTCTCTTACATGTAGAGCAGGGGTCTCAAGCTCAATTTACCTGGGGGCCTCTGGAGGCAGAGTCTGGGTGAGGCTGGGCCGCATAAGGGATTCCACAAAAAACGTTGTTAAAAAAATATCCTCAAATGTCATCAACAGTTAATGATTTCTCCAATACATGAACTGTCCTGAACACATGAATGGAACATTTAATGAAGATCATGAACAGTTCCTCAGAACATGGCTTCTCCAGCTTACTCCTTGCTGCCAGAGACTTGACAACGCTTCCTGTCACATATCTGAGCCACATTTGGCTTGAGAGAGGAGGCACTTGAGATCCTCAGTATGGCTTGAAGATGATCATCAGTAAGTCTGGACCTGTACTTGGACTTGTTAAAGTTCAGGGTGGAGAAGAAGCCATGACAAGGAACGGCGGGCGGGACTTCCTTCAGAGGTCCATTCCCCCTGCGGGCCGCACTAATATTATACTTTCATATCACGGTGGGGGCCACAGGATATCGTCCTGCAGGCCGCAATTGGCCCACGGGCCGTGAGTTTGAGACCCCTGATGTAGAGGATAGTTTGAAAGCTAAAAATGTATCTATTTCCTAAGGCTAAACCCATTTGAGGTATGTTTAAATAGATAGATTAAATAGCAAATGTCATCTCTCTCACTTGCATTCCCAGGATCTGTACCCTACTCAAGCTACCATTTCTAACCCAGTGAATGAAATAGTTTTGTTTTCCCAACTTCAAAAGCACTCTTACTTCAAGCAGCTAAGCCAAATAATTGTGAAAAGGAGAGAAGTTGCAAAAAATAAAATAAAAATGGGCAGGCCTACTGAAACCCAGATTAATGCCAACTGCAAAATCAGACTATCATCAGCTAATGTGAATATTTTAGCTAATCAGCACCATCAGCAATGAGAACTGGTTTGCCTGTAAAACTTTATGACAGCAAATCAGCCAATGATCATTTAAAATCAATTATTAATGCAAGTCAACTGACATTATCAATGATAGAGACAACAAAAATCAAGGGCAACATACCAGGAATGGGGAGATCACAAGATTATGAGCGGAAAGAATTTTGCAGCACAATCTGACAGCATGATGAACTAATTATTGGGCATATGCTGTTTGTGACTAAATTCACCCAACTTGTACTTCACTTCCAGTGATGGCAGAGCAGTTAGGCTGCACTGTTGGAGTACAATTTTAAGACTCCCATTAACACAAAATTCACCTGCTTGAAGTCTAACTTCACCGTGGTTTGGCATATGTATCTATTTGAACTTGATTGTCTGGATAGTACTAACCCTTATTTCTGAACTTGTGTGTGTGTGTGTGTGTGTGTGTGTGTGTGTGTGTGTATGTGTATTAATTCTGAAGGACTTTAAAGAAGCTAATGCTTTAGGTCAGGAGTCTTCAAACTTGGCAAGTTTAAGACTTGTGGACTTCAACTCCCAGAATTCCTGAGCTAACATGACTGGAGGAGGAATTCTGGGAGTTGAAGTCCACAAGCCTTAAAGCTGTCAAGTTTGAAAGATCCCTGCTTTATATCCTTCTTCTATGGCCTTATTCTTACTGCCTCCTTTTAAAAGAATCATGTTATTTAATAAGGAAAGGCTGCTCTGATGGCCTTCTCAAGCAAGTACAAATGCACAAGCAATTCATCATAAGAAAGCCTTTCAGAACACAAAGGCTGCATCATTCTAGCTCCACCAGTTTTTCCTGTGTTTTTCTGGCCAGAGAAACTTTACTGTCACATGGAGGATTTACCATGTCCAATTTCAAGCTAATTGGGCAAATAATTCTTGATTTTATGAGGGCAAGGATGATTGCTGTTATTGATATCCTGCCTTTCAAGATGGAAACCTTACCAAAACAGCTGAAAAGTAACAACAATCAGAAAAACAAAATTAAAATATAAAAATAACTGGTGTTGGGGAGGGTCCCCCATTAGTAGTAAAACTTTAGTGTGGAGGAGAGAAAGCGCAACTGGGGTGGATTTTATGCCTCGCTCCTTCCAAGGGTGTCTAGGTTAAGATGCCTCAAGCAATGGGCCCTTTGCTATAGCTCCATGCTTCAGTGGACATCAGAGTTACCAGCTGCTTTGATTTGTTACCTTGAGCTCTAATTCTAAAAACACCCAAGAGGAAAAACAAAGTACAGCCTCAGTTTTACATCAGAGATGGCTTTCGAGTCTCTTCCTTGAAGAAAATATTTGTAAAAAAAAAAGAAGAAGAAGTGGAACTTAGAAACACTGTATGCCAGGAGTATATTTTCTTGACTTTTAATATATATTTTTTAATGCTGGGAAGCATGGCATTACGCAGTTGTTTAGGAACTGTTTCTGGCACCTGAAGATGTTTCTTATTCATTCATACTTATTGAAGGGGATGAGTCTTACTACTTACTGTTTCTTACTTGAAAGCTGCTTAACCTAAGACTCCCTGGACCTGGTCAGCATTGCTGAGGATTTATCTCAGGCCCATGGGGTTTGTGGCCTTCAGAGCTGTGTCTCTTCAGGGCCTGATAGAGATAAGGAAGAGCAGTGGGTGGAGAGCATCTCACTGCAAGTGCCCAAGGGCTGGAGGCGGGTGGTAGAAAGCCCAAACATTCTTTTTGAAGCATTCAGACCCTCTGCTATTTCCTGCTTCGCTCTCATGGTTCTTCACCTGCTTTTATTTAACTGTTTCTCCATTTCAGCCTCTCGAAATCTGAGCTAGAAATTTGGCCTCTCAGACTTCGAAAATGGAAATTATTTGCTACCCTTTCATTCGTTATAGGAGACTTTTCGAGCCAAATTATTTTTAAAAAGCCATTAAAGGCTGGTTCATGGACTTAGCAAGCATCGGGTCAAACAAGGAAATGTCCAAGGATCTGTTGGGAGAGTCAAGGTATCCCTTGGTATCTCTTGGCTTATATTTCAGAAATATTTGGTTACTTTTGGGTTTTGTCACGGCACAGAAATACTCTCTCGCTTCTCCGCCCCCACACCGGTTCCCCCTTCAAGAACTGAACAGTTTCCAGCTTTCTCTTTTTATAACTGTGTGTCATGCATTTTCTTTATTTCTTTCCGGTGGTTGTTTCACGTTTTGCAGATAATCAGTGGAATAATGAATTGAAAATTTGACAGGAAAAGCTGGAGGGAGATAACAAGGACCACAACCAATCCGTTGAAACAGAAACAGCCTGGCCGGGGCACAGGGGGTGGGGGGGATCAAATCTGCCAGATTCTAGTACATTTACACCAACCCTCTTCAACTAGTACGTTCCTTATGTGAGGATTTCAATCCCCATCAACCCCTATGGATGAAGAAGTTTTAACTAAACATACTGTATCTTGAGGTCATCAGGTTAGGACAAAATGATTTACATAAATTGGATAAATCTGTTTTAACTATGGGATAAGATAGTATGTTTAACTAGGAACACTCTAATATTAAACAAGTGAGACACTGCTAGGAATGGAATGAAGACAAATGAGTGTAGGAGAATCATATTTAGATTACAGAACTCCAGATGACCACTAGATGGCAGCAAAGAGACAGGAAACATTAACTCTCAGTTACGATTCTTTGATGTTTTGCAGCCCTAATGGAGAGGTGTTGGAAGAGAGAAGTACATGTGCTACACAGACTTATAAGGAGGTCCTAACTTCCTAAACTGGACATGTTAATCACTCTAGCAGTTTCTGTATAAGGCATGTGGGGGAAAGATATGTTTTGACTTGCCTTGGAATAAGCTGTTATTAAGACAACAATCTTAAACACGTTTTGTAAGGAATAAGTGCCACTGAACTTGCTCAGATTTCTTTCTAAGTAAACATAGTGAGGAATGTATTGCAAGGAAGGCGGAACGACACAGAATCATTAAAGCTTTTTCCATCTTATCACAAAGCAATTCTGATAACAGGGCAATTCCCTTTCTGATGTTTTGTTCCTACATTTCTGTACAGAGCCAGGTTTAGTATACAGATAATGATAATCCCATGTCTAACAGGTAAGAGAAAACGTGTTCCAACTGTATTCTGCAAAGCTTAAACCTTGCCAAACCCTTGGGTTTTCTGCAAGTATGTTCAAGATAAGCTAAACCATGAGCACACAAATTCAACAAGAGCAAAGAAAATATTTCAAAACAATTTGCAGCATGGTGCAAAAATCTTGGTGAATCAGAAGGGGCTCCTTTGTCCACTGGTGCTGCTGTTATCTAACTACTACTACTATTACTATTATTATTACTACTACTACTACTACTTCTTTCTTCTTCCTAGCATATTCCCACAAGTGATCTGCTTTTCAGATCATTGACCGCCACTTTGCATGGTCGGCTGCATCTCCAGGGCGCAGGCCCATAGCTTGCATATCTTTGTTGTTTGTGTCTTGCCACCTCTGTTTTGGACACCTGCAAGGTCACTGGCCATTGACTTCTAGTTGGTAGGCAGCCTTGGCAATGGTGGAAAGTGCTGCTCTCAGGGCATGTTCATACCAGCGGAGCCAGCCTTCTCTCATCTTCTCTATAATTGGTGCCATCCCAACATGCTATTGAATGGTGTCATTTGTGATGTGATGTGGTCAAGAAGGGAGATGCCCAATATCCAACAGAGCATCCGCATTTCCATGGCATAGAGACAGCTTTCGATCCCTGTTGTTGCAGCCCAGCATTTAATGCCATACAGTGCAACAGGGTAGATGGTTGTCTTGTAAATCTTAGATTTAAGACAGGTTGGCATTCATCTGTCATATAACACACCAGTGAGTTCTCGCCAACCCATCCAGGCTGCATTCACCCTTGCTCACACCCTGCCAAGAAAAAAAAACATGTTAAAATATCTAGGATGGAGTATCATCTCGTGTGAGTTCTATAAACCTTCAGTTTCACATAAATAACCTAATCAGAGAGCATTGATCTTTTCTTAATTTGGTCTATGTTTTCCAAAATAACCCAGGACTGTAGTCATCTTTAAGTAATATTTATCCAAAATTGTAAAGTTTAGCAGTCAAGTGATTGAATATCCTTTATAGTGGAGGTCCTGAAACCCTGGTCCATGTACTGGCACCGGTCCACGGCCTGCCAGGAACTGGTCCACGCAAGCAAATAAAGCCCTATCCATGCACATGTGAAACCACAAAACTATGCCTCTATCCAGTCTATGGAAAAACTGCTCCCCATGGAACCGGTCCATGGCACCCAAAAGGTTGGGGGACACTGCTTTAGAGTAGTGTGATCAGTGGTGGGATTAAATTTTTTTCACTACTGGTTCTGTGGGCGTGGCTTGGTGGGCGTGGCAGGGGAAGGATACTGTAAAATCTCCAGTCAGAGGTGGGATTTGCCGGTTCTCCAAACTACTCAAAATTTCCACTACCGGTTCTCCAGAACTGGTCAGAACCTGCTGAATACCATCTCTGAATGTTACTCACTGCATTATTATTTATATTGTTATTTGTGCAATCCATCATATTTTTTCCTGTTTTGGGGTGTTTTCACATTTAACAAGGTACTCACTTCTTATGTTATATATATCAATTTCCCATGTGAGCCAAGACACAGGAAAATAAAAAGCTGTTCAATCAACATCCTCTAGCATGAACAGTAAAGGGATTTATATCAAATAAAATACTGGTATGCTTTCATGAGTAATAATTTTCAGATAAAAGAAAGCATCTGACAGATATTTACATGGTCTTTATACAAGTGGCAGATCTGTGTGGGAAAGGGGGAAGACTTTAAAACAACTCTGCCTTGAAGTATGTGATGATAGTCATTTTTTGTGTGGCCAAAATGTTCTACCAAAGTTTCTACTACTCTCCATACTGGAAATTTAGAGATTAGTTACAGTATCTAGTCAGGTGACCACTCACATCCAGTGCAGTGGCTCTATGGCTACTAGAAACCATCTAGTCATGCAAGATAAAATACCTAATTATCTTATGCTTATGCTTGGGGGCATGCCAGTTTCTGTTATATTCAGAGATGAGGAATGAGAGGAAAAATAATTCAATCTGGAAAGCACAAAGTTTTACAGAGTGGAGAAAAAGAAATAAGATCTTGCTTACAATATTAAATCATGGTAACTGATAGGTCAAGCAGTCCTTTATTCTATTTCTGTCTCTTTCTGGTCTAATCAGCACAGAAGTAACTTTATGTACAATGATTTGTACATTGCTATTTTAGAAATAATATGACCGAAAGAGCCACTATCACTTAGTTGGAAGGAAAGGCCTTGATACCATGTGCTCTGTGTCCTTCAAAGCCAGATGTGTTCCACATTTCTTGCCTTTAGACTCAGTTATTTTAGACAAGTTGTAATTTCAAACTTTTGTTTTTGAATGATTTCATTATTATTTATTGCTGCAATTGTATATTATTTCCTGTTATTACAAATTGCAAAAGAGATTACAATCAAACAAATAACATACAAAAAGCATTTTAAAATAAATGAAAATAAATTCAGGTATAAAATAACAAGTTCATTTTTTAAAAGTGAGGAAGAGAAGAATACCAGCTGTGTTTTTTGGACCAAGCACAAGGACAGTCTCATACTGAGCAAATGACAGTTGCCTAAAAATGAGGTTCCCAATACATGAATCATGGGAGCTAAGATGTTTCCTTCCAGAAAGCTAATAATTGGTAGTCTTGGCCAGAGTTATTTGGCCCTCCAATTATAATGACTCTATGAGCATCCCCAAATTACTTCCCTGTCCTCATGGAAACGATACAGACTTCTTCAAAACAGGCAAACTTTCCAATTTCCATTTGTGGAAACTACCTACCCATCTTGTCAGGATTTAGGTTTATTAATTCAGCCTTGACTACTCCATCATGGCATCCAGACAGTGGTTCAGAATATGCATAGTCTCTTCATATTCAGTTGTCAAGAACTTGAGCTGAATATCGTCAGTGTACTTACTGATCAGTGGTGGGATTCGAAAATTTTTACTACTGGTTCTGTAGGCATGGCTTGGTGGACATGGCAGGGGAAGGATACTGTAAAATCTCCATTCCCACCCCACGCCACCCCACTAACCTGCTTTCCAGCTCCATTCTCCTGTGCAGGGCAACAAAAGAAGGCCCAGCCGATCAGCTGGGACTCGGGAGGCAGAGAATAGATGGAGGCAGAGCCAGTCAGAGGTGGTATTTGCCAGTTCTCTGAACTACTCAAAGTTTCCACTACCAGTTCTCCAGAACTGGTCAGAACCTGCTGAATACCACCTCTGTTACTGATGACACCCAGTTCCCAAACTTTAAAAACTTCATTTAGATGCAAGGGGCAATGGCACCCCTCAACCACTCTAATGCTGTCCAATCTGAACTAAAAAAAACCAATCTCTAGGAGGATACTATAGCCAAGAGCATCAAAAGCCAATGAAAGGTCAAATGGTTAACAGAGTGCCACTCAGAGGCATAATCAGGAAACCATGCCTTCATTAAAATGATTAAGGCTACAGTGCTACAGATAGGTGAGTGAGATGACACAAAGCATGTATAAAAGGGGTGGAGCTTGTGGCATTTAAAGAAGCATTGCCCTTATTATATCTCCAACAAGATGCTGTCGTAGACAATCCTTTTCTACACAAACCTAAGTCCAATATTTATTATTTTTAGTTGTGGGTTAAGATCCATTGACATTCTAGATACAGAAATTAAGAGGGTCTCCCATTACCTAGAGTTACAGGAACTATATAAATGTGACAAATGTGCAACAAAAACTAAAATTTTCAGAGAATAATATTCTCTTGATCTACATGCCTGGTACATGGAATTTGACAAGCGGACAACAGAAATGGGTTCTCTGTGCCCTTCTAACAGCTAAAAGACAGATATTGCAACATTGAAAATATAAATTATTTATACAAAATACAATAGGTTTTTAAAAAGCATGTTAATCATATAAGTATTTATGCATATGTAGATAGAATATATAATTATATGCTTTTGAATGATGCTATATTATCATGCTATATGAATAATGTTTGAATTATATATAATTATTATATATAGAATTGTAACTGTTTATAATTGTAACAACATATTACACTTTTTTTCTGCTGTATTGTTTTTACGTACTTTTTAAAGCACTTTTATAATATATGTATTTTTGGATTTTTTTTTCCTTTTGCATTTTTTCTTTTATTATTTTAAAAGCAGTAAAATTTATGATGTCAAGAAAGATAAAACCAGATTTCAGTGTAATTTTAGTAGTCAAACCATCTCTTGCTATCAGTATTAAACTTTTCTCTGTTTAACACTTTGGCTAGCTAGAATTGGGCGCATGCAGGATGACTGAATATTGAGCTGATTATCAACATTGGTTGCCTTGTGGTTTGATTGAAAACCTGCACTTCTGCTTCACGGCTATACTAAATCCATTAGTAGTTATACAGGCAAGGAAATTCCCTCATCCTATCCCTTAATTCCAATAAACCTATAAATGTTCAAAATAAGTTAGTGCTATACTAATCCTGTGAATTTCAATAGTGAAACTGAAAAATATCATTGTGTCTCTTGATTTGTAGAAACTATTCCTACAAAGTTTTGCCATTGGTTGCTTTCCTGCCTAGGCTTAATTAATTAATGCTCTTGCTATATCTTATATTTGAGGCTGATTTTAACCATAATATTGTAATGTAGGTACTGATGAGTCAATACAAAATGCTTGCATCTACCTCTATTCGTCTTTTGACTGTAATTGGTTAAATTATTAAAAGGGACTAACTGTTTTAAATATCCCTACGCTGTCAGTGCCAAGCTAGGATCGAGAGTTGCAGTTCTGCTACAGCTGGAAGACTCCAAGCTGGGCAAAGCTGAGACCTAGCTCTATTGCGTAGATCCCACATGGGTTGCTTAGTTTGATCAAAGAGTCTGCCTGAATACTGAAAAGTCTTACGATGTCTTAAATTCTAATAAAGGTACTTGAGATAAACCTTTGTTTATAGTTGTACCATCAACGATATTTTTTTTATCAAAAGCTTGCACTAGAATTCTTATTATGCCATATCCGTCATCGGACGTTGGCAATCATGTTGGTGATCCTATTTTTATCAACAGCTGCACAAAAAAAGTGCTGTTGAGTTTTGTCCAAACCGGTCACTTAGATTTTGAAGCCATGATGTTCTTCTTCTGCCTGGACCTTGTTTGCCTTCAATCTTTCCTTGGAGGATTAAGTGAAGTATGCCGTATTTTTCTGGGTATCGCATCCCATGTCCAAAATATTCTAACTTTCGCATGTCCAAAATATTCTAACTTTTGCTGTTTTGATGATTTCTCTTGGCGTTCTCAGGCAGCTTATCATCACTTCATTTCTGAGTTTTATTTATTATTATATTTTTAACCCATCTTGATGCTTGGAATTTAGGTTGGTAGGCAAGGGAATCTCCCTTCATTTCATCCTAACAATTCTATGGTGAGACTTTGAGTCATTCCCAATATGTCAGCCAGAGTAGCGTAACTATATATTGTCCTGAGAAATTAGAAAATCATTTTGATGCCCAGAAGCCAATTCAATTTGGTATTTATCTATTTAATTCAATGTGCATGGTTGCCAATCTCATAAATGAAATTCTGGACAGCAGATAAAGTTTAACATTATACATGCAGTTTATATAAACTGCATTTCCCAACCAAATAAACCCCAAACCTATAAATCCACCGGCAGTATGGCCTCCATTTTCTCCAGCTCACCTGCCATGCTTGGGAAATGGGGAAGACAAACTTTCTTTTCCTTCCCTCATTCCCCATGAATCTTCCAAGCTCTCAAGGATTTAGTCATGAGAGGTTGGAAGAAGGGAAGTCCCACTGCAGAAATGGAGTTCATTTTGTCCATCTCTCGGTTCAATCTGGGATCTGAAAGAAAATTGTACACTCTCATTATTGGAAGTGCAAGTTGACTCTGTATGAGCTGTTCCTATTATTTGTTTATTTATATCCCATGTCTATTGTTTTTTTAATAAATAACTCAAGGCAGCGAATATATCTAATACTCCTTCCTCCTATTTTCCCCACAACAACCTTGTGAGATGAACTGTGAGAAAATGACTGTCCCAGGGTCGCCTAGCTGGCTTTCTCATGGTTAAGGTGGGGCTAGAACTCCTGGTCTCCTAGTTTCTAGTCTGGTGCCTTTAGCCAAACTGGCTCAAATAAGATTTGAAACATTTTTTTTTATCTATGGTCTGAAAGTATCTCTAAACATCATTCCTGATTCTTGGAAAAGACTTCAGGCTAGATTCTTGATATCTTGCAAATAGTGTATCTGTTTCATCTTGTACGGAAACTATTGTTTTATTGACTGCAAGCAAATAAAATAAATGTTTTTCTTGGATTTTTTTTAAAAAGGATCACATATTGGTTCTCTGCCTTTTGTTTTCCGATTTTTCCTCTCTCAGCTTTCCAGCTGACTTTCCACCCTGCATCAGCTAGCCGGCTCATAGTCTCTTTCAAACCCTTCCCCTTCTCTTTAAACTGCAACTTTACTTGCTTTATTGACAAACCTCAAGGCTTTGTTCCTAAACAATGGCAGTTGATTCACCTAAGTACATGTTGCCCTGTAGGATCCTTTGAAAAACTTTGCTTGTTCAGTTTGATCAGGTGGAGAAATCCAAAATGAGTAAGTTTGCTGAGGTCTGTGTCACCTGGCAATGCCATTATTAACAGCAAACCCCGTTCTGTACTTTAAACTCTCTTCTAAACAGGGAAAGGGAATTCATAAAGGGAATTTTAGCACACATAATATTATGGCCAGTTGTGAGTGACTAATAGAACTTACCCCAATGATCAAGGACGTATGACGTGACTTCCCACATGAAGAGAAGATCGGGAAGAGATTGGCCACTATTTGTATAATACAATATTGACTATTATTCCAGAAGAGTTTGATGAAAGATTCCAATATCAGTTTGTTTTAAGCTCTCCTGGCTCTGTTCAAACTCAGTAAATACTTTTGCCTTTAGAAAATCTGTAATGCAGAGATTGGATAGATTAGCTGAGAGGGCTGTTTGCCTGTCCTCCTGTATTCTCTAAGACATACGTGCAGAATATGCCTAGATTCAGCAGATACAAATCAGCAGTGTTGCATTAATTTCAACAGAGACATACCAGCCCACACCCACTCAAGGTTGGCTCATGGACAGAGGAACAGCTCATTCTCTTGCCAACCAAGAGAAATCGGCAATATCCTTATTCTGTCCCCCACTTTCCATAAAATGCACTGTTGGATTGCTGACAAAGGCAGAACTTTTTCCTACTACACCGGGAATGATCCTACCCCAGAATGTTTTTTAATACATTCAAAGGAAGTTGAGAGCCCTCACCCCATGGAATTAAATGTCTCCTTTTATCATTGAGGAGGAGGTTCTCATTGCTTTGGAGAAGACAGCCAACAAGATAGGGAAAATGTGAGTCATTTAAAGTCTAGTCGATTTAAATTAGTCTTCCAAGCAAATTCCCTGCCAGGTAATTTGTGGCCTAGAAGCCTCTGAAATAGTTGATCAGACTGTTGAATGATTCATCAATAAAAAGCAGAAGAAAGATAAGGAGCAACTTTTCAGGCAGCCCAAATTAGCTGGAATCGGAAAATAAACTCTGTGCTACTGTCTCAAATTGTGATTTTTTTAAAAATGTGCAAAGAATATAGTATTTGATTCTAGAAATGTATTACCTAATTAATTGAATAGGGGTTTTGTTCATTAGTTCTTAAAAGTATTTCAGCCAAGCATGTGATAGTCATTGAACTGGTTTTATTTGCTCACAATTTCAGAAACGGATCCAAAGGAGCAGCCCTGTAGTAATTGGGAAGGAATAAACCCAGCCCTGCAAGCAATAAAAGTGAGGAAAGATACATTTCACAATGAAGCTGAAATGGCTTTATCCAGTTTTACCCTGTGAGTCACGTCAGCAGTTGCCAGAAGCAACCAGAAAAACAGAATACTGAAATCCAGAGAAGAAGAAAAAGTCCATGTTTTTGAACTGATATCATTATTTTCTTGATCTGAAGCAACTTCTGCATAGTTTTCAGCTTTTAGTTTACCAGTTGTAATTTTTTCAAGCTTGACTCTGACATTTGTGATCTTACAGCTTTTCTTTAAATAACATGAGCATAAACAAAATGATCAGGAACATTCATGAATCCTGTTGGTTGATGTCGAATGGCCTCTATTGGTTAAATACAATAAGACTTATAGCTCTTGCAGCAACCCTGCTCACTAAATTATTCATGTATTTTATATTGCGGATCTATAGTTAAAACACGTGGTATTCAGCAGATTCTGACCAGTTCTGGAGAACTGGAAGTAGTAGTTCAGAAAACTGCAGATACCACCTCTGACTGGAGATTTTACAGTATCCTTCCCCTGCCATGCCCACCAAGCCACGCCCACATAACTGGTAGTAGAAACATTTGAATCTCACAAGATTATTTATTTAATGGGGGTTTATAGCAAAAGCAGGACTCATCAATCAGGTACTACAATAGCAGAGATGTCTAGATGAAAATAATAGCTTCTATTACAAGAAAATTACAAGATTTGTTTCTTCTAGTTCTAGTTCAGCATCTAGGTGCTAAATGCTAGGACTATATGGGCTTTGGCGCAGTCTCTAAAACTGTTTTAGAGCATACGGGAGCATGAACATGACACCTTTGTGTAGCACTTTAAAACAGCCATATCTTTTTCCAAGAATCCTATGCTTAGAAGAATCATCTAAAGTCTGGAACAGAAGTGCTGTGCTGCCAACTAAATGAAACATACTGGAAAGGAGATCAAGCATCTGTCCCTAAACTCAGAATTTCCAGACTACATCAACAATTAATTATGGAAGTCACAGTCCCAAGAAATTTGGAAAATACTATGTTGAAGGAAGAGTCTCTTAAAGAATGGATTGTCTTTCGTTAAACATGCCAGAGAGACATTGTATATCACAATCTTTTGATACTGTATACAGGGGTGGGCTTCAAAAATTTTAGCAGTGTTCTCTGCCCGGTTGCTCAGTGGGCGTGGCCATGGTGGGTGTGGCCTAGTCAGCCTCCTGCACCATGGCGGTGGGGGGTGTTTTTGCCCTTCTCGGACTTCGAGGATTTCCTTGAGCCCCCGGGAGGGTGGAAACAGCCTCCCTGGGCTCTGGAGGCTCTTTGGAAGCTGGAAATGGGCCCATTTCTGGCCTTCCCGAACTTCCGGGAGGCCCGTTTTTCACCCTCCCTGAACCTCCACACATGCCCTGCATCCAAAATGGGCCGCATGGGAGAAGCAGTGTGGAATGGGTGAGGCCAGCCAGGAGTGGGATTTGGGGGTTCTCCAAACTGCACAGAATTTTAGCTAGGAGCTCTCCCAAACCCCTAGCAGTGCACCCCTGACTGTATAGCATTACACATTCAAGTGTTTTCCAGTTCCTCTTATAAACATTTAGAGTAAAGGTAGTCTTTGATTTGCAACCATTTAATTAACAGCTATTCAAAGTTACTAAAAATGTAACTTACAATTGGTTCTTACACTTACAACTATTGCTATCTTCCCACAGTCACATGATCAAAATTTGCACGCTTTTCTCTCTCTCTCTCTCTCTCTCACACACACACACACATATATATGCGTGCAAGGGCTAAATAGATTAATGACATATAAAGGCAAAGATCTCTGAAATGGTAGCTTAATGCTCTGACGATGTCATAGGCTGATGAAAGCTTAGTAAGTACATTAAATGTAATTTTAAGCTCCAGACATCACAGGATGTCTGGTTTCTTCTTTTACATACATACACACACACACACACAACACACACACACACTCACATACATACACACAATGGGGTCACATGATTACTGTTTACAATCTTTCCAGGGGACTTCCAACAAGCAAAGTCAATGGATGAAGCCAAATTCACTTAATGATCACAGTGGTTCACTTAACGGCCATGGCAAAAAAACTTGTAAAATCGGATGGTACTCGCTTAACAACCACATCACTTAGCAATAGACACTCCAATCCCAGTTGTGGTCATAAGTCAAGGACTACCTGTATATTCTACCAAACTCTTCACTTTAGGAAAAGAATGAATAAACCCAATAAAAAATAGGTTCTGTTCAGACCATTGATCTTATTATATTTTCCTGATTAATAATAATGTTAATTGTGGTGCCTCAAAATGGAACCAAAACCTATGGCTGTCGAATAGGCCCTAGGCTTCTGTAGGAGGATCAAATCCAGAGCCTAACATTATCTGCTGCATCACTGCAAATTGCAGTTTTAAGTTGAAGGTTGTTCCCCTTTCTTTTGATGTTGAGCAATATAAAAATTGCACAGATCTCTTAGATTTAAATGCACAGAACATTGCTTGAGGGAAGAGCACAAGAGCTCTGTAGGGGTATTGGTACCACATGCACTTAATTCCAGATTGCACTGGGACAATGATTCATCATTAACCCAATGCTGTGTAAAGAACCATTGCTGTTCAGTGACAGACAATTTGTGTTCAAGGCAACAGGCGGCATTTTCAGGGGCCCATGTCAACAGGATCCAGAGAGGCTCTTTTAACAACGTCCCCCTGGCCCTTGTTCTCCTTCCCAGTCACAACTGTTGCTACAGCTACCAAAATCGTTATTAACATTGCAAATGAAGTCTTGGTGGGTGGGGGAAATGTCTTGCCGTCTTTGGATTACCTGTCAGGGAGGCTTAAATCAGAAATAGAGCCTCCTTTGATGGGGCAGCCCATCCTTTTAAGTGGAGAGGGCAGAGGCAGCAAGCCATTCCTCTGGATAAACATTTGAGATTTTGTGGAAACAGTCAGAGGCGGAGTGGGGGGGCGGGGAATCCCAAACCTAATTTTCAGCCCTTTCAGGAACCGTTGAATGGCAAGGAAAATTCCACCGAGGAACACAAGGTCTCCAGGGAACTGCTGTGACCTATTTAAGGCAAAAGTCTTGGGGTGGGGGGTTGAGAGAGAGAGAGAGAGAGAGAGTATGTGCAGAGGGGAAAGGAGAAACGTAGCCGCTTTTTTAAAATGCAAAAGTTGTTTAACCAGATTCTCCTGTCCTGACAGAACATGGTGATTTTGCAAGGCCGAAGCTCTGGATATTTTCCCCAATGGTTTACTTTTTCTTCCAAGATATTCCACCCTTGGCAATAGTCTGTAAACACAAATAATTCAACTTGCACTGCTCCTCTCGTTTAAATGACAGCTTGCTATTTAATGGTGGAGTAACTGGCTCCTAAAAATCACCAAAGTCCCCTTCGCACAACACAGCCAGCCCAGGGATTCCCCTCCCACTTGACTCACATTCTCCCTTTGGCATTACAGGAACCAGGATGACTGGGTCGATTTCCCCCCCGCCCACCCCCAGCTAAATCTGCATTGCTGTTCTGTTTAAAAGAAGGCTGGGGGGACTATAGGGGCAACTGATACAAGGACCTAGCCCAGGAGATCCTTTGTTCGGTACAGTGGGGGTTTTGTTCCCCCCAAAGATGTGTGGCCTTCAGCTTCCAGAGTTTGCCTGCCAGCATGAGTTGAAGTTCAAACATCTTAAAAGAGTCTGGGTTTTAAAAAATACTGGCTTAGCCGAAACAAGATCAGTTCAGTTGGGAACAAATCTAAACCCATCTGGGTTAATTGGTAAGAAACTTTCAGAGTTTGGGAGTTTATACAACACTGTCTTCCCAATGTGGGAAGTTAGCACCCACCCCTCTCCTAGAAGAATGAAATGTCCTGGGAAATATTAAAAAGGCAGAATATTTCCCCTAAAGAGAGTAGAAACTCAGAAGCAGAAACTCACCTCAGAGAGGCAGAAACTCAGCCCCATCTTTGCTAATGGGCCGTTAAAGCCTAGGGTTAGAGTATTTTACATAATAAAGGCCTCTACCCATTTCACCACTTGGCCTGGGAAGATTGTATCAGCCAACACTCAGGTGAAGCCATGTGGTCCAGACTAAGCCTACAAAGTTAGTTAAGACCCCCGCCTCTGGGAGTCTGACAGCCAATGGGATACATTTCTTGCACAGGAACAGGAAACACTAAGGTGGGGCCCTAAGAGAGGGTATATAAGGGTCTCTCAGCATCTTGGCCCTCTCTTCTCTTTTCACCTTGAAGCATGTGATCATCCTTTTCACTTTGGAGCTCCAAGCCATGTGGTCCTGTCCACCATTAAACCATCTTTCCAAGCAGCCTCGATGTTTCCAGTGTATATTTCCCACTTGGAACTGAACCCAGAAGGATAATTCTTCCAACACCCAGTAAGGATGTCACATAAATAAGGCCAAAGAGCTGGGAGCACATTTGCAGAAAAGAAAATACTAAAATCTCTGAAGCAGGTTTTTAAGCTGCACCCCCACTGCAGGATAGTGAAGCAAGGAAACACTTATTGCATGAGTGATGTCCACTCACCCGTGACATTCAGCCCTCTGTTTCTACGCCTGGTGCTTTAAAAGAGCGCTTTCTGATCTTCAGTTTGTCATGATTTTATTCTTTCTCTTGGCTCACTCTCTCCATATCTCCTTCCTTTCCTATTATCTGCTGGCCACACGGAAGCAAGCGGCTCCATAGATCAGACCCTACTCCTGATGAAGGGAAAAACGTCCTTCCAGCCAAGTTCAACCTCTTGTTTTCCTGACAGCGATGGAGAATTAGCTTGCCATGGCTTTTCTCCTGGGTTTTTTGTCAACTATGTTCTTTTACATCCTTTAAAGAAATAGATGATACTGACTCACAACACAAGAATTTCTGGTTTCCCTAAAGTACTTTAAAGTGAAGTCCTGACTCAAGAAGACAGTTCCCTGATAATAATAAGTAAGTCTAAAAAGGTTTTTTCTTTTACAAAAAGATAAAATAAAGGCATTTGCTTCTCAAGTTGTTTTTCAAGCTGAATCTTTCCTGATTTGGAGCCCAAATAGGCTGTAATATCATTCTCCTGCTACAGGAAATAATTAAAATGTTACTATAGGTGATAATATCCCTCTTCTTTTCTATTTCCCTAGTGTAAACAATCTTTTTAAAATTACACACACACAAGCACACAGAGTCATAGCTGGTGAGATAGGAACCAGCGCTGCTTAGACCAGAATAACTATCTAAATATGAAGACTTCCAATCCTGAAAGAATGGCCAAGACTCAGATGACCAGAAACAGCAAGAGGAAAATATCTCTTAAGATTTGTAGGCTTGATTTCTGTGTTCTACATCAGGCAAATATTCTATGTATAGATGATTTATTTTTCTCTGCCATAAAGCAATTGATCTAGCAACAATGTCATTGTTAAGTAGTTCCTAAACACAGGTTTAAATTCTGGAGCAATATAAATTTGTAGTCAGACTTGACCTGAAGTCTGATATGAAAAAGTCAGGACACCAGAATATACTATGCATATTTTTAAGCAATTGTTGCCAAGAGATTGTACTGCAAAATTATTTTAATCAGAGATACAAAGGAGGTTCCAGCATAAATGTTATTTAAGTCTGACATTGTAAAAATGAACAATAATGAAGCGAAATGAAGAGGGAAGGGGAGGGACATCATAGTTTCATTTAGTGTCATCATTGCAAAGCAAGTGCAGTTGGTAAACTTAAGATATCAAGGACCATCAATGCTACATGGGCTGCAAGTTGAAAATCTAATTTCATAAATAGGGTGCTTATGCAATGCTTGAAATACTTGATAGGAAACTTTGCTTAAAGCTATTCAGTAGAATTAAAATAGAATGCCCTGTTTAGCAACCACAACTGGGACCTGAGCTTGGTCTTTAAGTGAACCTGTCACCAAGTGAAACAGATTAGACTTTTATTTTACTTAAAGCTTTTCTTTGCTTCACAAACTTGTGACGGTGGTAAAAATGAGGACTGGTTGCAAAATTACTTTATCACCATTATAACTGCAAACAAGTATAAGGCAGTTACTGAACAAAGACTATAATTTGTTTAATCAGTGCATTTATAAAGCACACACATGCACACACACACACACACACACACATATATATATATACAGAGACATATGATTACTCAAATATTGCATAATTTTCTTTTTTCCCTCTTTCTTATAATCATATAGCAGTGAACTCAGAAGTTTTGCACATTGCTAGTTTTAGAAAAGTAGATCAGGCAAAAGTAGATCTGAATGCATCACTTCAAAGGATCTTTTTCCAAAAAGTTTTGGATGGGATATTCTTTCTTTGCTCCATCCAGAGTTAAGGATATGTCCATTTACTTTTAAGTCAATGCTTGCTCCAGAACTTCCATGCTCTGTGTTTACCCCCTAATGCCAAGCTTTCCATCATCTATAACACTACAGGAAACTCTTTCAAAGACTGCCTCTTAATCAGGAAGGCTCACAGACAAAACACTGATTAGAAGCAGAGGAACACCTTGGGTCAATGAAGAAATGCCAAGAGAAGGGCTTTGCGTCAGCAATCTCGGCTTTCTAAGTGATGTTTATGTTATCTTCCAAGAGTTAGCAATGGGGATTCCCAGCCCAGCTATGTACACCAAAATAATTATATCTACTGTAATCTACTGCCAGTTATATTAACAGTCAGCTATTTCTTGCTAGCATATACTGTCCAACATTGCCTAGAGAAAAGTAGGCAAAAAACTTGACTCCTAGTACCGTCACCTAGTGTTTGTGATATATCATGCTTCTTATCCCCTTCAGCCGATTGAGGAATCCAGGACCAATTCAATCCCAAAAGGGAACTTTGAATGTGATTGTTAGGTGTTCCTCTCACCTTGGCAAATAAGCTTGTAAAATGCACTAATCCCCTCAAATGTTTAATGCCTGTCTTTGGTGTAACTCCCTTCAAAACAGCCTCCTTTAAAATAAAATAAAAATTAAATCCAGGCCACTTAAAATCCAGGCCACTTAAAAGCACAACTATAATGACGTGAGAAAATACATGAACAAAGCTGAATACCATATATATATATATATATATATGAACAAAGCTGAATATATATATAGGTGTGGCCCACTCATGAAATAGTGATAGATTAAGAAAAGGTAGGCCTTTTTTTCCTTTTATGATTGCACTTTAATGATTGCACGAAAACATTTGGAAATGGTGCAGCGACAGCTGACCTGAAAGTGCAGATAGGCCCAAATCAAATGTGTCAGCACAGCCATTTGTCTGCCTTTCTGACACTTTTATGGCATTTTTCTGATTCATTTTTAAACCCAACCAAGCTTTCAGGACAGGAACAGCCTGGATTGCTTATCAAAGGCCTGAATTGATTGATTCCCAAGGACTTTTTATAAGGCTGCAGGCTTTTTAGCCCCAAAGTGAACAAACTAGGCCGAAGCCTTTGCCCTTCATGTACTGTATGTTGTGTGGATTTCAAGCTTTGGGAACATTGATGGCCAGATGGGTTTTCCTGCTTCTTCACCATGTTCAGAAAGCAAACACCAGTCATTTTCCCTTTCTGTAGGCAATTCTTGGAGAACACAGGATTTACATTTGCATGAGCAAACAATATCAGGGGTCATAGACATGGAAGGAATTAGAAGGCATTTTAGAGATGGTTTCTGCAGAGTTAGGCAACAAAATATTTGGCATGGAACATGGAAAAGCAGACAGAGAATTGTCTTTTTGTATTAGATATGGAGTGAGCTCCTAACCTGGAGAAACCATTTGTGGTTTGTCCTTTCCCTGGGGTACGCAGAAAATGCAGTGATCCCACTGTTTCATTTAATTCCAAAATTCCACTTTGGACAATTGAACAAAATTTAATTGGACAAAACTTTAATGGTCAAAATGAACAAAAATTGATTGGACACTGGACAAAAATCCCACACTGGACAATATATGTTCCAGTTTATATTTGCCTGTTTTCTTTAATGTGAATTTTTATAAGAGTTTGATTGCACTAGATCTGATGCTTGCAGGCACGTGGGCAGGATCTTTAGAAGGCTACACATTGTTCTGTAGCATGTTTATTAAGCTGAGCTGTCTATTTTATTTCATTTTGGAGCTCTCTTATATAATAGCATTTCATTTCTTGCATAGAATAATTCCCAAAAAATTCTCTCCCCCACCCCACCCCAATGAACTGGCAGGCATTATACTTCAGGGTGAGAATTTAATTGTATACAGATAAATAGTACTTACTAATTTCACACAAAAAAGGGGGCTGCCAAAAATGTCACTTTAAATCCAGTTTCTGGATCCATCTGCAATGTTCTTTCCTCTCGGATCTTAGCAATAGGGCTGTGTCCTCCAGTAGAAATAAAAAAAATAGTTTGACTAGCAATGATGACATTGCAATTATGTAATTATAGGAATATTTCCAGAAAATAGTTTTAGAAGCAACTTTTTTTTTTAATTTTTCAGCTGGGGCACACTTTCCTTTAAAAGGCTTTCAAGGAATGCAGGAGACATGGCTGATGATGCAATGACTGTCTCTGCAACAGATAAAAATTTCAGCACATTTCCCCCCATTGGAGGGAGATTTACTGCAACAACTTAAACTATATGATAAACACAGAATCATGCCATCAAAAAAAAACATATTGTCCTTGTTTTGTCCTTGAATTTCAATGGCATGATTCTGAGGGGTTTGGAGGGCTGCCAAAATGGAGCTTGTGGGGTCAAATGCAGTTTGTGGAGATGGAAGATGGGTTATTTATCCATGCGTGAAAGTGAATAATACATGCTCTACCAAAAATAACCATTCTATAAAGAATGGTCATCCATGAAGTACACTTTCTGGACAAGTGTGCAGGTAGGAGGGATGCATTTAAAATGGTTGCCAGAAAATTGAAACTATCTCCCTTGTTGATCACTATATATGACTAGGTATATAATTTAATGCTTTATAGGTATTCCTTGTGGCTATATTGAAAATGGTATATTAAATACAGAAAAGGAGATAACATTCTTTTCTGTGGGAAAATCATTTTGCTTTCCTGGAAAATAAACCTGGAACTTACTGATCCATGGCTTTTGTATGTTCACAGGCAATAAAAGGAGTGTGGCTTGGAATATGCAGTTCATTTCAATCTAGAACAGGTGAATCTTTTTGTTGTGATGTGCCAAAAGTGCACTCATGCGCACGTGCCAGCACCCACAATGCAATGTGCCTCCCCACCGCACATGCATGCACAACATCCCGACACCCCCTTATCTGCACTGTGCATGTGCGCGCCTCGCAGCTGATTTTCGGCCCGTTTGAGGCCTTTTTCACCTGGGGACTCCTGGGGACTCCCAGGGAAATACCAGAAGTGACAAAACAGGCCCATTTTTCGGCCTCCAAAGGCTGCAGAAGCTTCCCTCGAGCCCCCGGGAGGGCAAAACAGCCTCCCCTGGGCTCCAGAGGCCCTCCGGAGGCTGAAAACGATCACTTCTGGTATTTCCAGAAGGCCCGTTTTCAGCCTCCCAAAGCTGCAGAGGCTTCCCTCAAGCCTCTGGGAGGTCGAAAATGGCCTCAAACAGGCTGAAAATCTTCTGGGAGGCATGCGCATGCACAGTGCAGGTAAGTTTGGCTGGGGCTCGCGTGCCCGCACAAATGGCTCTGCGTGCCACCTGTGTCATGCGTGCCATAGGCTCGCCATCACGGATCTAGAACATACATTCCTTTAATACAGTTTCCAATGGAGTGAGAAAGACTATTTTTATGAGAAGTGGGGAAAGCTAGACTTCCTTGGCTGTAGGAGAGAATGACATTTAACAACTCTATCAGCATTTAATAGAATAAAACAATTTTTTTTTCAATGAAACGAAAATGTAAATACTATACATTGTATATTCCCAACAGTAAATTTTAGCTTTAGTTCAAGAGCGTGGGAGAAGGAATATATGAGAAAGCAACACTGATGTGTTGAATAAAAGTATTGCAACAGTTCTTCTCATACTTGCTGATTCCTTAAAACAGTGTGCATAGAGTTCCCAGTAAGTCCTCATCTGATTTCAAAGACCAAATTACATGTGAAACTTAAAGACCATTTGCAGATTGCTTGTGATGCCACAGAAGATTTATTTATTGGTATCCTGAATTCATTACAATTCAAGGAAGTGAACATACTCTTTCCTCCTCCTCCTTTCCCTACAACAACAACAACCCTGTAAGGTGAATTGGGCTGGGAGAGAGTGACAGGCCTAAAGTTACCCATTTGGCTTTCATGGCTAAGGTGGGACTAGAACTCAGAGTCTCCTGGTTTCTAGTTTGATGCCTTCACCACTAGACCAAACTGGCTCTCAGATTAAAAAAGGTTCTTAATGTAAGATTCTCCATATTCTTGCCACTTTCATATGAGATGTCAGAGATGCAGTCTGTAACGCAAGGACATTATTACTTATTCTGCATTTCCAACTAAATGTGCTGTTAGTGATTTCCATATCTATTGCTTTGGTCAGAGACAGCCCAGAAGACAACAGCAAGACCTGGCCTTTAGGATTGGCTGTCTAACATTGAAGAATCAGCAACAATGGAAAAATTATGATATTCATAGCATAGTGTAACCAAATTCAAACAAAAAAGTGAACTTATATTTATATCACACATCAAGCCAAGCCAAGACACTTAGAAAAAAGTGTTTTTGAAGAAAAAAGAAAAACTGTTTAAAAATAATTGCGATCAAAATGATCCAAATAAAAACAAGCAAGTATCACAGAAGTCCAAAGTATAGTGTAAAAATATTCAAGCAGCAGTTAGCATCTAGGAAAAAAGGGCAACAGGGAGGAAAAAGAGAAGAAGGCTACCAGAATGTTAATTTTATTTGATATATTTTGCTTTTTTTAAATAAAAAAAATATTTATATAACCATCTTATTTCCATCTCAACCTTAACCCCAGTGTAATGCTCATTCTTTTCCTTGTCCTTTCCTTTCTTTTGTTGCTTGTTTTACTTAATTAAAAAGAGAAAGAGAATAGAGTGGAGGAAAAACAATCGCAATAAGAAAAATTGTTCCGCTCTGTCTTCCATGTTGCTTTTTAGCTCTGTGTGTGACATTCGGTGTAGGTTGAAAATGGGTTTAAGTAAATGGTCCTCTCTACCCAGTTCCACCCCCTGCCCTACCAGGCAATATAGAAAATCATAGAAAAAGGAGTTTAAGAAATTCAAAGTGGAGAGAAACTGTTCCCCAGTAAGAATACACAAGTCATTTGTGTATCAGAACCAGTTTCATTTTAGCAGGTTAAGCAAATACAATATAACCATTCTGTCCCTTGACTTGCCTCAAGGCCTCAAAACATATTTTAAAAGGCCCAATCCATTCTGGGTGCTGGTCAAGGAGGATAGATGGTGGCTCCCATGTGGTCCTTGAGTCACACTTTGCACTTCTATGATATTAACACTGGAAGCAAAACCAGGATAAAAGATTGGTCAGACACAAGTCACTATTCACTTTTCCAAATAAATACAGATAGTCTTTGACTTACAACTATTTGTTTAGTGCCTGTTGTTTAGCACTGAAAAAGTGAATTATGACCATTTTTCACATTTATGATTGGTCATGTGATCAAAATTCAGAAGTTTGGCAACTGACTCAGATTTATGACACTTGTAGTTTCCTTTTGCTACCTGTCAATGGACAAGCCAGATTCACTTAACAACCATGTTACTAACTTAACAACTGCAGTGATTCACTTAACAATTCTGGCAAACAAGATCATAAAATGGAGGTGGGGGGGGGATTGGAATCACTTAACAACTGTTTTACTTAGCCACAGAAATTTGGGGCTGAAATTGTGGTCATAAGTCAAGGATTACCTGCATGTCATCTTGACTTGCTCCTGAAACTGTCAGGCATTGGCCAAACCTCAGGGAAGAAATGTGTCTTTCGTGGGAACTGCAGTTTGAACATATTCTCCTTGTATTGTTGATGACTTGACCGGCCTTTTGTCTTTTTCTGGATGAACAGATGTGTGCAGAGTAATTTGCATACTTTGTATGCCCTAATGAAAGATGGATTGGAGCTGGCAACATCAGAGCTGCTTGTCTTGATGCATTAACATTCACCAACCAATGGATAGCATTGATTCAGAAGTGCATACCCAAAATAATGTCAGTGAAGCCAAAAGAGAAACATTTGATTCAATCTACACCAAAGAAAGCTGTCATCCTGGAACATGAGAACAGCCAACCAGTGGTATGTGGTCCCTTTAGCCTCATTTGATGACTTCCCAAACTTTCTAAGATCACAAGAGTGGTAGTTCATTGATTTTTAACTGCACAGCTAAGAACTTAAATAATTAAACTACATTAATGTTTAGCATATGTATTATGTCTTTTTCAAAGTCCAAAATCACTATTCCCCACCATAAAGGAATACTGGGCCAATACTAGGCCTCCCTCCCAGCCCTGGGCAGAAATGTCCATGTGTAGAGCCTATTCACAATTCAACATCATAATTAAATTGAAGTGCAAATCTCTCGATATACTGTTATTTACTTGTGATCCAGAACATATTATATACCTCCAAAAGTAGAAGACTTGAATCTATGCAGTTGGCTTCAATATTTTCAGTTAATTCAAGGAAACCCTCAAGATTGTTTAAAAAGGAAGTGTGATAAAAAGAATAACTTTTTCCTCCTTTCAAAAGGAGAAAAATATTCACTCCCCAGTTATACACACCCAATCCATAAGTGCTTACAGTTGTTCCTACTCTGCAAATCATAGTGACTTTCCATTTCTAATTTTAAACAACAGTTGTGAGGCAAAACAAGTTGTTCTTTAAAATGCCTTCTTTTTGTAACTGCTTTCTTTCAATCCAGACTGCAGTATTCTTGCAGAGGCTGTGGTGGGGTGGCTTTTACCACTCACAAACCCCTCTGGGCTGTCCTGTTGGCCCTTCTCTCCTTGCTACCATCTCAGTATAAATCACTGCTCATGTTATAACTGAACTAGCCATAACATGGAAGTGTGAAAGAATCTCTAGCACCAAGTCTGTTGATTCCTTCCTTCCCCATAACTTTTCCAACTGGGGTAGTCTCATGCCAAGATAAGTGAATAAACACTTAATTGTTTTTCATTGCAGAGTCCTGAAAAAACATACAGTTTTATCCAGAGGATAGCTAATGCAAAAGCACTGTGTTCAATGAAAATACAGCAACATCAGTCTCTAATATCAATTTCTACAAGAATTATATTGGCCTTTCAAGATGGAATGCACAAAATACTTAAGGTTGGTTTCTAGAGATATCGGAGAACCAGGATACAGTAGAAATAAAGAATATTGAGAGTATCAGCTTTGTTAATGTTCATCTAGAAAGCTTTGGGATTATTTGGTATTTTTTTCAACTTAAAATTCCGCACAAGTTTATTGTATTGTGTGTGATGGGGCTTTGTAAGAAGTAGCATGAAAATAAAGAAAATGAGACTGTAAGCACAATTCTGCTGGTTTGGACCCCAGGCCCATCTAATACAGAAATTCTTATAGTGCTTAGCCAACTCCACAGCCAATGTTTTCCCCAGTATTCTTTGTCACATGTTGACCAATCAAGAACTCACAAACATAGAGAAACACTTTTGCTCCTTTTTACTCACTATTTAAACTGACCCATAAGATGGGGTACCTGGTAGTCTGATATTCTATTGATTTGTCTCATCCTCATTAAACCCATTTTAAAATGGCAACCATCACTACAACTGGTGGCAATGAATGCCACTTATATGTTAAATAAAGAATGGCTCCTATTATCAGATCTGATTCTCCCTTTATTTTGTTTCAGTGGATGACTGTGAGTTCAAGGGAACAAAGAGAAGTGTTTCTCTCTGTCCACATTTTCAACATCATAAACTAATTGTAACTTGGTTACCTTTAGTTCTATTCATCCTAGTCTAAATATTGCAGTGTTTTATTCCTTCATCAAGAGATCTATCCAGGGGTGGGATTCTACAGGTTCGCACCTATTCGCTAGAACTGGTTGTTAACATTCTAAGCAGTTTGGAGAACCGGTTGTTAGAAGAAATTACTGGCCTAATCCTATAAGGAAGGCAGGAAAGAAACATTCTGGAGTTGCTTACAGAAACTGCCTCTCCGTTAACCCTTATTACATTCTTGGCAGGACTAGACTTCTTGTCTCAGGAACGTCTCTGGAGTTTTTTTCCCCTCCTTTGCTGGTACTTTGCATTCAAAGTTACAATGGCACTGAAAAAAGTGACTTATGATTGTTTTTCACACTTAAGACTGTTGAAGCATCCCCAGTCATGAGAAGCCAGGGGAGGAGATGCATGCCTCGATGTTGAGTTGGCCATGCCCAGCCAGTCACATGACCACCAAACCATGCCCACCAACTAAGCTACGCACACGGAACCGGTTGTTAAAAAATTTGAATCCCACCCCTGGATCTATCTCTCTAACAAATTACCGGTACGTTTTTTTTCTAGATCCACAGTATCTTGTTAAAGGTGTGGTTACCAGAATTATACAACCACCCCAAAAACAATATAAATGTATATAAGCATTTTACTCTGTAGGCATTTTTATTTGTAGTTTCCTTCTTAATAATTCCTAGCACAAAATTGGCTTTTGGACAGCAGTATGGATGGACTAGGTTGACTTTCTTTATTGAACTGTTACTACTATTCCAAAACCTCTTTGAAAATCAATATCTACCATCTCAGGTCTTTCTCATATATGTGTAGAATTAGAAAAATATTTATTTATGTACAGTATTTGTACCAGCACACATTACTTTTTATTTACTTATGTAAAACTCACTATGTAAAACTGCCACTTTAATACCCATCCATCCAATGTATAGGTAAATGTGTTACAAGTAAAATACAATCTGGTTCTCAAATTGAACAAGGCGCCATCCCTCAAATATGAAAATTTTCTATTTTTCCATGTAATTGGTGATTTGGGATGGCAACCCTGCAGACCTGGAGGCATTGTATGCAGAAAGCATGAACTTCTCTTTTTTTCAGTGAGTTGTGCAGAGCCTCAAAATGTTTGATAAGCATCAGCCTCTAGCCTTAATGCTTTTTCCCCAATCACTCTCAAAAAGTGGGAGCT
This sequence comes from Pseudonaja textilis, assembly GCF_049901715.1. Taxonomy (NCBI): domain Eukaryota; kingdom Metazoa; phylum Chordata; class Lepidosauria; order Squamata; family Elapidae; genus Pseudonaja; species Pseudonaja textilis. Next base: position 266,334,122 of record NC_141990.1, read on the forward strand.
ATGGGTTGTAGTCAGAAAAAGGGCCTCTCTGTAGATAACTCATGGCATCTCATTCTCATCTATAGCTTTTCTGGGTCTGCAGTGAAGTTTTTTCTTAAAGATAGAGGGTTTGTCTAACAATATAAAGACTGATTATCTTGAGACTTGATATTCTTAATGGTGGTAGAACATATTATTTCTATGACCTGACTAGCTGGGAGTTGAAGTCAACAAGTCTTAAAGTTGTCAAGGTTGGACATTCCTGGTGTACACCCTCATCCCCTAGGTTTCTATCACAAAGGCTATTTCACGGTCATGGATGACACATGGAACTAGAGTGTATGTTTTGCTCTAGGCAAAGATTGAGGGATCTTGTATACAGAAGCATCTGCAGCAAACTGCAACAATGCCAAAATAATGATGCCTCTGATGATGTAATCATGTACACCCTACAATTACAGACTGTGTCAGGAATAAATCACATTTGTATGATGACTTCATATATATGTTGTCCTTTGCCCTCCCATCACACACACTATTCCTTGTAGGAGGAGCAGATGTGGAACAGATGTGTTTACATTCAGGATCTGAAATCTACTAGTGTGGTATATTGAGCAAACCCCAAAACTAGTGCAAATGCAGGGTAAGAGAGAGACAAGAAAGGCATTGGCTTAAACAACCCACTAGAGCTTGCTGAATGAATTTTTGCCTATATAAGCCAAGGCATAAGGCATTCTTTACAAGACACGGTTTAATTATTTAACTCAATGCCTTTTTCATGAAATTATGTGCTGATCTTTGAATGTTTGTGATGTGATTAAAGTAATTGTATGATGTTGTCTATTGCATTGGATTCATTTGATCCAACTTTAATAAAATATAATGACATTCATGCTTAATCAAATGTAATATTCTTCAAAGGTTTGGCAAAGCATCATGTAAGGAATGGACTGGCATACAATTGTTGTAACAAATGTATGTTGACCCTTCTAAGTCATGCATATGAGTAGTGTTTCTGGGATTTGAATCAGGTATACCATAAGCTAGGGCTTTGTTGTTATAATTGTATTGACTTGGTAAGGAAACCAATCTGTCAGCTATAAAATACGTGCAAAGGTAGCCCTGTCTCTCAGATCCTATTGGCTCGATGTTGCGGATGAGACCATAGAGAGAAAGAGGTGGAAGGCTCTGTTCCTCACTTCAATTTCTTCAGGTTAGGCTGCCTGTTTACTTCCACCTCTGCCTCACCCCTCTCTGCCCATTGGAGAGGATGTAGAAGGAGGCCTGGGGTGGCTGCACCCTCACCTCCGGTCCATGGAAAAACAAACACAGCCCTTCTTCTGTTTGTTGTTATAGTGCTGGGCTTGCCTTCCATAACAAAACCCATTTCCCTGCAGGCAGCAGGCAGAGACTTGTTTGCTTATCACTCTGTCAAGGAAGAGGAGGCTTCAGAAGGCTTACAGTCTTCAAGCATTTATATCCTGTTGATAAACAGTACAAGAAGGAAAGGAAAGCTGTTCTTCTCCATTCTGGAAAACCTCTCCCTCAAGTTAGGCCTAGCTTAAGCAACTGCAATTCCTCATAGACTGCACTGAGGAGGGTGGAGGTGAGGCTTGGTGGCTGGCATAGAAAAGGATCCTTTTGGGGGGTGGGGGTGCTGTGTTGAGCATGTGTTTGTTCTTTCAAGTAATCTTATGTATTTTGAACCTTCCTAAAACTCCTTATATAGTTATGCTCCTATCTTACACAACATGGCTATTTTCACTTACCCATGCAATGCTTGTTGTCAACATGACTTGCATTACTGAAAAGAACATGACCCTGATCTGTGTGTGAGGGCTTGCACATATCATCAGACTAAATGTTGCAACCAACCATTCCCTCTCCTTTTACATTGTGCAAGCACATAGATCTTAAGACATAGCAGGACCCAAGAGGTCTGTGGCAGTTGAATGCAGACGTGAGCAGCTCAGTCACACCCAGCATCTTTTCAGGTTCATAGAAAGTCATCGGCCATGCATTACTTGTCAAGGTCCGTTTTTCAAATCAGTCATTTTTCACTACAACCTTGTTCCTGACAACCAATTTGAGATGCATTTCACTATGTTTCACTGAACTTTGACTTGTGATGACTCAAATGTTTTAAATCTGGCTGGATTCTTTCCAGACTACAGCTTACTTAAGCATGAAAAAGGCCATTTGTACATCAAAACTAACAAAAAGCCTGATCTTTGTGACTTTCAGTAAAATTATAGGTATATTTTTATGACAGTTTGACTGTACCTGTGCGGCCAATTGCAGGTGGTGGACGAACAGGAATTATCCAGCTCCTGGAGAATTTAAACTATTGTTTAAATATGTGACTTTTAATAAAGGAAGAATCACATCTGTTTCTTGGTTCTTCCATTTTTAAGAGCTTTCTTTTTAAAAACAACAACACTATCATGCAGCTTACTTGCATGTATTATTAAACTATCTTTGCTTGCAAATATAATGCAATGCATTAGAAGGAAAGCCAAACAAATATTTTAATGTCAGTTGTTACTAAATTATCAAAATGTGCCAACAAAGATTTCATGGTGTAGCTGTGCAGCATTGCATAGCGTATTGAATTCTTGGTTTATAGCTTTGTATGTTGTCACAGATGACTTATATCATTGCTGAAGAACTAAAGAAGTTTTTTGAATGAGAACAGAAACATTTTTTTAAAACCAAGAAAGTCCAGTTGCCTTTTAGAAGAAGCACTTTTGGGATATGTCATTATTTCACAGTTTTTGCACATTAGCAATGTACCAAGTAAATGTTGATGATGTACATGAATTGTCTTCATTTTTTGTGGAAAAAAATAGATTTGAAATTATAGACTTTTAAACATTGTAAATAGCTTGCACCAATGTGCATCTTTCTTGAAACATGATCAAAACTTTTAGGTACCATGGACTTCTAGAAACACTCTCTAAAAACCAAGCAGAATGGAAGTCTACTAAGTCACTTGTAAAATTTCGATCATAGATTAATACAGATTAAATGTGCCTATGGATAAAAAATACTTTACAATGTGTGGTACCCTCAATTTACAGAAAACCTATGGTCTGTCCCTGTGCTTGTTACACAGATCCAAACAGCAGAGGTGCTAGAGCAAACTAAAGTCAGACTAACTCTGGTAACATCAAATGCCTTTGCCAAGAATGAAGAATTTGAGGCCCTCCTGAGTGTATTACAGTACCAATCCTCTCTGAATATTGCTCGTGGCTGTGAATGATGGAAGCTAAGAATGCAACAGCAGTTGGAGATTTCTGGACTTCGTTATTGTACTAAGAATATTTTAGGCTAGTTGTGACCTCAGAAATTCTGATACTAGCAAAGACTCTGGAAACCATGAAATTATATATTTCCTCTTGAATCCTCCAGTAATACCAGGTGACATTCTCCTTTGTTCAGGTAAGCATATCTTCCCAGACAATGGAAACCACTCAGAGAAAAATTATACTTAGCAAAGGAGCCTCCCATCTCTTGGGTCTGGTCAACGTTAAGGTTATTTGGCAGCCCTGGAAAGGCTGTTCTTTACAGATGCAAAAGAAAGAGTGAGGGGATGAGTATTCTAAAGCCCTTAGTAATAAAAATACCTTGCAGAGACCACCACAACATCTGCTTTTCCCCAAAGCTTGGCTTTAAGCTTGCAGTCTCTGGATAGCTTCCATCCCAAACGCATGTCACATTTCCTCCCAATGAAAGCCAAATATTTACATTAATCTAGGGTCACTTAGAGGCTAGTCTGCTATCATAAGTTGGAAAAACTGCAGAGGAGACAATGGAGTCAGATGGATGGATTAACAGAGGCATCCAGAGCAAGTAAAGGAATTGGTTGTGTGTTTCAGCTGGAATCGATCAATTTGGAGAATCAGAGGTAATTTCAGGTGGAGAATCAGAGCTCTTAGCAACACAATAGATTGTTCCATCTTTGGGAAGATATCTGGGTAAAGCTTTGGAAACTATATTTTCAGGAGACTGGAAAAGTTTGAGTTTTCCAGGTTGAAATTAGTTTGTGCCCCGATCACTTTCTTTTTCAGCCTGTGCTTTGTAACAGCAGAAAACAAAGGTTATTTTACTCACAAAGCATTCATATACCAATGGCATAGGTGAAAGAACATCACAATTGGTAAAGATGCATCATAGGTACTGTAAGCTAAAACGGGGCTGGAACAACCATGTTCACATTATGCAACTGATCTCTGAGATCACCATTTGATAAAGGAATTGCTAAAAGAAAGAAACTAGGTATGTCTACTCTAATGAAAAGAAGGAATTGAGGTGACATGATAGCAGTGTTCCAATATTTGAGGGGCTGCCACAAAGTAGAGGGGGGGGGTCAACCTATTTTCCAAAACTTGTCCAGAAAGCAGGACAAGAAACAATGGATAGAAACTAATCAAGGAGAAAAGCAACCGAGAACTAAGGAGAAATTTCCCGATAGTGAAAAAAATAAACCAGTGGAATGGCTTCCCTTCAGAGGTTTTGGGTGCTTCAGCACTGGAGGTTTTTAAAAAGAGACTAGACCACAATTTATCTGAAACTGCTTGAGCAGGGGCTTGGACTAGAAGACTTCAAAGGGTCCCTTCCAACTCTGTTATTCTGTTATCTCCAAATTGGATGATATCTAAGATAATCTTATAGCTGCCTTCAGGAAATATTTAAATTAGGCTATTACTATAGAGTCTGACAGTGGGGCATAATGGCTGAGTGGTTAAAGATTCTGAGTTTGTCATCTGGAAAGCTGACAGCCCGGGTTCGAGACCTCCAGTGACAGGGTGAGCTCCCATCACTTGCCCTGAATCCTGCAAATCTAGCTCTTCGAAAGCATGCAAATGCAAGTAGATTAATGGGTATCACTTTGGTGGGAAGGTAAGAGCGTCCCATGCACTTTGGCATGTAGTCATGCTGGCACATGACCACAGAAAGGGTCTTGAGATAACACTGGCTCCCTCGGCCAAGGAATAGAGATGAGCTCTTCCCTCTAGAATAAAAAATGATTGGACAGGGGAAACCTTTACCTTTACAGAATCTGACATTTATAATTCCTATTACCACCAGGCCCACCACAGCTCATTGGTTTTGTTGGTTTTCAGGTACTTGCTCTAGTTTTTTTGTCATCTATGTATAACCTGCAATCATATATTCCATCTTCCTTATTAAACACAACAAGCTTGGTCCTTGATACAAATTTTTCAGATCTATATCACCACTGCATCATACAGTTAATCTTTCATTTGTTGCAAATTACCAGGTTCTTAGACAACATGCCATCATCTGCATAATGCATATATTGATATCCCTAGTGAACATATCTCTAACACAACAAATATTCTTTATACATTCATCCGTAAATAGTTGTTGTACATCCTTCTATCTATCTCTGCTAAATGTGTGGTTGTTGGTTTTGCATGCTTTTTTTAAAATATACCACTCTTATTCTATTCAGCAACAAAACATCAGTTCCACAGCCCTGCAAAACACTCCATAATTCAAACCTGTATCATGTGTTTTCTCTATATTAACATAGTCAATAAATCTTATGTTTCTCAGTGACCTGCTGTAGAGCAAAACCTGGTCTGTACCTCCCCTGCTGACATAAAGCCTCATTGCACTTCCCAAATTTTGTGTGTTGTCACCTCACAACCCCTTTTGATCGGAGTTCAGTCAAACATTTTTAGGCACACATAACAAACTAATACCAATTTATTCTTCGTCTCCTTTGAATAGAGGTAATAAAAACATTTTTCCAGCCACCAAGCACAGATGTAGAATTCACAGACATATTAAACAAGTGGTGCAGCCACTTTGTAAGCATAACATGCCAACATTGTACTGTAGTCGCTCTATCTATACCTACAGCCTTGCATTTTTCAATATTCCCACAGCACTTATAACCTCCATTTCATATATTGTTTTTCTTGAATGCTAACATTTACACCACTGGTTTCTGTTCCAGTCTCCCATATATCTCTATTATCCCCTACAAATCTTTAAAATGTTTCTGCAGCATGCATTCCCTTACTTATCCAACATCATTTCATCTCTTTTATTTTTATCACTATCACTTAACAGATAATCAGAGTTAGAAGGGACCTTGTAGGTCATCTAGTCCAACCCCCTGCCCAAGCAAGAGACCCTACACCATTTCTGACAGATGGCAGTTCAATATCTTCTTGAAAGTCTCAAGTGATGGCGCTCCCACAACTTCCGAGGGCAAGCTGTTCCATTGGTTGATTGTTCTCCCTGTCAGAAAGTTTCTCCTTATTTCCAGGTTAAATCTCTCCTTGTTCAGTTTCCATCCATTATTCCTTGTCTGGCCTACAGGCGCTTTAGAAAATAGCTTGACCCCTTCCTCCCTGTGGCAGCCCCTCAAATATTGGAACACTGCTATCATGTCTCCCCTTACATTCCTGCCTTCACTTACTTCTAAAAACAGCTGCTTATTTTCAACAAAACAGGCTGGCTGAGGAATTCTGGGAGCTGAAGTTCACAAATCCTCAATTTGCTAAGATTGAGAAACATTGTTTTAGAGTAATCCTTCCTCTCCTGGGCTACAAGAGTCTACTTCTTTGCAACTATCATTTTCTCCCTATACAGATGACAGGATATAATTTGCTCATATAATTAGCTCATACTTGGCTAAGGTGCCCCCCCCCAGTCACAGCTTCTAACATTTCCTCATTCCACCAAACATCCTTTTTCCCATTTCCCATTTGTGAACCTTCATCTACCTCTGGGGCATTTTGCAACATGATTCTTTTCATCCTTTTCTAATTCCTGTTTCTTTATACAGGTAGTCCTCGACTTATGAGTGCAGTTGAGCCCAAGATTTCTGTTGTTAAGTGAGATGTTTGTGAAGTGAGTTTTGCCCCGTTTTACGACCTTTCTTGCCTCAGTCGTTCAGTGAATCACTGAGCAGTTGATCAATTAGTAATCCGGTTGTTAAGTGAATCTGGCTTCCTCATTGATTTTGCTGATCGGAAGGTCGTAAAAAGGACAGCAACAGTCATAAATATGAACCAGTGGCCAAGCACCTGAATTTTGATCACATGACTATGGGGAACGGTCGTAACTGTGAAAAACAGTCATAAGACATTTTTTTCAGTGCCGTTGTAACTTTGAACGGTCACTAAATTAACTGTTGCAAGTTGAGGACTACCTGTATCTACTTTTGAGAATTTCATCTGTCTTGTCATATTTTCATTAAGGTTTACATCTTCACTCCTTCTTCCAAGTGGATTTGCATCCAAGATCCACTCCTGACACTGCACAAAGATGATCTGTCCCACTTTCATGAGCCCTGTTGGCAATTTTCATTTTTTTATCAGAGCAATCTCCCCCTCCCCGCAACTCCAAACTAGGATTTGTTGTTATGGCACCTGCCCCCAGGAATGCTATTCCTCCAGAGCTTTGACCAACCTCCATGGTTTGCTTCTTTAGACAAGCCTTAAGGCTTCAGGTTGGGATGAGTGTGTGGGTTTTTGGAGGTCTGATTGTGTTATAAAGAATGTGGGTTTTTCCCTCTGGCTTAATCATTCTTGTCACTTAAGATTGCTTTATTTTCTTTCCTGATTTGGCTCTTTAGATTCTTGTTCCCTTCCCAGAGTCATGCTTTTTTATTCATTAATTCTTGTATATTGCCAAGAATAGTATTTATGGATGAATATAGAGGTGGGCAGCCACTTATTAATTTTAAAATAAACAAACCTTTTGCTGTATGTGCTTAAACCACAGATTTAAAACAGATTTTTAGTAAGCAGATACTCATCAAGCAATCAGTGTTTTCATCTGTTCTTGGGTCTTTGGATGTCTGCACCATTTTTCTGTACTCTCTTATCTCTTATCCCTCCCATCCATTCATGTTACCCAACTGAATATATCTCTGCCCCCCCCCGCCCCCGGATCTTATCTCACACTGTATTCTACACATTTCCATAGGTCATGATCACCACCAGATGAGCCCATCAAGTTTGACCTTTGTGGCTTTGGTCAATCAAAACTTTTACAAAGTTCCTTTGAGTAGGATAAACTAAATATAAATTAGGTTATTAGCCTTAGTCATACCCTTGCCACATGCAGATTCCCTGCAACAGTGAATTCAATACTTAGTCATTTTGGACAGAATTTGTCCAGTATATTACAAGCACAAAAAGAACATTGGGTAAGCATATTTCCTTTTCTATTCAGGAACAATTTCTAATCTAAACAATTCTAAAGAACAGGAAAGGGGAAAGGGGAAAGGGGAAAGGGGAAAGGAAAGGAAAGGAAAGGAAAGGAAAGGAAAGGAAAGGAAAGGAAAGGAAAGGAAAAGATATATGCCTTGAATGCAATCCTGAAACATCTAGAACACCACTTGAAACCTTAGGCATTGACAAAATCACAACCAGTCAATGCAAAAAGCAGCTTTACGGGAAACAGTTTATATCCTACAATACCTTTAACACCATCAAGCAACAACATCTGGGAAGGACTCAATGGGGTGGGTGGGTAAAAATGCCAAATCAAGTCTAAACATCTGGCTAACCACACCACAAACCATAATAATAATAATAAATGTTGGATTAAGACATAAATCTGGGAAGATTTCTGCAAGGCCAATCAAAAAAATCAAAATCAAGAAATGCACAGACTGCCTTGAGGGTAGGGAGTAGTTAGACTATAAATAACCATTAAAGAAAAGAAATGCCGGATAATGTGCATATGAAGAATGAAGCTTTAGTTTAGGCAATTATTCATCGTATAAGTTTTATTTTTCTCCTGACATACCTTTTGAGGCTAAATGTGAGTTGCAGTTGGAAACTCCGATTGCCCTGTTCTTTAAATACAGTACAGGTAGTCCACGGCTTACAAAAGTTCATTTAGTGACAACTTACTAAAAAAAAGTGACTTATGTTCGTTTTCACAGTTACAACCTTTGCAGCATCCCTATGATCAGGTGATCAAAATCCAGATGTTTGGCAACCGGTTCATATTTATGACCATTGCAGTGTCCCAAAGTCATCCAATCACCTTTTGTGACCTTGTGACAAGCAAAGTCAATGGGGAAGCCAGATTCACTTAACAACCGAGTTGCTTACTTATCAATTGCAGTGATTCACTCAATGACTAAGGAAAGAAAGGTTGTAAAATGGGGCAAAATTCACTTAACAAATGTCTCACTTAACAATAGAAATGTTGGGGTCAATTGTGGTCGTAAGTTAAAGTTTACCTGTATGTTAAACTAAAGCATGCTACTTCAGCCAGATAATAGTTTGACTATCTACATCTATGTATGGGGAAGGAGATTGTAACCATCTCTCCTGAGATGGTAATATATCTCAGAATTATCCAATAATCACACTGCATCAGATGCAAAACTGGAATAAATCTAGTGACCTTAATGTGACCAGGAGTATTGATACTGTGCTTGTGTTAATCAAATATAAGATTGATTATAATTGATATAAGACTGACTTGGCTTTCTGTTGCTTTCCCCCCCCTCACAACTATTTGCTAATATAAGAGTTTCCAGTTTCCTTCTGTATCAATTTAGTGGGTGAACCAAATCAGCAAGTACGTTGGACCTAAGCGAGACTTCTGAAAATTTGGCTGGCCAAGCATTCATGGATATAAGTTTCCTCGGCTTGGCCTCTTCCAGTTCTCATGGAACTGCAACTCTCAGTATTTTCATCCTTGGTAGCTAGGAATTCTGGGAGCTGTGGTCCAAATATATTCGGAGGATGCCTGATTGAGGAAGGCTGCATTAAAGACCCTTATATTTTCACAACTGCTCTCCCATATATTGCCCTTTTCTTTCCAAAATCCCACTTGTAGAACAATTACTGCAGTTATACTGTAGAGGAAGAAGACATTTTGACCATTGAATCTAATCTGTTGCTCAATGTCATATCCAAATTCAGGCATTCCAGTCTGATGGCTGCCTGGTCTTTACTCAAATGAACATTTAGGAAGCTCACCACTCTGTGAGTAATTGACTCCACCATCAACCAAGAACACTGTTCTTACTCTGAGTGTTTTGTTTCCAAATACTTAATTAGAATCTGCCTTCCTGGATCTTTGATTTATTATTTGATGTCCCTTCCTCTTCAATGAGAAATCAAGTGACCTTTTTTGTATGCAACTTCTTATTTCTTGAAAAGTGCTATCACAAGTATCATATCTCCTCAGTGATTCATCTTTTTACGGGACAAGCCACACCCAGCTTTTTGGTCTCTCTTCAATGCCAGGCTCCTGATTGTCCTCACAGATCATCTTTGCCTTCTCTGGTCCTTCTTAAAACAGGATGCCCAGAATTAAGCACAATATTTGAAGGTGGGATCTGACCAAAACAGAGCAAAGTGGAACAATTACTTTTGCTAATGTAACTTAACACTACATGTGAAGCATTTTTTTCTGCTTTACAGCTATTGTAGTTGTGATGTCTGTGAGTGGCAGACCCAAAGCCCCTGTTATGTTAGTATAATTGTGAACTAAGGTGGGCCTTGTCTGCATATTGGAGGCATTATATAACACAGAGAGAGGAAATACAGAGTTGTGTCTTATATTTCAATAGAAATATACTTTTCACTGATATACTTTGCCTCTGAACTAGCCATGATACGAAGGGGAATTTCTGCCTGGAAGGGAACTCAGCATGACTCATTGCCTCATGAGCATTTGGAGACAAATATCTTTCACTAAAGAATATATGCTCTTGAAATGCAGCCAATCCTGTTTATAGCTAGTGCGTGCCAAATTCCACATGCATCCTCTGTTAACCCTCTAAAGTCATTGCTTGATTTCTGTGTGGGGCTTCTGTCCCAAAATGAATCAATGATTGCACTAAATTTGTATGTACATTGAGATACTGACTTTGAGGTTGCTACTCATACTCCTTAGTGTAGCTTGAAATCTTCGCCTCCGTCGTAACAATGGAAATGAGGAACTGCTTGGCCTTTTTTGTTGGGTTGGGCCTCATCTGAGCTTATTATACTATCACAAGGGACAAAATAGAACTACTTAATAAACATCATGAGCCAAAAAGGCTTTTTTTCCCCCTAACACAAGGAAGTTAGCAACAATACATTTGTTCTGACAGGCTAATCTCTAGGGCAAATGGTTCATTTTATTGCCTGAGATGAAAGACAAGATGGCACTCTCTGATTTCACAGCTAGATAGACGAATCTTTAATTCAACCCTGGTAGGCTACTTTACAGGTTACAGAGCAAGCCATGTGATACACCCACAGCTTTGGTCTCTAATTTCTTGGGATCACTCTGTCTTCAAACATCTGCTATTGAAAGCAGCTGCTCTTGTCCTTGTAATAGTAGGGCTGGTTCTGGTCATTTTACAACTGATCTGTAACACAGTGCTGATGACGTAGCCCAAATACACAGAGTATTACAAGTATCTCAGGGACACTGTCTTCTTATTCATTATTATAGCTGCTCATTTCATGGAAAGTAACTCTTGGTGATATACAACAATCCAGTAAAACAGTAACAGTTCAATGACATAGTTCAATGACACAAGTGTCTTCTTGCGTCTGTGACCCTAAACGTTTCCCTTCCAATTCTCTCACTCATCCTTGTTTTTCTTGCCCCACTAATCATTGCTCAGATGTCCACTATTACACTTTCATTTTATTTCATTTCACCTTCTTTTGTTTTGTTTTTTAGAAATAAGCTGCCCCAGGGGTTCAGTTTGAACTGAAAGGCAGGCGGTGGCTGAAGTAAAAAAAGTAAACATACAGAAAGCAGAGCAGGACCAGTTAAGCATTAAAATCTGAAAAGCAAACATACTAGAGAAGTGAAGTCTGGGGTTTGTGCTCCAGGGCACATTGCAAGTTACAAGAGAGGAGTTGTGACAAATCCAGAATGTTGGTCATACTTGGAAGAGATATTGTTATGTCCTGAGAACTCTAGGAGTTCTCACTCAGGTCCACTCACTTGTGTGGGCGTTCTTCCCCCTTTCCTCATTGGTTGGTTCTCCCCAGCAGCCAGCTATAAAAGCAGGCTGCGGGGTCCAACCAGTTGCTGATTGCTGCGAGCCAGTTCCAGGCGTGGCAAGCACGGTCAGCCCTTTATTGTATAATAAAGTATTGTTGCACTCATGCTCTGGTTCAGCCTCTCATTGCTCAAACTTAACACTGGCGACGAGGATGGGATGGCTACCAGAAGCACCATGCAACCGCTGAGTCACTAGCCGCCGATCCGCAGCCCAGAGAGAGCGATCGGCGGCGAGAGAGAAACGCTGATCCGCAGCCAGAGAGAGCGGTCAGCCAACAAAAAGAGCAAACAAAAAGAGCAAACGCTGATCCGCTGACAGAGAAAGCGGCCAGCAAGCGATAAGAAGCAAACGCTGATCCGCAGCCAGAGAGAGCGGTCAGAATCGAAAGTTAGAAGCGTCTGTAGCCGCTTGTTAGCCCAGCTACAGGGAAAGTGAAGCGCTGCGAGCCGCAGCCACTCAGTATCAGGCGCGAAATTCAAACGGTTGTCATTTGAATTTCAAACCTAAAAGGTACAGCACAGCGCTGTAGCCAGTCACTGACGCCCACTCAGGCGCGAATCCTAACACCATCAACGGCTAACAGCCAAACGTGGTTAACCCAGAGAGAAAGAGAGGATTGCAAACAGCCTCTCCTGAGCTGAAATCACTTGCCCACCACGGGCACTAAAACATTGTCTGCTGCCCCAGAGAGATTTTTTCCTCAGGTTATTCAACCGGTCCCAGCACCATGAGTTCCAATCCAGTCTTCCCGGCGTTCAAGCCAGACGAGGAGAAGTGGGAATCGTATAAGAACCGCTTTAATCATTATATCGATGCAGTTGGCCTGGCGGATGCGGGAGAACATCGGAAAAATCGTATTTCCTAATCTACTGTGGAGCCACCGTCTACGATACTGCCGCAGCGCCGTGGCTCCTCGTGAGTTGAAAAACGCCCGTGGTCTGAGTTACTTGAAATTCTCACTAACCACTATTCCCCCAGGCCCTCACAGATTGCCAGGAGGTTCACCTTCCGTATGAGGAAGCAATCGAGCAAGGAGACCATCAATCAATATATGGCCGCTCTCAGAACAGCAGCACTGCATTGTGGGTTTGGAACCTACCTGGAGGACATGCTCCTCGATCAATTAGTCTGCGGGGTCAAGGACCTCCACCTGCAAAGGCGCCTTCTCGCAAAAAAAGACCTCAACCTCGCACAAGCAGTCGAGGAAGCCTTGGCAGCTGACCTGGCAACAAACTCAGCCACCGAAATCCAGGGACGAAGTGCCAAGCTGACATCACTCCCAGTCCACTCCGAGGAGGTGGTAGCAGAGGAAACCATCAGCGATGAAAACGAAGTCCACCGCCTATCCAATGACAGACGGCCGCAGGTAGGAGCCAAACAAGAGAACATCGGTCCACCCAAGCACATCACCCTGTGCCTAGCCTGTGGGGGATCTCATCAGAGGGCCACCTGCAAGTTTAAAGGAGCCACCTGCAATAACTGCCATAAAAGGGACACATCGCGAGAGTCTGCCAAGCCCCCAAAGCGCAGCACAAAGGCACCCTCCCTCGCACTCGGGACCACAGAGGCAAGTACTGAACTGTCGCACGCACCACCTTGCCAAGCACACTTGCCACACTGTTAGTAAAATTTCTCTCTCAGTTTCCCTGGAAGGTAAACCGTGCCGCATGGAGGTTGACACAGGGTCAGCGCTCTCAATTATCTCGTGGAACACCCTTAAGAGGCTCCAACCAAGCCTATCCACTAGCCGGCTCCAGAGATGCCAGTTTGGCCTGAAGGACTACCAGGGGAAGACCATTCCTGTAATCGGCAGAGGCAAGTTTCTTGTCAGTTTTAAAGCTTTTAAAGGTCACCTACCTCTAGTGGTAGTTAACGGCAATCTACCCACCTTATTGGGGCTCGATTGGTTTCCCCATCTTGGCCTAGGGCTAACAGGAGTCCATGCTGTCTCAACCTCAGACACTGACTCCTTATTCGCTGATTACTCAGATGTATTCAGCGAAGAGCTGGGGTGTTATAACGGTACCCCCATCTCATTCTCAGTTGACCCCCAAGCAGTCCCAATCAGGCTAAAACCGCGTAGGGTCCCATTTGCTATCCGGCCAAAACTAGATGCGGAATTGGATAAACTATTAAAACAAGGGGTCATTGAGCCAACAGATTTCGCCAAGTGGGAGACGCCCATTGTCACACCCCTCAAAAAAGACGGTAGCCTGAGAATTTGCTCGGACTACAAGACGACAATCAATAAATTTCTACAAGTTAGCGCTTATCCTGTGCCCGTCATCCAGCACTTATTACACACATTCAAACCAGGCAGCATTTTTGCTAAATTGGACATGTCTCAAGCATATCAGCAGTTCCCTGTAGATAACCAAACAGCGGAACTCCAGACAATTGTCACTCACAGGGGTGCCTTCCGATGCAAGCGTCTCCAATTTGGCGTAAGTGTTGCCCCTGGTATTTTTCAATCCCTCATGGAGCGGATTTTGCAGGGCCTCCCTGGTGTAGTACCCTACTTCGACGACATCTTAGTCTCGGCCAGGGACAGACCCCAACTCTTCCAAAGAGTTTGAGCTGTGTTAGAGAGGTTCAGACAGCATGGCCTCAAGTTGAAAAAAGAAAAATGTGCCATTGCCACTAGACAGGTGGACTTTCTGGGTTATAAAATTGACGCCTCTGGCATTCACCCCCTGGAGTCCAAGGTTAAGGCAATCCACGAGGCACCCACTCCAACCTCCAAAACTGAACTACAGGCGTTTCTTGGGGCTATTAACTTTTACACATCCTTTTTGCCCCATAAAGCATCAGTAGCTGAACCCCTACACAGATTACTGGATAAAAAGTCACCCTGGCACTGGGGGCACAAAGAAGACCATGCCTTTCACGCCGTCAAATCACTACTCACGTCAGAGGCAGTACTTATTCAATTCGACCCTAACCTCCCTTTAGTACTGGCAGCAGACGCCTCCCCTTTTGGAATTGGGGCGGTACTAAGTCACAGGCTTCCCAATGGCGCCGAGGCCCCCATCGCCTTTTTCTCAAGGACGCTCTCTGCTACGGAGCGCAATTACAGCCAGATCGATAAGGAAGCCCTAGCAGCTGTTGCAGCCGTGAAAAAATTTCACGAATTCCTTTTTGGCCATTTTTTCGAGCTGGTCACGGACCACAAACCCCTCCTGGGCCTACTAGCCGGGACAAGCAGACCCCTCAAGTCCTCTCCCTAGGATGACAAGGTGGACTCTCTTCCTAGCAGCTTACTCCTACAGACTTATACACCGCCCGGGTAAAACACTGTCCCACGCTGACGCACTCAGTCGCTGCCCCTTGCCTGCCCCGGCTGAAGACCCTGCTCCTGTCCACGCTATTTTCGAGATCACCCAGTTGGACCTACCCATCACTGCCCTGGACATTGCTGCTAAAACCAAGGCAGACCAAACACTCGCCCAGGTGCTCGACTGGGTGAGGACGGGGTGGCCGGGTGGCAATGTTGATAACAAATTCACACCTTTTAAGACTCGCATGCAGGAATTGTCAAGTCTGCAGGGCTGTCTACTATGGGGCACTCGAGTGGTCATCCCGGCCTCACTGCATACCCGAGTTTGGAAGCATTGCACGAGGGACATCCTGGCATCGTGAGAATGAAGGCGTTAGCACGCAGCTACGTGTGGTGGCCGGGTCTAGACGAGGACATTGTCAATTGGGTAAGTTCCTGCAGCATTTGCCAGGAATCCCGTCCTGCTCCCCCCATTGCCACCCCTACTAGATGGGAAAGCGCCAGCGCTCCTTGGTCCAGAATTCACATCGACCTGGCCGGCCCTCTGCATGGGAAGATGTTCCTAGTGGTCGTGGACGCCTATTCCAAATGGATTGACGTAGCACAGCTATCCACGACCACCACACTAGCAATCACCAACGTGTTAACACGCCTGTTCGTTACGCACGGGTTACCCGACTCCATTGTCTCCGATAACGGCCCACAGTTCGCATCGACTGAGTTCAGCCGTTTCGCTGCCAACCTGGGTATCCGCCACATTTTCACAGCCCCATTTCACCCTGCCAGTAACGGATTGGCTGAAAGGGCCGTCAGGACCACTAAAGAAGCCCTGGCAAGATTCAACAAGGATGACTGGCACTACAAGCTCTCGCGGTTCCTGATGAGCCAGCACTCAACTCCTTGTTCAGTGACCAATAAGTCCCCAGCTGAGCTCCTGATGGGCAGGCGTCTGAGGACTGTATTGGACAGACTACACCCACAGTACTGCCCTGACTCTCCCTCGCTTCCACATCGGGGTTAGACATTTTATCTTACAGGAGCCAGTTTTCGCGAGGAACTTCGCTGGAGACCCCCTGTGGATCCCGGGCGAGATCGTAGCTATCACCGGGCCGCGATCGTATCGGGTCAGACTGGAGGATGGCCGCGTCTGGAGAAGGCACATAGACCAACTGCGTAGACGCCTCAGCACCATCGCCAGCAGAGACCCAGAGGCACTAGACGAGGGAGGCTTCATCCTCAGCCTCACATCCACATCACGCCCGGCGATCAGTTCACACCTACAGCCGGTTCCAAAGCCCGAACACAGACAGCGGCGCCCAGACAGTTGACCAGCCCGATCCAGTCTACAGGAGCACACCCCAGTGATCAACCCTACGAGCCCGGGCAGGCCCGAACCGAGGGGCACACTGGGGACACTTTGCCGACTCTGCCTTCCCAGGCAGACCCCGGACGGACAGACGATGTTCCAGAGCTACGCCTGCCCGGGCGCCAACATAAACCCCTGCCTACCTCAAAGACTATGCATGTTCGCATCTGGGGGAAGGGTGTTATGTCCTGAGAACTCTAGGAGTTCTCACTCAGGTCCACTCACTTGTGTGGGCATTCTTCCCCCTTTCCTCATTGGTTGGTTCTCCCCAGCAGCCAGCTATAAAAGCAGGCTGTGGGGTCCAACCAGTTGCTGATTGCTGCGAGCCAGTTCCAGGCGTGGCAAGCACGGTCAGCCCTTTATTGTATAATAAAGTATTGTTGCACTCATGCTCTGGTTCAGCCTCTCATTGCTCAAACTTAACAGATATAGAGCACCCATTTTTTCACCACATCGGGTAAAAGGAAAATGTACTTTTTAATGTGCTTGTTTACTTCAATGGTTAGATCTTTTGTTCAGGAGCTGAAGGAGACAATTTTTGTCCTCCAATTTTTTTTCCGTGCAATCACAACTCTGTGAGGTAGGCTGGGCTGAGAAACAGTAACAGATTCATAATTATTCAGTGGGCTTCCATGGATGAGGATAGACTAGAATTTGAGTGCCCCGATGCCAGTCCATCATGAACTTAGAAAAGAGGTTTCTTGTTCCCTCCTACCATTTCTCAAAAATAATTTTCAAATGCTGCTCCAATATGACAAGAATTTATCACTCTCTGGGCTAACACCAGTGGCCTCATGTTTTATTAAAAAGCAAACAGAGAATATCACATGCTCAAATTAGGAACAAAAAAACCTGAAAATCAGCCTGACTCTTTTGACTTCAATTCCATAATCCTCCAACTAGTTTGACAAAGGGCCAATTGCTTCTTCATTTCTATTTATTTGCCTGTCTAAAAATTGTGCTGAACTACTATTGTTCTTGATTATGTAGAATAGGGGTCCTCAAACATGACAACTTTAAGACTTGTGGACTTCAACTCCCAGAATTCCTCAGCCAGCCAAGTTTGGAGACATCTGATCTAGAAAATAAATCTTTTGCAGGACAAGTTGAGGCAATTACATTTTTTTTTAAAAATGTACAATTCCTACCATTGTTTTTAATTTAGCTTTTGTAAACAAGCACTCATATTAATTCTGAAACTCCATCCAACTTTTCTCATGTTGAGTACTTAACACTGATATTAGGAACATGTGAAGAACTGAAAAAGCCAGTATTCAAAATTATGACGAAGTTAACAGCAACACAAGGTAATCTTGAGAAGACTTGGGAGGTTACCAAGCACAATACTGTTGCTTCTTGATAAGCTGGAGCATTTCATGGAAGTGTCCTATAACCAGTCTGGCTACTAAAACATCTGTCGTGCCAGCTTTCCGATTCTGAATGGTAACGGTTTTGCAAGGCCTGAGAGCCATTGGCTTAAAACTGGAGCTTTCTGCAAGCAGAACAGCTTCACTATAGTTCTGGACAATGAACAGCAGATTTTATCTCTCTGAAATGTTTTGGGATACTTTGGGCTTGATTGGTTGGCACAGATTCATGGATCTGATAATCCATGGTCTTTCAAAGGACAATGGGAGTTCCCATAACAGTTTCAAACAAATCTCAGCAAATTGGTAGCAGTGGTGGTGGTGGTGTGTGTGTGTGTGCGTGTGCAGGAAATGGGAGTATTGCAGAGCAAAGGCCTACAAAGTTTTCAAGAATATATTCAGTCCCCTTACTAGGATCTAGACAAATACAGGGGCCCAGGAAGGCAACTGGTATTGCTGCTATCATTATCTATCTGATCAGAATTAAGAGGGAAAAATGGGGCTGCAAGGAGGGGAGATAAGTTCTTTTTTTTTTCTGAAGTGCCAGGAAGGGAGACTCCTTTTATTTATTTTAAAATAAGAGAACTATGGCTGGCCAATCCCACAGAGAGAATTGTGATGTCGGCTTTTCCAGATGGCATGTTGTCCAGCTCCATTCAATCCTGACAGTGCCATTGTAGGAAAGATAAGCTGAACTGTGTATATACAAACATGGAGGACAGGTTGGGTTGTGTGAATATGAATATGTTAAGAAATCTCTGGATTAGTTATGTGAACACAAAAGTGTTGGCAATGTAAGCTTGTTTCAGACCACTAGGTACAATTTTGTGTTCCATGAATAGAAATATATAGAACTGGCACTTAGGAAAAACCTTTTAATTTATAATTTTATTCTTGAGAATGGAAATAGAGTACAGCATTTCATTGGAAGTTCAATTTTCAAAGAAAGACAAACCAAAGAAGTTATATTGAAATATATACGTCATAATGAATGAGGGCGATTCAAGAACTGGGAAATTATTTTGTCTTGGAAATGGAAATGTAGCTGAATAAGCCACTTAGGGAAGTTGCAGACAGCTATTAATGAGATGATGAACCACAGAAAAAGCTAACTTAGATATTACAAATGTTGCCTCATCACAGGACCTTGAGCTAAGTGTACATTATCTTTTCAAGTTCTCTGCTGCTGTGATCTTGATCACTAATCTGCATGTTCAGAACAAGCCCAAGCTTTTATCCTTATTTCAAAATAAAAGTATGAAATCCCATATCAAAATGCTTCCCCAATGTTAAAAAAAGTCCCTGCAATTAGAAAAAGATTAGATTAAAAATGTTTTTCTGGCATATTAATGTACATCCTAAAATTGCATTTAAACTGAGCATGACAGTAATTGAGCATTACAGTAATTGAGGATTATAATTATTCCAGCCTTATAATTCTGAAATCATAGAAGGCCACTCCCAAGATATCTTGATTAGACACATCCTTTTTCTAAACCAGCGTTCTAACCTTAAGAAGCATTTTTGAAACACTTCCATTTTTAATTAGGGTGAAATGATTGAGCAGAAAAAAAATGCAAAAAGATTTCCTGTTTGGGAAATGCAAGTGCATTGCCTACAAATACTAACTATTAACAACACACTCCAAAGTATTTTCAAATCATGTAGTCCAGATCAAATACAGATTCAAAACATGATGAGGATGCAGATAAAATAATGAATTGCTGGATTTTTTCCCCCCAAGACACCCAGTCATTAATTGATCATTCAAATACAACTCCGACAGTATTCTGGTTGCAGGTGTATTAAATAGCAGTGTGAAGGAATGTCAAAAGCATGCTGGGACATGCTCCATAGCATTGAAGGGTCTTCCAGGGGGAGCTTTCACTATTTCTTTTATCTTTCTGAGGAGCAGCACTAGGAGCAGTCTACAGTCTACAATTGTCTTTGGACATTGTGACAATAATTTCAAGTCCAAGTTTTCAAGTGCCATACAAGAAGAGGGAAGTTTGACTTATTTCAGAACTACAAAGCCCACAGATGAGAACTTTCAACAATTATAGCTAGTTAGTGTATGGCTGCAACCTTGAAAAACTGAAAAGCCTGGGCCTGTTTTTATGCTGTGGGAACTTCCAAGAGGGGATTCACAAAATGTTAGCTCTGAAAAAAGAACTGTGGAGTTTGAATCAAGTAGAAGAGTGATTTTAATACCTTTAAAACGGTATTCGTCTTTGGAAATTAAAAGAAGATCCACAACATACACACACATACATGGGGGGAAGAGAGAGAGAGAGAGAGAGAGAGACTGACTCTTGGATTTTTGTTTAGTTGGTTTTGACTCTTGGCAGCATCATACACAAATGTAACCCACCAAATTTATAAAGTTCACAATCCGTGTCATTCAGTTATATTTGGGTGAGTTGCTACATAAACAAACATCTTCTGCTTGGCTTTTTTGTGATGTTTTGTGCATTTCCACTCCCCCTTCTATATTAAAAGTAGATTCTCTTCACTGCTACCAACCTCAATATGTTGTGAATAAGGGCAAAGACACTTCTTCCTTGATTCATTTCCCTGCCACAGCAACCGGAACTTCCCTAGATCCCATAGAAGGTGAAATTAAAAGAAATCTCTTGAACAGATCCCAATGCACTACCCAAGTCATTGCTACATAGAATAATAGAGTTGGAAGAGACCTTGAAGGTCTTCTAGATACATACAACGTGGATACCTGCTTGGAGGTCTCAACATTGTATACGTTTCTCTGGTGGTCCTATGAAGAACAGGTGCAAAGTTGAAAGCCTCATTGTCTAACAGTTCTCGTCCAACATGTTAATGATTCGATGTTGAGTTTCCCACACTGAATCATTGCATTCCCATCCAGCTTCCACTAAAAAGTCTCCAGCAAGAAAGAATCTACTACTGTTCTGGGCAAAAGGTTCCACTGCTCAACAGCTTACCATCAAATTCATCAGCCTGCATCACCTTGCTTTGGATTTCAACCCTTTGTTCCTTGACCTACTCCCAGTTTCAAGAAAGAACTGGCTCATTCTCTTGTACCTGGGACAACCTTTTAGATATTTTTAAACTCCTATCAGCAATCAGTCTTCCCTTTGGAAGCTAAATATGTCATCTTTTGCAATCATTTCTAATAGGGCATGAGGTGAAGTCAGAGAGACAAAAACAATACTTTGGCATTCATGTGCAACGTCACAATTCATGCAAAAAAGGTGTGGGGTTGTGTGTCACAACAGCACAATTTTACTTTCATCAGTATGACTCCATTTGCTTTGCACTTCACATATTGCTTTTCCATGTCCTTTTTAAAGTGTGATGTCTCTTGAGTTTTGTGGTACTCGCCACCGGACTCAGTACTCTTAAGTACGGTCGAACCACTGCAGAAGATCAGGAAGAAAAAACATACTAATAGTGGAGTCTCTTTTCATTTTGATCTTAACTCCTTGTGACTTCATGAATGTATTATGTAGCTTTATTGACAAGAATGTCAAAATGGATTGCTATCTTCTGAAAGATCATTCTTATCTATTTATGACTCAGTTCTAGAAGAGAAGGAAGAGCTTCAAACTGTCTAGGACTGTCCTGTTAGGGTAGTCTTCCAGAAACCATTATCCTCCTGAGAAGATGAAATAAAATTCTCATAACTCCCAGTATATTAATCGGGCTGCTGCCTAGGGTGGTAGAAGTTGTTGCAGGACACACTGAATTTTTTATTTACAGTAAGTGCTTAACACTACTTTGGGAGCATATTTCCAAGCCAATGTGGCCAAAAGAACGGTGCAATATCTTAAGCCAGTGACCCCCCAACCTTTTGGGCACCAGGGCCTGGTTCCAGGGAGAAAGGTTTTTTTCGTGGACCAGAAGAAGAATGCTTTTGCATGGGGCTTTGCTTGTTTGTGTGGCATGCCATGGATTGGTGCTGGTTCATGGACTGGGGTTGGAGACCCCTGTCTTAAGTTACTTTGACCTACTTATCCATTCATATAACAGGCTCATTTCATTCTCGTTAGCTCCCATTATGATTTATTCTTCTTCAGGTCATCGTTCTTCATTTTGAGGGGAAAAAGAATATTTTCCTAATTAGAGCCCTAATTATTGGCCTCTTGTCTGCTGTAATTTTGCTCCCACTGCAGGATTAATCCTGTGCAAGAAGGAATGCTTTCCTCTGAATTAGTTTACTATTCTCTTATAGCTCTAGGAACCTAAGAATCAGTACGAACATGGCTAGCATTTTTTTAAAGAGTATATTGTGTTATGCAAACAGATC
Source organism: Pseudonaja textilis (assembly GCF_049901715.1). Lineage (NCBI taxonomy): Eukaryota > Metazoa > Chordata > Lepidosauria > Squamata > Elapidae > Pseudonaja > Pseudonaja textilis. Next base: position 266,356,418 of record NC_141990.1, read on the forward strand.
TGGATAGAATATTGTGAGGAACACTTGGAGGACACTGGAGTAAAGATCTTTTTCTCCACCCGCCCTCCCCAGTTGGGAACTGCTGTTCACTGTAGACACTCCACTGAACTGATTGCAGACCTTGGGATTTGCTCTGTTTATATGACTTGCTCAATCTTTCATTGTTCATTGGTCCAGTCATTTGGAAACTATGGATCTGATCCATAGGGAATTATATGTTGGTCTCTATTGCCTTATCTAATCTGATGTTTGTTTTTAATTTCTTTGCCACAACATCTGTCCCACATCATGGAATGATTTAATAATTTGGAATCTGTAGCAAATACCAAGTTATTTACTACTGCTGCTCTTTCTCCTCCTTTCGGGGCTTCCACGAAAAAGACATTGGGTACTTGGCTTGTTCCGTTTTGTGCTCACGCTGCCTCTATTCAACTGTCTATATAGGCCTGTGTCAGAATCTGCCTCAACACCATTTGTTGTCTCTTCTACATAAGGTCTATTTCCACCTGTGGCACTTTTTGGATCTACTGTAGATATTTCTAAAAGATCTTCGCTGACATTCCAAAACTTATAAAATGGGCATTTCAGAAACTGCAGCAATATTTCTTTCAGCAAATCCAGACCTCTGAAGTGGTCTTTCTACCAACAAATGACTTCATTTCCTTTTGGGGGGAAAGGCAAACAGTTGGCCTCAGCATCTGTCCATTCCCACAACCAAGTACTGAGACATTTGAGGTCCCCATGAGAATAGATGTCAAAGGACAGAACTGTGAAGCTGTGTATACAGTGAGGCCTTTTGAATGCTTTTTGGCAAACATTTAGTTCTAGGAAGTTGCTGTCAGTTTTTATTCCAAAGCTTTAAAAAATAACAAGGCTAAATCCATAGAAATGCCTACAAGGAGATAGATATACATGCACTATATCAGATGTATACATATTGAATTATTGGGACTGGACCAGTAGCAGAACTGCTCATGAAATCCCCTTTCACAATTCCCACGAATTATGTCCTGCAGCTAGACTGACCTGGGACAAAAAAAGTCCTCTAGTTTGCTGTGATTCATATTTAATCACGGAAAAATAAGTCATGGCTCCTGCTATTCAACATGTAGCCTACAAGCCCGCATAAGCAATAGTTCAAAAAATGTTCATCATTGAAGCCCTTACAATTACACCGCCTAGGAAGTTCCGCCTAGCTGCTTTCCGTATTTATGTATCTGATCAGTTTAGGGCAGTGGTGGAATTCAAATTTTTTTACTACCAGTTCTGTGGCATGGCTTGGTGGGCGTGGCAGGGGAAGGATACTGTAAAATCTCCAGTCAGAGGTGGTATTTGCCGGTTCTCCAAACTACTCAAAATTTCCGCTATGGGTTCTCCAGAACTGGTCAGAACCTGCTGAATACCACCCCTGGTTTAGGGGTCATTCTGATAGGATTTGTTTTGGAGCTTGTGCATGTTTTATATGGCCACATTGTTTAGTTTCCAAATGCCAACTGAGGCCCAGAAGCCAGGGTTTTATTTGCAGAAAAAGATGTGTGGAATCTCAAGCCTGCTTGGAAACTTTACTCTTTGACCTTGGTAAATTAAAGTTCAGTGAATCTGTAGTAAGGCAATGGGCAAATTATCTAGTCCCCGTGTGCTAACCAAATACAGACTGCCCAGCAGAGCCAAGTCACCCTGTGTGCCTTGTCCTCCCCAGCAGCAGCAGCTAGCATTCGATCTGAGGGTAGGTAGATAAGCCTCTAATGTTGAAACCAACAGGATTCAGCTACTGAAAAAGAGGATCACTGATGATAGAATGTGCCAATTTAATGTTTTAACTAGAGCAGCTCACCTGTCATATGCAATGTGTGAACTTGAAAATCTTGCTCTGATAGATTTGTAGCCCTTGGCATTAGACCCTAAGGATATTTCAAGGAATGCTCTGGGTGATATCAATAAATAGCATAAGGAACAAGATGGCTGTAGTGCTCAAAGAGAAGAAGGAAAAGGGGAAAATATCTCTTTTAGGACCAGTGAAAAAAGAACCAAGGTATGAACAAAGTTTCAAGTTCTCCAGAATGTCTATGGAGAATCTCAGTCATCCAGGTCATGGTTGTCCCAAAGATGCTTTTTCAAGAAGCAACTGGACTTTCTGGTTTTTCTTTGAAGATGTTTTGCTACTCATCTAAGAAGCCTCTTCAGCTCTGACTGGATGGTGGGAATGGAAGAAATAGAATGGAAAGTCCAGTTGGAATTTTGGAATTTTTCATCAGACAAGAGAAAGAGAGAGAGAGAGAGAGAGATGTAGAAGTATGAAAGCCCAAAGCCACAAAGCAAGTAAGTAAACAAAAACAAGAGAAGAGCAAAAAGAAAAAGAAAATCAAGTGCCTAAAACTAAAAATAATTGAGGTTCAGAGGCTAAAACTTGTTCTGTTCCCCTAAATATGAATTATAATCATCCTGACCCGAATGCTCAAGGAAAGACCCAACTATTAACTGCCTTCCCAAAGGCCTGCAAGTTTAGGCCCAACCATATATTGGGGGATAGATAATCACAAGAGCAGGCTGTACCCAATGGAAGGCATGCCACCGGGTCCAGATGTGAAACGCTCACTTCTGTTTCAGCTCTCAAAAGACAGAGGACCTTCCACTGGTATTTGCATAGCCTGGATGGTCAAAGTTATGTAGAACCTTGTAGAACCTTATAGGTGATCAATACTTTGAATTACTTCTGAATGGTTCCATTACTTCTGAATTACTTCCATTTCCAAGGAGTTTTTAAGGGCAGTTTGTTGTTAAGTGAATTCCAATACAGTAATGCAAATTGAGAAAGGCTGTTTAAAAAAGAAAACCCAAACTCTGAGTCAAATGGATCCTCATGCTAGGTTGACAGTTCCATGGGAAAATAACTATGATAAAAGTAATCATCCACGGTTGGTAGAGAAAAAGAGGAGACTCCATTTTATTTCTTTATTTAGGAAATTTATTTGTCACCCATCTTGTAGCCAACAACTCTTTGTGGCGTAGCAAACTATGCCCTCAAATGAATTACAAATGGCGTTTCTTAGTTTCAAAGATTGATGAAAGTGCCTTATCTTAATCAAAGTACTGATACATCTGTAGCATGGTATACTCTGACTAGCAACAACTTTTTAGGAGGATATATTTCTAACTGGAGAAGCCAGGGATTAAGCCTATGAGCTGGGGCATGCAAAGCACGTGCTCTGCCTCTAAGTTAAAACCTCCTTAGCTCATGGTATTATTGGGGGCAGGAAGAGAATACTATTAGTGAGAGCACAGTTATGCAACCACTTTGTCCTGGAGGATTTCTGGATGTTCTGGAACACGCAAAAGGCCAGGAGTGATCATCTATGAAGGAAATGGATATTTCAACATCACTAATTGACTGCTAACTACAACTGAGAATGGACAGAAGGTGAAGTGTGATTTGCTGGGTTTGGGAAAGCAATGTCATGAGGCAGATGGTCTTGGTGCCATATTCTCCCTGTACAATTTAGGCTTCAAGGAATTGGTGTACCTGAACCAGTGAGATCCTGTTGGACTACCTGGCTTCAGAGAAGCAACTACATTCAGAAGGTCCCTTTTTGTTGGGCTTCTTAGAGCTTCAGAAAAAATTCAAGTGAGACATGCAGTAGTTTGATACTCTATACATATGTTCTAAAGTTCTGATTTAATGCTTATGGATGTTTTTTTTTTTACCAGAGTTGAATAATATGGCATTTTTTAATTTATGCTCATTCAGTAATAATGCTATAATCTTTAAGCTGGGATGTTATAGCTATTGGCCAGGACCCAAAGCACTGCACAACTAGTTTTGCATGTTTCTCAGAGCACTGAACTTGTCCTTTCTCCATAGTAGCTGCATGACCAGACCTCTTTTGAAACTGAGGAAGGCTTCAAATAATAGTTTATGATATGTCATTGAGTCATGCCCAATCAGTATTATATACAAACCTTCTCCTATTTCCATCAAGCTTTCTTCACTTTTGTGGACAAATTTAAATTTGTTGAAAGAGAAAAGCCTTTGTGATCTACTGCAAATTATCAGAAAATCTGTGGAAGATCTGATCTAGCTTCTATTCACTTCTGTGATGAAAGATTAAAACGATGTCTTTAAGAGTAGGAAGTGAATTCTTGCTGAGACTGCAGGACAGGAGTGAGAAAAATGATTCACTGCCCATCAGTTACTAGGACTATCTTGGAGGGCATAAATCATCTATTTTCAAGGCAGTCTCTGAAACACAGAAATCTGTTCTTCAGCTGGCCCTGAAAACCTGCCCTTCAATTCAACTTCTTTGGGTCTTGTTCTGTAATGTTACAACATGCGTAACTTAGTTCCTTGGTAAAGTGATAAATCTGCAACATACAGTATTTCATCTTTTGGGATTTACTAGATGGATATTTAGATAATGGAGAAGAAATAATAATACTTCAAAAGCCAATCATGATTTTAGTTTTATTTCAGGACTTCCACAAGCAACAAGCCAAAGTTTAGAAAATTGGATGTAATGAGGATGTAATGAAATATACACTAAAAGAAAAAAAAAGGGCATAGTTGAGGCTGATAGCATGAACACATGCACATTTACAACATTTATGTTCTTTGACTAAGGGAAAGAATCTCTTTATTCAAATGTATTGGTAGTTGAAGAGATGTTTTTGACACGATTTGATGGCTGGTGAACCCTAGCTATTTAGTCTACCCCAAGGGTCTACAACCTTAAATACTCAAAGAGCCATTTGGACCATTTCCCACAGAAAAGAAGACATTGGGAGCCAATAACACTGGTGTGACTGGGTGGGCATGGCCAACTCGACATCACTCACTCCCACTCAGTCACCTCGTGCTCTGGAATATGGAGTGAGTCTCAATCCCCCACCATCACCCTTATCTCCTCAGGCCAGGCGAGGAGTGACGGGGAAGGGAGGTTGGCCGCCAGTGGTGGGATCAGACGACAGGGAGCCACAGCAGAGGGCCGAAAGAGCCGCATGTGGCTCCAGAGCCGCAGGTTGCAGACACCGGGTCTACCCACTTGATTGGAAAGAAGAGCACACACAAGGGCTCCAAAGGTATAATATTACTCAGGAGATTTATTTATTTTATATGTTTAATTATTAGATTTATATCTTATCTTTCCTGAGTTGGGTCAAGGTGGCCTGTGTTGTGCTTTCTTCCAATTTTTCCTCACAGCAAGGTTATGTGTTGAGCTGACAGAGAATACAGTAATTAGTCCAATGTCGCCCAGTGAGCTTCAATGGATGAACACAGACTTGGTTCTAGTCTACATTTGAACGAGTGTACCACACTGGCTCCCCAGCTTCCATTTCTGAGATCCATTATCTGTCTTTATTCTTGCCAGCATTCCCTTTCCAACTTTTATATCAGTTAATGAACAAATATAAAAAATATTGTGTGTCATGAGGGTTTATGCCCCTAAATTGCTGATCTGAAACCATATGTCTCAAACTTCGGAAGTTGAAGAAAGACATATCTCAAGAGAATTATTCAACAATGGACCAGCTGTCAAGACTAATTATTTAGGGCAGCCTTCCCTAACCTAGCTTCATACAGAATAACAAAATAGAGTTGGAAGGGACCTTGGAAGTCTTCTAGTCCAACACCACAGACAATACTGCTACCCTTCAAAAAGTCCTCGACTACGTATCAGAATGGTCAAACAAATGGCAACTTCAAATCTCAAGAAATAAATGTTCTGTCTTACATATTGGCAAAAAAAAATCAGAAAATAAAATACAAACTGAATAGTCAAGACCTTGTTGATGGTCCAAACTCTGTCAAGGACCTTGGAATACTTATCTCTAATGATCTAAGTGCTAGAGCCCACTGTAACTACATAGCCAAAAAGGCATTAAGAGTTGTTAATCTAATCCTTCGTAGCTTTTTCTCTGGTAATATCACACTACTAACATACAAAACATTTGCCAGACCAATACTTGAATACAGCTTATCAGTCTGGGACCCACATTACGTATCTGATATTAGCACAGTTGAGAAAGTCCAGAAATATTTCACAAGAAGAGCTCTCCACTCCTCTACTCGTTGCAGAATACCTTATGCCACCAGACTTGAAATTCTAGACCTAGAAAACCTAGAACTATGCTGTCTTCGGTCCAATCTAAGCATAGTACAGTATATAAAATCATACATTGCAATGTTCTTCCTGCCAATGAATACTTCAACTTCAACCATAACAATACAAGAGCAAACAATAGATACAAACTCAAGGTTACCTGCACCAATCTTGATTGCAGGAAATACGACTTCAGCAACAGAGTGGTCAATGTCTGCAATACTCTACCTGACTCTGTGGTTTCTTCCCCAAACCCCAAAAACTTCAACCTTAGACTGTCTACTATTGACCTCACCCCCTTCCTAAGAGGTCTGTGGGGGGCATGCATAAGCGCACCAACGTCCCTGCCATCCCTGTCCTATTGTTTCTTTTTATTTTTCTTATATGTATCCATTCCATGTATTCATAACTATGTTTATACTTATACCTATTATCTTGTAAGCGATTGACAAATCAAACAAACAAACAAACAAACAAACAAACCCTCTGCTCATGCAGGAAACCATTCAGACAAATGGTTATCCAATCTCTTCTTAAAAACTTCCAGTGTTGGAGCATTCACAACTTCTGGAGGCAAGTTGTTCCATTGATTAATTGTTCTGTCAGGAAATTTCTCCTTAGTCTTAGGTTGCTTCTCTCCTTGATTAGTTTCCATTCATTGTTTCATGTTCTGCCTTCAGGTGCTCCAGATGTGCTATAAGTACTGCTCCCAGAATTTCTATCCAGCTGGCAGATGTAGTATCTCTGTAGGACATCTCTTTTAGGAATAGCTGATCATTCCGTCATACCGTGAGGATGCTCCCTGGAATCGTGTAGTGGTAATGCCAATGTAGTGATCCAGATTTGAAGGGGAAAAGGTACTTCCAAGCATGTTTGAGTACAAATGTAGTTTCTGAATTTCAATTCCTTAATTTTTCCTGCATTTCCTTAAAATTCCTGCATTGGTCCTGAGATTATGGTGCAATTTTGAAGCACCAACATTTGAGTTTGGGACAAGGTGTATCTTTTTTAAGGGGTTGCCAACAGATGCAACGCGCATACCCACATATTAAATTATTTTCCTTTCAGATCCAGATCATTGCATAGCTTTAATTCAGAAAACTGGAATCCCAGATCTATGTAATGTTGGAAGACTTGCATTTTCATCTTGTTGGTTTGCATGTTCGGGTGCTGTTTCAAATGTATGGAGCTTTCCCCACCCCTCAAATAGCATCTGACACATTGTATCTGTATACCTAAATGTCTCCTCTGCTTTCCTGCCATATCTACAAGCACTGGAAAAACAGTTCTGACTACACCCCTATTCTAGGGAATAGTCTCAATGCATTCCCTGGTGTTAAAAGTTGAGCCTATTTTTGGAACTTTACAAAGCATCTTGTAGTTATATAAACATGAGCTTCTATGTTTGGAATCAACTAAGTAAAACAATGGCTCCTCCTGAATTTCTCCTAATTCCTGACCAAGTCTGCTCAGCAGGGAAAAAGTCAATTAATGGGATGACCTTGAAATATTTTAAGCTGCTGTATGAAACAAGCCCTTTTTTATTTACCTTTCCAGCAGTCTGGCCCACATTAAGCCCTGTCCCAGTGGCTTCCATTAGATAATCTTCCCTTTGGTATCCATGGGGTTGGCTAGACAGCACAATCTATTCACTAGCTGCTAGGTTGTGGGCTATATTTGTATGGAGTGTCAACGTCAATTCAAGAGATGCAACTCAGGAATCCTTGAAACAAGGATCCTGGGAATGGAAATGCCAGTTGTTGTGGTTGCTTGATGATATTCTAGGTTAGTTTTAATTGATCTCTTTTGGCTCCATTTAGCCTCAGTTCAATTTGTATCTCAACTCTTATATTTTCTGAAGGCTGGTGTCTTGCATCACATTCTTGCATTGAGAGTCTGCCTATTATCCCCAGATGAAAGGATCTTGGTTACTAATCTGAAAAGGAGCTGTTGGAGAGCAGGCATGTTATACAACCCAACACTCCCTCGCTACAGCATGACAACACAGAAAGGGAGCTCAAAGGCAACACATACAAAGAGGGACACTCTGGGTGAGGAACAATGGATTTATTTTGTTTGCTCAACTCCTCTCTCTCCCCTTTAGGTTCTCCCCACCCCCACCACACCACCCCCATAGCTGATGATTAATCAACAGACAAAATAGAGCAGTCCAAACCTTTGAGAAATGTGCTAACAAAAATAAGAGAAGCAAGAGAAAGAAAAATGCTTCTGAACAAATGGGACATTTTACTTTTCTGACTAAATAGTAATATGGGCCATATTGGCACTTCTATCTATTTTTTTTAAATATTATACTATACTACAGGATTTCAGAATCTCTTGTAGTTCTATAAGGTTTGCTTCTATTTCTTTGCTCCCTTGCCACATATATACACACACACACATATCACACTCACACACACAGCTCTTGGTCTTTCCACATGTTAGGACTTCATGTTTCTTTTATTTCTAACAAGCAGTTTTGCGTGTTCCCAATTTTAGGAATTGTGACATTTTGGACCCAATTTGCTCTTACTCTAAACTGAGGGCTTTTTCAAACTGCTTTACTTTAAACCAAATGGCTTTTCCATGTAATCCAGAATTAATTCATCTAATGTGCCTACCAGCTGATCATCCCTGTCTTGCAGGTTTTAAGATGAAAATGCCAGAGATCATTCTTGGAGCAAGAAACAATGTTTTAGTATCTGAGGCCTTGTTGTGACATTAAAAAAAAATACTTCCATCTAGTAGAGCCTGTGCAAAGAAGAAGTAGAATTGAATAACAGAAGTCTGAGTCACACATTAAAAAGTCAGAATACAAAAAAGGCCCATTACTCTGAAAATACAACCAATTGTAGCCCCATTCTTCTGATTTGTATTCCAACTGATGCTTTCCTGATATGTTGGTATGAGACTCCCACTATTCTAAATAACAGCAATTAAAGAATTGAAATTAAAGATGGGTGATTTGCAGTGTAACTGGCGTAAGAGCTCCACCATGATTGGAGACAGGTCACGTGAGTATGCCATCATGACTGATTCACTTTGGTCAGGTAAGACCCTGAGTGATTTAATGCTACTGGTGCTATCCTTTATTCCGCAGCCAGGATCCATTCTGAGCTTGAAAGAAATGTCAACAACTGGAGCATGCCCACAAATGTTTGGAGGAAGGGATGATGTCATGTTGTCAGGTCTATAAAGAGCTCTATTGCCTTGGATTGAAATTGCTTCCAATTGGGCACAGGGATTGCTGCCTGGGAATGGCAGAAGTTACAAGACAGCACTCTTGGCTGAGGAGTATGGATTCTGTGAGCCCAAAGCATCTAGAAAACCATTTAAAGAGAAAAGGAACAGAAAAAAAAATACAACGGACACGGTTTCCTTTTTCAGCATATGAGTAAGCTTTTTTAAGCTTCCTTTTTTTCTAATCTGTAGAAAGAGGCTACGCAACCAGCACTGCATCTGAGGCAAAAAGCAAGGATGGATGCTGTCCTAAATCTCAGAATTTAACTCCAATCTTGTTTCACAGAGGGAAGTACATGTGTGCCAAAACCCAGAAAGTTAGCAAAGGCATGAGATTGCCATCAGTCTGTATCTTGTGGCCTCTCCTGCTATGGGAATCAGGTAGAAATGCTTCTTCAGATTGCCCCCTCACTGGACATTGCCTATAGCAGGGTTGTCAAACCTGCGGCCACACCCATGTCTGGCTTAGCAAAGGGGGAAAAAGTCCCGATATGTTCACGTGATGACGAGAGTTTGACACCCCTGGCCTATAACATAACATCATGTCATTGGGGTGGAATTCTACAGGTTCACACCTATTCGCTAGAATCGGTTGTTAACATTCTAAGCAGTTTGGAGAACCGGTTGTTAGAAGAAATTACTGGCCTAATCCTGTAAGGAAAGCAGGAAGGAAGCATTCTGGTGTTGCTTACAGAAACTGCCTCTCCGTTAATCCTTATTACATTCTTGGCAGGGCTAGACTTCCTGTCTCAGGAACTTCTCTGGAGTTTTTTTTTCCCCTTCTTTGCTGGTACTATGCTTGTGTGGAGTGACCATTCAAAGTTACAATGGCACTGAAAAAAGTGACTTATGACCATTTTTCACACTTACGACTGTTGCAGCATCCCCACAGTCATGAGAGGCCAGGTGAGGAGATGCATGCCTCGATGTGAGTGATATTGAGTTGGCCACACCCAGCCAATAACATGACCACCAAGCCATGTTCACCCAGTCACAAGACCACCAAGCCATGCCCACCAACTAAGCCACACCCACAGAACCGGTTGTTAAAAAATTTGAATCCCATCCCTGCATGTCATGCTTGGGGTTAGACTTTACAAAGAAAAGAAACATGGGACAAGGCTGGAAACCACTGACTTCCCTGTGGGGCCAGTGATGGAGAAGCAGCCAAGGGTTTTAAGGAAGTATATTGACTTCAATGTGTAATTAACAAACATCTAATAAACAAACATAAAGCATGGTAAAGAACAGAATTTCTACACAACCCATTAGCTGACTCAGCAGCATACACTAGGCTAAAATGTGGTTAGCTAGTTTGTGATTTATTGTAGTATGTTATGGATTTAGACAATATGGGTACTATACAGCTCAATGTGCTGAATGACCCCAGGCAACCTCACTAGTATTTTAGCCCTTATAACAGGGGTCCTCAAACTTGGCAACTTTAAAACTTGTGGACTTTAACACCCAGAATTCCTCAGCCATCCATGCTGGCTGAGGAATTCTGGGAGTTGAAGTCCACAAGTCTTCAAGTTGCCAAGTTTGGAGACCTCTGCCTTATAAGATCTAGTCTGGCTCAGAGATGAACGCTAAAAGAAATCCTTCCACAAACCCATCTCCAGCAATCATGGAGATCATGTATAAGTAGTCTGTTTAAATACCAAGAGTATTTAGATCAGCTTTTTCAGGCCTAGGAATTCGAGGTCAATTGGGCTACCGAGGAGCAATAGGTTACAGCATGGGTATCGAACTTGCTACGTCACATTGCCAACACATAGTGTTTTGTGATGTTTTTCCCATTTGCAGAGCTGCGGTGGGCATGACCTGCATGTGACTCATCCGGCCACCAGGCCACCAGTTAGAGCTGAGTTAGTGAGTGATCAAGATAAAGGTGCTCCTGAGTTGCATTCAAATCTTGATAACTATGCATCGGTTCAGAAATGGCCTATAAACATATGTACTGTGTATCGTAGGCTCTGATCACCACAGCTAATAGATTGTAACCTAATCTATTATAGATACGCAGCCCACGTGGCTAATTTAGGATTCTGCAGTCATGCAAACTCAAAATAAATGAGTTAATTGAATAAACTATGGGTTAGTTAATGATGGGTAAGCAAGCCTGAGAGGAGATCCTGGAGGTGGAGTCTTTCCTCCCTGGTATTTCCAACTCCTTGTTGCAACGTGTCTCTTTTGACAACTGATCCTCCTTTAGATAAACCCTTTCAACTGGAACGGATTGCTTTACAGCCGCCTGGAAGGGGATGGCTGGTGATAACTGAACAAGATCAAATGCTCAGCTCCGCCACCCGTTCTCAGGCTGAGCTGCCATGCAGAAAATCCTGGCCTCCTCCTGCAACAAGGGAGGCTTGCTTGTTCCTACAACAGAACAGAAGGGATTAGCAGAAAAGGGAGGGAGAAAGGGAGTCCCTTGAAAGTAATCCAGCATCTTGCATTCCGAGAGAATGCAGGTGCTTTTGCAAGCTATCAGCCAAACTAGCTTTTGCCCTCTCCACGTGGAGAATCTGAATCTATGGGTGAATTGCAAAGCAGCTAATAACTTCATCAATAACAACAGAATTGGAATTCTGAAACTGACTCCTGATGGCTGTATGGGGAGAAGGTAGCAGCAGGGCTCCAAGAAATAAATGCCCTAGAATTGCCAGGGCTCTAAGGCAACATTGCTAGAAGTGGACCATAAGGTGCAGGAGAGGATGGCAAATCTTGGAAAGCTTTCAAGTTCAGATAGTACATGTCCCTCAAATGAGTTGTCCTTCTTTTCTTTCTTCCACTTCCTTCTCAGCTCTGCCACCCCCTCCCTTTGTTGCTCTCCATTGTGCTTACTCTTTAGTTTTTAATCACTAGGCAGCTGTATCAGCACCTTTTCTTTTCCTCTAATATTTTAACAAAGCCAGGGAACATTGCAAAATAAAAGTTTCAGTAACTTCTAGTATCTTGATTCCTCCTGTGGCCCCCCATACTGAAGGTTTTTTAAAAACTTTTCAACTCCATGTAGTCTATGCATGATAAACTTCTGTTTCTTTTAAAAATGAGGGAATGAAAATTGTTTTAATCCTACTCTTTGTTTTATCCTATATATTTAATATATTATATACACTAATGCAGTGGCGCCCAACCTTTTTTGAACCGGGGACCAGTTTCACAATTATTTATTCTTCCACGGACTGGTACCTGAGTAACGCGAGACTCCACCACCATCGAGACGGCTCTTTGTTCGAAGCTGCCCCCCCCTCTTCGACGAAACTAAGGTGCGAGCACCCAAACGCCGCTTTCCAACCGAAAACCCGGAAGCAACCGAAAACCCGGAAGCGCCATCAAAACAAGATGGCGGCGCCCAAGCTTTGCGGCCCGGTAAAAAATGATCCACGGACCGGTCCCGGTCCGGGGACCGGTGGTTGGAGACCCCTGCACTAATGGATAATACATTTGCACTCATTTGGAGTGAGGACTGAGAAAAGGCTGCAGTGCATCTGCACCTTTATACATTCCAAAAATTAAAACTTAATTTAGTCAAGTAGGAAAAGAGAAAGAGGCTGTATTAGTGTTACTGCTTATTTAAAAAGCAAAGGTAAATAATAAGAGAGTTCTAGGAAGAAGGGAAAGAAGGAGAAACAAGAAAGAAACTGGTGAGTATATAATATGGTCAGCAGTTCAAATGGATATTCTGGGATATCTTGCCTAGGAGTGAATTGGGGCTGCTGGTGCCACTAGGTTTTCATGGCAGTTATCTGGTTCTCCATTTTGGCCAGAGCAGGGCTGTCAAAATTGCGGGCCATGGGCTGGATGTGTCATGCATTGGCCATGCCCAAACCCAGTTTAGCAAAGAGAAAAAAGTTGCAGTACGTCATGTGATGCTGTGACGATGCAAGTTTGACACTCCTGGGCCAGAAAAATTCAATATCATTAAATGGAAATTATCCACACACACGGTGATGTGGATTTTCACAGCTTGTTTGTTCACTCATTTCTTCAAGGTAATGCTGACCTCATCTCCAGCTCCTTCTAGGCTTCTACGCTCTTGCTGAGAATAAAAAAAAGATGAAACATGAGAGATTTCCTGGCACCATTCTCTTTGATTAAAAGGAACAGTTCCTGGGCACAAATCCATTGCAATTGGAGGAGTCATATTCATAATCATGCCCATAAATCTGCTATGACCTGCTATGAAAAATAAGACAGGTATCAACAGCTACAGGATCATGGCCGGGCTGGAAAGGAATGATAAGTGTTGTAGTGTAATTCTTCTTGAGAATAGAAGGATTAGAAATTGTATCCTCCATCCCTAAGCGCTTCATTTCTTGGCAGTCAAGTAACGCAAGAATATAATGAAGCAGCCTTCTACAGTCTATATATACAATATAATGGACCAATACCCATAATCTTCTCAGTCATCATTATTAGAGGCTGCTACTGCTGTTATCATCACTATATACGTGTCAACTTTTCAGGATATATAAATTCCCTAATAAGAAATCCTAAAACCCAGTATTAATCTATTAAAAGTTAAACTAACAGCAGTGGGCCTCTAACAGAATATCAACAATGGCAAAAATAGCAACTTTAACATCATCTAAATGATTTTAAACAAATATGGTTTTAAGAAATTTTTCCTAAAGGCCAACAGACGATATGCTGTCCATAGTTTTCACAAACTGCTTTTTGTGGTGGACAAGAGTGCAGTATCTCAAACAGCCATTGCAGAGATTCAACGGAGATACGGAGCTGAGGTGGTATTCAGCAGGTTCTGACCGGTTCTGGAGAACCAGTAGCAGAAATTTTGAGTAGTTTGGAAAACTGGCAAATACCACCTAAGACTGGAGACTTTATAATATCCTTCCCCTGCCACGTCCACCAAGCCACGCCCACAGAACCGGTAGTAAAAAAATTTGAATCCTACCACTGATATGGAGGTGTAAGCATGATAGTCAAATGATACTTTAATAGTTCCTGTATAATTAAAATCTCAAAACTGTTGATCACTAGGCATCCACTTCCATCTTGAAGAGAAAGAAAAAAACTGGAAAGCTTTTAATATATTCACACACACACACACATATTACCTAAGGTCTAGTTGTAGTATATTGTTTATGGAGCAAGGTCTTCCAGGAAGAAAAGATCCTTTTCTCTCCTTTCATAAAAATCTTTTATTTCAAAGAAGGATAAGATAATTTAGGCAGCTTGCCTTACATTAACTAGCCTTTAAAGACTGTATTATTCCCTCCTCTCCCTTTGTAAACTTTTCAGCCTTATCAAATTAGCTGGTTTAAAACACACACACACACACACATACAACACACAAACTGTTTAGCCAATCTTCTTTCTCCATAATCCTACACATTATCCTGAAATTCATACTGCTGGTGCATGTTTCTGTGTTCTAGCAATAGGGAGGAATCAACAGGGAAGAGTTTACTAATGAAACTGCAGACAGAACCGTGTGCAAAAAAGCAATGACAATAGTGAGAGCTCAGTTTCAAATGTCCTTTCTTTTAAGAACTGCAGATTGAGATAGAAATTATGCTAGTATCAGTTTAAAAAAGGCAAACAAGCATCAATATTAAACAAATCACTTTCTTGGTCCTCAACTTTAGTACTGATGCTTCTGAGACCAAATCCTTAAACTGAAGTATGGGAAGAGCAGTTAAAAAAAAAAGAGAGATGAATTCATCTTCTTAATGTTCTTTCAACAGGAAAAGTAGCCCTCTCTGATCTAATCCTATTCAATTTTTGACCAAATGTTCTCTGACAAAATATATGAATAAAGGAAAGATGGATCACCACATACATTGTCTGCATTTGCGGCAAATTTCTGAGAGAGCCAATTTTGTAACTATTTTTCATTCAATATCAAACAATCTCCAGATCAGATTTACAGGAAGAATGGAATTTTGTTTTTTAAAATGTATAATGTGTCTGAAGAATCTTTGCTAACATTGTGTTGTGTATACTAAAGCATCAAGGTCTTTGAAATGTAGAATTTTCTTCAGCATTCTCAGAATTGTCCATGTGAACAAGTAAAATTATGTGATCACAAGGTCAGTCTGGAAAATATGTAGAAAGAGACCTCTGTTCTCCAGAAAACTGACACTTTTCTAATCATACTGAACTTTTTAAAAGTTAAAGAAGGGTGAAAAGATCCCTTGGCTTCTTTATCACAAATCACAATATTAAATGAAAACTGTCTCATCATGGATTTTTTCCCAAGGGCAGAAGAACATTAATACACAAAGTTTGTTCTTGATGGGTTCCATAATAAAATTCTTTTTTATCTGCTCATTGTAGAGGTGTAATTTTTTCTTCAGAAATGTACTCAGTAATCTAAATATAATATGTTACAGAGTCAAACTGACTATTATTGAGGGCTACACAGTAAGAACGGAACTACATATTTAATTATTTGCATATCTCCCTTAGAGATATATTTATGAGTCCAAATCTTCCCTGAAAAGTTGCTCTAACTCACCCATGGGGGAGGGGGACAACTTACAAGTTAAAGAGCATAAGAAGCAGATTCAAATCAAGGGATTGATACAGGATCCTTGAACAGAAATTAAAACTAATTCCCTCTTATTGATGTCTAATTGAGATTTTTAATAGAAAGTGGTATCATATTTAACACAACCACAATAAATGGTTGTGAGATTCACAGTTATAGAAATACAATGGAATTTGCTATGAGCCAAGCAATATTTCAAGACCCTTGGATTTTGTAAGTGACATCTTCACATTGTGAAAATGAGCCATGTTAATAAATGTTTCGCCCTGCTCTGTTGGAAGGAAGAACAGCAAGGGCCACTATGAGATATATAAAGAATTTTGAAAACTTGCCTTTATGTTCAATTTACATATAATCCAGCCATTTCTGCAAACTTCTGCATTGTTAATGCTTCTCTTTATATTTGGGAATGATGAAAAACATACTTTGTTAGCAAATGTTAGCTGCTATAAGCTCAAGATACATATTGCTGTGCTTCACACTTTTTATACTTATTGCATCAAAGTTCTTGATTCTGCTTTTGACTGGAAGTGAAAATGCTGAAATGTCAAAACCGTTTAGTGATATTTGTCAATGACACAGAGGAAACACCATAAAAAGATACAGTATGCCATGTCAACAGTCTTCCAATTGTTGTTGGATTTCAAATCCCATAAATGCCATCTAGAAAACCCATAGGAGTTGCAGTCTGAAATATCTGAAGATTCCATGTTGGGGAAGGTTGGTTTCCTGTAAGGCACATCTCCCCAGGATTGTCAAAAGTAGTGATGGTAGGGGCATAATTGATGTTAGTATTCCCTTGACTGAGTTCTAGAATTCCCTCCTGCTCTAAAAAAAACTAATCTAAACCAGGGGGTGTCAAATTCAAGATGCACAGGCCAAATGTGGCCTGTGTGGGGTGCTTGGATCTGGCCCATGGGACCATCTTGGAAACAAGACTGCCATTGAAAACGGAGCCCAGCAGGGCTGTGTGGGGCCCTCCCAAGTTCCATTTTTGCTGACAGAATGCTAGCAAAAGAAACTACTAGCAAAAGTGGCATTTGATCAGATGAGTGACGTCAAGCTGACCACACCTACCCCGTCCACCCAAGGTAAAAAACACAATCCTGATGTGGCCCTCAATGAAATCAAGTTTGACACCCCTGATCTAAACTAACTTATAGGTACAGTTACAGATGCACATCTTTTCATAATCTCCAAAGAGAACCAAATCTTGCTGGCATATTTTGGAGAAATATTCTCTTTAGAACCAGCCAGCTAGTATTGGTTCCATTTGGAAAAGAGAACACCAGAGACTTATGATATTTTGTAATATTTGGTTTGCTTTGTTTTAGTTGCTAAAGTTTCTCTATTTGTTTGGCTATTAGACTTCTTAGAGGCTTTCAGTACCATCAACCATGGTATTCTTCTGCTAAGGTTGCCTGAGTTAATGGTGGATAAAACTATTTTGCAGTAATTCCATTCAGACCTGCATAGTTGTCTTCAGGTGGTGATGGAGGAAGATTTCTATTCAACCTCATGGCATTTCATTAATTTTCACTTGATTCTCTGCAACTGTTTAATGTGAAAATGCCGGTGAAGATCATTTGGAAATTTACAGTGAAGTGTAATGAGTATGAGATGGCTCACAACTCTGTCTTTTTAATTACACCCAGTAGTGTGTGTATGTGTATATTAATATATGCTAATATATTAGAATATATGTTATTACTGATTTGTTTAGCCAAGTAAATGGTGCTTACCCTATTAGAACTTTGTTACAACTTTGTTCTACGAACTGTTAGAATTTTGCAATATGAAACACAGTGTTTGAACTAAAAGCAAATATGCTTTATTCTTGAAAATATTAATGGAAGATGGGTGTGACTGCAAGTAAAGAACCTGCTTTCATCTGGCACTGAAGTCATTAAATGAAAGGCTAACAATTTTTTTCAAAATTTGGCAGCTAATATGCATTTTCAGACTATTACGGACCAGGTGCCCCTCCGAAATTATTTGAAATCTCATGAGATCAACATTGCGTAAACTCTTATATAAGACTGCAGAAGTTACTAAAACTTGACCGATTCATAAGTTTTGGATCATTTTATTTCAATTTAATTACTGGGAAATTATGAGCATGGGAATCACAAATGATCTGGCATTCATATATATTACATTGCTAATCAAGGGACAAATAAAATTATTAACATTAGTCCTGGAATAACTGTTGTTCTTTTCTGAAATGGTCAGACAAACTAAGACTCTAGTGGAAGTCATAAAAAGGGACTTCTAGTCAAGATTCCAGTACAGGATTGCAATAGCTGAAATGCAAAAAATCTGGATGCCCACAAGATGTTAGTAAAATGATGTAGAACATTTGAATTCTTTCTTGCCATTTAAAGATTTCTGGCTTTTTGAACCCAGATGTGCAATCTACTCCTTAAAATTATGATGTCATAATATCTATGAATTAAAATCCATTAATTAGTTAAAATTAATTAAGTACATTTAAATGGATTGAATGAATTATGAGTTAAATTTTGACTATGAATTAAATTTATGAGAATTGTGAAAAAGCATGTGCTGTGAAGTACTGAAAATACTGATGGAGTTTGGGTTTCAACTTATGCAAAGGTTGAAGGAATCCATAAAGATGTTTAGACAAATGCCTTGCAGTTGCTAAGAAACTTCAGGAGCATTTGCTGAACGGTATAACTCTGGGAGACTCTTGGCACCTGCAAAAGAGAAATAGAACAATTGCAGTTGCAAAAATAGCTGCCTGCTCATAATTCTGCCTAGGAGATGTACCAATGTGCATAACTGTGCCTATTAAAGAAGGTGACAAAAAGAAAAAAGTTCTACCTCAAATCATGAAAAGAGTATCATTGGAGAGGCTAATTTATACGCTTTCACCTTCATGGGAAGAAAAAATATGGACTCCCATCACAATATGATGAAAAGGTGTATCAGGATGTATTACACTGTCATCTCTTATATAACAAAGATAATTTAAGGTTAAGATGTTGGGTTAGGACAAATGGCCAAGGCTTGAGTCTACTCTCAGCCAAGGAAGCTCCTTGAGTGACTTTTGGTCATTCACTATGTCCTCAACTGGAGGAAGCACTAGCATTTTGAGCTTCTGGAGGAAAAGATTTTAGATTTTTTAATATAAATCTAATTCATAAATAAACAGAAAATATCCAAATGTAGGTGGAGAGTACCCCATTCTTTCTCTGATGCGCTCTCTTTCTCTGTTTGATAACCATCTTTTTCTCTCTTTCATTCTATTTTTCACAGCTTTTTTCTCTTTCTTCCAAGCAATAAGCTGTTGGGAAAGAAAAAATAGTTCTTACCGGTGGTTTGAATTTTTCAAAAAACCTTCTGAAATTACAGCATGGACTCCTCAGGTAAGTCCAGATCCCTAAATCTTATCTACCTGTACCTATCTCCATATGTTTTCAACTTGAGTAGGCTTGCTCCAGGTTCTGTTCATTAAGCAGTGTCATCTTTGAGTTCTAGGAAGTGTGTCTTCTCAGTGATGGCTCTGCCTGGGGAATTGTGTCCCCCTGGAAATTTGTACTACTCTTATCCTTCTGACCTTTTATAAATCAATTAACACCTGGGCTGTTCTCTCAGGCCCTGGACTAGAATGAGGAAAGATTCTTTGGTTGGTTGATTAGTCAGTTGCTGGCTGTTTGGCTTTTGAAGTTTCAACTGCTTTCCACCCCCACCCCCCCTTTTGATATATTTCATTTGATTTTTATTGGCAAGCCATTCACAGTGGACTTGACAGCCTTAAAATTAACAAATCTATAAAATAAAGTAAAACAAAACTATTTCAGAATAATTTTAGACTTTGCTTCTTCTCTTCCCTATAGATTTACATTTAAATTTTTTTAACCTCCTACATAGCACATCTAAGACAATTTTCTTTTTATCTTAAATAACATGCAGGAGAAAAATCAAATGGCAAGTAGATACAATAATTTGTCATGTTTTAATTTGGAAATGCAAGCAGAGGGCAAGAGCAAACTATGGGAAATATTGTCTTTGTATGAAAGGACCTTACATAATTTAATAAGTTATAGTAGAACTCTCAGATCTGGGTGGCAAAAATCTGAATCAGTGGCAGCAAAGAGATTCAGAAAACTAACTCTGTGCTGCTATCTAATACTAGTCAAGATTTGGGACTACCAATATGGCACTTCTATATAGTGGTTCATTTTCTATTTTTTTGTAGTGCTCACTTGGTCAACTGCATTTTCTTTATCTTCACTGATTTGACATTTCCTCCAGTTTCTTCCACCGTAGTTTGGATGTGATCAGGGTTTTTCTAATGTCCTTACATGCAGAAACTATACAAACATATTTAGTAACGAACGTGAAGCATATATGAGAGTAATATTTTGGTTAAAGCAAATAGCAGTAACAAGAAGTCCTTCTCTTGGATGCAACAATTTTTTGTGTTGCAAATATACGTATCCCAAGATAATGTTGCAAGATCCAATCTGGGTCGGTCACCAGGACCCAGAGGTTTTTGTCTTCCAAGCTTTTGGACTAATGTTGGAGCCCATCTTCAGGGAATTTCTCTCTAGCAGAACACTCCTATGTTTCAACTGTTAGTAGTAAGTTCGCTTTTCAAGGTAGAAGATTAAGGTTCAAGGTTACTCGCATTAGAGCACATGTTGTGTCTCATGGATACATACAGTTTCTAGACTGTATCCCTGTTAAGGATTTTCCCAGCACCCAATAGGATGTGTAAAACTATATGTACATTCATGCACATATTTCTGAGCCTTGCAGCAGCTGCAGACTCCAACAGTTACATGGCAGTATGTAATTTTAGACCTGTTTAGGCTACTACTACTTCAATCAATGGAATGGACATTCACCTATACACAAAACCAACTAAAATGCACAGAACGGTTTCTTTAAGAACTGGAGAGAAGTTGGAGGAGGTCTACCATAAACAGAGATAAAGAAAATGCAGTGGACAAAATGAGCATTAAAAACAGAGATAGGTAAAGTAAAAAAATAAATCCTGGATACTACCATAACCAAGGCCACAATATCGGTGCAGCAAAAATCCAGATGACTATGAGATGGCAATGAAGAGTTCAGAGCAGGATCAAAACTTTTTGTTAACTGAGGCAAGAACAAGGCGAACCTTCTCCTGTGGTCCCTGTGTTGAAATGAACTGGTATGCTTTCCAAACTTCAGCCCTGCCAATCATAGTTGAGGACAGCAGACTTAGCTCAAAACAGGGTCAAGCAAACCACAGTCGTTATGCTGCATCCACTATCACCTACAAAACAGCATGGGCAAATTTCAGTCATGTGTTCTTTTTCCCTTCCCTCTTCCTCAAGTAAGAATAGGAATGGGAACAGCATTCCCAGTCTTACCTGAACCTCCAAATACCCCCTTTTTTTTTTTAAATGCAGCACCATGTCTTCTATTTTAAGTTGTTTAGAATGTCTGGCATTTCTTTGCATTTCTTTTACTTATTTTAGCTTTGTTTTCATTCTTTATGCCATTGTTGTTCTTATTCCTCATCTTCATTCCAGCAGAGAACAGTTCATGCTGTATATTGCAATAGTAAATGTAAATAATTTATTATCTTACTACAAAAAAATGCTAACAATAGAGAGATCGGGCAGCATAAGTACATTCATGGTATGAACTTATTCTCACTTTGAACTGAATATGGGGAGGGGGAAATCCAAGATCCAAATGCAACCTCAATACCCCTTTCTGGCAATCCTCAAAACTCTGTCCACAATTGCCAAAAATCAGTGGCTTAGTTTCCCATCATTCTGATACTTTTCATAGTAGAAGACTTAGCGCTGTTTATTGGAAGTGGCCTTATTTCCTTAGTAGAGACCGTTCTGTGCTTCCTTCCATAGAGAAACCAACTTTTCCATCAGTGCATTTACCGCTATTAAGTTATACTGAAGAATGTGATTCAGAGGTAGATATTCAGCAGGTTCTGGAGACCCATAGTGGAATTTTGAGTAGTTTGGAGAACTGGCAAATACCACCTCTGACTGGCCCCGCCTCCATCTATTCTCTGCCTCCCGAGTCCCAGTTGATCAGCTGGGCCTTCTTTTGTTGCCCTGCACAGGAGAATGGAGGTGGAAAGCAGGTTAGCGGGGTGGGAAGGGAAGGGAATTTTGCAGCAACTTTCCCCCAGGAGTGGGGTGGGAATGGAGATTTTGCAGTATCTTTCCCCTGCCATGCCCGCCAAGCCACACCCACCAAACCATGCCACACCCACAGAACTGGTAGTAAAAAGTTTTTGAATCCCACCACTAATGTGACTGTATGAGTACCGCAACCAATAAGCTAATATAGCCTTCGGTGTCACATTAGCAGCTTTTCTAAGTGTAAACTGAAAATAAGAATAAGATCCTTATACATTATGAATGCTAGTGAATGCAAATGAATAACTAGAATTCATTTTTAATATTTTGATGCAGCAAAGCAATCTTTATAAATCCTTATACTACTAACTGTCATGCTGAGGAGAGATCTCAAAAATCCTTGTTTAAAGCCAGTTTTGGATAGGATATTTCCTTACTGGCACTGGTTAATGTAAAGTTATTCCTGTTTTCCCTTTTCTTTTTGGTTATTTGTGCTGCTTGCATCATTTTCCCCATTTCCCTCTAAGTGACCTTTTAAACCTTTGCTAATATGTCTCTTCCTCATTTTCACTCATCAGTTTTTTCACTGGTTACAGACAATGGAACAACTGGTCCTGCTCAAAAGGTTATATTTGTTCATCCCATTGTGCCTAGATAGATAACCTTGGCTGATTCTCAAAAGCCAAGAATGGTCAGACTAATCAGTTCTGGGAGCAAGGAGCAGCAGGAAATCCCAGAGCTTCAAGTGAGAAGCTGAAGAAAGCGATGGCAAACTATTCCCATTTTATTGCCATGAAAATGACATGAACGTGATTATAACGGATGGAGAAAAATCCCATCTGAAGAGAATCAGACCCAAAGAGTTAAGAGATCTATCGCTGTAGAGAGTGAGCAAAGACCATCTCAGACCGGGGTCAAAAAAAGTCCAATTCCCTCTTTCGGGTGGACTGTTAAAAATGGATGAGGAAAATTCCATTTTGTTTTCATGTATCTTCCTTCTCGCTGAGAGCAATGGAGTCATTCTTTCTCAGCTGTCATAAAGCCAAGTGAGCAATGGAACCTGGAAGTAGATAATGCCCTTCCCCCCCCCAAAAAAAATCAGTTTTGGGAACAGTGGATCTGGATTAGTTTGAGAGGGTTTATTTTATGGAATGAAACGGGCTGTTGGGAATTTGTTTTTTGCATGTCTTTGTTTTATCTCATTATTCCGTCCTGTTTCCTTCTGCCCTGGGTTTGTGCCAGTGCATTTCTGACAGGCTGAGAGAAATCTCTTCAAATTAGTTGCTTACTTTTCTTTTTTTTTTCCTTTCTCCCTTTGTTTTTAACTCCTGTTAATTTCCTACCTTTTTATACCTAATTTAAAAAACATGATTTTTTTTTCTTCAGCTGGGGAATTCTGGGAGCTAAATTCTTAAAGCTGCTAAGGTTGAGAAACAATGGACTAAGTTACTGAGAAAAGTCAGAGGAGATTTGCCACTCTGTTCTTTGTAAATAACACCTGTGTAAAGATACTCAAAAAAAGCTCTTACCAGAGATCTGGCAGTACTGTATGCAGTAAGAAGATTGTGGGTAGATAATCTAGAGACTTACTTGTAAGAAGTTGAACTCAATTTGAAAAATACTTTATCTGATAAGTTAATTTCTTGAAAAAGACACTTCCTTTAACCTCATAACACTCCATGCCCCAAGTTATTATTTTAGTTTAAAACAGGGGTGTCAAACTTGATTTCATTCAGGGTTGTGTTTGGCATCATGGGTAGGGGGCATAGCCAGAGTGGGCATGGCCAGCTCAATGTCACTCATGCCAGGGGTACCCGTGGTGGTCCGAGCATTCTGCCAGTGAAAACGGAGCTCGGGAGGGTCCCACGTGGCCCTTCCGAACTCCATTTTCACTGGCAGAGGCACTGTGGGGCGGTCCTTCGCTGTTCCAGAGCCAGATCTAAGCACTCCATGGGCTGGATCTGGCCTTGGGCCTTTAGTTTGACACCCCTAGTTTAAAACAAGGAAACTTTTATATTCCTAGAAAATATATATTATAAACAGTTGCAGACACATTGTCTGTTTAAAGTTTATGCATCTGTCAGGAATATGATGATGATGATGATATCCATTCAATTGTGTCCAATTCTTGGCCATTCTATGAGTTAGGTCTCTCCACATTTTACAATCTTGTACTAGCTCTTTGATTTTTTTTTCTAAACTTGGCTGGTGGCAGCTTTGATGGTGTCCGGCCGTTGTGTTCTTTGGTGGCCTAGCTTCCTTTTACCACTAACTCCTCCCAACACAATTGCTTTCTCCAGTTAATATGGTCAAGTAAGTGAGAGGCAGTTTTGTGATTTTGCCTTCCAGTGACATCTAGTTTTATGTTCTCCAGTACTAGTTTATTAGTCACCTTTGCTATCTAAGGAATACAAAGGAGCTTTTTCCAGCATCACAACTCACATGAATCGATTTTCTTCCTGTCTTGATTTTTTTAAGATCTAACTTTTACAACCATAGGTTACATTGGAGAGCACAATAGATTGGACTAACCTATCTTTGGTTGCCAGGCTGATGTCCTTGCTTTCCCACATTTGACTCATGTTCATCATTGCTGTTTGACCAAGTGCAGTCTGATATTTTATTTCTCAGCTACATTCACTCCTTTGAGCTACCTGCAATCCTGGGAAAGTGAATCTTGGTACATTAGATGTATAAAGAGGTGCTTAGACACTATTGCTGCCTGCTATGGAAGCCATTTTATAAACAGATAAACCTCGATCATCATTTTCAGAAGACCCACGGCATTCTTTCAAAAGTTATTCCTTTGAATATGCCTATTCCTTAAATAGCCTTTGGATAGCTCTTGTGCTTGTCTTTTGAAATTCCTTCCAATCTCTTTTTGTTTGCATATAATCCTATGAATTAGAATCCAGGGCAAACAGAGTTTAAATGTGTGAATGATATAGAGTGGGCTTCAGTGATAGAGCTAAAAGGTGTACTGTACATACTTTCTCTAAGGCTAAGCAATTACAGATATGTCTCTAAACTCTAACATTATCAACATTATCAATGATACTGTATTTCACAAATTGCATCCATTACTGAATTCAACTACCGGTATAAATCCTTGACATTCAAAAGTAAGTATGCTGGGTCCATGTGTAGCAATTAATTACATGGTCTTCCTGCATCAGGAATCTGCATATAACTATGATGAGTTTCCATGCTGCAGTTTCTCTTGGTTCTATAGCTCTTCATAGAAGAGAGACAAAATAAGGAAGTAGCATAAGCATAGATGGACTTGAGAATGATCTGGATGTGAGAAGATTTGGAGACCCAATATTGTTGTGATTACAAGTTATTTTTTCTTGAAAAGATAATATCTTCCTTTTCTGTTGTGCTAGAAAAAAATAGATTTTCATTTTTATGCTACTCAGTTGTCTATGGAGATTCTCAGTCATCCAAGTCATGGATGGTTGTCCCAAAGGTGCATTTGCTAAAAGCAACTGGACTTTCTTTGTTTTAACCCTAACCCTAATATATTAGGAAGTTCTAGCATCCAAAATAATTTTAGACAGTATCAAACCACCCAAATGTCATTTTGTGCATACGGATACAGGACAAATCATTTGCAACTTGTTAGGTATGTGAAGGAATGTAATTAATATCCTGTAAAGTTATAAAGCCAGTGAAAGTTTGACAAAAATTACATTTGCCTTGCTGTCTCCAAAGATGCTTTTTCAAGAGGCGACTGGACTTTCTGGTTTTTCTTTGAAGACATTTCATTTCTCATCCAAGAAGCTTCTTCAGCTCTGGCTGGATTGCTTCCATTTCCCACCATCCAGATAAAGCTGGTTGGATGAAAAGTGAAACATCTTCAAAGAAAAACCAGAAAGTCCAGTCGCCTCTTGAAAAAACACCTTTGGGACAACCATAAGCTGGTTTCCTGAGAATCTCCATTTTGCCTTGCTGCTTCTTATTCAGTTGAAGATTTAGGGGGGAAAAACACAATACAAGCATTAACACCGAGTTTAAAAAGTCTTAGCATCTATTCCCCAAATGAAATCAGTTTTTGGATCCTGGATGTTTCTTCTTAGACTAGCAGTAACTTGGAGTACAAGCCAAAGTACATTAAGAACTGTTGAACTATGGAAAGCAACTCTAACACTCAGAAGAGGAAATATAGAAGAATAGAGAGCTTTTCAATATTTTTATACAGAACTGAATGTGATTTGCTTCACAGTCAGACTTCACGTTCTTCAGTTTTTAAGAGACTGCAAGAGCATATATTGTGCCTCTTACCACGGCTCTTCTTAATACCTATTTTCTTATTAGCCATCTGCAGTGGGGAGTCAGAACTCCCAACTCCTTTCAGCTGCATATAACAGACTATGGGAAAGAGTAGAAGATGGATCAAGAAAAGGGGAGGGGAACCTTCCCTGGTTGCAAAAGAAGCCTGCAGCTCTGTTGTGCTTCAGAAATGTGTCACACAATTCTTTTCTGCAAAACAAATTATAAAATAACATGAGGATTGATAGCATTTGTTCCTTGTAATTTGCTGAAGTTATTTTATATTGGCCTCTTTTCCCAGATGACAAATTCTTTCACTTTTGTGTCATTTTTCTGAAAAGTTGTTTTTCATTATGTGGTGATGAATTGAGGGTGGGTGTCTGGATTGCTGGTTTTTGGGATGTAGCAGGCTGGCTGATGAAGATATCCTCAGCCGCCTGTAGAAAGTTCCAAGTTCAAGCCTAGTTTAAAATAATAACCCCAGTAAATTAGGATATATTAATGGCTGCATTCAGAAAAAGCATCATTCAGCCTACAGTAAATCAAGATACAAATGAACCTTTGATCTGCACATATAGCATGGTCATCCATCCACTCTTTGGGGTACAGGCCATCACATCAGAAATTCTTAACAATCATAGTTGCTACTTCATTGTAGCAGGAAGTCCTGATTACCAGTTTTAAAATAATCTAAATCCATAAACCAGCTTCAAATTGTGGTTTAACTTTTCTCATTTCATAATTGGAGACAGTATTTCTACAGTGTTGATGAAATGATGAACTCTGGTTAATGTACTTTTTCTTTTATGTATACTGAGAGTATTTGCACCAAGACAAATTCCTTGTGTATCCAACCACACTTGGCCAATAAAGAATTCTATTCTATTAATTAAGGCAATTAAGGCATAAAAATAATTTTAGAGCCAAACTACACAAACACACACACACACACACACAAACCAAAGGTAATTCCTAATGCCACCTTTCCCTCTAACTCTCAATGCATAATGATTCTTTTTCCACTATTCACATTACTCCCCATAATCCCAGCTAGTATAAACAGTTATGAGCATGTAAAGTAAATGAAGCAAATTAGGCTCATAAACCTGGATTTAATTTAGCACTTGGGATTTGCTTCATCACTTAGTCACAAAAAGAAGTTTTGTGAATTAGTTAGCTAAAAGAATTACCTGACAGGTTTTCTTTTAGGAAGAGTTGAAGTTTGCCTGGGCATTTATATGCTGCGTTCTTCAAAAGTCTACAATCAGCAGAAAAGAGACCTGCTACTTTAAGGCTGTGAATATGTTGCCCGCTGCATAGTGGGAGGAGGACGTATAGAGGAGGACAAGGTGTAATATTTCTGACTGCTTCTCCCCCATTTCTAAGGGATAATTGTGCTTCACCTGTTGTGCAGCTCTTAAAAGTTTTTTTTTTTTTTTAATTATCATTATTTCTGACCTGTGGGTTAACGTTAATGCTGAGGTGCACAAGCCTGGAGGCCACATCCAAGACTTTGTGAGAGGGAAGATTGTGCATCCCCCATGTACTTTGTTTAATGAGCAGTGATTTCCTTTATCTTCACTTATTTGCCATTTCCTCCAGAGCTTCTTCCACTGTAATTAGAGAAGTTTGGATGTGATCCATCAGGGTTCTTCTGATGTTCTTACGCGCAGAAACTATACAAACACATTCGGTAGCGAATGGGGAGCATATATGAGGGCGCCAGGGACAGGTTCCTTGGTTGTTGTTTTCCATGGACAGGGTGGTGGTGGTGTCATGCACTGCCTGAATTTCACACATCCGTGGATGGGGCTTTGCTTGCTTGCATGGCCTGGTTCCTAAGTGGCCATGCTGGTCCATGGGTCAGGGGTTGAGGACCCCTGATCTATCGGATAAAGTTGCATTAAACATTAGAATCTTCCCTTATAAAAACACAGCGGATGAAAACATTAACAGATAAAATCATGGGCACAAGATGTCAAAGAAGAGGCAGCCCATAAGGGAAGAGAGGGGTTGACTTTTAATTAGTCAACCACCTCCAGCAAGAAGCTTCCTCAAAGGGTGCCCAAGCCAACTGGCAGAGCCATAATCCTAAGACAAAACGTCAGGAAGGGGGGAGGAGCCCTCCTCATGTCCTCTCAAGGGGAGAGAGGGCAGGAGTTGCTTTAGAGAATGTTCTTCACCTGGATCCTGCCAGCCAAAATTCCTTGGCTGATGGGATCCACAGTATGCCCCCTCTGCTGGCACAAGTGGGGCAGGCCAGTCCCAGGCCAGTCCCGATCTTCCTAGGTTCAGGGCTTCTGTTTGAAAGTTCAGTGACAGCTATGGCTAGGAGGACTTTTGCAGAAATTTCTTTTGTGCCCCAGTTGTGCCCATTCCTGAACTGGGAGGCATTACTCATTGTCACTTATGTTTTACTCCCCAAGTGGATTATTGCAATGTGCTCTACCTTGGGCTGCTCTCAGAGACCAACTGGAAGCTGCAACCCATCCAGAATGTGGTGACATGGGCAAAGTTATGGATGTATCTCAGTATGCACATGTCACTTCTGCTCCATGATTGCATCAGCTCCCTATATTTCAAAGTGCTCATTGTCACTTATAAAACTCGTCACAGCATGGGGCTAGGTTATTTTCAGGACTTCTTCTCTCTGGTTGTTTCTATTCATCCCACTAATAGGAAAGGTTCACTTCTAGGTTCCTCAATTAAGGAGTGCCACCTAATGGGACCTGCCTGTGCCAGGCACTTTCTGGAATATTTCCTGAATTCTGGAACACCATAATCTCCCACCCCGCACATTACACGGGCCCTGACCCTGCAAAGCAGTGAAGACCTGGATATGCTCTACAGCAGGGGTCTCCAACCTTGACAACTTTAAGACTTGTGGACTTCAATTCCCAGAGTTCCTCAGCCAGCAAAGCTGGTTGAGGAATTCTGGGAGTTGAAGTCCACAAGTCTTAAGTTGCCACGGTTGGAGACCTCTGCTCTACGGCATGAAAATTATGAGGTTAGGTGGCTTGCGCATTGTCATTGATTATTTATTCTTAGAATAGAAGTCTTTATAGGCCAAGTGTGATTTGTCTTGGTGCAAATGCTTTCAGTGTACATAGAAGAAAAGATACATTTGTCAAGAATCATAAGGCACAACACTTAATAGTAGTTCCTTGTGCCTATTCTAGATGTTTTATGTTTCACTGGTATTGTTTTTCTTATCACTTTTAACATGTTATGTGATTCCCGGAGTTGTATCTTTGAGATGGGCGGTCATATAAATTGATTTAATATAAACAAACTCCAATTAATTTTACTGAAAGAATTGACAGGAGTCATATTCTGAAGCTTCCTGCCTCTGAGTCTTTTCTCCATTTTTAAAAACCTCTGCGCAAAACTTATGCTTTTGGGATTACTGAATTCCCAGAGCATGATTTAAATGTGGTATCATAATACCATTTTTAGAAATGAGAACCAAACCACCTGTTTCTGAAATGGGAAATGATTGGTTCTCAAACTTTAGTATCTCAGTTAGATGGACCGCCAAGAGATATGGTTCTCTTTATGGGAAAGGCAAAGTATACACAGTTTATGGGGCTAAATAATAGCCACACTGAATTTTTTTTTTTAAATAGCTGAAGTTATTAAAATTTAAGTGGGTTTACTATTTGAGTGTTCTGTTTATGGAACTAAGGTGCTTATAGATGTATGTGTTAGCCAACCTACTATTAGCATTAGCACCCGTAGTTTATTAAATTATTTATGGAAGAGGCTTTAACATCTTATTACACATGAATAAGCTCCCACAATTTCCAAAGGCTATCAAACCTTGAGCATGTTTCATATATTTTAGGTCATCTGACGATCTCAACCCAGTTGGCTGTAGGAAAACTGTAAAGGTGTAATTAACTGTAATAAACTTTGCATAACATATTATTTTCTCCCTCAAGCTAAATCATCGTTTTCTTTCCCCATTCCATTACCCAAGAAAGATATTTTTCTGAATGTCAGCAGTCTTCCTCTCATCAGCCACAGGGAAGGAGGATAAGACCACGGACTACAGAGCCTTTGGTTTTGTCTGGTGTGCCTCTTATCAGTACAGGAAAGGTTTGTTCTGGGACAGCTGGGCTAAAGAAGAAAACCAATAACAACGGTAGCTGTCTGACTGCTGAAACAGCAATCTGCATGAAGAAGTGGTAGGTTTAGTCAATGCCACAAACTCCACACCCTCTACACCAGTCAAGCCTCAGCTTCAGTGCAGAAGCAAAATAAAACTGTTAGAGGAAGTATGTGGTTAAAAACACCCAGGAGAACATAAAGTTCTGTGTGGCATTTGGGGATGGGTGGGGGGCCTTGTGATTGTGTGCTGTATAGAAAGGAAGGTGAGGTTAATCTGTGGGAACAGAGCATGCTACAACAAGCCAAGGTTTGCACCATGTGATGGCATGCCTCACCTTGATGCTGAAGCAGAGATAGATGCAATATGTAGATCCAACTTATGCAGGGCATCCTTTTCCAGTGCAGCTATACTTGTCTCATCTCTTACAGTTCTTATTCCTTTTCTCGTCTATCTTCTTCAGATTACAATATCACAAAAAAGCTCCTGCTGTTGTTTGTTTGTCATCCATATTCAGGATAGGCAGAATCAATATGAATTTGAAATGAGGGAAAATGGTGTCTGCTTTCAGGCTTATTGCATGCTGCTTGCAGTGAGAATATACCAGCAGTCAATAAGTAGCTTGCTAAACGAATTATGCTTTTATGCACTGTGAAGCAGTTGGCAGATACAGATGCGTGACACAATACAGAGAAGGCAAATGATAAATAAGGGTCATTGCAAAGGCTACAAGGTGCAAGGCATAGCAATAAGCCTGTGGTATACCTCTGCAGAACCTACCAACTGTATATGTAAAGAAAGGATGAGGTAAGCAACAGCAGACTGGAGAGATTACAATCTCCAACGTGTTGTTCCATTCACACCTGTACTTGAAGATGGGGGAGAGAAAACCCATGGTACTAATTAAGCCATGACAGACTTGAATACTCTATAAGATCCGTAGCCTCATCCTAAATATAAAAGGTTTCTTCTCGTGTTATTGAGATCTCTTGAGTGAAGTCAGCAGACAACTGGGTTTCAGTTCATATCGACAATATTTAAATAGGGTTCCTTACACATGCAAATTCCTTCAGCTGAAAATTGTGTTTTGTGCATGCATTTGGTCTGAAGTGGTATGGAAATTCTTCGTCAATGTCAGCTGCTTCGTACATGTAAAACAAATAGACAGTCAATATTTAGTGCAATGATACTATCAACTCTTGAAATGACTAGCTGAAGCCAAATTTTATTTTCTTTGTTTCTTAGTTGCCATACATATGCGGGGAGAGGGGGAACCAATGGAGTGTGGAATATTTTCCTCTAACGTGCCGGACATAACAGCGATAGTGTTTGTGGGAACTAAGGTCATCTCAACGAGCACTTGTAACAGACAGAGGGAGCAGCTGAGAAGCCCACCACCTATCTGGTTGGTTAATGTGACCTGTGACACTGGGGATGGGGTGGGGGGATATCTATTATTTTAATTATACCAAACTGCGGGGATTATTTAGAGTTGGTTTCACTTTTGAACATGCTGATATGATGTACCCAATAAAGGAATCTTTCAGTCGCTACAGCCTTAGAGTTCTGAATCGATTGGGACCATTAGTCAGAACCATGACAGATACAACAGTAAGGAAACAAATAAAAGGGGCTATATTTGTGCATCTGGTCCTGGCTGGGATTGCTTTGTTATTGCTGGAAAGTGATAGGAGTAGAGCTTTCCCAAGGACTTGGGAAGAGGACTTTGTTTGACAAGTCTTTAGCTGTAAGCCCTTGGAAAACAAAGTTCAGAAATTGTAAAGTATCAGTAAGGTAATCATTTGACTTGGGTCTTCCATGTTTCCCAGGATTCAATAAAAGCCAGACTTGGATTGTTCTTGCCTAAAATAATCAAGAATGACAACAGGAATCCTCTAAATCAGGGGTCACCAACCTTTTGGACCTCGGGGACCACCAAACTCATAATTTTAAATCCCAGGGACCACTAACCAGTTCTGTGGGCATAGTCTAATTTGCGGGTGTGGCTTGGTGGTCATGTGACTGGCTGGGCATGGCTTGTATGTAAATATTATAAATATTTATATAAATATTGATCTTTTTTATAAAAAAGAGTAACTTTTACCCAAAATCAGGCAAAGCAGGCAGGCAGATTGAGTTGCTGACAGAATCATTCAGTGATCTATTCATCTGCCATCGGCTAGCTCAGTCTTTCAAATTTGCTTGCTGTGAGTCTACACTGAACAATAGAACCTTCAGTCCTAAGGAAGGTTCGGCTGTGCCGAAGATCTAACAACTAGATAGAAAGCAAGAAATCCAGCCATTTCCTGCTTCCTAGCTAATCTAAATCTTCCGGCACAGCAGAACAGATGATGGTTAGAAAAGGAAAAATAGCAATTTAGCAAGCAAGTTTGCCCGGTAAGGAGTGAGTGGGTGGGGAGGGTTCCCATGGTCCATGTGGGCTGCGAAGCCTTGTGTTTCTGCGCAGCCTGGATTAATTGCTTTGGAGGTTGCTCTGGGGGTGAGATTTCTCTGCGGCCACCGGTTGGAGACCACTGCTCTAAAGGAGAAGCTATTTGGATGGAAATGCCAAACAACAACTATAGCGGACTCTGCATGTATTTTCCAAGAACGCCTGCAAAACAAAGAATGATTCTGGAGATTGGCACTTGAAAGTAGATTAGCTCTTTGATAATAATGTTTAAAAACTATTGGGTAGGCAGGAAAGTTGGTAGGTGTCAAGGAGGTTTCGCCAATACAATAACACCAATGATCATTGTACCATCCACTTTTATAGATTGTCAATCAGCAAAATAAATCCATTTAGTAGCAATAGCACTTAGACTTATATACCACTCCACAGTGCTGTACAGCACTGTATGAGTGGTTTACAGACTCAGCATAATTGCCCCCAACAATTTGAGTCCTCATTTTACCGATCTCAGGATGGAAAGCTGACTCAACCTTTAGCCATTCAGGATTGAACTGCTGGCAGTCGGTAGAGTTAGGCAGGAATACTGCATTCTAACCATTGCGCAACCATGGCTCTTGATTACAGTATAAAGTGATTAAATACTTACTTAAATAAGCTCTCCCTCTGACCTATCCATACATTAAGATCTTTAGCAGGAGCTCCCAGAGAATCTTCCATGTAGTGGAACATCAGAGCAGTTGAATTCTCTTCCCAGAAAGGTTGATTGGCAACTTACTACTTTGGGCACTGAGATAATGCAACTTTATCTGCCCAACTTTTCAGATAAAATAAAAGATTTCTTACATTTTATTTTACATTGTCTTATAATGATGATTTCTTTCCTATTAATTGTCCTGGGAATGTTATCACACAATGGGATTCACAAGAGTCCATAACAAACTTTAGTGTTAGAATATATTGCTACACATACATTATTTCAGCAGCCCTTGGATCCACCCTTTAATGCTCATTTGTAGTATATTATCCTGCATTACAGAGAGATGAGGGCTTGAAGCAGAGTTGGTTATCTAGGGCAACCTACAATGAATGCATAATTCCACCTCATTGCTCACACAGTTACTTTATGGTTCCCTGATCTACTAAACATAACTGTAGTCTACTGCATTAATAGAAAGTAAATACAATGCCTTTCAGATGGTTGGCACTGCCAACTCTGTGTGCAGAGTTCAACTGTTTTTCAGAGGCAAACTTTAACATAATAAGAGCACTGTTGCTCAATACAAATAAACTAAGCTTCTAACCCACTGCCCCCCCTGGCTAAAAATGACTAACTTCCATCTGCTTGCACAAACTCCTTAAAGCAAATAAAGCTTTGATAGCTGGTCTTTCTTTTATTCCTTTTCCTCCTCCAGAAACTGTATCTGTATATGCTCACTGTTTTAAGGGCCTCAGTTTTGTAGCACTGCTCTGTGAATCACCTTCAGTATTTATTCATTCTAATCATCCAAAACGTTCAGAAGAAATATTTCCTGTTGATGAGATGATGCCGGATGTCACGAACGAGGGATGGAGCAGAGCAATGGACAGAACTGCTATGCCTAGGCCTACTGCTGAGTCATTGCATACCTTTTGGCCCCTTAACCACTATTGAGAGGGGCGTGCTTCCACCTGCCTTTCTCCAAAGACTTCAACAGGACTCAAAGTTTGCATAAGGCTAGGAAACATATAGAAAGGTGGGAGCAACATGAATTAAAAACAATATGCACAGACCTGTTCAGTGCCCTCCTAGAAGTAGAACAAATGGTCGATTGTCGGTGGGGGGGGAATGCTAGCAAAGCTTTGATTTGTATCTTGTTTGTCTGTTGGTAGTGTAGCTGAAGAGAAAAGCATGTTTGGGGAAAATGCAGGCAGCCCAGCAGCAAAAAACAAAAAGCATTGAGCTTTGACTAGCTTTTAAGATCCCAGTAAGAAGTAATCGTGACTGCCCTTGCATCATTGCTGAAGAATGTGGAATGAGGCTGCCAATGTACTACTCGAACAATTAAACTTAGCATAGGAAAAAAAACAAACCAGAGAATGTTTATCACAAAGCATCTACAATCAATCCTCTTGATACCTATAGGTTTTGATAGGTTTCCTTGTTTGCTTTAATTGACTTGAGCCGTTCCAATTATTTTCCCAGCATTTAAGCAAAGTAAGGAAATGCCAGATGGTACCCTCTGGTCCTCAAGACTTTTCTGAAGATAGTAGTCAGATGTTGAAGACAGTTGAAAAATCTGGAAGCAGTTAAGTGGAGGTTTCACTTCTGCGTGTTGAGCAAGAGGGCGAGGGTAGTGGAAACAAAATGAAACTATTTTTTTAAAAAAGATTAATTTCTGGCAGCCATTAAAGGAGCAAAAGCTCTTCTGTGCCTCGCCATTCTTATAAAGCCTTAATCCTAAAGGAAACTTTTTCCAAGACTCTGACAGGTCCTAAAAATTTAAGTGTCAAAATATGGAGGAAAATATGCAGATGGAACAGTGGTATTCAAAACATTTGCAATGCAATCAATTCAGCACAGCTCAGGCTAGCTTATAAAACAGTGACAGCAAATAGGGATTCTGTTATAACTATGAGGAAATGTAATAAACCACATTTTGTCTGAAAGCAACTGGCCTACAGTCCTGTTTCCTCTGTTGTTGCAGAATTGTGTTCCATAATCACCTTTAAACACTGCAGTGGTTTCCTTCCTAGCCTCTATAGTTTAATGGAAAGAATATAAATCAAGAACTCTACTTTCCTTCATCAATATTCATTTAGGAGGAGGTTGGGCACTCTGTA
Source organism: Pseudonaja textilis (assembly GCF_049901715.1). Lineage (NCBI taxonomy): Eukaryota > Metazoa > Chordata > Lepidosauria > Squamata > Elapidae > Pseudonaja > Pseudonaja textilis. The sequence continues at coordinate 266,392,008 of NC_141990.1, forward strand.
ACTCCTAAACATGGTTTCTGAGCCTCTTAGAACTTCTTATCACTGATGCCAATATCAATTGAAAACAAGACCTCCTACCATTTTGACAAAAGCAGCATACAAAAAGCCTGTGTGGACAAAATTAGATTTAGCAATTGTTTTTGGCCAAAAGATATAGCAAAAATAATAGAAAACAGGTCAATACCCTTCCCCACCTTTCCACAAAACCCAAAACAAAACTTAACAACAGAAAATTCCAGCTTCAACTTGCATGTCATGGCTATATCCATTTTTTAAAAAACAGACAGCAGCAAATTATAAAACACCAAGGCTGGCCAAAGTCATGCCACCAATTTCCATTGATAGAATAGAATAACAGAGTTGGAAGGTATCTTGGAGGTCTTCTAGTCCAACTCCTTCAGGCTCTATACTAGGGGTGTCAAAATTGCGGCCCTCGGGCCAGATGGTCATGTGCTAGCCCCGCCCCCGCCCAGTTTAGTGAAGGGGAAAAAAAATCCCAATATGTCATGTGACACTGCCATGATGCCGTGAGTTTGACACCCCTGCCCTATACCATATCAGACAAATGGTGAGTTTGTGTTCTTCCTGTTCACCTTTGGACTAAAGCTCTACACTCTACAGCAGTGGTCTCCAACCTTGGGAACTTTAAGACTTGTGGACTTCAACTCCCAGAATTCCTCAACCAGCTTTGCTGGCTGAGGAACTCTGGGGATTGCATCCACAAGTTAAAGTTGTCAGGTGGAGACCTGTGTAGAAAATATCAGGTCTTCACTGCTTTGCAGGGTCAGGGCCGTGTAATGTGCGGGGTGGGAGATTATGGTGTTCCAGAATACAGGAAATATTCGAGAAAGTGCCTGGCACAGGCAGGTCCCATTAGGTGGCACTCCTTAATTGAGGAATATTTCCTGAATTCTGGAACACCATAATCTCCCACCCCGCACATTACATGGGCCCTGACCCTGCAAAGCACTGAAGACCTGGCTATGCTGGGGTCTCCAACCTTGACAACTTTAAGACTTGTGGACTTCAACTCCCAGAGTTCCTTAGCCAGTAAAGCTGGCTGAGGAACTCTGGGAGTTGAAGTCCACAAGGTTGACCCTGCAGGTTGACCCTGAAGTCCACAAGGTTGACCCTGCAAAGCAGTGAAGACCTGATAGCTCTACAGCAGGGGTCTCTAACCTTGGGAACTTTAAGACTTGTGGACTTCAATTCCCAGAGTTCCTCAGCCAGCTTTGCTGGCTGAGGAACTCTGGGAGTTGAAGTCTACAAGTCTTAAAGTTGTCAAGGTTGGAGACCCCTGCTCTACAGGATAATAAGCGAATGTAGCTGAGTCTTTTTCTGTTCTAGTTTAGCAGATTCTCCCTCCATGTTAATATACTGCAGTCACAGTATCCTTACAAGATAGGAGTTTAAAAAAAGCTTTTCTCCAGAGAAGCTAAACAAGAACTTGTTTCCTACTCAATTTGGTGCAGTATTATTATTTATGAAATTGTTATTTCCTGCCCATCTCGTATCCAACGAGACAGTAATCACTAAAACACAACCTTCATTAAGAAAAATATGTTCTTTGCAAAGCATGCTTATCACGTTGTAGGTTACAAAAAAAGATGTAGGAGAAAAAGAAACTGATCTGGTAGGTTAATGTGTTACACAGTCCACATGCTTTTGTTATGTCATCATTTCCTTTAGAAATGACTTGCAAGAAGTTTTAAGCCAGGAGTCCCAAAACTTGGCAACTTTAAGACTTGTGGACTTCAACTGTCAGAATTCTCCAGCCTGCTGACTTTGGAGACCTGTTTGGAGGCCTTTGTTTTAAGCAAAAGCACTGGCTTACTTTTTCATCCTGAGCCTGAAGCTTCTAGTAAGGGATTAAAACAGATTTAAATTCTATCATTGGGAGTCGGGTGGTGTAGAAAATGAATAGATAAGTGTATACTTGTACCTTTCTTCTATGCCCAAGTTTTATCTCAACTGAGTGCTGAAACTACTGTATATAGGTAGTCCTTGACTTACAACCAAAAGGTGATCATCATACATGGATGCCAGTTGCCAAGCATCCAGATTTTGATCAGGTGACCATCGGGATGCTGCAATGGTCATAAAGCATGAAAAATAGTCATAAGTCACTTTTTTCAGGGATGTTGTAACTTTGAATCGATACTAAATGACCTGCTATTACGTTGAGGCTAACAGATTTCCCAAGCTGCCCTTCTGTCACAAACTAAACATATTTGTGCTGTGTACTACTTCGTTCTTTCTGGAAATAAAGAAATTATTTCTTTTAAAATTTGTATTGTAGCTTTTTATGCCACATGTTCTCATCTGCCATGTGTTATTTCTGAAAGGTATGGTCTTATTGGTTACTTGCATCTTGCCATAATAAAAAGCTTACTCAGAATTGATTTTACTTCCTTGCCACATAAATGGTATTATTGTAAACCAGGGGTCGCCAACGTTTTGGACCTCAGGGACCACCAAAATCCTGCAGACCAGAGATCCTGGGAAAATCCCCCAAAAAGTCTGCAGGAAAATTCCCCACCCCATTTTTCTACCGATTGATTGTTCTTTATTTGGGATCGCAGGATACGGTCTCCAGCTCCATAATCGGGGGTGGGGGGAGAGAGAGAGAGAGAGAGAGAGAGACTTTTGGCTTTATGCAAGGAAAGCAGCAGAAGTCTTTTTTCTCTCCCCCAAACTCCACCAGAATTGAGTCTTTGTGAGACTTGTCGTACCAGTGCAGCCTCTTGGAGCAGGATGCCTTGCAGGTCCCAAAGACTCATTTTTGGTGGAGTTTGGGGGAGAGAAAGAAAGACTTTTGCTGCTTTCCTTGCATGCAGCCAAAAGCAGAAGAAAAAAGAAGCGGAAAGAAGCAGCCTCATGGCCGGGCCAGGCACATGGGGCAAGTTCCTCCCCCTCCCCTCACTACCTCGTGTTGTTCGCAATGCAAGTGACGCAAGCCTTGTGTTCCCATGGGCCATGTGGGCGGTGCAGACTTGTGTTCCTGCAAAGCCTGGATTAATCGCTTTGGGTGTGCTTTGGGGATGACATTTCTCTGCGGACTACCAACATTTTCTCATGGACCACTAGTGGTTCCCGACCCACTGGTTGAAGACCACTGTTGTAAACCTATTTACTTACAAGACATATCCCTCCTCATGAAAGAGATGTTATAGAATTTCTTCATAAAAGGCTTCTTTGCCCCTACTTAAGCATTCTTTCTGAAGCCAAATGAGATTCAATTAGCTGCTTAGGTACCACTTCTCAACTCTTAAAAAATCCCTTTCTAGAGTGGGTCACCAAATACCTTCACCTTGTGTGATAATTGGAAATTCTAGAAATTGAAACGTTCAATGTGCTTGGGCAATACCAATGAGAAATGGCTGCTTCTGTCAGGCCAAAAATTGCAACCATTGTGGTAGTCACAGCTCACACATGGCTTTTCTATCTAACTTGGGGGTTTTCAAACTTGACAGCTTTAAGACTTGTGGACTTCAACTCCCAGAATTCCTCCTCCAATCATGTTAGCTCAGGAATTCTGGGAGTTGAAGCTCGCAAGTCTTAAAGCTGCCAAGTTTGAAGTCCCTTGACCTAACTCATAATTCAATGATACATTCATGACCTACAGGTCATCCTTATCTATTTGCACATTTCTTTCCCACTTCCTTCATCTTTCCTAGATTATTCACATAGCACATCTCCTCCTATTCATCTCTGCACCATCATATTAACTCCTCAGTACCACAAGAGTTCTGAGCTGGTCTTTTAAGATTTATGGCAAAGCCCACGTCAAACAGATTTGTCCTTTCCTGGTGGAATCTGGATTGCAAAGGTTGAACTGCAGGACTGTTAATAGATGGATTTCTTGGTCAATATTTTGAAAACATTGTTATCACCAGATGCTTCCTCCCATTATTGTGTTAATGTATATAGAAACAAACTGCAATGGTGTTCTCCCACCAGTTATCAATCTACAACTGAGCATGTGGATTGGGACAATGCACAAACTATCCCAAATCCAATAGATCTTGACCCACCCTGTTATTTTCCTTAGATCAGATTGCCCTTAAGTTAGTTCACATGTAAATGAAGTAGATGACTAGGGGGCAGTGCATGACCAAAACGCATTGTCCTATTGTTAGAGGCTTAATTATCAGAAGGAACTATAATAGCCTGTATTTTTAAAGGGCCTTATTATAGCAAGTACTTCTCAGATCAGAACTATTGTTTTATTTTTAGAGGCACTCTTTTAAAGGCACTGATTACTTTGAGATGAACATTGTGTTTGACTTCTTTTCCTATTCATCTGCATATTGAAGGTAACAGGATTCTGATGGAGCCATAGTAACAAAATATATTAAGAGAGGATAAGGCTAAAGGCTGCACTTTGTCAGTTTACTATATAGTGTTGGGTGAGGACTGGGAAGTTCAAAACCACTTTCAGCTGTGGAAGCTCAGTTATCCCAACCTACCTTGTATTTATTAGGGGGAAAACTGAAAGGAATGCTTACATAGGCCAAATTTCTGAATGAAAATCAGGATACAATAAAAAAAAAAAACGCCTTTTCTGCATTTCTAAAATAGTAGTGCATACCACATCTGCCTTATGTTCTCTTTTAAGAGTTTTCAAGCTTTCCTTTTCCTCTCTTTTGGATGAGAACTGTGCCATTGCACTGTACAACTGGAAAGAATAAATCCCAGACATACAGGAACACCATTACTCTGAAATATGTGTGCCCATGTAATAAGGATTATCAGAAGGGGATTTCCTTAAATATTTAGGATAATTATTCATCCACAGTGTGTAAAATGGAAAAATGCAAGATGGGAAGGATCCGAGGTTATGGGGAATTTGGTTCCGAAAGAAAGTAAACTAAAATAGTGACACTATCAACAATTCCTGGAAGCATGAGATAAGGTTTGGATTAGGAAGCAATCTGTCCAATCTTTTCCATTGGAGAGGAACTATCTTAAAGTGTACCTTCTGTACTTTCTCACCTGGTATAATGTGCTTTGAAAGCAGGAATCCCATCTGCTGAATTAAGAATTGTTTTAGGTATTAAATGATTTGCTATATTAAAAGTGTTCTACGAACAGAAGTAAAAACCAACGATAACATTAGCTTGGCTTATTTTCATTGGGAGATCAGCTTTCTTAAAAATTTGTGCAAATCTGATGTTAAGAGGATTTGGCAAAGTAATATATCACTCAGGAGCTTCCTTTTACCTTTTTTTGCAAGTAAAACCAGTTTCACTGTCAATTCTTGAAAAAACACTTGGGATTTATTGATTTAAACTGCAAACAGTCGTTACAAAAGATTTTCTTAAATAAACTCACACAAAGGAAAAAGGAAAGAAAAAGCAATGTAGTGAACAGTAATGGGAAAATTACATTCAATGTGTTTTTTGTGCCAGTAATGTTTACCTTTAAAAGAGGAAACACTCCATTCTTGGAATACAGAAATGCAAAGACAAACTACATCTGGAATGTCTTTAGACAGGCACTTGAAACCAAAGGGTAATTTTTTTTCTCCTTTAAATACTTACAAAAAAAGGAAGCAAAAATCTTCCTTTTCATCGTCTCACAGCACAGCTTATGCTTATACATTCTAGAGGCCAGCAGTGAAATCCGTATTCTACTGAAGTCACTTGACAAAATTCTCCAATGACATCAGTATGGCCAGAATTTCACCCCACCTGGGAGAGGCCTTGTTGGGCAAAGGAAGGCAAAGAAGCACATGAAACTCAATTTGCAGTCTGACACAAAAAGGGTAACGATCTAAAATAAATAATCCGAACACAGTTGTTGCATTTTTTAAATTAAATTTTCATTTTTTAAAAATAAAATAACCAAAAAAGTGTAAAGTTACAAAAATGTCATTGTAGTATAATATATTAAACTGTGGGGGAGGGGGAAAAGAAAAAGACTTCACAATCTTAAGATTAATATGGAAGATCATAATTTAAACATAAAAGAATATATTCTATGAATTCATCATCCAGATAAATATGAACAAAATTAACAAAAAAGCATAGGTTTCAGCAATAAATACGTTTTGATAAGTTAAATAAGCTTTATATTGTTGTGCAGTGACAAGCAAAATTTGCTCTCCAATTTCTGAAGTTATACAAAATTAAAAACCCAGGAAAAAAATAAAATAAAAAGCTTGGCGTGAGTGCTCTATGGATAGGTCTATTGTACTCTAGAGCAAAACCATTAAAGCTATGACTACTGGAACTTTGTTTACACTGAACTTGCATGTGTGGAATGAACACCGTTAGATACCCCTCCCCTCCCCACTTTTTTTGTGTGAAGATGTCACATGTACATGCGGAGAACCTGTAGCACCAAAAGCAAGTCGCTCAATGTCCATCTGGCTTAACTCTCCATTTACCAAGTCCCACGCATGTTAGAGTGAACTGTCCATATTCTCAGCTGTTCTTCTGGCTGACCTGAGTTGATTCAGGCAACAAGCCCTTTATAAAAATGTGGAAGGGGCTGGATGTTAACAGAGGTCCACCTGCCAGGTGTCTACTGAACACAGGCAAAGGAAGGGAAGACAGAAGGGAAGAGGTTTCCGCATCTGAACTACTGCTCGTGACAGGGGTTGTTATTTCTAGATAACCCTCCTGCACATCTGGAAATGCAGAGCTCTACAGATGCTGCTGGTGCCCTCTGCAGCTGGAGAGGTAATATAGTCACAGTGAACATATTAAAAGGCACTACTACACTTGTAAACGTTATCACTTTCTTTTGTAATTTGGCACTTGCGGTTTCAGCCAGTGTCTGGACTCTAGGCAGGTGGACCACCTTGGCGTTAACATCAAACCCAAAGATGCTAAGGGAGACTTAGGACAGGAAGGGGGCTACAAGTTTAACGTTGTAATACATGTGGCAAGAGAGGCCAAAAGGCAATACCAGATTATTCATCAGAGATGGACAGTCTGCTGAAGATGGGAAGACGTCTTGAGGTGTCCAGGATAGGTGAATCCGAGCCACTGTGGCTGCTGCTAGAGCTGCTCAGATAACCTTCCTGGTCGGAGAGGGAGCCCTGTGGACTCGGAGGAGAGTCAAACATATTTGGGGACTCGGACATGGATCTAAGGAGGAAAGCAGTGGGCGAGCCCCCCGCAGGCACCTGCACCCCCATACTAGGAGCAAAGAGATTGGTCAGCTCCTGGCTGGAGAAGGTGAATGGATTGCTGGCACAGTCAGGCAGAGTAGGTGAGCCCAGGAGGTCATCACTTATGATGGGCGGAGGGGTTATCGAGGTGGGGCTGTCCAGCAGCCCGTTGGCAGCAATAGCACTTGGGAAGCCAGCAAAACTGAAACTGTGTTGGAGGCGGGGTCTTTCAGCAATCACCGGCTCTCGACCGCCACCAGCTACAGCCCGGCGCTCCTCAGCATTGTGGATGAAATGACAGCGAGGCCCGTAAGGGCAGAAGCCAATGGTATGGAAAGTGCGACAGAGCTCCGTCTTGTACTTGGGATGGCGGGTCAAACTTCGCAGCTCATGGATGCCGTGAGCAAACTGGCACTTGTCTCCGTATTTGCAGGTCCCATTCTCCTCAAACGGGCGGCAGAGCTCCGTCTTGTAGCGACTCGAGTTGACTTGCCCACCGGGCTGCTTTTGCTGAAGCAGGCGCTCTCCACCTTCGGAGAAGGAGCGGTCTCGAAAGCGGTTCTCCCTGGGCCCCAGGGTTGGGGCTGGCTCTCCCTTAAGGCCGTTTAGGAGATGGGTCTGATGGAACTTAGAATTGGGCAGGGTGACAGAATGCCTCCTGGGGAAACCCCCGCCAGCCGGAGTTCCTACCGCCTTCCTGTCCAAAAGACACCCTCCGGCAGCAGAGGGGCCGTAATTCAGCATCTTGTTATTCTGGAAGGAGGAAGTGAAAAAGCAGTCAGCAACCCAGCTTTCAGCTTCATTTGTTTATGCCCTTAAACCTGACCATTCTACTACCCTTTTTTCACAGCTGCACAACTGATTTGCCAACAGTAAAATGACTAAAAGCTCTCTTCTGTACCAGACAGGTCAAACTGTAGGAAGCACACACCACTAATCACAAGCCATGAAGTAGCAAACAACTTAAGATTTTCAATGGCTTTCCCATGGGTTCATATCTACTATATCAATGAAACACATTTTGATTTGTCCTACACAAAGGTGTATCACCATACAACAGGAAGAAGTATCAGCCATAATCTGACCATTATATCATAGTATTTTTCCCAATACTGGCTGTAGATTTCTTTAATTTGTGCACAAGAGCTGAAACTCATTTTAACACAATTCCTCCCCAAACCTCTAGAGAGGAAGAACCAGATCTTTTCCAGTAACACTTTCAAGTTTATTTTTTCAGGAACCCAAAATGTAATTCTTGGTGAGGAGAGCTCATGCGACATTTTTATAAGATGTTAACTTTGGGATAGATGTTAGTTAGAATTTCTCAGTCAGTATCATTGTGCCACCTCACTCTGTGCAGAGAAATTACATTTCATGTGGTGCATACATGACTTCATCTCTAAAAATTCCAGTTAGTTTTCTGACCCTGCAAGAGGGATCTTTAAAAAAAAAGAAAACAGTTCAAGCAACTTTTAGCTTGAGTACATGTGATCTCAACCTAAAAACACCTTATTTCAAAACTGATTTTGTGTCTGAACATTTAACAAAAAAGAGGGAAAAACCAAACGCAGGCCGCTCATTTTTGCAAGCTGTAGAAGCCGCAGCCCAAGTTGTGGAATCTGTTTCTCAAAAATTGAGGAAGTCGTCACTGGCTTTTCTTCCCACTTGCCTTACGCGTTAAAGCAATCAACAACTCTTCGCAAACTTTTAAGAAATGCATACACCCATTGACTTCGGCTAAACAAAGATAAGTTGGGGAGGACGAGAAAAACGTAGCCACATGAGTGGGCTGAGAGATAAGAAAAGCAAACTGCAGAAAAAAAGCGAGCTAAGTAAGCAGGGCAGAAACCGGGGAGGCGGGAGGGGGCGGGGTGACTTAGCCTGTAAACGGTATTTTGCAAAAAGCCTGAAAGCCAGAACCTCCCTCCCAGCCCTACCTTCCCGTCGCCCATCACGCACGGCTCGAGTTCCCTTGCCAGCAAGCCGAGACCGTAAAAGCGTGAAGCCAGCCGCGCACCAAACTTGCGGGAAATTCGTGGCAACAGCCATCTTTCTCCACCCCGAACAAAACGTGGTGTGCAGCCGAGTAAGTAATAATCCCAGCAAACTTTTCCAAAGCAGGACACACAGCGACCCCCACACATCCCAGAACACGAGCGCAAAATGGGCTGCAAAGGGCTTTGTTGCATTCCATCACATGGGGAGGAAAACGGGGGGAGGAGGAGGGGGGGCGGCCGAGAGGAAACACGCCTTAGTCCCAAGTACCGAATTTAGGATGAAGGAGACGTTTCCACCAAAATCGGCTGATTCGCACACGGTTTTAACAATGCAATGGTGTGGTTTTTCTAAAAAAAAAAAACGGGGAAACTTTTCCGAACTTTTCGGATGAATGGAGCAACCATTCTAAACTCGTTTCCCCCCCAAAAGGGCGAAGTTATTGAAAACTGAAAAATCCTAGGAGACATCCCGTTTTTTAAAATCTCGAAATAATTCAAGGGAGAGTCGAGCAAAACAAGAAGCAGAACAACCCAAAGTCAAATGTAAAAACACTTCCCCACCCACTCACCCACCAAGAGACTTAGCGCTCCAACAATTCAACTAAGATTTGGGGCTCTCATTAGACAACTTTCCCAAGTAATTTCTCAGCTCTCAGAGCGGTTATTAAGGCCAAAAAATACAGCTTATTCTGTTTGTTTTAACGTCCTCGCCAACTTTAAAAAAAAAACAAAAACTGTTGGATTTGGAGGAAAAAAAAGGCAAGAGGGCATTAGATGTAGAACGAGAGAAACCCTGTTTATTCTCCCGAAGCAATCGGAACAAAAGCTTTATTTAGAAAAAAAAAAGTTTTAGAAGATAATGCGGGAGGTTAACTTACTTTGCATAAAACTTCACTCAAGTCGAAGATTGTTGGCGACACGAGGGCTGTAGACATCTTCAACTACCGTAGTAAAAAGAGGAATGAAAAAAAAAATTGGAGTAAAACTCTTTTTAAACAGAAAAACAAAATGATTCAGTGTTGTAAAGGCACAGCCTCCAGTTTCCCTGGGACGGACTCCCTTTTGCCCCCCTCCAGCTCCAACAATTCCCCTTTCTCGTTCCTTCCAGAAGAACTTAACCAAAAAGCTCGATTTATAAAGTTTCAGCTCTTACGCCGTGGGAGGAGTTCCAACTTCATTTAAATGAGGGAGGAGGAGGAGGAGGACGGAGCTCGACGACGGAGGGGATCACCCAGTGGGGTCGAACCTACCGAAAGCCCTTCGGGAAGACGGGGGTGGGGGGTGGAAAGAAAGGGGAGGGCCTCGAAGCTCTTGTTTTTAATTTGGGACGGGGGGGGTGAAGTTTTGAAGAGAGTATAGTGTTTGTACAAGTTACCTCTAATTAGGCGGCGAAGGAAGGGCTAGTTAAGCCTCTTTTGTCAGGACTTGAATGTAACATGTGACGCTATTCGCTGCACCCGATGCGGCGGCTCCCCCTCCTCCTCTACTTAAGGCGGGATCAATTGTTTCCTTGAGAAGTTTTACACGGTTCCTTTGGGCTTGTGTGAGCGGGAGTTCAGGCAAAGTTTGGGCTCTTTCCCCAGTTTCCCCCGCCGCTGAGAGGATTTGCTTTTTTGTGTGTGACTGCGGGATCCATATAATGCAGTCACCTCGACGGCGGCGGGGGTGCTGGACGCCCCATCTTTTAATGGGAGCCAAGGCTAGCTGAATCCCACGGGACTTGCTTCCGAGTAAGCAAAACGGGCAATGGGTGCCGGTTGCGCGCTCCGTTTCTAAGCGCGTTTACTCTGAAGTAGGTTGTGGTCAAAGCAAGGATAGAGGGCTTCATAAATCTCGATAGGGTCGGACCCTAAAAATAAGGAACTCGCATGACCATGGTATGAAGAAGCAATTAGATGTAGAGGTTTTCCCCCTTGCTTTTTAAAAATTCATACTCTAAGTTAATCCTGGTTTGTCTGGACCCAGAAATGTGTTGTAATGTTGAAAAATAAAATACTGCAGTCAAGTTTGGGAGGAAAGATTTCGAGAAAAGTCCACGAATCATTTGGTCTAAACTGCCGCTGGAAAATGACTTGTGGAGTTTTTGTGTCTTCCTTCCCCCTCCCCTGCAGTTTTTACAGAGATTCTTCTTCTATTGCCACATTGCTAACGTGCGTTTCTGCAAAGGGCGCTTACTTTTTTTTTTAAAGTGCTTTCGTGTTTATTTGAATAGCAGACTTCCCAGTGGTTGCATTTTTATCTCTGGCCTCCCCTCCACTTTTTTTTTAAATGGAGTATTATGTCGGATAAAGTTTCCTGACCGAGTCGAATTTTGTTCCTTAACTTTTGGCGCGATTCGAGTTGGGGAAGGGACACATGCATCGGAACGTGACTGACACCGCGATTTGCATCTGGGAGGGGAAAGACGTCGACTTGCATTCGTTCCCCCGTAGCCTTTTAAGTTGTGGAAGAAAGGGCTGGGTGGTGGACCGAAGTGGAGCTGGTAATATTTCCTTCCTCTTTCCATGTGACCTCGCAACTGAAGCCTCACCTCCAGAGACGATTGCGGCACAACACTTCAGAGCTCTCGGCCTGTTAGGAAACGCGGCGCCCGTGAGTGCAGTTTCCATCGCTGCGTAATGAGGCCACTTGCTAGCCGCATTTTCGCGCTCGCTCTAGAGCGCACCATTTTGGTTTCCTCTCTCCGCCCCCTCTCCCGAGTATGTCTGAAGCATGTATACATACTGCACGTTATATCTCCGTTTTCCATCGCCCAAAAGCTTCCCGCCTTAGGCCGGCTCGCATCTCCGCTTTGATTTTAATTCGACTGCCTCGATACATATTCAGGCGTTGCCTTTTTTTTTCCTTCCCTCCCAGCGTTCCCCTTTTCTGTCTCGTTGCAAACGTAAAAGTGCAGAAGTTTAAAAAAAAAATCCCATTTCAGTGTCTCAAAACACGGGTTATTTCTTAACTGGTTAATTAAAGAGGATATCGGCCTTTTGAATTTCATTATCTCCCCCCCCCCCTTTCCATTTGGCAAGAACATGATTTAACTTTTAGGTGATGGTGTTATGTTGGAGAATTATTTACACTATTCAACAGGTGCATGAGAACCTGGACACTAACACTATGCTGAGGAAACCCTTCAAATGAAGTTTTACAGAAAACGAGAAAGAAACTGGGAAGTGATTGCTCCCTTTTGGAATGTACTGCTGCCTAACTGGAGAGCTGATGCCAGACTTATTTTGGTGACAATGGAAAGTGAGCAGAACCAGCAATGATGAAATCGGATGGGATATGACAGGGTTAACTACTGGTTCGGGATTTATGAGCTTTCCTGCACACTAGGAGCCACCCGCCTGTAAATCGTCATCAGCATGCTGTGTGCAGAGACGCAGCCTTTGAAACAGCCCTCTTTTCCTGCTTTTTTAACTACAGCTGTGCCTTGTTGAGCAGCTGAAGCTGAAAAATCGGTTCTACAGAGGTGGACAGAACCGGTAGAAACCCACCCCTGGCCGAAATGTTTTGCTTTACAGCATTGGTAAAGAAAAAAGTATATTTTCTAGAACAAAAAGTTGATTGAAAAGTTAAACCCTTGTATCCCAACCCTTGAAATATAGATTGTGCCTGAACTGTAAAAATCCAGATATGAACTAGCTGTGAAGAAATACAGTAAATAGGGCCATCCTAAGTTTTACAGTCCAGATGCAATATTTCTGTTTGAAAACCTTAACTGAAAAACAGAAGCTTGCTCAGAAATACTTCCTCAGAATGTAGTGGCTCTTGCTTCTGTGTAAGAATGTTCTTCTGTCCTGATATTTAAAATGTGACAAACTTTCAAGAAGGCATGAATGTCATTATGAAGACAGAAATGTCATCAAGCACACCTTCCTGCTTCCTCCCTATTTGTTTCAGTCTGGCAACAAATGAATACTTCTGCAAGCCCCTTCCTCAGCTGCTTATTACTTTGTGGCCCCCCACAGGAGCTCTTAAATAGTGTTCATAGCTTGACAGCATTCATGCAGAAGTAAGCACTATTGGTATCTACGTGATAATACCCAGCAGTGTAAATGTTGTCACAAAAGGGTTGGTACTGTGGCTGTACAATAACAACAGCTGTATAGCTATCTCAATTGTAGAACAAATTGTGACTTGGATAGAGCAAGCATGACTTTGGCATAGGAGCAATAGACCTGGGCATAAAGCTTGCAGTTTGTACAAATATCAATAGGCTTGACTACATTAGTAGGTTTCATCATTCGTTAGCCCAGGAGAATAGTTATTCGCAAGGCTAAGCTGGCTCCAGAGATACCTGAATGGGTTCAGAAAGAAGACTTCTAATTTCTGTTATTTGGGATTGATTTGAATGGTTTCTAAGAAATCTTGAGAAAATATTTCAGTAGTGGAGGTGATTTCTTTTAAAATTTCTGCTTGGATTATATCTTTAAAAACTGATTTGCTAATTTATCACAATCCATGTTCTAAGTCTTACCCTTTTGTAGTAATTTAACTCTCTGTAAAAATTATTATGATTTCTTTAGGATATGGAGTGTGTGTGCGCCCCTTCAGATCAGTTTTTGACTCTTGACAAATGCCTGGACTAGGGCCTACACTTTTCTTGGCAAGATTTCAGAAGTTGTTTACCATTTATTATATTAAATTTATCTTAACCATGAGGTGGTTTACAATGTTAAAACATTGCTTCCTGTCTAGGACAGAGAGTGTGACTTGCTCAAGATTACCCAGCTAGCTTTCTGTATAAGGCTGGACTGGAGCTCATGGTCTCCCGGTTTCTAACCTGATGCCTTAACCACTGCCATACACCAAACTGGCTCTCCATAGGGTACGGCTCCTAAATATTTGATGAAGAGCTGGAATCCGTTGGAATCTCCATATTATGAAGCTTATGTCACAAAAATAAGCATTTCCAATGACCTTAACTTCCTAACTTCAAAAAACCCATTTAAACTTTAATTGTTTGTGCAAAATGCTACAGTTAACAATGGAACAAGCTTCCTTAGAAGAGAGTCCAGGAGTTACAATATGCCATGCTAAACAAGAAATATTCCTAAACTAAATAATTTTTTTTTGCAATACCCAGGTCTCATAGTGGAGTAAAAGAATATGGTCAGCTGCTTCAGTGAGTTACCTCTCCCAGTCCAGAAGCCCAACTACAAAAGCAACAGGAGTGGAATTGCTGAAGAGTTAAGAAAATATGTAGAGCTAGAGCCGCGGTCTTCAAGCTGTCCAGCTTTAAGACTTGTGGACTTCAACTCCCAGAATTCTTCCTCCAGTCATGTTAGCTCAGGAATTCTGGGAGTTGAAGTCCAAAAGTCTTAAACTTGCCAAGTTTGAAGACCCTTGAGCTAGAGGAGTTTCAGCCATTGAAAGACAGGAGGTATTTCCAGGCCACAAATTTGCCTGTGGGTGTGTATGGGTGGAAATGTAAAGGTGACAGTGCAATCTGAATACCCATTGATCATAGAAAAGAAAAAGAATTCCCCCAGGAATAAAAGGATTGGCAGAAAATAGATAAGTGTATAGCTGGAAAGTTCTGTATAAGTTGCAACTACATCCTGGGGCAGAGACTTATAGTTACCCTAATGTAGAAAACTTCCATACGTGTCCATACAAGGAAGGGAAGTAAGAGGGTGAAGCAATGTATGTAGGGGTAGAGCAACCATTACAGAACAGGATGATCTAGAATTATTAGTTTTGCCTTTGGATGAGATTCATTTTTTTTTGTTCTCCATGCCTCCAAATTTGCAGATGCCTATGAATTTGGGGGACAAGAGTTCTTGTGTTAAGTGTCTCGCCTCTGATTACTTTGTAATTTATACAACAGATATTTCCAGCTGCTAACTTGAGTAAAACAACAGAGATAGTCCTGAGGAATTTCTCCCAAGATAATGTTTGCAGCAGGGCTTTTTCTTGCATTTTGTATAAAGGAATGCGCTGGGCCATTTGAAGACTCACAAACCACAAGGGAAAAGTTGGTCATGAAAAGCTAGGATTTTGTTTGGCGTTTGGAAGTCCTGTACACCGCAGGACTTCCAAATTGTCAAATTGAGGCTTAATTGAAAAATGTTCAGAATTAATGCAGCTGGTAGGACATCCCCAAGAAGAATATCCCATTTGGACATGGTTTATAATTTGGGAAGAAAGAACACTTTTCTGGATTTTAACTTTATTTAACCAGACAATATTTGTTCATTCAGCGTGATGCAAAGGAGAAACCTACCTGATTAAATTTTCATTAGACTTCTCTAAATGTTCATGTTTCAGGCATGCTGTGTATGTGGAAAGTGCCCATTTCTCTTGCTATGTTTCTGTGAGTCAAGCATTACAAATCTGTCAGGAGGTACTGAGTCAACCTGGTCATTTTTGGAAGAATCTTTATAGAAAAACCATGTGCTGTAATTCTGTTGACTTAACACCTGTGAATAATACAAAAGTATCTAAGAAGAACAGATTAGATGACTTAATAACAAATGATGTTCTTAAATCAGCTGATTGTAAGAGGATTCATCTATTTCTCAGAAGCTGGAAGCTCTAACTGGGAATTATGGGAGCTTTTATCAAACAAATGTAAAAGGCAAAAATTTGGCAAGACTTTCAATAGCATACTAAGCAACCAGAAACTGGTCTTAATTTTTTTCTTTATGCCACGATGTTTAGAAAATGCCTGTAAGCAAGCCATAAGATAATTTTTCATGATATGTCTATGTTTCTAGGAGGCAAAATGTACAGAAAATAATGTATGGTATCATTTGGATAAAATACATAGATGTACAAATTATAAATGCAAGACCTTCAACAGGTTAGCTTGGAACATGCAGGAATGCATACGAAGTGTCTCTTCAGATTAATAAAGTGGCCACATTTTTTTCCAAGGCTTTTTTGGTTGCTCTGGAAGCTCTTTTCAGCTGTCTGCATGTATGTGCTTGCACACCTTCACTTTTCCCAGCATGCAGAGAGAACTCAGGGACCTCTTTTTTTTTTTCAGGACCATGTGGCTGTTTCAGAAGTTGCCCCTGGGTGTTTTCTGCATGCTGAGAAAAAAGCAGAGCTGAGTGGCTGTGCATGAATACACATGTATTACGCAGCTGGAAGCAGCTTCCGAAGCAACCACACGAGACTCTTAAGATAAGGCCTTCTTTAACAGTTTGAAAACAGATTCTTTGTACGTGTTCTTGCACATTCTGGAGAACTGCTCAGAGGAATTGCTTAGGCTTAACGTATATTCATTACAGAAGCAGGAAATCCCAAAAGATTCAGGACTGTTTGTATGCAGTGAACATATAAATGAAATTAATAAATGATCACCTAATTTATATCAGTAATGATCATTTAGGAAAACTTTCCCAGTGAATCTTTCCCAGTTCTTATGCTCCGAACCAACATTTTAGTGTTTGCAGAATTCTATCTTCACAATCCAAATGAAACCCTATTGGTTTCTGTTGCATGATAATGGAAAGTGCAGATGTAGCATTTAACAGCTTATTTTACAAAATGCTTTAAAAGATTTTAAATTCAATGGGTAAATACTGTGGAGGGCAGTATTGGAAGGGCAATGAGGGTAATCAAAGAAGTTGATCTGTCATGAAGACAGATCAAGAAGTTGATCTGTATAACCAAACAATGAAACAGGTTACAGTGGTTACAAGAAGATAGTAATGGAAACTGCAGAGGGGTTGTTTTGAAAGAAAGAAAAAAGAAAGGGAAAAAAACCTTAAAGGGCATTTGTTCCTTTTGGGAACCAATTTTCTGTATTACATGGTTAATACTTCAATAATTAAGATTTGCAAATACAGGGATTGTTTGGCAGCATTAAGTAGCAACAATTTTAGGCAGTAGGATTAGAACATAATTCCAAGACACACCCTTTTACAAAGTAATTCTGGAGTGCTTTCTCCACTCCACTCAATAACAGATGAACAGACCATGTTTACATGGAATTCTTATCCATGTTTAAATTAACCATGGGTCATGGAATTAATCTATTGCGGTTTATATGAGAGGTTGAACCTTATAAAGCGCTGAAGTTAGGGGTCATCACAAAATACACAAGGGGAAATGTGGTTAATTGATCAAATAAAGAACAAAGTGGCATAATATGTTCCAGTGGAAATAGTAACACAACAGTTTATTGCTTTCTATATGGTAAGATGTTTAAAATGTAGTTTCCTTGTTTTTAAACATGAATTGTGCTACCTGAAGAATTCAAGATTTGGTGGAAAATTTAATTTGTTGCAATTTAAAATGCTTTGCCAGCTGGAGAAATGAGTAGACAAAAATAGCCAGCTAGGAAACAAACATACATTGGGGGTATGGCTGAAATTGAGCACAAGGATAACAGAAAGAGGGGCATTTTGATGCCATAGTCATGTCCCAGCCAATAACGGACACTTAGAAAAACTACATGAATTTTTCTTATGAGTGCCCCTCCCACACTACGTAGTTGAATCAAAGTACTGGACCATTATCAATATACAGAGAAATCTTAACTCAAATGCTAGACCAGACAGCTTTATTCCTTGAGATTATATACACTTACTTATAAAGGGGGTGTTGGTGAAAACAGTAGTGAGAAAGAACAGCTTTTTAATAGTCTAGCCTGACAGGCACAAGAATGTCTGGAAACTGTTAACACTTATCAGTTCCACCAGATATCACACCATATACCAGACTGGGTGTCCAAACACAATCCCTCAAACTTGCCACATTGCGGTTACAGGCAGAAGCACTCATATATGTAAGTAATGGAAGGGAACAGCTGACAAATTCTGAAGGGTGTGGTCATACAACTGAATGGTGCCCTGCAAGGAAGAAGACTGCCATTTTAATTACCGTAGCAGTTTTTATTATAGCAATACAACACTACTGAAATAATATTAACAGTTATGACCTGGAGCTCCTTCAAAGTCCACAGACAATCTACAAAAGTTATATTCAAATAAGATTGAAATGCGATTCAAAGAGAAATATATCATTCCATTTTTTAGCCCAAAGTTAAAAGTTAAAGTTAAAACAATCACACTTGAATAAAAATTTCCTTACATTAACCATGGTTTCTCTAGTTTTACAAGAATGCACTATGTGATTAACTTTGAATTTAAATTAAGTAAATTGAATGAAAATAATACTTCCTTGTTTAATAATGTGCTTCTTGTGTCACATAAGTAACACCTTTTTGAAGTCTTATGCGATTCTGGCTTTCATGAACTGCAGGATAGTTTAACTCCAGGGGTTAAATTCATTTTTCCTTGACCTGATGTCCTTCAATCTACATAATTAGTAGCTAATGCAAAGGACGGTATGGTGGTTGTGGAAACTGAAAGGCACCACTTTGGGGGGAAATGAATTTATGCATTCTGCAGTTTCTAATGTTTCCATTAATAACTACCATTTGTCATAGCCATCTAGGGAAACTTAGATGCTTCATAAGAAAGGACAGATGAGAACAATTTGGACATCGTCATTAGTTCCAGCCTCTTGTATTCATTCTCCCCAGTTGGAATTGGACTTAGTATGTTATATACAGAGAAAAATGTAGCCTAATGCAGTTTTTGAGACACATATGGTTTGCTACTTCCTTCTTAGGGTTGAGAGAAACTGCCCCAAAGTTTCCCAGTAGGCTACATGCCTAAGGTAGGACTAAAAATCAATCAATCAGAATAGAGTTGGAAGGAATCTTGGCAGTCTTCTAGTCCCCTGCTCAAGCAAGAGGCCCTATATCATTTCAGATAAGTGACTGTCCAGTCTCTTCTTAAAAATCTCCATTGATGAAGCACCTACAACTTCTGGAGGCAAGTAGTTCCACTGGTTAATTGTCCTTACTGTTAGGAAGTTGCTCCTTAATTCCAGGTTGCTTCTCTCCTTGATTAGTTTCCATCCATTGTTTCTTGTCCTGTCATTTTGGTACCTTGGAAAATAAGTTGACAATCTCTTTGTGGCAGCCTCTCAAATACCGGAACATGCTAACATGCCCCACCAATCCTTTTCTCTAGACTAGCCAAACCTGAATCCTGCAACCATTCTTCATATATTTTAGTGTCCAGGCTTTTAATCATCTTAATTGCTGTTCTTTGCACTTATTAAAAACTGGCTTTCTAATACAATTTGGAGATTATATGTATATAACCATTAGGACATCAACCTTAGCATTACACTTCTTGACTTTGCAGAGTGGAACATGACTTTTAAAACGATTGAATATCTTACAATCGGCAAGATAATTAAATCCTTTATGGCATCTTTCCATTTTTTTCCATTTTTGGTTTTTAAGCTATTTGCATTATTTTGAATTATTTATTGAACTTGAGATTCTACAACAGAATTATGCCAATATTACTTTTAACTGCTGGTTTTATTCTAAAATTGAAATTGTCTGTTGTTCAAGACTGAATAATTCATATTAATGAGATGCCTCATTTAAAATTTTAACACTTAACCACTTTATTTCAACAGCCTTCAAGATGAATACCCAGCAAGTTTGAATTTTCAGTTTTCTTGAACATAATAGCAGAATTCCTTATCCTTATATGTGCTTCATTGTGACTTCTAAGTAACATGCCTTACTTCTCCTCTTAGAAACACTATGTCTGAGAATCCTTGTTTCAGGTACATGTGGAATTTCATTAAATATGCATGTTAAATATCAACAGAACAAATTCCACTTTCTTAAAGGCAGTTAATTTCCCCCACTAATGTTAATACAAAGAGTTGATGGTACTATTCTGGTAGGCCTTTCAATTTGTCTTGCTTCAAAACTATTTTTTGTTCTCTGTTCATGTTTATTTAACTTCATTTTCTATGGGGCTACCCTCCCTCAGATCTTCCATTTCCTTCCTGTATCTGTTTTGATAATATTTATATTTTATTGTGATTTTCTTGGTTATCTTTACTACTTCCTTAAATTTTACATCCCATATATTTAGCTTTGCTCTAGTGCCCTCTGTTTTCAAATTTATTCTTCCCCATTTTTCTTTTAAAGGCTTTATTTTTTCATCTTTATGCTTGATCTGTATTTTTAATTCTTTGTTATTCAATATATTATTGAAACAATCGATTAACACCTATCAAATGTGATGCCATTTCTTATTTCTTCCTTTTAGCTGCATTGATTAGTTAATGATCTGTATTTCCTGCTTTTCTTTGTATACCCATGGAAATTAATTATATTTTTTTCCTAAATTTTATAAGAATTGATCTATTTATTAGGTAGATAGTACAATCATGAAATAACTTTATAACAAGGTATATTTTTTTCTGATATTAATTGGATTTAATTCCTTACATTGTTTCATCTCTGTTCCTAATAATTACTCAAACTATTGGACTAATAGTTTCCTACATATTATAAAAGCTTTCATTATGAAAGAAGGAGAAAGATGGGAAGAAAATAAGTGTGGTGCTTGCAAATATTCTCTGTCAAGCAAAGATCCATAATTCAGGCCCTCATCATGTGGTCCCTGAAAGATTTGCAGTGCATTCAGAAAGTATTCAGACCCCCTTTTGTCAATTTTGTTATGTTGATTCTACAATTGTTGAAATTCATATTTTTTTTCTCATTAATCTACATTCAGTACTTCGTAATGGCAGATGGAAACAGAATTTTAGAAATGTCCGTAAATTAAAAAGAAAAAACAAATATCACATTGGCATAAGTATTCAAACTCTTCACTCGGTACTTTGTTGAAGCACCTTTTGGAGCAATTATAGCCTCAAGTCTTTTGGGGTATGACATGAGAAGCTCTGCACACCTGGATTGAGGGATTTTCTGCCATTCTTCCTTACAAATCCTCTCAAGCTCGATCAGATTGGGCGGCAATGATTGGTGGGCGGCCATTTTCAGGTCCCTCCAGATATGTTCAATAGGGGTCAAGTCAGGGCTCTGGCTTAGGCTCTCTAGGATATTCACAGAGTTGTCCCCAAGCCATTCCTGTGTTGTCTTGGCTGTGTGGTTAGGATTGTTTTCATGTTGGAAAGTGAACCTTCTGTCCAGCCTGAGATCCTGAGGGCTGTGGAACAGGTTTTCATTAAAGATATCCCTGTACTTTGCGCCATTCAGCTTTCGCTCAATCTTAACCAGTCTCCCAGTCCCTGCGGGTGAAAAAAAACCCCACAGCATGATGCTGCCATCACCATGCTTCACTGGTGGGATGATATTGGGCAGATGATGAACGGTGCCTGGTTTCCTTCAGACATATTTAGAATTGAGGCCAAACAGTTCAATCTTGGTTTCATCAGACCAGAGAATCTTGTACCTCAGTCTGAGAGTCCTTCAGGTACTTTTTTTTTTAAATTTTTTGCAAACTCTAAGCAGGCTTTCAATGCAATGGGTTTTGCAATGAGGAGAGACTTCTGTCTATCCACTCTGCCATAAAGCCTAGATTGGTGGCTTGGGGACAACTCTATAAATATCCTAGAGGGCTGCAGTGATGGCTGTTTTTCTGGAACTCTGTCCTATCTTCACACAGGAGCTTTTGAGCTCAGTCAAAGTGACCATCAGGTTCTTGGTCACCTCTCTTACTAAAGCCCATATTCCCCCAATTGCTCAGTTTGACCAGGCGATGAGCTCTTGGAAGAATCCTGGTTGTGCCAAGCTTCTTCCATTTGAGAATTATGGAGGCCACTGTGCTCTTAGCACACTTCAGTGCAGCAGAAATTTTATTTTAGCCTTCTCTAGATTTGTGCCTTGCAGTAATCCTGTCTCTGAGCTCTGTAGGCAGTTCTCATGGCTTTTGCTCTGCTACAGCATGTACTGTCAAATGTGAGGCCTTCTATAGTGAGCTGTGTGCCTTTTCAAATTACGTCCAATCAGTTTAATTTACCACAGATAGACTCCAATCAATGTCTAGAAACATGTCAACAATGATTAAGAGAAACGGGAGGCACCTGAGCTAAATTTCAAGTGTTGTTGCAAAGGGTTTGAATACTTAATACCAATGTGATATTTCAGTGGGTTTTTTTTTCTTTTTAACAAATTTAAAGACATTTCTAAAATTCTGTTTTCACTTTGTTGTTATGGGGTACTGAGTGTAGATTAATAAGAAAAAATTGAATTTCAACAACTGTAGAACCAGGCTGCAAAATTGACAAAAGTGAAGGGGGTTTGAATACTTTCTGAATGCACTATAGACACAATCCCCAGAACTTCTTTTCTTGTTACAATTAAATTATATTTTTCAGGATAATAAAAGGAACAAGCTACTAAACAATGAGGAATAATCATAAAATAATCAGATCAATCATTTGAGTGCTGGATTCTGGATTAAGTCCTGAAAGATGTTTCAGGGCATGCATAAATGTAAGTACTGTATACTTTAAAGCAGCTGTTCCCAGGATTTCTTCTCTCTCAGGCTCCTGAGAAGGACATGGCTGTTTTAAGATGCTGCCAGCAGCTCCTGTGTGTTCCAAAACATCAGATCCAAAGTGTTGCACAACCTTAACTATAATAATGATGCTAGTCTAATTCCATTAAATGTACACTCAAATTTAATTGTAATCTTGGCCTTATTCATTTTTGGGCCCTTTCAAAATATTTTGCATACCTGTTTAAAACACCAGGGTAAAATGCTAGAAAATGTTGGGATATGGCTACTGTGATACTTCCAGCAAAATTTTCAATCTTGAATAGTTGCCAGAAGAGTTGCAAGCCTTTCTGGTGTGTTCCTACAGTATTTTATTTTGTTTCCGTATTTTTTTGTGGCAAGAGGTCTGGTGTAAATGTCAGCCCATTTCTCTACTTCCTCAGGGGAAATAGAGTCCAAAATAGCTGCTGGCTAGTGACTTTGGAGTTTCACTGGGGAATAATTAATAGTGTTATTTCTGCTTCTCCCAGTGATTTTTTTGTTGTTGAAAGTCAATTTAATTGTTTTGCTCTACATGAGTAAATATGGATAAATAATATACTTCTAGACTAGAGACAAAATGTCACAGAATCAGGCAGCTGAGGGCAACTACTTAAGACCATCAGGTCCAACCCACTGCTTAATGCAGGAATCCAAATTAAAGTATCTCTTGACAGTTGGCTGTCTAGTCCGCTTTTGAAAACCTCCAGTGAGGGGAAACCAACCGCTTCTCGAGTAAGAGGTTCCATTGTTAAATTGTTTTTAATAGCATTCAGTCAGAATATGAGAGAACAGATCTTGACCTTATTCTGTCTAACTTCCTTTCAGGTATTTTGAGGAGGAGATATTTCTGTCATAACGCCTACTCAGTCTTCTCATGGGTAAACATTCTTACTTCCGTCAGTCTTTCTCTTTATAAGACCAAGTTTCTGATAATTTCAGATGACCTCTCTAAAACAGTTCCAGTTTGTCTGAATTCTTCTTAAAAGAATGGTGCCCCAAACTGGTTACAATACTCAAGAAGTGATCTGTTCAATTCAGAATAAAGTGGAACGATTACCCCTGTGATTTAAAGATTATACTTATCTTAAGACTATATTTGGTTTTGTATTATTTTAATTCATTCAAGTAGCATTTCAAGATTATTTTCATACATTTTATCAAGCACAAACAACCAGGTCCACGCTTGAAGGTTCAAAATTACTAATTTATTGCATAGTGGAATCTTTTCAGACTAATGATTTGCACCTGGGCAAACTAGATAAGGGCCAATGGGCATTCAAGGGGGGTTGGACTTTGTTCCTCTTGTGACTATGTAGAGACTTTAAATCAATGCCCCGCTTAACTCTTCCCCCTGTCTCTGCCAGCCTCTCCTAAAAAATTCTACCAAACCAGGTATCTCTGTTTGACTAAACTGTTATTTTATTCTTAGGCCTGTTCTCTAATAGAGATCATTTTGAATTAAATTTCTGTCTTCTGGGATATAAGGGATTTGATTTTCCTTCATGTTTAAAAATGCAAAAAAAAGGGGGGGGCAAGGATAAAAATTTGGTGTCTACCCTTCCTGGGACTACAAAAAGACTGCTGTTGGGCTGAATGTACATTTGTGCTTCTATTCTAGAATATTAGCTAACCATTTTATTTAATAAGTTATTCTGTCCACATCATTAATAATGTTGAAAATTAATGGCCTATGACTGGAGTTTGACATCCTACTCAGTATGTCAATCCAATTTGATGAGGCATTATTAAAAGGCATTATTTACTACCGGTACTTTTTGAGCTAGCTATACAGTTACTTAATTGTCATACAACCCACATACAACTGGCTTGCTGATCATATTAGGAGGTTCTTTACCATGGAATATATAACATTTCCACAGTCTAGTTATTAACCAAAAATAATATAAGATTAGCCTGGCAAAAGTGGTTCTTGGGAAATCTTTGTTGATGTGTTTTTCAAGATGCTTCCAGATACCTCTCTGAAATAGAAACATTTGCTCTTCTTCAGTCATCTGGCATTTCACTAGTTTTTTTGGGTTTTCTCAAATAAACAAACACATGAAGATTTCACCAAACCATAGTTTCTTCAGAAGTTTACAGTGCAATTCATATGGCTGAGAGTAGAGGTTGGCAAATTTTAAAACTTGTGGATTTCAACTCCCATGGCTGGCTGAGGAATTCTGGGAATTGGAAGTCCAGACATCTTAAAAGTTGCCAATTTTGGAGATCCCTGGTTTAGAGATTTAAAAATTATTCAAAGTAAGCAGCCAATCTCTGATCATTTTTTATCAATTTCAGAGGGTTTTCTCTACTTGCACCCAACTATGAAACAAACATGTTGCATACTGGATTCTTACTTGCCCTTTGTTCTTTTTCACACACTAATTCATTTGGAATTGTGCTTTTATTCTCCTTCTTTTTTCTAGGAACTCCATTCATTTGAAGCTTTGTTTCCCATTACTTCTGCCATTGTGTCTTACTTTGAACTTGTCTGGAATTCAAAATGTTTCATTACACTCATCTGTAATCTGTCATCATCTGTTTCATTACACTCATCTCATCTGTCATCTTTTCTTTAAAATCAAAAGAACTTGATTGCCCTTAAAATCAAGATCATTTTTCTCCTATGTTCTTGCTACTTCCACTTCCTCGGCTAATACCAAGTGAATAGAATACAAATAATGCTTTTGTGCTTTTCTCACTCTTTAAAGGAGAAAGTTGAGGCATTTCCTGGAAGCCTATACTTGGCTGAGTTGATTTTCCAATAGATGTTGGTAATTAATCTCCATCAGTGCTATTTCCTATTTGGCATGTATGTAAAATTCAACTAGACCACTGGTGGCAGAGCCCTTATACAATAATTCTCTTTTTAAGATTATAACTGCTATTTCTGAGTTTTAATCAGAAATCTTGTTTTCATTGTTTCTTTTTCATTTTCTTGACTGCTGCCTTTTCCTATACTGCTCTCTGTAGGCCAGACTGATGTTTCTCTTAAACACTGCTTTCTTTTCCCCTGTCATAATTTCTACTTCCCTTTAACAAAATATCATTGTCCACTTTGTTGGCTTTATTCCTGCTTCCACTTTTTTTCTCCAGTCAGTCTGCTGTCATTTTGTGACTTCTTTCTGTTTGTTATTTTAAAATAAAATCACCTCCGTCTCCTTTTGGTGTGTGACTTCACAGCTTGAGTTGATGCATGGTGAAAGGAAAGTCTGTGATTGCACCTTTAACAATGGAGGTTGCTGCTAAGGCACAAATTGTAATTTCTGGAATAATAGTACTGAAGTGATGACCAATTTTTTTAAAATAAGCAGGAAAAATAAAAGTTAAAGGTATCTCACAGTTTTATTCTACTAGTTCTAGCTGGTTTTAGGGAGCAGTGCTTCTCAATTTCTTTAAGGCATTGAGCCAGTGCTGTCCAAAGACATTTCCATGTTCATGTGGCCAGCATGACATCATGGAGTGCTGTTACCTTCCCACTGAGGTGCTACCTATTTATTTACTTATTTATGCATGCCTTTGAACAGCCAACTTGGTAGGAGCTGGGATGAAGATGGGAGTTTACCCTGTTGGGTGGCACTTGGGTCTCGAATCTGGCTACTGGCTTTCCAGCCAACAAGCCCAGCCTTTTAACAATTGAGCTACCGCACCATCCCCATAACATCCATAAGCAATACAAAACAAAGTTTAAAAATATATAAAGAAATGAACTCTATAAAATGATGGTATTAAATCCAAACATGGACCAAAGAGAAAATTTAAATACTCTTTGAAAACTCCCACAAGATTTGAATTTAAGAACTGGATAGATTCATTAAAAGATAGGTTAGGTGTCTTGGAAAACTGGAAATTCCTGCAAAAGGTTTTCAAGGGAGAAGACTTTCTTCAATAGGACACTTGAAGTAACTCAGCGCTCACTTTATCCCTTGCTGGCATAGCAGTAGACTGTTCTTTATTACATTACAGGTAGTCCTCAATTTATGACCACAATTGACCCCAAAATCTCTGTTGCTTTGTAAAATATTTGTTAAGTGAGTTTTGCCCCATTTTACACAATTTTTCTTGCTCCAGTTTTTAAGTGGATGGCTGCAATTGTTAGTAACACGGTTGTTAAGTGAATCTGATTTCCCCATTGACTTTGCTTGTCAGAAGGTTGCAAAAATGGGCCACGTGACTCCAAGGGACTGCAACCGTCAGAAATATGAGTCAGTTGCCAAGCATATGGATTTGGGCCACATGATCACAAGGATGCTGCAACAGTCATAAGTGTGAAAAACGGTCATAATTTTTTCAGTGCCGTTGCAACTTTGAACGGTCACTAAAACAACTATTGTAAGTCAAGGACTACCTTTAGTTCAGAAACACGAATGAACCCAGCAATGTTGTAGAAAACATGCTGTATAAAGTTATAAATAAAAGCAGTATTAGCGTTGGGGACCCATGTTGATTGGATAAAGCCAAGGACAAAGTTTTGATGGTGTTTCTCAATAGCAAATTAAAGATCTTTCCAAGAGGAAAGTAGTAGCAATCGGGGAATTTTATTGCCTGCCAAGCACAGTCCTTCCAGGAAGTTCCTGATATCTTTTGGAGGGTGGAGGAAAGCGCAAGATGATTAGCTACATTACACTAATCAATAATAAAGTTGAGTAAGTAAAACCACGACTAAAAGTTTAAGAAAGTTACATTCAGATACTGATTGAATGTTTAGAATTCTGATTGTTGTGGGGGGATCCCGTCAGAATAATTTGATCAGTGGGTTTTCTTCACCGAATAGTTTTATGCAGAAATCTTAAAAACCTGAATATGATTCTACGAATCTGCTCGCTCACAACTCTAATGCTTAACATAACTAAGGATAAGTAAATTACTTACGTTCAACGCCTATTACCTTTGCCACTATTCCCCTTCCTCATTTGCCTTCTTACTGCCACCATTTAGAACAGCGGTCACCAACCAAATTTTGGTGGGCCGCAGAGAAATGTCACCCCCAGAGCACCCACCCCCCAAAAGCAATCCAGGCTGCACAGAAACACAAGACTGCACTGCCCGCATGCCCGCGGGAACCCTCCCCGCCCACTCCTTACCCCGCAAACTTGCCTGCTAAGTTGCTATATTTCCTTTTTTTTTCTCCTGAGCTTCAGCTGTTCTGCTGTGCCGGGAGATTTAGATTAGCTAGGAAGCAGGATGGTTGGATTTCTTGCTTTCTATTAGATCTTCAACTCTGTTTTTAAGCACAGCCAGGACTGAAGGTTCTATTATTCAGTGCAGACTCACGGCAAGCAAATTTTATGTGACAGGCTCAGGTAGCCAATGGCAGATAGATAGATCAATGAATGATTCTGTCAGCAACTCAATCTGCCTGCCTGCTTTGCCTGATTTTGGGTAAAAGTTACTCTTTTTTATAAAAAGAATCCATATTTATGTAAATATTTATAATATTTACATACAAGCCATGCCCAGCCAGTCACATGACCACCAAGCCACACCCACAAATTAGGGCACACCCACAGAACCGGTTAGTGGTCCCTGGGATTTAAAATTATGAGTTTGGTGGTCTCTGAGATCCATAAGGTTGGCGACCCCTGATTTAGAATGTAAGTTATTGGGAGAAGAGACAGGTTTCTTTCTTCATCACTAATTCTGCTAATTTCCAACTATATCAGTATGCCCAAGACATACAAAATAATGCTTTCTCTAACTGATTACACTAATTGAAATGGATTCACAGACTGTCTTAAACTTTAATAAAGTTTATTTGCTTTTTGTGGCTTAGTAAACAGTTGTGAATAAACAAAGCATGGTTTGATGTGATGTTCTGAATCCAGTTCTGTTCTTCAGTGCCTTCTGTATTTTTGAACAGTTCTGCTGTCTTCTTTGTCTCTTAGTTACCTTCTCTTTGGTTTGCTATGTGGAGAACACAAACGCACCCTTTTCCTCATAGCTAATAATCACCACACCCAGCTCTGCTGGTATTGTTGTCCCAAAGTGTAATCTTATGTTTGTTTGCTCATATTTAAACTGTAAATGCTTCAGGGCAGGGAGCTAGCTTTATCTCTGTTTGTCAAGCCCTCTGCAAGTTCATGGGCCAATATAAGTGCTTTCAGTAATCCACAACAACTATAAAATAGGGCACTTTAGAAAAAAGAAGCTATAGGGAGATGAGAGGGTAGGTCAACTCCATACTTCTTTCATTTTTTTTAACCTTGCAAGAAGCAGTTATGAGAAAAAAGGATTATTGTTGGGTTTAAATGATGTTTTGTGGCAAAAAATAGTTTTCAGTTGCTGCCAAGTCTAAAATCTCTGCCATGTTATTGTTCCATTGCATTTGTTTTCTTTCAGAATAATAAAAATAAATTTGCAATCTACTCTAAATAACGTTTCAGAGGGCTGTATCCAACCTAAAGGAAAACCTTAAGCAGGCCTGTCAAACTCACGGCCTGTGGGCCAGATGCCCGTGCCTGGTTTAGTGAAAGGAGAAAAAGTCCCGATACGTCACATGACAATGCCATGACAATGTGAGTTTGACACCCCTGCCTTAAAGAGTATCTACAGTGGCGATTCTATTCAGTCATAACTTAAAATACTCTACCCCTACCTGTTGTCCTCCCCAAAATACATTGTATAAATTTCCTAAACTATAGAATCATTGTATGGAATTCTGGGAATTCTGATTGAGGCATGTGGAAGGCAGTAATTTGGACAGCACTTCTTTAAAGCCCCATCTTTTAGCGATTTGAATGTATGTCTGTATAAGAAGAGAGCCACCAATTCTAGGTTGCAAAAATCCAGATGACAATTAGATAGCAACAAATGTTGCTGTGATCTAATAGTTATCAAGATTTTTGCAATCCAGATACAGTAACCTTATATAAAACCGAAACAAAACATGCTCAGAGTTATCCTTTATCACGTGTGTAGTATACACATCCACAAAGAATTTTTCTTTTCACTTAAGGAAAACAGGCATTCCAAAAAGCTCATTATTAACACTGGTCTTATATATATATTTATAGATATAGACACAGCATCTATGTCTCTTCTGTCAAAGTAAATCTTACCAAGTTACATTTATCCTGTTTCCAACCTCATTTGTTTCTACCCTATGGAATTTTGTACAGCAGCCTTTCTCAATTGGTGGTTACTAAATAGGTTGAAAATAATCTTCCTATCATTCCTGGCCATCAACTTGGGAAAGTCTCTTACACATAATTAATTAGAAATAGGCCCATTTGACTTGAGATATTTCTGAATAAACATGCTAGTTGGTATTTATCTGTCTTTATTAAAATCTTATTTTGAGTGCGAGTTTGGTCCAATGGTTAAGGCATCTGGCTAGAAACTGGGAGACTGTGAGTTCTATGTGCCTGAGTCATGAAAAATGGCTGAAGACTTGGGGCCAGTAACTCTCAGCCCAGCCCAACCCACCTCAAAGGGTTGTTGTTGTGGGAGAGATAGAAGGAGGAAGGAGTATACAGGTGAAACTCGAAAAATTAGAATATCATGCAAAAGTTCATTTATTTCAGTAATGCAACTTAAAAGGTGAAACTAATATATGAGATAGACTCATTACATGCAAAGCAAGATAGTTCAAGCCGTGATTTGTCATAATTGTGATGATTATGGCTTACAGCTCATGAAAACCCCCAATCCACAATCTCAGAAATTTAGAATATTACATGCAATCAATAAAACAAGGAATAGAATAGAATAGAATAGAATAGAACAGAATAGAATATTGGCCAAGTGTGATTGGACACACAAGGAATTTGTCTTGGTGTAAATACTCTCAGTATACATGAAGAAAAGGTACATTCATTAAGAATCAAGAATCATAACATAAAACACTTAATGATAGTCATAGGGTACAATCAACAATCAAATCATACTAGGAAACAGTCAAGTGGGAGGGGATGGGTGATAAGGAGTGGTAAGAAGATTAACAGTAATAGTAGTGCACGCTTTGTAAGTAGTTGAACAGTGTTGAGGGAATTATTTGTTTAGCAGAGTGATGGCTTTTGGGAAAAATTCTTGTATCTAGTTCTGGTGTGCAGTGCTCTATAGCATCGTTTTGAGGAAAGGATTGTAGATAGAACAATATTGGACCTCTGAAAAGTATAAGCATGCATATGTATTCAGTACTTGGTTTGGGCGCCTTTTGCAGCAATTACTGCCTCAATGCAGTGTGGCATGGAAGCTATCAGCCTGTGGCACTGCTGAGGTGTTATGGAAGACCAGGATGCTTCAATAGCGTCCTTCAGCTCTTCTGCATTGTTCGGTCTCATGTCTCTCATCTTTCTCTTGACAATGCCCCATAGATTCTCTATGGGGTTCAGGTCAGGGGAGTTTGCTGGCCAATCAAACACAGTAATCTCATAGCCATTGAACCAGGTTTTGGTGCTTTTGGCAGTGTGGGCAGGTGCCAAGTCCTGCTGGAAAATGAAGTCAGCATCCCCATAAAGCTCATCTGCGGAAGGAAGCATGAAGTGCTCCAAAATCTGCTGGTAGATGGCTGCATTGACCCTGGACTTAATGAAGCATAGTGGACCAACACC
This sequence comes from Pseudonaja textilis, assembly GCF_049901715.1. Lineage (NCBI taxonomy): Eukaryota > Metazoa > Chordata > Lepidosauria > Squamata > Elapidae > Pseudonaja > Pseudonaja textilis. The sequence continues at coordinate 266,423,014 of NC_141990.1, forward strand.
AGCAGATGACATAGCTTCCCAAATCAACACAGATTGTGGAAACTTCACACTGGACTTCAAGCATCTTGCAGTGTATGCCTCTCCATTGACAAGAGGAATACGACATTTGAACATGTCCAGGATCCGTCTGTGTGTGGTGGCTCTTGATGCACTGACTCCAGCCACAGTCCACTCCTTGTGAAAGTCCCCAACACTTTTGAATGGCCTTTTCCTGACAATCCTCTCCAGGCTGCGGTCATCCCTGCTGCTTGTGCACCTTTTTCTTCCACACTTTTTCCTTCCACATAACTTTCTATTAATGTGCTTTGATACAGCACTTTGGGAACATCCAACTTCTTTTGCAATTACCTTTTGAGGCTTTCCCTCCTCATGGAGGGTGTCAGTGATGGTTTTCTGCACAACTGTCAGGTCAGCAGTCTTTCCCATGATTGTGATTCCTACTGAACCAGACTGAGAGACCATTTAAAGGCCCAGGAATCTTTTGCAGGCATTATGGCTTAATTAGCTGATTAGAGTGGGACACTTTGAGCCTAGAATATTGCACCTTTTCATAATATTCTAATTTTCTGAGATTATGGATTTAGGGCTTTTCATGAGCTGTAAGCCATAATCATCACAATTATGACAAATCACAGCTTCAACTATCTTGCATTGCGTGTAATGAGTCTATCTCATATATTCGTTTCACCTTTTAAGTTGCATTACTGAAATAAATGAACTTTTGCACGATGTCCTAATTTTTTGAGTTTCACCTGTATATTCACTGCCTTGGGTATTTATAAAAATAATAAAGGCATGATAAAAATATAAAGAACATGGACCAGATTAAAACTCTTGCGAACACCTTAAATATCTGTGTATTTGCTTTATTTACAGACACTCACGCAGCTCATTTGAAAGCAAATGTATCATTATTTCCAGATCAAATAGCCTTCTATAGGGTACTATTCTAGTCAATTTTAAAACTACTTACCTTGCCTGTTACCATGCTAACCAGCAACTTGCTTGGGTCAAACAATGGGTCAACATAAGCAACAGATTAAATACATAGGTAAGAGGGATGAAGCTGTTGCACTTTGATGATTTCATTCTCCCTAGTCCTAGACCATGCTGGTTAATGCTCAGCAATTCCTGGAAAACAAAATTTCCCCATCCCAGCCCTGTTGAAGGCAGAAAAAGTAAGATTGGGTTTTTTTTTTTTGATGTGGCCAAAGTCACCCAGTACTTGAATGACCGCTTAAGCTACGCTGTCCAAATCCAAGACTGCTTTCTCATTATATCAATATAATGAGGTACTGGAAGATTTTGTAGTGGTTGTTTGATTTCTTGATGTTTTTATTGTTTTGTGAGCCAGCCAGGGTTGTGGTTCATAATACAGTTGGCTATGTAAGTCTTTTTGATTTAAATAAATACTCTGCAGGATTGCTGCTTTAAGCCCTTGCAATTTTTTCTTTAATTAATGTCATACCAAAAGCTCTAAAGGGATTTCTTATTTGTAAAGTTAAATTTGAATTTTCAGAACCAGAATTTGTAAACTTGAAGAATCCTGCATCTGTGAACTGTAGAAGCTTTGTAACAATCCTCTACTTACTGGCAGTATGATGTAATGATATTACATTGGCCTTAGAGCAGAGAGATTTGAATTCAAATCTAATGTTGTCTTAAGCAGGTTACTTTCAAGAGGTTTGAAGATTACAGTGGTGTTATTGGAGAGATGAGGCCCTGAGTTCCTTTGAAGAGAGATCAAATATAAAGTTACCTTACATTTATAAACTTAGGATGGTTGCATAGAACTTTTTCTTTGCAAAAATGGTATTTTCTTTGTGTTAAAATTTTCCATAGTAGAACTGTTGGCCAATAACAATAGTTCATGTATAATTTCAGTCAGAATGCTACATCAGTTTCCAATAAGGCAAGTGCAAGAATTTAAAATCATTTTTAAGCCACTGTTGAAATATTTCCAAACTCTGGGCGTGTAGGTAGGTGAGTATGCGTTGCTGGATTGCTAGAGTGCTTCTTGCTACTCTTTTGAAATCCTGTCTAAACTAAGCTGAATTTACATGGAGCCTTTTGCACAACTCCTTGGAGATAGGGATATCTAGGGCTGGATATTTATTACTTTTAATAAACTTTATTAGAAGCATGTGCTATAATTGTGCTATAATTTGGAACAATATTTTATAGGATATTAGGGAAGCCATTTGTCTTGATGGCTGATATATAGTTATTTTCTCCTCTGCATAGTTTGAATGGATAGGGATTTGTTAGTTAGCTCTTCATAAACCCAATTTACCCATTTCAATCTCCCAAGATTTCAGTTGGTGGTGTAATGTTTTTTCAAATCTCTTTTTCCAGCTGCTAATGATTCTCAAGGTAGTCAGAATGCTGCGGTTTTTGCTCAAAGGCACAATATAGCTCCTGTTTTTTTATTAATCATTATTAATCAATGCTTTGCATAGCCCAGGCTCACCATTAATCTCAACTCAACCATTAACACAACAGAATAATGAGCACAAAACAGTGTGTGTGTGTGTGTGTGTGTGTGTGTGTGTGTGTGTTTAGTTATTTAGTGTTTGGGTTAGTCATGTCCAGTGCCCTACTATTAGGACAGGAGCTTCCAGAACTCCCAGCTGACATGGCCAGTTTAACTAACCCAGACACCAAACCCATTAAAATGATTGAGACAGGGAAGTGTCATTTTATCTCTGCATCTCTTACTCATTAAAGCAGCTATAGCATTCAGGGGAACATATAGAAACAATTCTGAATAGTTGGGAAATCATCGTGGGTGAATTACAAGAGAGTAGTAGTGATGTGTGGGAAAAAAGCTATCTGCGCTGGGAGCATAATAAGAGACTATGTAATAATAATTACTGTTATTGTAACAAGGGTTGGATGCCTTTCTGGATAAAAGGTGTCCGACAATAACCTTGGGTTGGTTTGTTTTCCTATGTGAGTAAAATAGTGTTTATATACATCTGGCATTAATACCCATGGCCAAAACAGAATCCTGGCTCTTGATCAACTATGCGTATTTGCTTCAAGTGTACGTAGGCCAACCAAATAATTAATTGAAGCTCACATACACCTTCGCCCTATGTTGTGCAAAAAGTCTGCAGCAGAGGCTCAAACTGGCTCTGAGCTGCAACACTGCTACAAGGGCTTACCCTCAGATTTATCTCCTTTTTCCAGAGCTAGAATCAGCTTTAATCTTGCCCCAAAGTAATACCCTCCATTGGCAGCGCTCCTATATGATCCAGACTGGAAGCTGCAACAGGATTTAATGGGAAAGGATAGACCTAATTCAAATGGGAAACGAAGATGGTTGAGAAAGTCCTTTCCTGTCCCATACAAAATAATTGTTAGAATACTCCCCTAGAACTATTCTAACAATTATTCTAAATTTGATGGGTAAGACATGCCAACAGTTGCTTGCCCTACACCACTGGTGAAAGGAGAATTGCTACTTTCCTTTGTGTTGAGTGCATAACTGGGTAAACTAAGTAGGGAAGGTCACCATGAAACTTATATTCCTTAGGCTACTTTATTTGCTTTTGTACGGACTTGGTCTACATCACTTTAGACATGTTGCCTACACACACACAAACACACACACAAAACCTTAAAACAACCTTGACTTGTTTAGAGGGGAGGAAAATCCCCTTTCTATATTTACACATTTCTTTTCATTTTACCTAGTCAGACAATCTATAATCATTATTTAATAGGCTTTTATGTTGAATTAGATTCCAAAAAGATGCATTGGAGCATGCAGAGCATGCGCCTACACATCTTGTCCGCCTACGCCCCTCAGACCGGATGTCACGAGGAGGAGAAGGATACCTTCTGGGAACTGCTCAACATCCAACTCAGGCAGATCCCACACGAAGACGACATCATCATCTCGGGCGACCTGAATGGTCATGTAGGGCGGGACAAAAACGGACACCAGTGCCACGGTGGGCACGGCACAGGTGATACGAATGAGAATGGCCAGAGGATCCTGGACTTTGCCGACTCCCATGATATGACCATCACGAATACCTGCTTCATTAGGCGAGAATCTCAACTCCTCACCTACCATAGCAGAAACGGGAGCCACCACACACAGATCGACTACATCATCGTACGACGAAGAGCCGCTAAAAACGTGCTCAACGCCAAGGTGTACCCGTACGAATCGAGCAGTCAGCACAGGCCGCTGATGGCGAAGATCAGGATCAGCAAGCCCAAGACCAGGATTGACAAAAGGAATGCAGACCAGCCACGAATCAAGTGGTGGAACCAGAAGAAGATGGCGGGACCCCTCATCAAACCGGAGCAGTTCCTGCAGATGGTCGACGGGCCACAGGAAGCGTGGTCCATGCTGAAGAGCACTGTTCACACTGCCGGCTGCCAACAGCTTGGTTGCACCAAGCCAGGACGGAGACGCATCGAACGAGATACATGGCTCTGGACACCGGAAGTACAAGATGCCGTACACCTGAAGAAACGGCTCTACAAGGCCTTTCTTCAGGACAAGACCAGCGAGAAGCTCTGCGAATACAAGGCGGCCAAAAAGGCAGCCAAGAAAGCAGTAGCGACAGCCAGAAGCTCCCACTACGATGACATCTACGAGAAGCTGAACACGCGAGAAGGCGAGAATGAGATCTACCGCCTAGCCAAAAGCAGACACAGGAAGACCCTGGACATTGACCAGTTTCATGGGATCAACGACGAAAGGGGAAATTTGATCGTCAACCCCAGAGACGCTGCGGAGAGGTGGCGGCAATACTTCGAGAAGATCTCCACCGAGGAGTTCCCACACCCACAAACCCCGCGAGGTGACCCAGTTGAAGGCCCAGTCTCAGGCATTTATGCCAGCGAGGTCGCCGACGCCATCAAGGCCATGAAAAACGGTAAGGCAACAGGACCAGACGACATCCCTGCCGACTTCTGGAAAAAGGCACTACCGGGCTCGGCATTGTGGCTGTGCGCGAGCTGTTCAACAACATCGTCTCCACGGGAAAAGTGCCACACGACTGGTACCGCAGCACCACTGTTCCGATCTGGAAGGGAAAGGGCAGCCCAGCGGACTGCTCCAACTACAGACCGGTCAGGTTACTGTCACACACTATGAAGATCTTTGAACGCGTCCTTGATAAGCGCATTCGGGACATCGTCGACATCAGCGTCAACCAGGCTGGATTCATCAAGAACTGCGGCACCACCGACGCCATCTTCGGTGTGCGGATGCTGATGGAGGCTCACAGAGAAGAAAAAATCCCGCTCCACACCGCCTTCCTAGACTTGGAAAAGGCCTTCGACCGAGTCCCGCACGATCTCATCTGGTACGCACTGCGAGATCACGGCGTGCCTGAGCTGCTCGTACAATGGGTCCAACTCCTATACAGATGTCACAAAAGCCGTGTAAAGCGGCAGCTGGGATATCAGAGGAGTTTAATATTACCGTCGGCGTACACCAGGGCTCTGCTCTCTCACCACTGCTGTTCATTCTGGTGATGGACACAATTACACACGACCTGTACACGCCCGCCCCATGGACGCTGCTCTACGCCGATGATGTGTTCCTGGCCAACCTGTGCAAGGCTGAACTCGAGCACCGAGTCCAACAGTGGCACGACCGCCTCGAGCAGTTCGGGCTCCGGCTGAACCTAAAGAAGTCCGAATACCTGACCACTGACAATGAAATGACAGGCTCCATCCACGTGAACGGGCAGGAGCTACCGCGTGCCTCCACCTTCAAGTACCTGGGAACTACTCTTGGGGAAGAAGGCCTACTACAAACTGAGGTGGCAGCCAGGATCAATGCAGCGTGGGGCAAATGGAAGTCCGTCACGGGCGTCCTCTGTGACAAGAAGATGCCGATGCGCCTGAAGGCGAAAATCTATAACTCTGTGGTGCGCCCCGTGGCCATATACGGCGCAGAGTGCTGGCCGACGACCAAAGAAGTCGAAAGCAGACTCCAGATAATGGAGATGCGAATGCTCCGATGGTCGGTAGGCCTCACCCTACTCGATCGCGCTCAGGAACGAAGAAGTGCGTAGACGGTTCAACGTCGTGCCCATCCCCACGGTCATAAGGCAGTCCCGGCTACGATGGTTCGGCCACGTGAGCCGCGCCAAGGAAGAATCCATCATCAAATCTGTAATGAAGGTGACTGTCGGAGGAGCGAGACCGCGTGGTAGACCTAAACAACGCTGGATGGACACGATCAAGGCCGATCTAGAGATCGCGAAGGCAGACCCGACACACGTGGCAGACAGAGAGGTGTGGAAGCAGTACTCAAGGACATTAGCGGACCTCGCCCGAGCGCGAGACAAACGCTGAAGAAAAAGAAGAAGAAGAAGAAGAGGTGCAATGTAACCACTCCCCCATATAATTGTTTAAAGGAGCCACATCTTTTTCCAGCTTGCTTTGTATAGCTGCTACATAATCCCAGGGGGAAAAGCACAGCTGCTTTCAAAAAAATGGTACACACGTGCTATGTTTGAACAACTGTGAACTGGTAAGCACTGCCCTATTATTTATCGCCATGGTTGATCATCAAACATTAAAGACAGAAGGTAGCTTTTCTCAAAGAACTACCTTCCAGAATGTACTTCAAGTAGTTCCAGCCAGAAAGCCAAAAGCCTGGTAGAATATAGAAAGAGGGGAGTCTCCTCTTCATTGGTCCACATTAAGCATTATCTGTTACATGCTTAAACCAATATTTGCATTTTACAGTGGTGTTAACATGATGGCATGCATGGCAGATACCAAATCTTTTGGGGATATATTGATTCAGGTTCTTATGACTGTGCAAAATTATTAAGGATGTGTTGAATCCATACTTTTGCAGGCTACTATATACAGTATGCACTATGTGTATTTGTCATGCAAGATGTGACAGTGGAAAATTCCAAAGGGGGAAAAAAAATACATGTGAGAAAGAGAAAAAAGAAACATTGAAGTTGAAAATCCAATGCATTTACATCCTTTTTGTGCTGTTAAAAGTTAGGTTTGGAAAATCTAGCTAAAATCTAAACTCTGGCTAAAATGCAGCAGAGTTTCACTGAATTGTTTTATTCAGTGAAAATGAAGGGCACTATGTACTTTGGAGATATTGTGTCAGGCACCTCCTGCCATTTCTAACCAGAGGAAAAAAGCACCCAACGTCCACTGAGTAACTTTGACTCATTGTGACTTCATAAAAATGTTCATATGATTTTCTTGATTACAGTAGTGCTTTGAACACACCCTCACCAAAATTGTATTTGTTTACAGCAAGGTTTATCTGTGATGATCACCATTTTTCAAAAGTTGATTGATGTTCACTTAAACCTATGACAAGCACTAGTGCATAATATGCACGAACATGAGAACATAGAACAATAGAGTTGGAAGGGACCTTGGAAGTCTTGTAGTCCAACCTCCTGCTCAAGAAGGAGACCCTACCATTCCAGACAAGACAAGACCCTACACCATTCCTGCCAAGTTTCGTCTTGAAAGCCTCCAGTGATGGAATACCTACAACTTGTGAAGGCAAGCCAGTCCACTGATTAATTATTCTCACTGTCAGGAAATTTCTCCTTAGTTCATTGGAACAGGAACATGAGGCTATCTATACTTCTTTTCTGATGCACAAAGATGCTAAAAATGCCATGTTTGGGGCCAATCAGTAGCCTGGTATTCGTAATTTCCATTTGATGCGAGGTTGGTTGATTTGTGGGGCCCATTTTTTTTTTTATCAGCCAGAAAAAATAATGCCAGAAATCTGGATTGGCATTAGTGCTCTAGCTGGAGTAAATAAGCCAATTAAATAAGCCAATTAAAAACAGCCAAGTGTGCTCTTTTATCTGCTGAAGTGTGTTAGGATATTTTCATAGCTAGGAAAAAAACGTTACCAGGTGAGACTGATAAAACCAACATTAAAAAAGCCGATTCAAGTAAACTATGTTGCAGCTGATGAATTCCTTTAGGTACAATTGATAAACTAAGACCATTAAAACCAAAACAAATGAGAGCAGAGAAGAGACTTTTGTACGGATTGCCCTTCCCTCCCTTGCAGCTGATTATTAGATATTAAAAATCTTTTGAAGCAGAGTAATAAGATTATCAACAGTGACTCATTCCAGATAAATAGTTTGAACTTGTTTACTCTTTTTAAAGTAACATGAGTACAATCAAAGCCTGGAAAACCATGGATTAACTTGGGAGTCTTCTTTTTAATATTCTGTCTACACTAAGTACACTACCTTGGTTTGCAGCAGAACTTGGCCCTGGACGTTCATCTGCAAATAGAGTTCATAACTTATTTTCTGCCAACTGTGTTTCTGTATAAAGTATAGATTTTCTCTCTCTTTGATCCCTGTCTCTGCCATCAGTGGAGAGCAGCCAAATCTTTGGGGAAGCAGAAATCCATGAGTTTTACAATGATTTGAAGGAAGGTCCTGACATAAATGGCTCAAGTCCTTCAAAATTCTTTTAAAATGCCCTTTGTTATTAGATTGTATGGTGGAAAAAAAATGGTTATATTGAAGCCATGTCAGAGGTAGTTTGGAAACCAGGGTTCCTGTTTTTTTCATGAGAAATCTTATTTTTTGCCTTTGAGAAGGGCAGAAACTGGGCTGAGGACCCTTTCAAATTTCTGTATGTACTAAACAGAGAATAGGAGTATTGATTAGCATCCAAATGCTCTCAAGTACTCTTCAGCAAGAGGGCAGGAGAGAGTTAATAAAATTTTACGTATGTAGTCTGTTACCTCTTTGTATTTCACTACTTTGCCTGATTAGAAAATGCTAATCTGAGGTCATTTCCTTCTGTCTTTCCAGGGATGCATGCATGGAGGATGTGATTTGGGGCACTCTTCCTGTTAGGAAGTTGTCTAAGTGTTAAGTTTTGCTTGTCTTATAATCTGTGTCTTGTAAAGAATTCCCTTTCTTTTACAATTATAAATTCTGCTTCACTAATCATTGTACAAGCAAGGAACATCCACAGTTTCATGTATATGTGCATACGGGCTTGCACGCACTCGCACACACACGCACACACACACACAGGAAAACAAACACAGCCTCGACTTTCAACAGCAGAGAGTTGACCCAAGAGGACTTCTGTAGTCCTATGCTTGAACATCTAGGCTTTGGTTCTGTGACATTTTGTTTTCTTTTAAAGGCCTTTTCAATTTTTGTTGCATGTATGCAATTGCTTATTTATTTCATGTCTATTTACACTTTCTGCTAGAAATTCAGGGCAGTGTTTTAGATTTTTCTTTCAGGCTCCCATCTCTTCTACAGCAGGGATGGGCAATTAATTTTCCCAAGGAGCCACATGAGAAACTGGGACTGTTGTGTGTGGATGGGTGGGTGGGTGGGGGGCACTGCTATCCCCTGCCACCATGAGCTGAACAGGGACAGTTAAAGGGCCAGATGTGGGCTGTAAAACTCTCAGATCTGCTCTATAGCTTGAAATATGGCAAATAAACTGAAATGAAATTATTGAGGAAGTAGGGTTTCTTTGGTCAAAGTCTAACCTCTGCTGTCTCCAACCTTAGTGTCAAGTTCAAGAGCACAGAGTGAAATCTTAAGACTATCATTTTCAAAATCAGAATCATGATTTCATTCCGAGTTAATCTTTAACGACAGTAATTAACTATTTTCCTGCAGTGTCTTACTAGCTGCATGGCAGGTGAACATTTATCAAACAGTTCCTGATAATGTCTAGGAAAAACTTCTAGACTTTTGCCCTGCTGTATGCTAAAATTAAAGATACTGTTAGCATTGGTGGAGATCCCCTATGATACTGTTCCAGTACTGACTTAACAGGCCTTATTCCAGCAGTCATGGGAAGCTGTTGTCTTCACAGATCTGGCAGAAAGACACTGTCAGAATACAGATGTTTGCAGGATTTTTAAAAAAGTTCTTAAATGTGCTATATTCAGTCTAAACATACCAAGGAAGTTAACTTTAAAACTATCTCGTCTTACCAGAAAGTCTAAAAAATTAGTACTGTAATGGAATTTGGATTCATGCTTAAGTGAATATTAGCTTGTAGCGTGAATTAATTTGTAGTTCATGTTATTGCATGTTTAATCTATTACTGTTTTCAACAAACAATTTAGAAATGTAAACTAGCAATTCATCTTGAAAATTAATTAAGTTAAACAGTAGAATTGGGAACTCAGAATTTTACACTTACTGTGGCCTGAATGACCTTTCGTAAGATAGCGGGCTTTTTTAAGGAATGTGAAATCAACCAAAGGCATATTCCCACTATGTTATCTTATATACTTGGGAAGTTCTTAACTATTAATAATGATATAGGTCTTGCATGTTCTGGCATTCCACTTGTGCAGATGTAGCTTATTGTTTTTGTAAAAACTATAAGTGACTTTGTGAGGAGGAACATTAATATTTAATGCTATGAATATGCTGAGTTCAGAGGAGATCAACTAGGGTTGGAGAAAAAGAGTGAGGTGATGATTTCCACTGATCTCTTTTGTGAGGGGAACCATTGTAAAAGTGGATTCGGCCCTGAAAAATTAAATCACCAACTCACTCTATTCCTCAGAAGGAAAACTCCCAATTTCCTCTATAAACAGGAGTGGGTCTACATTTAGAGTGGCAAGTCTGGATCTAAACTGTTTAAACTTTGAGTAAGAAAAGCACCACAGAAGAATGGAGAAGTGATTTTGCTTATTAATGTGCAAAACTAATAATGTTGGTTTAAATTGGTAGGTGTTTAACTTAAGAGGGACTTTTACCAGCTATAAGTATCATGAGCCCAGTCAGGATGTGGCTTACAGCTGTGCTCCTCCCATTAGATACTTTTTATTTCAAAACTATTCACTTCCCTGTTTGCTTTTCCATTTAGGAAGTGAAACTTGGGCTTAAGATACCATGTCTAAACTCTTTACATTTGTCACATGCAGTAGATTTTTTGTATTGTTTTTCAAATATTTAACAAATACTCCTGTATGAAGTGCATGCATGCTTTAGGCTTTTTGCAGTACCTGTAATCAGTTTGATTTTTGCTAGCTTGATATTACGTATATTATACAGAGTAATTCTCTATAAGAATATAAAAAATCAATAACCCGAAAGTTTTTGTATTCTTTCATGAACTGAAATGAGATCTACAGATAATTTTACCTTACCTATTTTGTATTTTATCGTTAGTGGTTTGTGATCTAACAGCCAGTTGGAGTCGCGTTAAGGCATCAGGCGAGCAATCAGGAGACCATGAGTTCTAGTCCCATCTTAGGCATACAGCCAGCTGGGTGATCTTGGGGCAGTCACTCACTCTCAAACCTAGGAAGGAGGCAATAGCAAAGCACTATTGAATAACTCTGTTAAGAAAACATGCACTTTTCCAGGCAGTTGATGAGAGTCAGATACAGCTGAACAGAAGTGAAAAAGTACTATGATTTAGTGAAAAATCTGTTCGCTCATATTAGAATGCACTGTTTCTTAATGAACCCACTAGACCGGTGATGACGAATCTATGGCACATGTGCCACAGGTGGCATACAGAACCATTTGTGCCGGCACACAAGCCCCAGCCAAACTTACCTCACTGCGCATGCTCGGAAATACCGGAAGTGATGAAACAGCCCATTTTTCAGCCTCCAAAGGCTGCAGAGGCTTCCCTCAAGCCTCTGGGAGGCTGAAAAAGGCCTCAAATGGATCGAAAATCAGCTGGGAGGCACATGCATGTCCAATGCAGATAAGGGGGTGAGGGGGAATCACACGCAAATACGCAGGCGGCGGGGGAGTGCATTGCCTTCTGGGTGCTGGCACGCGAGCGTGAAATTTTCAGCACAGGAGCCCAAAAAGGTTAGCCACCATTGCATTAGACTCTTCTGTTTTCCCACCCAAACTCAGACTGTTTACTTTTATTATTACAATTTTAACTTGAAACTCTAATAACCAGATTTTGAAAATACCAAGGATCTTTTAAATCTTCTGAAAACATTTTGTTCATCCCATGTTTTGTTTTTGTATTGATGGAAGTTGGATGCATCTTATGTTCTTTTGAAATCATCTTCCTAGATTTGTGCCTTTTGAATGCAGTGGCCTTTATGTGATCTAGGGATGTGATTGAATTATGGCAATTGAAATCCAACACATCTGGTTGATGAATTCTGTTTTAACAGCTACTTATCTAATCCAGTATATATACTGGCCAGAGTCAAGTCTTTTCTTTTGTCAGACATAACATCTTCCAGGGATTACGAATAGATACAGTGCAGATTTTTTGGCAAGTCAACTGAGCAGTTCCATGCAAGACTAAGGATAAACTTAATCTACAATTTGGATGAGACTGCAGCTAGTTTTCCAAACCAAATCTTGTTGTCCTCTTAGCTCCTGGAGACCAAAAGTAAAAATATTTCAGATAACCCAGGAAGAGTTTTGCATTCTGCAAACAATCTTAAACAGCAACTAAAAAGAAGCTGCTCTGAAATATGGAGAAGGAAAACATAGCAATGCTTCCTCCCACAAATACAAGATAAAAACTGGAAGAAAGAATCTTCCCAAAGCCCTCACATAGTGAAGAAACAGATTATCACAAGTCTATCTTTGGCAGAGCAGATGCTCTTTCCATTGTAGTACTTGGCTGCAAAGCAGATACTTGGGTCAGCAACTTTGGGCCAAGGAAACAAAAGGGCATTTGTTGTCTTTCTGGCAACATTAACAATCTTTACTTTGAGGTATTGTGGACTGTGTAGCAGATAATCCGGTCAGCAACTTTGAGCCAAAGAAACAAAAGAGTATTTGTTGTTCAACTAAAGAAATGCTCCATCTCCTAGTTAAAGAATTACTGGACTTTACCTGCTCTTATCCCTTTGCAGTGCAAAAGGCAAAGGGCTTAATAAGTTACCTGTTGGATCTGATTACAATTAAAGAGGCACAGTGAAGAAACACAAATGCCCTCCCTTTTCTTTTAGATCTCCCGAGCAAAATCTCATAACAATTCTTGAGTTCTCTTTTAATTAAAATAGAAAACAGCCCATAAATCTTTCACAACCCCACTTTTTATCAAATGGATTGAATTAGCAGCTGCACATGTAAGTTATTCTGAAATAACTAATAGCTGGTATGTCACCCTGGGACAGCTCTGGTTTGTAAAAAGTCATTTACTGCAGGCCAACAAAGATTACTGCTGAGATAGTGGGAAGTGATTGGGCAAAACATGATCAAAATCGAGGAGGAGGAGGAAGAAGAAGAAATTTAGCCATGTCTCATGGTTTAAAACTTTTTTTGTAAAGTAATGAGTACAACATTATGAAAATGTAAGACATTTAAACAAAAGATTCACGTGTGTGTGTGTAGATGTGGAGGACAGAAAGTATAATCTTCACATACAATCCACTGAAGATATTTTTTTTTAATTTGAAAGATTTCAAAAGGATCCTCAAGTAAAATAGATCTTTTCCCACAAAGCTGAGCTGAGCAGAGCAGTCTGCTTTGTTTCCCTAACGTAGGGATCTGTAATCTGAAAACATCCAGTCTGGGGCGCCTCTTTTCTACCCAATATTGCTAGACTACTATTCTGTGGCCTCTGAGTCATTCCTTGAATAGAAGGAGATCTAGGATGGCTAAAAATAGTGCTTAATTCTGATGGACTCACCCATCCAGGTAAGCTGTGGGATATAGGAATGTTGGAAGCAGAGGATAAAGGGACCATAAGGAGCCAGAAGAGATTGTGGGAAGTGAGGTATGTGGTATTTCTTTAAGAGAAGTGTAGGATTTTTTTTTAAATGGTCATTTTGCCTAGCATGTGTGTTTTCCATCATGTATTTTTTTTATTGGTTACATTCTGAACTTTATACATTTCCCTACAGTGAAACAACTTTTATTATATACTTTATAATGGTAAATGTACAATACTTTTAAGTGCTCTGATACTTTCCTGCCATCTTATTCCTATTCCACTGTCGCATTTGGTTGCTCAACAAATTCTTTTCCTTATAGTCCTTTCCTTATAGTCTCATCATTTTGCAAATCAGAGAACAAAACAAAAAGGAAGACCCTAACCCTAACTCACATGTTGTATCTGCCTTGTATTCCACTTCTTAGACAAGTTCCTTTCCTTAGGCCTCACCATTCTTGTTCTGGGAAATCTTTTTTTATTGTTGGTGTCACAAAATAGACAACTCTTTTGGAAAGCCATCATGGCCAACATTTAATGGAGGTGCTCACAACGGTTGCTACATTCCGAATGTTGGTTTGACAAGTTTAATTTAAATTTTAAATCAAAAAGCTCATATTGAGGAGGCCAGAGTAACAACATTTGTTTTAAGACTAGGATAGATTACTTGGCTATTTCTGGATTTGGAGCTTAAAGTAAACCCTAAACTTATTCTTTCAGTGGTAGGAATATTAAGCTGAGTTTGGTAGTCTGCAAATCCTCACATTGCATGTAAGAAAATTTTGTTTTTCTTTTATTAATATCTATCTGCCTTGAATGGTTATTATCTTTTTCTTAAGGTATCAAATAGTTGGCTTCATGCATGAAAAAATAGCCATTTGCTGGTAAGTATTTTTAATACTGAACTCAACTTTTTCTTCTGAATGTAACATTTGTTTCACAAGCAGTTTAAATAAACCATCTCAGGAGAATAGGACATACTCAAGTGCCATGCTGAGTGTTGTCAACATATAAATAATACAATCTATATGTTTTATCCTTGATTGAAGTAATAATGCCAGCAATTGTTCCTGGTTTTGAATCATGAGCCTAAAGAATACGATGGTGTATCAAGCAGAAATTAAATCATAACCAGGAGTCAAGTGATCCAGCCATCCTATTTCATGATTTTTGTGCATAAAGGAGGTTGTAAATATTTTAGATAAATAAATATAGATTCTGAGAACATTTCCAACTCCAGAGTTTTTGAAAGACTTCCCTGTAAACATTATAGCATTACAGATGGTTCTCAACTTACAACAGTCTGTTTAGTGACCGTTCAATGTTACAGCAGCACTGAAAAAAGTGAGTTATGATCATTGTTTACACTTAATGACCGTTGCAGCATCCCCATGGTTACATGATCAAAATTCAGACACTTGGCAATTGACTCATATTTATGATGGTTGCAGAGTGTCCTGGAGTCATGTGATCCCCTCTTGCGAACTTCTGACAAGTAAAGTCAATAGGGAAACTAGATTCACTTAACAACTTATTTATCTTATCCTAGGCACACTTTTTTGAACTATTACCATCTGGTAGACGGTACAGAACAATAAAAATAAGCACAAAAAGGCTGAAAAACAGCTTCTGTCCCAGGGCAGTAGCTCTTTTGAACTCTACTGTATAGTGCAGTGTTGGGGGTTTTGGGTTCAATGTGTAGAGTGTGAAGGATGTGCGTTTGTGTTTATTTTCATGGTCATGACGTACACTGAAGATGGTGTTTGATTTCGTTGTATGGGGTGCAATGACAATAAAGTAAAGTATACTAAACTAAACTGTGTTAACAACTGCGGTGATTCACTAAGCTAATGACAGCAGTGATTCACGTAAAAACTGTAACAGGAAAGGTCATAAAATGAGGCAAAACTCACTTAACCGTTGCGCTTAGCAACATAAATTTTGGGGTCAATTGTGCTTATAAATCAACTACCTGTATTACTGCAAAAGAGCAACATTTACAGTATGGATCTATGTCTTATCATTCTTGCATTATGTTCTATCCCTAACAATTTGTGTTCTTTTCTTTTCCATATTCCCCATTTTGTCCTTAAAAAAGGTTTTTCCAGTCAGTGTTGAAGGATAGGCAGGTATGGTGACTTTGATGAAGTAAGGGAGAAAGAATTTAAAATTATTGCACAGAAGCAACACAAAAACTAATTGATATTTTCCCTCTGTTGTTTCCTTCCTTATGGCTGCTTTTCAAGTTCTGTCTTTCAAATCTCATATTGGAATGAGTGACTAAAATCATATGAGGTTTTTATGTTTGAGCAAAGCACCGATCTTCTGTCGCCGAGTTCAGTGCTAAATAGTTTAGCTGCTAACCCAGACTGGTGAAAAGTTGTCTTGCGTTTCTCATGCATTTCCCTCTGCTTATGGGGATCTTATTGGCTACATTTCTAGGATCAGCTGGTTCAGCTCTTCCAATACGTCATTCAGTCAGGACAGGGGTGACCTGGTTAATCTCTCGCTCTTCACTTTTGACTTATCCTTGTAAATGATTTATCAATTGGCGTGGATCCCTGTTTGCTTAAGGAGGCGTGTAATGACCTCAGGCATGCACTGTATACTGAAATCTAAACTATATCTTTGATAATGACCATTGCTGCAACCAGCAAGAGGCCATTTTGCTGGTAGCACCAATGGCTAGAAGTGAAAGCAGACAAATACCTTCTAAGACATAAACTGTAAGAAGCCTCTTAGTTATCATACTAGAAACAAGTTACAAACTTGTTGCATTATAAACAGATTGCAAATACATTTTTTTTTGACAGCATTAGCTTTAGTTTCATTGTGTTCATGTTTGTAACTTCTGACTTAATTTTTGGGCTGTTTGGTCTCTTCTCTATTATCTTCTGTCTTTTTGGTATGAAAAATTCAAATGCCTGCATACTCTTTAATGTCATTTTAGAATTTGATTCTAATAATGCTGTAAAAAGCAGTATCACGCTGGTCTTTTCGGGACTTAGAAGCTAAGCAGATTGAAGTCTGAGTAATACTTGGAAGGGTAACTTCAGAAAATTCCAGAGGTGTAGGCCAATAATAATAGTAGCAAACTACTTTGCTGATTGTTGATCAAGAAAATCATGGTACATGGAGGGCTTCATGTAGTTATTTTCATTGAGAGTAAAATGCAATTTGAACAGTTCAAAATTAGGTATTGATATTTCAAACACATAAAGCTTGACAAGACAAGGTTTATTGGGCGACATAACTTCTATTACAACAGTACTATTTGATAATTTATACAGGCAATCATCAACTTACAACAGTTCATTTAGTGACCATTCAAAGTTACAGCAGCACTGAAAAAGTGACTTCTGACCGTTTTTCACACTTATGACCATTGCGGCATTCCCCATCAAAATTAAGGCACTTGGCAACGGGCTTATATTTAGAACGGTTGCAGTGTCTTGGGGTCATTTTTGCCACCTTTTGACAAGCAAAGTCAATGGGGAAGCTAGATTTACTTAACAACCATGTTACTATCTTAACAACTGCATTGATTCACTTAACAACTCTGGCCACAAAGATCATAAAATTGGGCAAAGTTCACTTAACAACCTGTCTCAGCAATGGAAATTTTGGGTTCAGTTGTGGTTGTAAGTTGAGGACAATGTAATAAAATTGTAGAGGGGATGCTTTCCATGGCAGTTAATACTACAAAGTATTCTCTTTGTTTTGCCACCTTAAAAAAGAGAGCCAAAATCTTTCTAATAACACATTTAGCTTGTGGATGTTTTTATTATTTTTATGTTTTTAAATTGCTTTATAATTGTAGAATTGTAAGCCGCCCAGAGTCACTTGGTTGAGTTGGGTGGCTATAGAAATGTAATGAATAAATAAACACCTTCTAGAATTGCTGAGTCATCGCTGAGGCACTTTAGCACTTGTTCTCATTAGCATTATTTTGGCATAATGATGGATGAATTATGCTACAAGTCCCTGGTGAGGATCATGTCTAAATGTGGGAAATAATTACTTTCAACTATATGCATGGTTGTTGTATAATGGATCTGCCACTGGGATTTCTTGTCACTGTATGAACTGAGTTCTTATTTAGAAACTAGTGCTAAGTCTAAACAAATGGTTTAGTTAAATGCTCTTTATTTGATTATGCCTATTTATTTAGCATTAATCCTGAGAAATGGATGGAACATGCTTCCTGTTCACTGGCCAGTTTAGGGCAGTGATTTATAATGCTGTTCTAAATATGAAAAAATATAAGGAAAATGTAATGATAGCACCATGAAAGTGAATCTATGTTGGAAAAACAGCTTGCTGAAAATAAGTTCTGGGGAAGAAAGTAACTTCTGAAGGTAGCATGGCAAACTGAAGATGGCTCTTTGAAAGTGGAACTGACTACTGCAACAAAGACCAAAGAACCAGTGAATAGACCGCTAGCAGAATAGCCCTAGTGACATAAAAAGGAGAAATGTAATTCCTGATTAAACAGAGGGAAGACAAGTCTGCTAATTGGTTGGATTAATTTATTACTTCTTTGGTGATATCCAGTATTTATGTGGTGCAGTGGTTAGAGTGCAGTACCGGAGGCTACTTCTGATGCAGCTAGCTGCCTACAATTTGGCAGTTCAGATCCCACCAGGCTGAAGGTTGACTCAGCCTTTCATCCTTCTGAGGTGGGTAAAATGAGGACGCAGATTGTTGGGGGCAATAGGCTGACTCTGTAAACTGCTTAGAGAGGGGCTGTAAAGCACTATAAAGCGGTATATAAGTGTAAGTGCTATTGCTATTTTGGTCACTTGCTTCTATTGACTTTAATGATGTTTTTTTCCATACTCTGAAAATATTTGAATTTACACAGAAAATCTACTGAACCTTATAAAGCATTTAAAAGCCATTGTTTTCTTTAATATAATTAATTGTTATTGTATCTAAACATTACTTCCATAGGTATAATAATAGGTAAAGCCAAACCAGTAGTTGTCTTAATTCTCAGGTGCGGTCATCATGGGATAAAGGATGTATCTACGAACTAATGTTTTGTCTCATATATAATGGGTGTGTTAATGATTCTTTCTGAGTGCAATTGAACAGTCAAATAATATGTCAAGATCCCAGTGATAGCCTAATTGTCCCAGATATCCTTATTTCATAAATGCTTGATCCACCTTGTAATTGAACCTCAGTCTTTTAAACTCTCAATTACTATTAAGATCTGGAGAAAGGACTATAATTGAAATAGTAGGTTAGCTTAAAATAAGGTTCTTAAAAATTCAGGAATCTTACTGAGCCTCAGCAATGAGTCAAAATATTAATGGAGAATATTTAAATTATGTATCTGTGTGCCATTGTTACAGAGATGGTATTCAGCCGGTTTGCACTGGTTCACGCGAACTGGTAGCAGCAATTTGGCCTGGGTCCTGAATGGGTAGGGACTTCTGGCTGGCCACGCCCCCTGCTGGTTCGACTGGGTGCCGCTTACTCGCTCCGTCCACCCGCTCGATGCTTGCCCAGCCCACCCCCACCATATATATGCTGCCTTTGCCACATGGCCCAGCTAATTGCCTCGCCAGTCGACTCGCCGACACCTGCTCAGCTCACCAAAGGTAAGCAAAAAAAGACAAGGTGGCTGCACGCTTTTTGCAGCGAAAATTACTGACCTCCGGCTCCGCTTTGCTTCTCCAACGTGCTGCCCCATTGCCTGCTGCTGCTGCGCTGGAAGGACTTGCCCAGGCGAGTCCGAGCAGAGCGGCATAGCAGGCAGTGGGGTGCGCCTGCATGGCCGGCACATAGAACAGGGCAGTGGCGGCTTTTTCGGCACATTCGAGACCTCTGGTAGTTTTGGGCACCCTCTGACCAGCCGCCACAACCACAAAGGCTTCTTGCAGTCACACTGAAAAAGAGAGCTTGCCTTCCCTTCTACTACCAGCTGCCGCGGGAGGAAGGTAAGCATGAAGAAAGAGGTGGTCATGGGGGAGGAAGGGGGCTAGGGTTGGGACCTCTGAAGGAGGGGAAATAGGGCGACATGTGCGGCTGGGGAAGGGAGAGCGGGCGGCATGCAGGAGGAGGCCTTTGAGAGATTAGGCCAGGCCTGGGCAGAAAATTGGTAGAAAGAAAGGCTGCAATAGCTGTAAGTTCAATTTTTTTCCTACCAGGTTCTGTGGGCATGGCTTGGTGGGTCATGTGACCTAGTGGGCATGGGCGTGAATGAACACGTTGGCCATGCCCCATCACATGACCCCCATAGGCCATGCCCACAGAACCGGTAGTGGAAAAATTTGAATCCCACCACTGCATTCTTACCATTTTATTTCCTAAACAATTTTGCTCAAATCACCTCAGCTTTTTGAATGAACACATGATGTTTTGACATAAAAGTACCAGACTCAATATTGCAACTTTTGCTGTAATGTTGAAATTCTGGGAATATTGAAAACTAAATGCTTTCTAATGCAGTATATATTGAATAATAGTATGCATTTTAGGAGTGAGTGAAAGAACAAATGAAGGAGCCTTCAGTAGAATGAATGAAATTAAAAATGCAGAAGTAATTTGAAGTGAGGGAATATTAAAAGGAGTATATTAAAGAGTTGTGGAGAATGAGAGTGATATGTCAAAAAATGGAATTGAACCAAGGGCTATAAATGTCAAGGTCCAAAAATAATGATGAAAAGGAAATTATGAATGCTACAAGAATGTTGAAAAAATGTAAGCCTGTGGGGATAGATGGTATAACTGAAGAGATGTTAAATTATGGAGTTTATTTCTCATTAACTATGTCTGAAAGATGTTCCCAGAAAAACTGCAAGCCCTTGTCCATGCAGTCAGTCATTGACTCAAAGGCACATAGATACACAAAAAAGGTAAATTTAGCAAATTGTTTGACATTTAGGAGGAAGTAAGACAAGGACATCTGATAGCTTATGGATAAATGTATAAGAAATGCTTGTAATGATATTAGAGGTTTGTTGACCAAGATATCAGTGTCTGCGTACTTTTGTATGCAGAGAATGCCATGTTATTTATTAAGCATGTAAATAATTTTCAGTAAATATTAGTTGTTTGATGCAAGAGGAAGTCTGGATCTGAAAATTAATGAGTCAAAGGCCAAAGTAGTTGTTTTTGATAGGGAAGATTGTACTTTGTGTGTGTATGTGTGTGTGTAGAGAGAGAGAAAGAAATACACACATACACACACACATACAGTATATACTTGTGTATATACACACACACATAGATATATTGAAAAATTAGAGCAAGTAGACAAATTTGTATAATTTGATAGAATGTTTTCCTGGGGAAATGAATTCAGCAGGTTCTGACCAGTTCTGGAGAAACAGTAGCAGAAATTTTGAGGAGTTCAGAGAACTGGCAAATTCCACCTCTGACTGGAGATTTTACAGTATCCTTCCCCTGCCATGCCCACCAAGCCATGGCCACAGAACTGGTAGTAAATTTTTTTGAATCCCACCACTGAAATGAATGAATTTTTTTAAATGTGCAAAGGCATGAATGTTTGTCAGAAGTGAAAATGGCTTGTCTATAAGACGATATTATGCCAACTGTCATATATACGAAATAGAAATATATATTGGGGGGGAATGAAAACAAGAAAGTACTAAAGAAATGTTTGTAATAAAATAAGAAGAGATAAGGTCAATAGTGACTGGGTACTGAAGATGAACAAAAATAGGAGTGTCCAGTACAAAAGTGTATTGAAGTGGTTAATCATATAGAAAGAATGAATGAGGATCCAATCATAAATCACACATGAAAAAAGAATGAATGAGTTGAGAGGAAGTTAAAGACCAAAACAGTTGGATTGAGTTGATGATAGCCTCAAAAGAGACAATGGAGAACTTTAAATATACATATACATGTATGCAATATACAACTTGCTGTATAGACACCGTAAAATCAAGAAGACTTTAAAAGATAGCAAGGAATTGGAGATATATAAATAGATGGTCTTGATATAAAATAAATTTAGCTATATTTCCTTTTTCTTCATCATACATTTTCAGTTTCTTTGCTTTACATTTAACGTAAGATTATTATTTGCATAACATTGATTATTTCTGACGAGAGTAGCAGATGGGCAAATAGGGTATGTACGCAGGTATGAGTTTGTGTGTATGTGGTATGTGAATTGCCATAAATAAATACTTGCTATATTAAGTGAAGGATTCAGAATGATTTTACTTCCTTTTTTAGGCAGTGTATAAATCAGCGTTCATTTCAAAATAATTAGTTCCATCCATTGTACTATGTATACTTTCTGAAACTTCAGCCTTTACTAGAAGTGTAGTTTCTACAGTGCTATAGTACTATATATATTAAAGCCGCAAAAACCAAAGATGGTACCTGCTAATCTAGGAAGTTTTAGATGTTTGGTTGTCAGATTGTAAGATAGAAGCTACAAAGTGAAATGTGTGCAGCTATAAATTATTTGCAAGCTGGATGCAAGTGTGACGAAATAGATGGGTTCTAGAAGATGGAGTGAGCATTCATGCAATAAAGGAATATTGTGTCTTCCTCAGTGGCTTTAAATGATTGCCATAATATTTCTGAAATGTTTTTTCATGTACATCCTACCCTAGTCTTAATGGATTCCTAAGTTAAAATATGGAGCAGAGAAGCAAAGGGAAAAAATTATCTATGGAAAGTTTCACATTTTCCTGTTTTCTAACTCAATCACAAAACTTTGGTTTTTTTGCATTAACTTAAAAAATTACTTTTAAATTACTGTTTTAGCAGAGGAAGTTTATCTGAACTGTTGAGACTAGAAAGGGGCATTGATAAAGAGACTCAGATTTTTTATTTTTCCTTTATGGGCAGAAATATATAACTGTCTTTATTTATCCAAGGGTATCAAGCCTTGATTCCCCCAACTCTCACCCCCTTTCCTGCTGCTATTCAAGGCCATTGTTCTGTGTCCTGAATTTTTTTCCATGCATGTTGTTCATGTAGAATAGGAATAGGAATAAGAATAGACTAGACTAGACTAGACTAGACTAGACTAGACTAGAATAGAATAGAATAGAATAGAATAGAATTCTTCATTGGCCAAGTGTGATTGGGCGGGCACACAAGGAATTTGTCTTGTTGCAAATGCTCTCAGTGTATATAAAAGAAAAGATATATTTGTCAAGAGTCAAGAATCATAAGGTACAACACTTAATATTAATCATAGGCTACAATAAGCAATCAAATCATACTAGGAAACAGTCAATATAAATTGTAAAGATACAAGTGACAAAGTTACAGTCCTACAGTCACAAGTGGGAGGGGATGGGTGATAAGGAGTGATGAGAATCTTCTCATCTCATTAATAGTAATAACAGTGCATGTATGTGGATACTTTGTCACTGTTTCTCTATAGGACAGAGGAGGGTAATTAATTTTCCCAAGGGGCCATATGAGAGACTGGGACTGTTGTTGAGGGCTGCCACCATGCCCACTCCTGCCCGCATGCTCCTGTCAGGGACTCACAGGCCATAAAATGCCCAAGTCTATTC
The DNA here is from genome assembly GCF_049901715.1 of Pseudonaja textilis. Classification (NCBI taxonomy): domain Eukaryota; kingdom Metazoa; phylum Chordata; class Lepidosauria; order Squamata; family Elapidae; genus Pseudonaja; species Pseudonaja textilis. The sequence goes on from NC_141990.1 coordinate 266,446,167, forward strand.
TAGAATGAGGATCAGAACAGAATAGTAATGATTAAGGTGGCATAGTCTTTTTTTCATTAAATAAGCTTCTCCCACTCTTCCCTTTGAAAGTCTGAATTTTTACATATGACAACATCTCTTGATTATACATCAGTGATGCAACTCTGTTGACAAAGTCCAACTGGCTCCTCAAACATTGCAGACTTTTTGTCCTTAACTAATCACATGCAAGGCTCTAATGAAATATTCCAACACTCCAGATAGCACATTTCTCTCTTTTAACTTTTCCTTCATTGATGCTGTTCATTCCCACTTTTTACTTTGTTTAATCTGGGTAGGAATGCTATTTAGATCTGATCCATTTTGCTCTTTTGTTAGCATCTATCTTTAGTTTGTGTACTCTTGATTTGTGTGTGTGTGTGCGCGCGCGCGCTACAGCACTGCTTCCTCCAGAATATTTTGGGAGAAAAACAGATATGTTACTTCAAATGATACAGGACTTTACTGAAGCCTTCAACAATGAACTTGGATGTGAGAAGAACTTTTCAAAAATCAAGAAGAAAAGTTGCACTGAGCAAGTTATAGCAAAAATTGTTGAAAAACATGGGATACATATGTGTGGGGAAGCCAGACAGATTTAGGTTCAAGATATGGCTCATAGTATATGATTAAGGTGTGGCAAGAATTGTGTTGCAACTAGTCAGCCTGGGCAGAAAGAGGCCAAGAGTTTCTCTTCAAGACATCCTCTGGAGTTTTAAAATTTAAAGAATCAAAGGCATATACTGCTTCTGTGAATAGAATAGTTTTACTGAACAGCTGAACAATGAATAGGAAGCAGAGAACAATTAAGGGAATGCAAAATTAAAAACAACCAGCAATTCACTTCTATTCCTTCCCTTGTCTTGGGTGCCTAACTTGATAAGAAACCTGTTCTGAGTAAACTAACAAAACTTTACTTCCCCGTGACTTAGTAATGTCTAGACTGATTTTAATGGGCAGTACAAACAATTAATTGTTCAAATTTTACAGAGCCTTGAATTTTAGCTTCTCTTTTATGTACATGAAGATGGAACTAATTATTTTGAAATGAACGCTGATTTATACACTGCCTAAAAAAGGAAGTAAAATCATTCTGAATCCTTCACTTCATATAACAAGTATTTATTTATGGCAATTCACATACCACATACACACACAAACTCATACCTGCGTACATACCCTATTTGCCCATCTGCTACTCTCATCAGAAATAATCAATGTTATGCAAATAATAATCTTATGTTAAATGTAAAGCAAAGAAACTGAAAATGTATGATGAAGAAAAAGGAAATATAGCTAAATTTATTTTATATCAAGACCATCTATTTATATATGGTCTGAGGCTCTTCTCATTTGTTCAGTCACTCTCATGGCATGGGCTAGTATCAGAGGTGGTATTCAGCAGGTTCTAACCAGTTCTGGAGAATCGGTAGCAGAAATGTTGAGTAGTTTGGAGAACGGGCAACTACCACCTCCGATTGGAGATTTTACAGTTTCCTTCCCCTGCCACGCCCACCAAGCCACGCCCACAGAACCGGTAGTTAAAAAATATTATTGAGACATTTGTTGAGTGTTGTACATTATGATTCTTGATTCTTAACGAAGGTATCTTTTCTTTTATGTACACTGAGAGTATTTACACCAAGACAAATTCCTTGTGTGTCCAATCACACTTGGCCAATAAAGAATTCTATAAAAGAAGTTTGTCCCATTATACAATCTTCCTTGCCTCAGTTGTTAAGTGAATCATTGCAGTTGATAAGTTAGTAACCCAGTTGTTAAGTGAAACTGGCTTCCCCATGATCTTTGCTTGTCAGGAGGTCGCAAAAGGAGATGGCCAACCCCGGGACACTGCAATTGCCATAAATATGAACCAGTTGCCAAGCAGCTAAATTTTGATCACATGATCATAGGGATGCTGCAAAGGTCACTTTTTTCACATGATAACTTTGAAGGGTCACTAAATGAACTTTTGTAAGTCAAGCACTACCTCTAGTTATTTATTGAGGAAAATGAACCAAAGTTAAATATTTATGTATGGTGAAAGTGTGTGAATCTTGGGGATTTTCAGATTATTAAAAGGAGAAATTAGAGTCAGGTCAAGGAGGAATCTACTACTCTCCAGAAATAATATTGCTGGCCATCTAAAGCATATGTGTCCAACCTTTTGGCTTGCCTGGGCCACACTGAGTGATGAAGAGTTGTCTTGGGCTGCATGTAAAATATGTAATAATGTGTATAAATCATATGTTAAAAGTTTATAATCTTGTGGGGTCACATTACTAGCTGTCCAGGTCTGTATGAAACTCATTGGCCACGGGTTGGATGTGTCTGGACTAGCCTACAGTTTGCAGAAGATCATGTGGATAAGTCAAAAGGTTATTGGAAGAATGGTCTGTGGATGGATGAGACGAAATTGAAGTTTTTGGTTTGAATAAAAAGCATGAAGTCTATTGAAAGACAAACACTGAATTCCCTTGTGAAAACCTTATTCCATCTGTGTAACACGTTGATGGCAGTGTCACGATTTGAGCTTGCTTTAATGCTTTTACCAGGATAGCTTGCCATCATTGTTCAAACCAAAAATTCTAAAATCGCCATTCATGGAACTATGAATTCTGTCTGTGAACTGAAGCTAAAGAGAAAGGAGACGTGCAGCAAGACAACGAAGAATAGTTAAATTAGAGAAAGTTAATGTTTTGGAATGGCCAAGTCAAACTTCCGAACTTCATCCAATAGAAATGTTCTGAAAAAACCTGAAGTGGGCAGCTCATGCAAGTCCATAACCAGGGGTGGAATGCTACCAGTTCTGCCTGGTTCTGTAAAACCAGTAGCTCTGAAGAGCAGCAGACACCGAACCGGTTCTGTTTGGTCCACCTGTCCGCCTGGGCTCTTACCTGCAAAATGTAGTCACCAAACCGGTAGAAACACCTGTTGAATCCCACCCTGCCCATAACATCCCTGGGTTAAAGCTGTTCTATAAGAAGGAATGGACTCAAGATTCCTCCAAGGCGATGTGCAGGGCTGATCATTATTGGAAATGTTTAGTTGCAAGTTATTGTTGGCCAGAGGGTAGGAGTGGGGTACAACCAATTATTGAAAGCAAAGGTTCACATACTTTTGCCATAGAGGTTTATAGTTTGGGATCATTTACTTCAATAAATAAATGAATAAGGACTATTTTCATTCCTTTATTTACTTGGTTCTTACCTGTGTGAAGAACAGATAACAAACCAGACCTTATTCATGCAGAAATATTGAAAATTCAAAAGGATTCACAAACTTAAAACACCATGGTATTAAAAGGAATCTATTGAGAAAAGGGAAACAGGAAAAATGAGGGGAAACAATATTCACAGGCTCAAAATTTCAAATTTTGTTAGTCCCTGCAAAGCAATATACAGATTTAGGGTCTTTTTGTTAAAAAGAGGTCCTCTTGACAATCTGCCCAGATGTGAAAAGCAGGCATCTTGCTCTTGCTCTTTTGCTTTCTGAGAACAGACTTTGATTTTTTTTGGAATACAGAGATAAAGATGAGAAATTTCTGGTAACCCTTTTGAGATTTCAGCACATGCTTAAAATTTATTGCAGATAGAATGATTGGAAAAAGTCTGGGCCACCTCTGGAATAAGGATAGATAACTCCTTCCTTCCAAGCCAGAATCAATCCTTCCTTCCTTCCTTCCTTCCTTCCTTCCTTCCTTCCTTCCTTCCTTCCTTCCTTCCTTCCTTCCTTTCTTCCTTCTTTCCTTCCTTTTCCTTTCCTTTCCTTTCCTTTCCCTTCCCTTTCCTTCCTCCCTTCCTTCCTTCGTTCCTTCTTTCCTTCCTTTCCTTTCCCTTCCTCCCTTCCTTCCTTCTTTCCTCCCTTTCCTCCCTTCTTTCCTTTCCTTTTCTTTCCTTCCCTTTCCCTTTCCCTCCCTCCCTCCCTCCCTCCTTCCTTCCTTCTCCTCTCTCTAGCCACAATTTCACAGAATGAAAGGGATAACTCATAACTGAAAACCAGCCGTATGTCTAGTTAAGAAAAATCCTACATTTCTAATGCCCTGGGTCTAATCAGCAATTCATAAACTTTGTAATGATTAAACATCTGTTCTTAAAAACCCTTGGAATGATAAAAGCTCAGTCTAGTTTATTGCCAGCTGTGATATTGAATAAATAAGATTACATGGGAGAGGCTGGGGAGGGGGGTGGAATTCCATCCATTCAGGCCATTCAGCATTGGGCGAATTTATCAGATGCTTTGGGGGCATCTGTTTGTGGGGGATTGTCACAGAACCAAAACTTTCAGGGTAGGCAGGAATGGCCAATCAGGTCAAGATTAAAAAATAACAGTAGTTGTACAGTACCTTGTTAGTGAACTCTCTTGTGTACCATTTCAAGGGGATTTTTTAGGGTGTGTGTGTGTGTGTTTATCTCTACTTGTGGAAGTTGGGGATGGGTGAGACTCTGCCATTCTTTCAGTTTTATAAGATTTTGTCCAGAAAATTAAAAAGTATGTTCCCTAAGTTAACTACTGGACTTTTTCTCAGCCTACATTTCTGAATCAATGTCCATTTATGACTCCAGGTCTTCTATACAACTGTCCTTTCCCCCCCACAATGAGTTGTTAAGCACTTTATTTACAAATAGTAAACTAAGACATTTGTAGAAGTTTTGGAATCACCTTTTCTAAGCTGCATTTAAATAAATTGGTACTTTGGGGGTAAGACAATTCAAGTAGGGCTAACAGCATTCTCTTCGCTTAACTTTGCTGGGACAGTAAGATTGATTGGTTTAAAATGTACAAACAAAAGGCATTTCATCAACAGGATATCAGTTCATTCACCTTCCCTTGCTATTACATCATGCAGCAAAAAATGTATTAGTTTGTCCCCTACAAATATTTACTTTTACCAACATTCTAGAAAAGAAGTTGCACCCACAACCATTTTATTTTTAAAATATTAAATTAAAAATGAGATGGATCCTTATGAAACCTTTAATCCTTATTAAAATGGTACCAGTTTGTCAGTGTTTCTTCTCTCTTTGACAAATATTGTGTCAACTGATATATGTACAATATTTGCTTATGATGGCTTCTGGTTTAGTTTTTAATTTAATATTTTGGGGAATGGCAAAAGTACTTGAAAGTAAAATGTTGCCTGCTTATCTTTTGCCCCAGTAATTTCTATAGAAATAAAAATCATTTGTCAAATATTTTTTTAAAAACGTTGTTCCTTGTCATCAATTGATAAGTTGGGCAGTAGCTGGCTCCTTACATTTGGATTTTGCCCTTCAATTAAAAGAAAGAAATATGGCTATATTAGTATGTGTTTAGCTTAGGACAAGGGTGTCAAACTCGATCCGTCACATGACAGATCACATTTTTTGCTTTGCGGAGCCGATGGGCATGGCGTGTGTTGTGGAGCGGCGGAATAACCTGAGGCAAACATGGAGCGAACTTCAGCTTTTTATTGTAGCAATAAAGGGTTGCCGCGGCTGCTGCGCTAACAAGGTAGCCAGATGGCAGACAACAGCTGATGCCGTTTGACAGCTCCCTTTTATAGCCGGCTGTCAAATGGCATCAGCCAATAGGAACGGTCCGTGTTCCCACTGGCAACACGGACCTGAGTGAAGACTTCAGCTCAGTCTTTTCCGAACGCTACAGCGTGCATGTGATGCATCTGGCCCACGGGCCAATTTGACACCCCTGGGAAGTCTGTAAATCCATCCAGTATAGTTGTAAACCATAATTTCTCTCTTCAGATGGGTTTACACACTATAGAAAGCCAAAACACAAACCACTTTATGATTAGCATTCAAATATTTGTATGCAGGAGTTGAGTCATAGATCAACTATATAGTTAATTCAACAAACCTCAAATGACTGAATTTACCCAACACAATAAGCCAAAAGGAGTCAAACCACACGATGGTTAATATGCTGCACAAATATATCCAGTAAGTAAGTGGACAGTGGCAGATCTGCTTCTGGTTCTTTCTTTGGCTTTTCCATTTTTTTTAAAATTCATGAAAAAAGAAAAGATAAATATGTCACTTTTAAAATAACATTTTAAAATAGTATTCACTATTTTAATGAAAAGAAACGAACCACTGAGTAGGTCTTTTTTATCCCAGTTATGTTGCTTCTCTGAAATTTATTTATTTTAGATGCACAAGATGGAAAAACGGCTGAGAACTTTCTAAGCAAAAGAAGGTGAAGGATATGGAAGTTGAAGTTCAGTGAATATATTCTAATGACAGGGGCCTTTTCTTCTCTTAAAAGGTGAACTTTGCATCTTGGAACTGCCCTCAGCTTTGCCTGCCCAGGAGAAAGTTGTTTCTAGCATCAAGTTAAATATTGTAAGTGATAGTGTTGCTAATGTGAAATCTGTGCCATTATTTATCTCCCCCGCTTTATATGCGGGGCTGTCCCTAAAGACATTCAGAACCTGCAACTTCTCTAAAACTTGGCATCTACATGAGTGTTCAAGCTTAGTTTCAATGACTTCCTCTGGCTTTCAGGTTGTAAAAAGTAATGTGATTATATGCAATTATTTGTGTGTGTGTGTGTGTGTGTTTTAGTTCTGATGTTTGCATAATAACCTTCCATCAAAGAGTTCATGTTTTCATTTTTCGTTTTATTGTTCCAACAACTCTGGCAAGTTAGAATGAGAGATCTCGATGGAACTTAAGACACTCAGTGAATTTTGTACCTGAGCAGGTTGTAGTGCAGTAGGGTTTCCAAAGAGCAGGAATTTTTAAAAATCAAATGTACTTTGTTTAAAAAAGTTAATATATTCGATTGAAATTGAGAAGGTATTGATATAAGTTTTGGTCAATTTAAAACTGCAGCTTTGAATTGGATACTTGAATTTTCCTTTTGCTTAATGGATTAGCACAGGGGAGGGCAATTAATTTTCCCAGGAGGCCACATGAGAAATTGGGGACGGTTGTGGAAGGTGGCTGCCCCACACTGCCACTGCCCCCATTGCTGCTATGGGCTGGACGAGGAGAAGGCCAGATATGGCCCACAGGCTGTAAAATGCCCAGATCTGGGTTAGTCTCTGAGTGGACTGTATAATTAGATTGTGATAGGGCTGAAGGCTGATACTAATCACACAATTATTGCAAAACAAAAATCTGTAGATAACATATGAAGTCAGTAAATCAAGATGTCAGTAAATAATCAAAACTGATGTCAAAGAAATGAGGTAATAATTATCAATTTTATTTCCATTGGTCATAGTCACAGAATTGACCCCACTCTGTAAAAAGCGTCCACGAAAGAGATCTAAAACAAGATGGATTGATGAAATCAGCAAGTTATTGTGGGCCTAACTGGCAAAAGAAAAGTATAAGTTGGAAACATGCAGAAGGGGCCTTCACCCTGCAGTAGATAGATAATGGCTAGACTGATGATAAGGATGATTTCCATTGGTATATATTTTAGATGTAATGATGGTGAATTTAGGAACGATGGCAAATATCAATTGTCATGGACATTTTTCTTCATTGTACAAAGTCCTTGCTTTGCTTGCCAACTAATTCCAAAAACTAAAAATGACAGTTTAGGGAATATTAATAATTCAGCAAAATATACCACATCAGCATTTATGCTGCCTTTGCCTCTCCATTTTGGGTACACACAGGGTTTTAGCTCTACTTAGTGGAAATCTTACAACAATCAGATTTAATCTAGAGAAACCATTATATAGAATACCAACATTCATGTTCTACTACATCTGTCTGAAAAGTCTACCTCAATCTGTTTCTCGTTAATTGTGGCTGCTTGTAGGTGAACTACTGAACTTTACAACCTGTGTTCTATTTTTAAGATTAAAAAAAAATAGTATTTGCAGTTGCAGCAGTATCAATCTTTAGTTGCAGTATGAGTCCCATCTAGTGGTTAAACTATCTTTTTTAATTTCCCTGCCCAGAATTTAGTTCCCTCAAGCCATTGGTGGAAACAAGGTAATCTTAAGCTCAAAATTTCATGGTGCCTTTGCTGCTATTTCTAAACGGGCCTCTGTTCCAATAATGTTGCAGAAGACACATTGGAGGAGGGTAGAAAGGTGAGGGAAGGAGGAGCTGGGGAGTGGGCGTAAGACAGTGGAGAACGAGGATAAGATTGAATGCTATGAGATTGCCATTACTTGGGGGGGGGATGTGTGTGTATGTAGGTATGTAAAGCTAGGAGAAGAACGCATTACAGCTTGTTTCAAGGGGTGATGAAAATAGGTGGTTTCGAAGAATAGGGGACCCTATTCTTGGGGACCCTAGAGGAGAAAATTCTGTGATGTATTCTAACATCTTTGTGAATCTTATACGTGCTTGTGAAGTGCATGTGGGGCATAGCTATTGAATATATGAAGCATGATCCATGTGCCTGCAAGATGAGTTCATTTATATCCTGCTCTATTTCAGGGGTACATTTGAAAACATTGTAACAGGGATCCCTCCCTATAACCAGTTTGAGTGGCTGTGTTTTCTGTGAACAAAACCTGCTTATTCAAACACTGTTAGAGAGAAATAATGATTCTCCGCAGCTCCTCTTTTTCCTTACAAAATGTCTCCTGTACATTGGGGAGTGGGGAGAGGAAGGAAACCTTGTAGAGTACCATGTGAGTCTAAATGAAAAGCAAAATTGTGTCGGTTCAGCTTCTGTGTTACTCTAGACAGTAATGGGTGGGTGTGTTGGCATGAATATTAAATAGCAAGTAGGAAAGTAAAGCAACACTCTTTCATTGGTCTGCTTGTGCCTGTTGTGTTCAGACACAGGCTGTGCACGAAAGAGCATGGGCGTCCTCTGGTGGCCTTCAGAAGGCCACACAAAAACTCCACGGTGGGAAAAGTAATGAAAATGTGAAGCTAGCAGCTCTCATCATATCTAACACACAAGGGAAACAGCAATTTGGAAAAACTAGCCAGCTTAAAGATTAAAGAACTACCTGTCGATTGAAGCTTTAATACTAGACAATTTTGATGCTCTTTGAAAAGAATCACATGATCCATATACGGCAGATCAGTGAAATAAACCATAGAACACTGCAGTTACATGAAACTGAAAATGTTTTATCAAGCATATGCTAGGATTAATCCTTAATTTGAGAGAGCAGTCAAGACCTATAATAAAAGTGCTTAAATTACTTTTATGCAGAAAGGTATTGCTGTGTTCTTCAGGTCATTGGGGAAGAGATTAATGGTCAATGCCTGGAATGCACTACCTGACTGTTGTTACATCCTCTAACCCCTCACTCCTTTAACCTTAAACTATCCACTATTGACCTCACCCCATTCCTAAGAGGTCTGTAAGGGGTGTGCATAAGTGCACAATTGTGCCTACCATCCCTGTCCATTTCTTCGTACCTATTTCCTGTATTCTTACTCATGTTTATACTTATACCTATTATCTTGTAAGCAATTGACAAATCAAATCAAATAATTTTTAAAAAAATAGATACGTTGGGATCCTATGTGATTCAAAAGGGGACAGTAAGACACTATGTGTATGTACCATACCACAGAGAGAGACACTAGGAAACTTGCAGCAGCATCACACTGACAGAAATGAAAGTCCTACTTTCCACAATACACTAAGACAGGATTTAGTGAATAAACTACAATTAGATGGGTTTACGTAACATACTAAACCAAAAACTACAGCATCTTGTTATGGATTTGGGCAATATATGATCACCACTCAAGATGACCTGGGGTGTCCAAAATAACCTACATTCAATCTTAAAGGTAAAGTAATTCAGGTGGTGTTGTAACGCATCATAATTGGTCAAAAATCACTCCCATGTAATAAAGAAGGGGAGGCAGAAGCTGTTATCAACAAACCCATATATTTGCAAAAAAGAAGATACCATGTTTCTCATATAATAAGGCCGGGTCTTTTTTTTTTTTTTTTTTTGAGCCCCCCCCCAAAACAGCTAGGCCGTCTTTTCGGGGGTGACTTAATTCCCCCCACTTGCATCTTCGGGCAGGCGGGCGGCAACGGCTTGGAGGTTGACCTCGGCGTTGGTGGGGCACTTTGTATCGGGGTCAACGCAGGCAGCACCATATCCGGGTGTGCAACCACAGTACTTCCTAATGGCAAGCCCATCCGCCATTCCCCCCCCTCGCCATTTCGCATGTTTTAATATAGGCCTTAATTTGGGGGGAGGAGCTTAATTTCATTTCATGCCTATAAAACATGCTGGGACTTCCTATTGGGGGAGGCCGTATTGTTGGAGAAACAGGGTAGTAATTGGTTTTTTTACTGAGAAATTTAACACCTCCAATTTGAATTTTAGTTTAAGAAAAAATATGCTAATTATTAAATATTTCTTGGGCAATTTATTTGGGAAAGGAAATGTTATTTTCTCCTCCATGCTGCATCGAGAGCCCAGGATGGGTTGACTCCTTCCTATGATGTCATAGCTGAGTCTGTACTAAGATATAAAAGCCAGCCCCCGGGAGAGACCCCAGCTTTTGACTCCGCTCCTTTCAGTCAGTAGCTGTGTCTCTGAAAGCATTCTGTTAGATAGCAATCACAGCGATCTTCAGTACTTTTTTCTTCTCTTCAAGCAGCTCCCAGGGATCTGGGCAGCTGCTCTTCCAGAGAGCAGGGCTCTCTCTCTCCTGCAAGTTGGGAGCAGCTTTACAGAGCTCTGTGCAGGCAAGCTGGGCAGCGTCTGCAGACCTCCCCCACGCCTGCAGTTTAGAGGGATCGTAAACATGATCGGCAAACTGAAAAGAGCTCAAGCCAGCTGATCATGTAGCTGGTTGCTATGTTTTTCCCTTGCTGACTTCGCTTGGGGCTCTGTATAGCCTAAGGAGCGGTTCTTCAATCTTGGAGCCTGTTTTCCTGTAGTCAACCCATCCTGGGCTCTCTTGAAGCATAGATAGAAAGGGCTTTCACGGTAACTTCTACCAACGCCCATTCCTTTCCAAAATGTTATTTTATGGGGAAAATGTTCAGAGGTAATTAAATCTTCATGGCAGTCATTTTCCCAAGGTAAGATTTTTCTTCTCCTCTGTAAGAATGTTCTTATGCCTGGTTTTACTTTGAATCAGTTATTTAATGTTTACACCAGACCAGAACATTTCATCATTGCAGTTAGAAACTTGTTTCCCAATTTTTATCCAGGAAATCAAAACTAATGTTTGAAGACTTAATTTCAAAAACAATTGTTTATAAATATGTTTCCAAAAAAAATATAGCACTACATCTGTGTGTTTTGAGTTGTATTTTGTACATGTAAGCAGGGCAGTAAGACTTAAAACAGGTTTTACTTTTAGAAAAGCCAGGCTAGATAAGTTGATATGAACAGGAATTATACACTTTTTATCATTCTTTCTCTCTAGTATATTCCAAAATATTTATAGTGCCCATCAACCATAGCTAAACATGATGGGATCTATAGTCTAATACAGAATTCCCCAACCTTTCTGGCTTTGCAGTCTGGTAGCGGTAAGAGAGGATGGTTCTGTGTGAGCAAGCATGCATGCGCACATAGCTCCATTTGCATGAGCAAACGTTGCTCATGCAAATGAAACACGCGATCGCGCCTGCCCGCTTTTTGTGCAAGTAGGGATGCGTGCGCATCTGCTCACCCATTTCTGTGGCCCGGTCCAAAATGGCTTCAAGGCCTGGCTGTGGTCTAATATATACGTCTGGAGCCTTCAGTCAAAGAAGGTTATTCTTAAGATATGTAGAAGATGCTTGAGGATTTTAATCAATCAGCAAACCCTGTTAGAGGATACACTCTTGAATATACGTAGTGCTAAAAGAATAGTAAATAATTCAATAGCAATACTTCCCATTTTCTAAAAAAAGAACCATAGTTTTCTTAGGGACAGCATATGGGATTAGCTGAATTGGTAATGAATGCTAAGAGAAATTCATTGTATTTTAAATACATGCAGTTTCTTGGGGAATGCATAAAGACCAAAAGGCCTTGATTCTACCTTAAACTATGTAAGTAGTCCTCACTTAATAATGAAATTGGGACCAGAATTTCTGTCGCTAAGCAATGCAGTTATAAAGAACGTTGTCTTGTGTCTACATCACTGACCAACAGAAATTCCAGCACTTCTGCTAGCTGTCATTAAGAGAATCACTGGATTGATAAACAAGGTGTCGCATGGTCATCAGTTGAGACCTCCTGTCAACGTCCTTGTTCATCTTGCTTGTAGGAAACTAGCAAAGAAGCAGGTAGATGATGATTGCACAACTGTGGAACACTGCAATGTTGCGATGGCAAGTCATGTGCTGAGTATCTGGAGCGCAATCAAGCGACTATGGAGATGGTGACATAAAGATTACTTGTACCATTTGTTCAGTGCCATCATTCAATAGCAATATTTCCCATTTTCTTAAGTCTTGCTTAACAAGTAGTTGTTAAGCAAGGCCTATCTGTATCTGTAGGGGGGAGAGAGGAAGTTTTGTCTCTTAAAAACAGACTCATTTTCTTACCAACATTTCAGGTAAGAAACAGCTGCATGGACATGTCTAGTGATTGAATAGGCTTATAAATGAGAAGTGATGGAGTCTCCACTGAAAAGGAATTTGTAACAGGCCCCAAATTTAGTTTTGTGAGACAAAACCAGCTGGCGGAAGATGAAGATACCTTTTCTACACAGCGCTTCTCAAGGCAGGTGATGTAGGCAGAAAGTAATAGGAGATCTGGCTATTGACTTGGCCAACAAGAAGAACAATGCAGAGCAGAAAAAGTTAAAGGTGACAGTTGTATGTTGCAGGGAATACTACCAAACAGAACCTTTGCTGCTGCTTCTAAGAACCGAAAAGAACAAAATAATAGCTAGCAGAGTCTAGAAGAAATAACTCAAGAAAGGAGGTAGGCAATGGCAATTGTGTTTGCCTTTTAAAAACCTAGGTTTTAGATCAAGCTACTGATGCATTTTTTCCCCTGTACTTTCCAACATATTCTGCATTTATTCCCACGTGAACACAAAGCAATGACAGCGAAGCACAAGAAACTTCCCTCTGGAGTCATCTACAATATCCAAAACTCAGATCCTCATGTTTGTTCAAGGATTTTCTCCCTGTGATTTTTCAAAGGGATGTGGGGAGATCTAAACTAGTCAGCTTCTGCATCAGGCATGTTAGCAAAAATAGTTTAATCAAAGTAAAAGTGTAACTAAGCCTAAAGAGACAAATCTTGCTGAGCAAAAGACAGTGTAACTTTCTCAAAGGCAAAAGCAAATCCATCTTTGTGACATTTTTGAAGTTCAGAATGTCTAAGGCGTACTTGGATAAAGATTTGTCCTTTTATCCAAAGAGCTTAAATGGAAGAAAAAGGCATATGAATTGACAGCTTATTCAGCAAGGAATTTGGAAGAAGAGTTCCTCAGGGACATATGGTGGGATTGGTGCGTTTTAATCTTTTATAAATAAATCATAAACAATGAGCTTGACCAGTTTTCAGAAACTACTTACAATGGTAGAAACCAAAAATGACTGAAGGGCTCTACAAGACACTATTTAAACTAGGGAATGGTGCATGCAGTTCTACGGAAATGTCAAGTGATGCACATTGGGAATCCATCCATCTTCCATTCTTCCTATATATCCATGAAGTTATACATATATTTCATTTATGAAGTCATATACATATGCACCCAGGACTGCATTTGTAGTGGTTAGAATGCTCCCTTTTGATGTGAGAAACAAGAGTTCAAATCCTACTAGCACCTACCTTACCAATAGAGGTCCTTGGGCTTCATCTGCCTACTTCAAACATAAGTGACATGAACTAGGAAAGTCACGCTGGCTCAGATGTGACCCGAAAAAACAAGATCTGCATCAGAAGTTGGGGAACCAGAATAGTCTGACAAGTGGGGAGCTGGAACAAACCATACATGAACAAGAAAATCTGGAATTGATAAAATACTATTACAGCAGTAGACCTAATGAGAGGAGATACATGAAACATCTGAGGCAACTATGGATGAACAGAAGAGAAACAGCCAGTTTATCAATGCTTCAGTTTGAGATACAACCACCACACATTATATCCCAGACTTGAAGACCTGGAAGAATAAGTAGATGTGTAACCAACACTTGAACCTGGAATGTAACTGCTACCCTTCCATTGCAGAGCACTGCAGCTGATAATAGGCAAACTAGCCCTAGTCATTTGAGAGGTTACGGGGCTCAGTGGAGATGTGCCATGCTAGAAGATGCCACTAGAGTCCACGCAGCAATAACAATAGAATTTAGCCTTAAAAACTGCTTTACAGCCTAAATGGTTTACAGAATCAGTATATTGCCCCCATTCTCATTTTACTGACCTCAGAAGGATGAAGGCTGAGTCAACCTTGAGCTGCTGGCAGAATTAGCTTGCACTATTGCATTCTAGCCAAGCCACCACGGCTCTATCTCTAACAATCACTACTACCACCATAATGCAAATCAATGTATATACTATAGCTGTTGTGAACCTGGAAATGCTTGGCTTCATAATCATGAAAAACAGCAATACATACCCCATCCCCAGAAAATGAAGTTAGTGGCTAAGATCAAGACAATTCTGGCAGGTTAGTCAGCTGGTGAAATTACTAAAAAATAAATAAAAGGGACTGCTCAATAAAGGGTCACAACATACGGCTAAGAGAAGCAGAGGCAAGAAGATAAACATCCTGTCCTGCAAAGAACCAACCAAGATGTACCCCCCAACTGCAGTGCAATAATAGTAACAGCACAGCCACCAACAGCAGAAACTGAATAGGACTGGAAGAACATATGGGAGAAAGAGAACAACACAAGGAAAATGGCTGCAGGATGTTGGTCACATTTGAAAGTGAATATAATACAGCTGGAGAAGTATAGAAGACAGCAACCAGAATAATGTATCTTTAATGTTCTACTTAAATAAAGAACTATTGTTTTGTAAATTACAATGATTCCAACTGGGAATCAAGTATATGATTGTTCTGTGAGTGAGATGGGTAATCTCCTGATTTGCTAAAGTCTGATTTGATGGCGGCTTCAGAAATATGTCTTGTAAAAAATAAGGTTACTGTTTTTTAAAAAAACACAGTAGACTTGGAGGTGCAGAATGACTACAACTGTCCAAGTGCTCTAATTTACATTACACTTAAATAAATTTGCATAATAAATGTCTCAGTCCTTATCCCCCAGTCTTGTATCCTTGTTTGAACAATGACTGACAAAACAAGATTCTTCGTTTATCAATTTTATTGGAAACAAAACTGTTGTTAACAAAGAAAAGTTTACCAATGTAGCTTAAATGAGCAACACAAAGACCGCCAAAGCTGCAGAAAGCATGGGATACAGGGGAGATTTATATACTATAGCACATTGGTACATTTAAACATTTTTAAGGTTGCTTACAAATATTTCAAATGGATTCCCTCATTTTAACTACATGGAAGCCAGATAATTTAGTTGATCTCAAAGCTAAGGATTAGCAAAGTACTAGCTATTAATAAAAGCTAAATCATGTTTTGTAGAACTAAGAAAAATGCCATTTCACAATTTAGCATTCATAAAATCACAAATACATTAAGCTTTTACTTACCTTGACAACTGAATATTATCCTCCATTATATTTGACAATTTACTGCTTCCAATACTTCATGTACCTCTAACAATTACTCTTTTGTACTGGAAGCCATATAGAAAGAACAATACTCTTGTATGCTATTAAAATAAAAACTTGGAGCTTCAGTAAGAGGAGCATGTCTTTAAATTTTAAGGGCATCCTCTACAAAATGACAGCGTTCTCATAAATGGATGAAATATTTTACTGAACTGCTGTATTGAAGATTCCTTTCTACTTGGAATATTATGAAAAATTCATTACCAGTCCAGAGCAAACTCAAAGTGGAAACACGCTTCTCAACCAAGAACTAACTTAAACTAGCATTCCAAAAAGTATCACAACTTAACCTGGTAACATTAAACATTTCTGAGATTTGCTATTTTGATATATAAATATTAGTGTAGTATAAGCAACTAATCATTCAAGATCAACATACTTTTCTGTGCACTATTAAACAGAGCTGCTATGTCCACCTTCAAATTTCACATTAGTAGTTAACTTGGTGGTTTATTGGTTGCTAAGTACAAAACAATCAATGTACAAAGCACAAAGGATTCCGAAAAGCAACACCAAAGTCTAGGTCTTAAATTCATTGAATATACCAATGAGGAAAACACTCCCAATGTGTCCTACTTTATTCAGCAAGGCCTCAACACAGTGCATAGTACAATTTGAGTAATTATAATTTGCCAATTTATTGTTTTTTGTTTTTTTTTACTGTTTACAATTTACCTACCTACGTACTCTTCAGATGCCTGTGCTCATTTGAGAGCACCCCCACCCACAACTTATTTAAGCTTGTAGAAAATGTGATTTGGAAATTAAACATTTATACATTTCTCAAAATATCTTTTTTAAGTACAGCTTTCAGCAGAACTTGACCTTGAGCGAGACCTCTTCTTTGGTGGTGGAGATGGAGTGGAATTCTGCGTGCCAGAGTGGTTTTTTTCAGAGCTTTTCCTTTCAGGTGTACGGCTTCGAGAGCCCCTTTTTTCTGGGGTGCGGCTTTTAGAACGAGACTTGCTGGTTGACTTAGAGGATCTTGCAGATCTGGACTTGCTGCGAGACCTTGAATAACTTCGAGAACGAGACCGGCTCCTAATAAATATTCAGCCATTAGTTTTCATTGTGTGTGACATTCTATAATTGGTCTTTGTGTTCACCAAATATGTTTGCGTGCAATTTCGCTTATCAAAGAATTTAAATCATATAGAAGTCTGAAGATCTTAGTCTTTAAAGGACTTTCTTTATAGTTTATTTCTTTCTAGTAATGCATTTACCGATAATCATGAAAAATGCAAGTTTCTCTCTTGATTTCTCTTTCAACTTCACTGGACTTACTGCTTCTTGAAGCACCAGGAATATGCTCCTCGGCTTATAGCCAATTTTTCTTCCCTAGTTTATTTCCAAGAATTACACATTTAAATTTAAATTTCAGCAAAGCACACAATACACGCACCAGTATTTAAAAAGAATTTTGAAATGCTTTGTTCTGCAACTTTAGCAGAATTCAGTAAATCCATCCATTTATCCGTTAACAGTAATTCCTCTGTCCTATCTAGTAATTCCATACACAACTCCAACCTAGTAAAAAAAACAAGTAGAAACTTCACATTTCAAAAGGGAAAGAAAGAAAGGTTTTCCTTCCCTGAAACCTGGGCATAGTGTGTTTATTTAAAATGGGCAACCAATACAAATCTCTTAATTTACTCTGGGTGGCTCACAGAGGATTGGAGAAGCAGCAAATTAGTTGCTTTCGTTTGTATTTTATGGATTATTCTCTTTCCTAAGTTTTTGAACAATACATTAACTGTTTATGTCTCATATCATTCTCTCTTGTAGATTTTGCCATACTTGCTTTGGCCAACAATGTACAAATGATGCTGCCTGAACTGTGAAATGGAGCCTCTAGAGGATTTGTGCAAAATAATACCAAATGAAAAATGACAGAAAAATTATGCTTTGGTAGAAAAATTTGGGGATACAATAAAACTGCTTCTGCAACATTCCTTGAATTATCATATAAATATTCCAAATTATTTTATTGCCATTCGTATTGTGTTTTTATCTAAAAAGATACCTGCGCCTTTTGCGATCTTCAATTAGTTTAATTCTACGTCCATTCAACTCACTGCCATCCAATTTATCCATTGCACTCTTCATATCACTGGATGATGCAAACTCTACCACACTGTTGATTCATTAGCAAAATTACAATAAAAATTATTAGTGGTGATAAAAGTATATTACATTTCTTCTTTCACAGAATTATAAAGACATTACTTGTCATCTTAGTTTCTCCCAACTCCAATACCTGAGCCTAAAATTTTACAATTTCAGAACATAACAGATGTGAAATATTTTTTCTGTATGTTCTTTAGAACTTCTCCATGGAAAATTTTCTGTTTTTAGCAAATGATTGTGTAGGAAACAATTTTTAAACAAGATATTAAAAGGAGTTGTTTCTCTCAGTGGTTTTCTACTGATTCTACATATAATAAAAACAGTTAACAGATTTTTGGGTTTTCTCATTAGTAACATTCAGAAAAAATCCATGATCCCAATACGTAGGATGCAGATCTGATCAGAATAAGTCTGTGCTGATTCTGGAATCTAATTTTAATAGTATTTTCAGTTATATTCTGGAACAAAGTTGTCTGTTAAGCAGTATGGTGGAAGGTCTGGTGTTTAAAGCCCTCCCAGCCTCAGTTGATGCAAAATGTCAACTTACCCTTCATTTGGATTGTTTCTGTGAGCATCCACAAAAGTAACTTCCCCAGCTTTCCTCATGAAGTCTTTCAAATCCTGCAGTAAGAGTTGAGGGTGCAGATTAGGAAATGAGCATTAAGACTCAAGATGCATTGTTAAACAGGACTTCATAGTTAACAAACTATAGCCAAATGTCATATGCTATAACTATGAGAAAAATTAAACTAATTTGTACAATTAAGACATACCTTCTATAATGCCTAAAGTATTATAACATGTATTTTAACTATGAATATATGCATGGTGTTATTAAATGCAAGCATTTGATTGCCTGAAATCTCAGTTCATTTGTATATTCAAAGTTTGCCTAGAAACATTCTATGTCCCAATCTATAAAAATTAAACGCAAATGTCTTTATTAAGTTAATGCTAAGATTCTGTCACAACCTGTCAAAAGACAGCATTAAATTTTTATGGCTTTTGTCAGTCCGTGCCACAACCTTAGTGTTATTTTAACAGAGACTTGCATTTAATGTAATTGAGACTTCGTTTATTTTGCAATGCTATGTAACTAAGTGTTAAAGACGTTTTTTAAAAAGTCGTTTATGCATTATTTCTTAACTTTTACAAAATGTCCCAATAATAGCTGACATTTTATAGCCAGAGGCTACTTACCATAACATACCACAAGTGTTCAGATGATATAAGCAGGTACCCTTAAGCAAAGAGTCGCTTGTCCAATAATTGCCTAGCAGTTCAAGAGGAACTCCCTTACATGGGAGGGGCAGAGGAATGGAGCATAGCAATGTGCTTCAGGGGAAGGTACCAAAGACCCTGAAAGCATTGGAAAGTCTCCGGAAGTGGCTCTAGAACCTGAGGTTGACCTGTGCTAGCCAATCGAGCTGTGAGCCAACCAGGGTCTACATCGCCATGATAGCTGTGTCATGGGTACCAAAGGGAAAACTCAGAACAGGCCAAGCCCTAGAAATTCAGCCACTAGGAACCCCAACCTCTTGGGTTCTTTCTCCTCCACACAAGAGAAACGAGGGCTAACCCAAAGCAAGGCTGTTAAAAGAGGTTCAAAATGAACTTGGTTAGAGTATATTTGTGAAAAAAATATACAAACAAAAAACCTAAAGTTGAACTAGATTATAGGATACCTCAAGTTATATATAGTGTTTAATAAAGTTCTGCTCAAATTTTACAAACTAGCATGTGAATCTAACAGTTCAAACATCTGAGCCTTCATCCTAATGCAAAACAAACTTGAAGAACAGACATTCTTTCAAAGCAGGATTCAATTATAGTATACTGAATACTCCAGTCAAAATTCTCCATAATAGTGAGTTTTTTAACAATAGAACTTTGAAATCAAGATAGGAGTAATTAATATACACTTGAACGAATCCTCTCAATATAAAGATTATAACATATAATGCAGTATGATGGCAACAGTAATTCAAATGATTTCATCATAGTAAAAGGTGTATTTAAACAACCCTTGCATAATTTTTAATTCATTAATTATGAAATAATTTATCTATAAATCTGATTATCGTATTTCAAATTTGATTACCTGGTGTGAAATTTAATTAAGCTGAACGTTAGCTCTATATATTTCAATGTCACAAGACATTCAATTATTTTTCTTCAGAAATTAGAAGGAAAATTGAAATAACTATATTAACACTTTTATTTAAAAAGTACTTTTTCTCATCCTAGATAGGTGGAAAACTTTTAGTGGGGGAGAAATAAGTTGTATTAGTGGGAAACTAATACCTTTAAACATG
The DNA here is from genome assembly GCF_049901715.1 of Pseudonaja textilis. Lineage (NCBI taxonomy): Eukaryota > Metazoa > Chordata > Lepidosauria > Squamata > Elapidae > Pseudonaja > Pseudonaja textilis. Next base: position 266,466,240 of record NC_141990.1, read on the forward strand.
TCTTAAAATTCTAACTTAAAAGTTATCTTTTAAAAGCTAGCTAAAGATATTTTACTGAATTTGTGAACTTAAGTAAAGCCTTGCCTAAGGCATGATTGCTGACTTCTGTTAGCCAGGGTCAAGTCCTGGCTTTATGTCCTTTGCTAGTCACATCAAGTAAACACAATTAAGTACCCCTCCCATTCAAACAGGAGGGAAAGTGATTTCAAAGGACTATGAAACTTAATTTGTGTTAAGAATTACCCCAGGATTTTCCTCTTCCAATTATAATTCCTAAGATCTTACAAAGTGTATCTTTTGACAATCTCATACTATATTCCATTATGTTTTAATTACCCTAGGAAAATAGCAAAAATAGGTGGTTGCTATTCAGTCTCTCCTGTTTCAAAGGAAATTAAGCCAGGCAAACAAGCTAATTAAGAAATGGGGATGGATGCATTATAATATATTTTCTTTCTGCCAATAGCAAGCAGACACTAACATTTATCAGGTTAAAACATCTACTTTCTTTCAAGCACAGTATGAACTCAAAGACTAACTGATGTCTAGTAAATAATATCTGCAATAACTTAGTGTTTCTTATACAATTGATAATCTTATCTAAATCAAAACTTTTAATACCTTCCTTCAAAACAATTAGCTGCTTGCATCATGGAAGCAAAATAGATTTGAACAGAAAATCACTTTATAGTTTAAAAGCAATGAACTTTTAAAAAGTTGTTTACAAAGAAGAACCACACGGATCCCATCTATAATTTGTTGTAAGGCGTGGATCACTCACAAATGGGGAGGATGGCATTCACTTAACCTGACAAAGTGATTGTTGTGGTTTTTCCATGCATTTCAGCAGAAGTATAGTGCTTGATGTTGCCCAGTGAAAACTGTCACATTAACTGCTTCATACAATTTCTCTCTCCACAGGTAACCAAGAACAATTAGGATTTTTAAAGATACAAATACTAGTTCATAATAAATAAATACACACATACAAACGTGTCTGTGTGTGTGTACACAAAGTCCCAGAGAATCATACTAGATGTGACTGAACACAACTGCCAGAATATGGTTGTTAGTCATAAATAATCAAGTGGCTTTGCCCAAGGTTTATTTCTCTTATGTTTTCCTGCTTTTGCTATAAAATACAGAAAGGCATTTAAAAACCATCATGCCAGCAATAGCAAACAAAACATGCATACATTTCAGAAAATGAATTGTGAAACAATTTTTTTCTGGCTAAAATGTCAAAAAGACAACATGCTAAGTAGTAAAGGTAAAATTTCCCCTGTCCAGTCATGTCTCTAGGGGGTGATGCTCAGCCCTGTTTTTTAGCTGAGGGGGCCTGCATTATTCAAAGGCATTTCTGGTCATGTCGCCAGCATGACTATACACTGAGGCAATGGAACACTATTACCTTCTCACCAAAGTGATACCTAGTTATCTTCTTGAATTTGCATGGTTTCAAATTGCAAGGTGGGCAGGAGCTGGGTAGGAACAGGAGCTCACCCCATTATGCAGTACTTGAACTACCAATCTTCTGGTCAACAAGCCCCCTATGGTAAGTAGTATCAACAGGCAACTGAATCTGGTACTTGACAGGTGACTAAACAGGAGGAACGAAGAGGCTTTCTTCAGGATTAAAATAATAGAAGGACACCTCTTGTAGTTAAATATTACAAGTCACAGAATGCTGAATCTCAGATGCTGTGATAACAAATTAAGGGCTATTAACTTCATTCCTTATTTAAATACTAGAATGGATGCATACTGGAAATCAAATGCTGGGCTAAATAGGTGTGATTAATAGCATTCTTCTATTTTAAAATATTGCCCCTGGAAACCTTATCCTTTCCACTTGGGTTTTTATAAAAGCAACATTACATACTTAAATCTCTAAGCCTTCAGAGATTTTATTTCTTCTGCATCAGGTCTGTTAACCTGTGAATCATTTTTGCAGGAGTTGCAGATTATGTGCTTGCCATAACACTCACAAAAGATACAAGACAGCTTTTTTCAAACTACTCACTTTTCCCTGAATTTTAAGAAGATTTTATATTGCTGTATGTAATCGCTATAAGTTTCATATTCATGTCATAAGATTGCATACCTGGAAGATCAGAGATGCACCAATTAAACAAAATGTTTTTAATTTTGGACAGTGGGCTCCACAAAATAATCAAAGTTCCTGGTTTCTCCCAGGTGAATTTCTCATATTAGAGCAAGTGTAGCATGTTATGCTATTCAATCAAGACATCTGTTCTCCAAATGCTATGACCTATCTCTATGTTGACCTAAAATTATTGTGCAATATATTAAACTGCTAAAATCAATCTCTTGACAGCTCTCCAGTTCATACTTGTGCAATTATAATAAATCTTGATGTAACATCTTGGTTTAGAAGACTTCAGATGAATCAGAGAAACTTTGTTGATGTTATATGCTACATGCACAAAATATGTATATGTATTAAATCCCATCTGCTACTATATATGTGTGTGTGTGTGTGTGTGTGTGTGTGTATAAATAATGCCAATGGATTTAATAATTTTTTATTTTAATAGATAACTCCTTTTCCCCATTAGTCTGTTAAACTAAGGGTTTAGTTTACTTCCTTTTATTTGTTTTCCTTCCTTGAGATAGTGGAAAACCCTATTTAAAGAACAGATATTGAAATTTATAGAGTGAAAAATGTTTCAAGGCAGATTTTTTATTGTAAACCACCGAGAGGTGGCAGTGAGACTGGCAATGTAGAAATTTGATTGCTGTCTCTTTCAATCATTTTTGTACACTTATACAAAAAGGACATAAAAATGAAGTTCAATAACAATGACGGCCATATAATGACATGTGAAAAATGTATTAGCATTGTATTAGTTTATGTATAATATAGTTCTTCATACAGGCTAGAATTATAGAAATGTTGGATAAATTCTAAACAAAATTGGTTAAAAGAGCTGTAGTGGTTAGAATGCAGTATTGCAGGCTAATTCTGCTCACAGCCAGGAGTTTAATCCCTACTGGCTCAAGGTTGACTTAGTCTTCCATCCTTCCTGAGGAAAATGAGGACTCAGATTGTTGGGGACAATAATGTTGACTCTAAACTGCTTAGAGGGAGCTGTAAAGCACTATGAAGCAATATATAGGTCTAAGCGCTATTGCTATTAAAATACAGATTTACAATTTACTGAGTTGTTACTTCTGCTCTATTAACATCTATTCTTTCAATCTAGCATAATACAGTGCTTTTTTTAAAAAAATCTGGAAATGTATACTTTTTAATACATTGACAACAGAATTTATGCTGTAAGAAGCACATAAAAAATAGTACGTAGGGAAGAATGGCTTAGTAACCTGAATGCTATTTTTTAAAAAACTTAATGGGAGAATGAAATGTAACATATAATTGTTTCCAAACTTGTTGAGAGGGGTATACAGTTTGCTAAAAAAAAAAAAAAGTTTTAAGGAATTCGAAACAGTTGCTAAAGGCCAAAACAATCCCATTAGTAATATACCAATTCAAGGACACCTCAGAGAAAAACAAACTTGTGGTCTAAACTTTCACTCCCAAATGAATATCCAAAAACAACCCCAAACAGTTTATTTCACTGACAATACTTATGCCCAAATACATGCACAAATTGGATATTTAAAATCATGTTAGCTACTCACTGTAAGCCACAAGTCCCTTTCAGAATACAGATAACATAATGCACGAAACATCCTGCATTAGAACATAACACAATACTTTTAAACAGGTGAATAATTCTGTTCATTCTATTGAAGCCAGATATAAAATTGGAAGCAACTTGCAGTTTTATCTCTCTCAATGAGACCAGTCTTTTATTTTTTCATTATACTGGATGTTTAAACATTGAGAGCTTTTTATTCTGACAATCTTATTAGGTGAAGATTTCATTTGTCTAAGAAACACTAATCAGCAGTTTTAAAAATATATGCACTGTTTGCTTGTTGGTAATGCAAATGAAAGAACTTTAAGCCTCTTACTTTAAAAAAAGGGGCTAATGCTTTATGTTACCTCTTTTAGGAAACCAAAACCTATCCTTTTAAAAAAAACATTGTTATTTAAAGTAAATGCCAACTCACCTGCCAGCTGACCCGTGAAGATAGATTCTCAACTATAAGTCTGTGTTCAGTACGAAGAGGTGGACCATACTGACTACAAATGGAAAACATTTCCTGTTACTCTTTTAACTAAATTTCCAGCAGAAAATTTAAACACTTTCTACTTTTGTCAGATTTTTTCTCTTCAAAAAATTTCTAAAATGGCTACTCTGTATTTAAATAATAAGAACAGAATTGTTACTAGTTTACATTATGAAAACAAGCAGAACGACTTATGACTACCAATCTCCCAATTATGTGATTGCATTTTGGATAATTGGCAACTGGCTCGCATTTACGACTTGTTGCAGTGTCCTACGGTCACATGACTGTGATTAGCAAGATGTTTTTGCTGGTTTCCAACCCCCCCCAAAAAGCATATTCAAAAAACTTGATATACTTATTGATCACAAGGTTTACTTACAACCACCTGATTAAATTTGCAATCATTACAACTGTCATAAAATCAAGTCTGGTCACATGGTGCCTCAACTTAGGACTGCAAGAATTTGCAACCAAAATTTTGGGCTCCATTGCAATCATAAGTCAAGGACTACCTGTACAACATTTAAGTATAGGTAGTCCTCGAGTTACAACCCAAATTTTATGTTGCTAAGTGAAACATTTGTTAAGTGAGTCTGCCCCATTTCACTTTTCTTGCCACAGTTAAGTGAATCATTGCATTTGTTAATAGCAATAGCACTTACACTTATATACCACTTCACAGTGCTTTACAGCCCTCTCTAAGTGGTTTTACAGAGTCAGCATATTGCCCCCAACAATCTGGGTCCTCATTTTACCCACCCCGGAAGAATGGAAGGCTGAGTCAACCTTGAGCCTGGTAAGATTCAAACTGCCAAATTGCAAGTAGCCGGCAGTAGCAGAACTAGCCTGCACTCTAACCACTGCACCACCATGGTTCATGTAACATGGTTGTTAAATGAATCTGGCTTCCCCATTGACTTTGCTTGTCAGAAGTTTACAAAAGCTGATCACATGATCCCAGGACACTGCAACCATCATAAGTATAAACCACTTGCCATGCATCTGAGTTTTGATCATGTGACCATGGGGATGCTGCAAAAATAAGTGTGAAAAACTGTTATGTTAATTTTTTCAATGCTGTTGTAACTTTGAATGGTCACTAAATTAACTGTTGTAAGTCGAGGACTACCTATACTGAAAGCTTTCATATTGAAAGATATCACCTAATACAACAATTTCCAAGGAACTATATCTTTTGCACAAATAATGAATACATATAAATAAATCAGCCCCGAGAGGATAAAGTTGTGGGTTATATGTGCTTTTCAATAAGCTGCAGTAAGCTCAGGAACTACTGAGTCCATTGACATTACAACAGCTCTGCTACTACAAGAGCTGGCTTGTTGCCATCAACCCCCAAGGTGTTATAAAAGAAGTGTATGAATAATTGAAGCCTCCACATTTGTTTATTCAGTCTTATCTTAAAAGTGATCGCTTTGTCATATCAAAACAAATGCAACAATCAACATTTTTGGGAGAATTAAAGAGGCAATTTAGTTGCACACAATTTAATTTGCATACCTCTAAATGCCCCCTTTTTCAGAATATCCAGATCTTCAGAGCATTTAAACAGAAGTTTCAGAATCCCCCAACTGGCAGGCTGAGGCATTGGAAATAGTAGTCTCTTCTTGTCTGGCACTATCTGTCATGAACGTTACTACCATGCCAGATACCCATGAAAATCAGTCACATATCCTACTTTAAAAGTTCATTTTTAGCCTGGACCTTGGATCATTCCTACTGCAGCAATAGCACTGCATTAAAAAAAAGAGAAGCTGAACAGGACATTTCAATATGCAAAAGTACAAATTCTCAATGTTTTGTACTTGTGGTTGGCAAGACATTTGCCTCAGAATGTAATGCAAAAATACAAATGTTATATGACTTAGAATAACTTTATTGTCACTTTGAATGTACACTACTAGGCATACATTAAAATAAAATTTCATTATATTTTATATAACCATCAATGCAAGGGTCTGAATATGTACTAGCTACTTCCAGTAATAGTTTATACCAGAGAATCTGAGAAATGTGAGTTATTTTTTAAAGATACTATCAATACTATAATTCTTCAATAGATCCTATATGTTTCAAAAGAAGCATTACTTAAGATCTCAAATTTCAGTTTGCGATAGTCCTAGGATACTTTTACAGCTATATTTTTCAAACATAGTCCAGCTGCCCTGCAACTTAAAATTATAGACAACCCAGGGCACAATACAGCTTACAATAGCCGTTCTATTCAATGATGCTCATACAAGAACAAGTTTTACAGATTGAAATTTAAACTTTATGAAATCCAAATTATAAAACTCTCCTTTCGAGACTGAATAGAAGCTGAGAATAATTTGTAGAAACAATTATGTGCAATCTGTAAATACTTCAGACAGTTACAAGCAGTAGCAGTAACCTCTCTTTTCAGTGTTGAAATTATTTGAAACTAGCATCTTCAACCAATAAAGTGCATATACCAAAAATTGTTTGCAATTACATTAGCATGGAGTTACAAAAATAAAAAGATGATTTTACTGCCTTACTGGAGAAGTATCTTAAAATGTATCTAGAAGTATCAACTATATTACAATCCTGAATCTAAGGACTGAGATATTTTAAAACCACGTGTAACAGTAAACGAAATTTCCTTCTTACCTAGATCCACCCGCATAAGACTGGTAATAATTGAACCGTTGTGGGTATCTGCCCCTACCCCCTCTTCGGGCTCTGGCATGTTCAATTGTAACCCTATTAAAAATAAATAAGTTTAGTATTTCAGTCTTTTTCTAGTGGAAATGAATACATTAAACAGCCAAATATGATGGTGATAATTTTGAACAAACTTAAGAACAAAAGCAAATTCTTGTTAACTCAGATCATTACAATCAATAAAATCTCTCACTGCCTAAATTAAGGTCTTCAGACATTTATAACTGAAAAGTAAAAAGATATGTAAGATGACTAAACAATGTACAGTCATTTCTACAGCATTTATTTAGTTGGGAATTGGCCAAGAAATTAGTTGAAAAGCCAATTTCCTAAATAGCATATTACTCCCCAACTTTTCCATCAAGGTGTACACAGAAGACTTTGTGGGGCGGTGGGAGATTCTCTACTGTCTATAAGAGAATAAAGATGATCCAGTAGGGAGGCATTTCTGATGTTTCTTAATTTACCAAACTTCTGCACAAGTGAATCCCATTTGTGTTTAAGAACTTCTAGGGGATACCTCTAAGACCTGAAGTTGTCTGTATCAGAGAAGTCATACATCTCTGATATAAACCAATATTGCTTTGGGCTGCTTCAGAAAACTGAATATTTATTAATTTTACAAATTAATAAATACAAATATACTATGTTACAATACACTATGTGTTTGTCTCAAATATAATCTGAAATCTTGCCTATGACACTTTATTCATTCTCTTTCATTAATCTTCTGATTTAAGACTTTGTGTTTCAAAATTACTTCAGATTGCTTTTACCCATTCAAAAAGTTTTTAAAAATATCTTTTGATTCTCAATTATTATTCCATAATTTCTGTGTAAATTTAATTGGTCCTGGTAAACATACTGCCTGACTGTTCATTTGGGATTTTTTCCATATTAATTGGCATATATGGTGTTGTCCCTTTTTATTCAATTCTCTCAATAACTCCACAAAGTACATTAGAATGAAACAAAATTTTAAGTCAGACTTGCAATTGTACTGTCATATGACTTGAGATTAAAGAGTACCTTTCATTACACAGCTCTTTGCCATTCAATTCATAAACTGCATCATCTGCATCTCTGTGATCCTCAAATTCCTAGGAAAGCAAAAAAATGAAACAAGTAAAATATTTTTGCTATTAAAAATTCTAGTAGCTATTGCTCTGGTTATTATTAGAGCTGTAATTTAAAATTGCCTAACTCTGATTTTAATTCCTGGGATAATTTTTATCCATTGCATTGTATCAGGTGGAGAATTGAGATGTCTCCACATTATGGTCACAATTCTCAGCATTCCTCCCTATTGGTATAAATGTACCAGTCTGGTAGTCCTTGCTTTTTGACTACCTCACTTAGTGAAATATTGTTTTTTTTAAAAACTTTGCAACCAATCTTACATTTACAACTGTTATGGTGTCCAATATATGTGTGCATTGCTACTGGCTTGCAACAAAGTTAGTAGAGAAGGCAGAAGTAAAATCATAAGTCATGGTCATGTGATTTTTCATTTAGTGACTAAAGGGGAACTGAGGAACTGTCATGGTTACATGATTTTCTCCTTAGCAATCAAATTGACCCAATTGTAGTCACTAAGTGAGGGCTACTTGCATAAGATATAGTTCAGAAAAACATATACAGGCTCCTTATGCTTGATGCAGACAGTGCTGTCCTTTTATATGACTATATCTGAAGGAGGGAAAGATGATGGAACATGCAGTTCCACACATCTGGTGTTCACCAGGACTGAAAAAGCTGCCAGTGATTTTTTTTGGAAAAATATATTCATTATAAGTAAATAAAACAAAATATACCTTATTTATATATCTAGAATATGCAAGGATTTCACACCAAAAGATTCAAAATAACGTTCTACTAAATCCTGTAATTTTTCATACTAGAATGTTTGAAAATTTCTAAAAATATTGGCATTGTCCTTAACATTTCACCAATAAAACCCTCTTCATAATGTTTAAATAAATTTTCAAATACTCAAAAAAGTCATTAACAGAATTTCATAATATAATTTTAACCAACTTTTCATGTTAGGTTTTTATATAAATGGTGACCAAAAGCTATAAGTTATTTAAAGATACAACTACTTGCAGCCTCCATCAACATGGAAGGCTAAATGTAAGGGGATCCTCCGCTTGGAAGAACTGCTCAATTTGCCCATTTTCTTTTCCTTTCAGCGATGAGAGAAATTATATGACATTCTCAACATTAATCATTAACTTTTGGTTCTCTGATTAGCTGCAATAATATGCAGCAAGACAAAGTGTCAAATTTATTGTTGCCTACAATGGAGGAGCTTGATTAGCTGTTTCTGTCTTAGCAGCAGAAAAGACAAGTGCATATAATTTAGTTTGTTTGTTAAAAACATTGCTAACAATGTATTTTTCTTCTCCAGTTAAAAGTGGGACAGGTATGCACTTCTATCAGCAATGAATGTATTTTTTATTTTTTTGAGAGAATGAAGAAGTGTGTTGGGTTTCTTTCTAGCTTTATCAATTTTTAACAGTATTATGGAGAAAAACTGTGCAGGAAATACAATTATGGAGACTCTTCTACTGCTTTTCTAGTTCATATTTTCCAAAAAAACCTGCAGCACCAATGTCTGCCCTTTCTCATTTCTTAAAAAGGGTTTACTGGAAAAGCATGTATGGAGGACCCAGAATGAAAAAATAGTTACAAGAGAAAAAAGAATATATGTAGTCCTTTGTGCTCTCAGTTTGATTATTTGCCTGCACACATTAAATTATCCATTAGGTAACATCTAGTGATGTTGGGTTGCTCCCTGTTTATATACATTAGCTTGCCCTGCCAGTGTTGGTGGGCATGTGGTTTTCTCCTTGGTAATTCCATGATTAGGGTATTGTTTTAAGCCTATTCTTGAATTAAAAAGCTGAGGCTGCAACCAGAGATTTATGAGCAAGTTACAGCACAGACTACACTCTAAGGGGATGTTGACAATACCAACTATAAATAAAAGCAGGTATCAAAGCAAATGAACACATATATAGTACTTCACCATACATATTACCATATGATATCGCTCCATTAGCTGCCTAAAACAGAAAATATATCTGAATATACTTACCACAAAACCAAAGCCATTTTTGAGATTAATCTCACGTATACGGCCATATCCTTTGAAAAATTTCTCTACATCTCGTTCCCGAGCATGGGGGCTTAAACGCCCAACAAAGACACGACAGCCACTCATTCTATTCCAAGCTGCAAAAAAATATAAAGTTCAGGAATTCTTGTTAAAACTGCTGCTTAATTAAATCCAAGCTCAGGGGTCTTTAAAATATTTTAAACCATGTTTTTTGGGGGGAATTGGTCTTGTCTAAGTCCCCTTTGCTCAGCCAGGAAGCCCTATGCCATTTCAGACAAACCATTCATTGTCCAATCTCTTCTTCTGGTGCTGGAGCATCCACAACTTCTGGAGGCAAAAATTGTTCCACTGATGAATTGTTTAATAACTGTCAAGGAATGCCCTGGATTTTTTTTTCCTGGAACCTGGATGCAATGTTGTCAAAAACACATCTGATGGACCAAGAAGCCTACGACAAACTCTAGCGAAAACAGATGATCCTGTCTTTTCTATTCTTACCCCAATTGCTACTAGCATGAAGCCTGCAGACATCTTTCCAGGTTCTTATATTATATAACCCTTGGATCCCTCGGTAAGCGGCTCCAAAATAAACAGGGAAGTTCCTAAATCATCCTAACCCCACTTAAAGTAAACACACTCCGAGGGCCAATTCCCACAAGACCGGGTAGTCACCAAAAAAAAAAGAAAAGAAAAAAAATCATCTCCCCTTCAGAGATAGCCTTCACGGCTGTAGAAAAACAGGGATAATAAGTGTTCTTTTTAAAAAAAATTTAAATAAGGACATTGCTTATACAGAGAAAATGCAAGCGTTCAAAGAGGAGAATAATAGAGGTCATTAAAAATCACCTCTGCTTTCGCCGCCTTCTCCAGACTTCCTCTTCAAACAGAACTGGACGTTAATCGGCTCGGTTTTAGAGAGGCAGGAGATGCGGGGTGCACAACTTTGGAGGAAAGCGACACCGGCCGGAGGAGGAAACGAGGAAGGAAGCTCAAGAAAAGAAAGGAAAACGAGGGGGGAGGGGAGGGAGGGAGAGGAAAGGGAAACTTAACGGCAACCGTGACGGAGGCGGAAAGGAGAGGCTGCTGGGGGAAGGAAGCTAAGACCGGACTGAACAACCGATAAGGGAAACAGCCCTGAGCCTGAGCCTCAAAGCCACCTGCCGCTTTCAACGGAGCCATTTAAAATCGTCACCCTCAGAAGTTTCGCCCCGACTCACCTTCGCTTCTGCCTCCGCTCTACCGCCTGAAAGGAGACCGACGCTCACGGCAATGGCAGAGCGTTTTTCAGGAAACTCGTTTCGCCCGTGCGGAACCGCAAACGTTCACTTCAGTCCGCCAGAGAAAATGGCGGCGCTACTTCCCTTAAGAGGAGCGGCAACGAGGCAACGGCGCCTGCGCAGATTCTTTAAACTCCGACCCGCTGGCGGACTGCTATTCCCAGACTTCAGCGCGCGCGTATTCTTGAGCTCGGGTAAACCTGGGTAGAAAGGAGGCTTCCTTCTATGGCGGGGGGAGTTACAGGCGGAAGTTACGTACTAGGGCCGCATGGAGAAGCGGGGCAGTGTTTGTGGACGGAAGAAAGGGAGGCTGGGGAATGTTGTTATTAGAAGAGCGAACAGTTTCCTTGTTCTTCTCAGTCAGAGTTTCTCAATCTCAGCAACTTTAAGATATATAGATTTAATCTCCCAGAATTGTCCGGCCAGTTAGCTGAGCATAAGAAAATGTTCGAAATGATGCGGGCAACTAGTTTTGGAACCTTGAAAGGAAATTATGCAAATGTTGCTTTTATTTCAGATTAATTATTCCTTCCTATTTGTATTTGGTAAGAAGTCTAAATCCTCCTACAATTAAGTCCTTTCAGGCAATAGGAAAAAAAAATGTTTTCACCCCTGTCCTACAGAAAGAGGCATCTCTACAATGCTATTTTCTTGGAGACTCTCCAAAACTTGAAGAAAATGTGGATTCATTCTCCATAGCACCTGAGGGTAGGACCAGAACCAATGGATGGAAGCTGTAGAGGGAGATCTACATTCAAAATGAGGAATTTTTTCTTCTGCATGCCTTTGGCAGTTGAAGGTGCTCCGTTCTCAAGTTTTCAATGGTTGAACAATCATTTGTTTGAAACAATCTTCCATCCCTATGGTTTTATTTCAGTGTTTGAAATTTTAACTCCATTTTGTGTTATTGAGCGCTCAGAAGTGATAGAAGGGGGATAATTTTAAATACACAAATATGCTCACTTATTCCTCAAATATTTGTCATAAAATACCCCTCTGTATACAGCTAGGCTGTGTGGCAGGAAGATCCAACAGATACTGCTCAACTACATGTTATTTCAGTATATTTAATCGCTGACAATGCTGCATTGCAAATAAGCAATGCTGCTTATTGTTGCAATTTAGCAGTATCTGGAAAATGCTGTCCTATTACTGTGTATGAAACATGGGGTTTGGTAAGAACTCCAGTAGAATACAATAAACGGTTAACTTCATATGATTTGCATGTATATCCTATCTGTTTAGCGGCAACCCAACTGTGCTTGAAAGTTAAGTCTCCTGAAATTATGAAAGAAAACTGATATAACTACAAAGAGCTTTTAGGGAAGTTTGTAATTGCACTTATAAGCTGTGTTCAACTTTAATTTTAAACAGATCACCTTTACATCATAAGGCATAATAAATAGTTAAGAACATTGCTAAACTGATGGTAGGAATAAAATATTTGAAGTTTTTGTGCATGTGTATATAAAAGCAAGTGCTATGGATTCTTCTAGATATTCTTAAAAAAAATTTCCTGAGCTTCTACCAGAGCATTATCTTAAATCTATTACTGCCTTAAAAATAAGCATATATATATATGTATGTATGTACGTACGTATATATATATTGCAATGACATAATACATAATAAAGGGATGTTATCATAATAGATAAAGTGGTTGAGGGTATTCAGAAGGAGGATTCTTGTAATCAGCCAGTGTTATTTGGATAAAGCCAAGGGGAAAAAAAAACAGGTGCCCCCTGTGGATTTGTAGATTACTGCTTAAGCAGGAATCTTATTTTTGGAACAACAATTAAATTATAGTACTCTAACAAGAATCCATATCACCTACACAGACCCAAATACTCTTGGGGAAAAATCTGGTAAAGGAGAAAAACATTTCTTCCTCACAAATACTAAATTGATTGATGGATTTAGTAGAGATGAATGTTGATAATATATTTTCTAAAATCTAACTTTTATGCATTGTAGAATCAAATGTAGAATAAGTAGAATATGGGAGATTAACGTCTTTGCCTTCGAATGAGAGATATTGGGGTGACTCATCAAGACAGATGGGAGTTAACACTACTCCTATGCATTCTTAGTAAGGAATTGGTTTTACTGAATAAAATAGTACAGGTATATATTTATTGAATAAATATATTCATAATATATTTGTGTTATACATAAACACACACACAGTGTTAAGGTATTATCTCAATAGTATACTTTTCTATTTCTTTATGTTAATATGCTATTACTGGTATGCTAATAAAAATTATTATCTTGGAGGATAAATTCTTGGGACCGTAATCCATCACAACGATCTAGTGTGAGTTGGTAGAAGTTTTTTTGACTTCCCAATCAAGAACTGAAAATCCCTGATCCAAAATCACCCAGTCAGCTTATGGGTCTAAAAGGAGAATTACACTCAGTCCAGCACCTTAACTCCTGTGTTTCACTAACTCTCGTATTTCTTGCTTTCTCTTTCTCCTGTCTCATGGTGACTTCACTGATATATCCATATAATTCTCTTGGCAACAACATGGAAGTGCAGCTGCTGTTTTCCAGGGTATTTCTTTGACTTCCTGTCTAGCATATTGCCCTGATATTCCTTAGGAGTTTCTCAGCCACATACTATGCAAGCTGTTTAGCTTCTCAGCCTAGACTTGGTAACACTAGGGATATAAACACCAGCACATTCAAAGGAGAAAGAGGGATATGTTTTGGGGTTTTGCTGTTTTTTAAAAAAAATCTGAATATTGTACCTTCCCACAAGGTCAAACATGTATTTAAAAATCTAGCTAAACCGTTAAGTAAATGAAACAGACAAAATAATGACATCTAGATTTGTTATTACAAGATTTTTTTTAATATGGTCTGTGACAAGCAATATCAAAGATGCCAACTCTCAAGCGCCATATTTGGAGACTAGACAAGTTTCAGCAACAATACAGATAGGCAGATTGTAATTTTAATTAAATATGAAAACATGAGCTGTGTACATTATTTTTCCCTAAAAAAAACACAGCAATCTCAAAAAGTTTTATTGTAAAATATTTTCATGAAATGAGTGAACCAGCAATACATGCACTTGCCCATCTCCTTCTCTGTAAAACAGTATGATAAAGAAATAAGAGACAGGTGAGAAAGTTGACTCAGGATAGAAGAAGCGTGCCAGGCTTCAGGTATAAGAATGGAATACAACACTGACCTCCATTTCCTATGTTGGAACAAAAGGAAAAAAAATGGGGGGGGGGCTTCCTCACCAGCCATATTTGGTGTAATACTTTAAATGTTTTTCTATTTATGCTTCAACCTTTGAGAAAAATACTTTTTCTATAATAAAATAAGCTTGCTTAAATGTAACCTCGTCTCGCCTCCCCCTGCAAATTTTGGAAACTGCCCTTTTTCAAGGCTTTGATTGGCTATTTCATTCCAAGACCTTCCCTGCCCATCCCAAAGGAAAGCTGTTCTTTGATGTGGAAGCAAAAAGGGGGACAAGAAGGTAGCTCAGAGCCTGTTTGCAGACAGAACGAAAAGTGCACCTGGATGGAACAGGGTCAGGTGGTGTGGTGGATAGAGAGGTGTTAGTTAAAGGTCACTTTCGCCATAGAGAGCTGTTGAGAAAGACATGTAGTCCAGGGCACCAGGTACAGAATCCAGCCCAGTATAAGGTGCCATTCTAGCAATGCAATATTCAGCTTGATCTGGAGGCAGTTCCCGCCGTAATTCATCCACAGTGATATAGTTCTGCAAGAGAATACACAGATTTTCATTTTAGCTTATTAAAAGCTTTAGCTTATTGATATCAAGCAAACATTATTTGCAAAACAGTTTAATTCAATTCCCTTTCTCTTTAATTGGATGTATTACAGAAAACCGCAGTTGAGGGTACAGGTTCATTTGTTTTTAAAATGCAAATGAGTGCTGGGTGAAACTTACATGAAAGAGATCAGGTTTTTCCTTAGGGATGCTTAGGATCTGTTTCTTTTTAAAAATTCTTACTTTTTTTAAAAAAGCTGTGTGTGTGTGTGTGTGTGTACGTACACATGTAACATGTCAGACAATAGACAGAGGGCCCATGAAATCCAAATGATGTCAACTAGGTCTTGTAAACAGAACAACTGAAATAGAACAAAAAAGATCTGCCGAAAAGCACCTAAACAATTTATGATAAATGTTAAATTCAAAGCAGGCACTTCCTGATTTGAAATTCAGTCCCTTGCTAGAATAAACCCCATTTAAATAATTAATTATCCTCCTAGAATAACTGAAGAAAATTTCAACTGATTCCCAAAAGTTTGTTACAGAATTTGGGAAAAGTGCTAGGAAAAGTCAGGTAGACTTGCCAGAGCCTAAAGCAGATTCTTACAGGCTTTCTTCTATAGGTAGTCTTTGACATCACCATTTAACAAAGATTAGAAGTTTATGGCAGCTTTACGAAAAGTGATTTATAACCTGTCCTGTTGCACCATCCCTGCAGACACATGATCACAACCAGCTCACATTTATGATGGTTTAGAGTTTTATGGGCATGTGATCAAAATTTGTGACTTCTCCAATTGGCTTCCAATAGTCAATTGGAGAAATTTGATTCACTTAAATGTGTGTGTGTTTGTGCGCAAGAGAGAGCGCACTAAGATCTTCCTTTTGTATTTATATTTTAGTAGCCTGAAATCAAGCTTAAATTTTGCTATGAATCAGCATTCTTTTCACTCAACCTGAACTCACTTTATCTCCAGCCAGGATCTTGAAAGAAGCCATAACTTGGTCAGCTGTATCGGTATCTGCTGTTTCCCGGGACATGAAGTCAATGAAGGCCTGGAATGTCACCACTCCAATACGATTGGGATCCACAATGCTCATGATTCGAGCAAACTCTGCCTCACCCTGGGCCAGGAAATAAAATTCAGCAACAATTTAATCCAAAGGTGGCAGGAAATAATTGAATACAATATTCCTTGGAATAATTTCCCTACCCTTTAAATGCATGAGTCTGAAATGTCTACCATCCCCAATCGGCATAGGTTTAACCAGATTGAAGAGCACCTAATGCAAAGGGCAAGATGCTCAGCCCAAACTAGAGTGAACCTGAATGCCTTTTGAAGGCACAAGGGACTCAAATCCAACAAGTCTGAGGCTATTTTTTTCCTTTTTAAAAAATATAGCTATTACATTTTAACTCCCCCTCTCAAAATAAAATACAATCTGACAAAAAAGGGGAAGGGAGAAGGATTAGGGTTAGAGACTCACATGGCTCGGAAAAGGAAATATCAGATTCTGTACTTCTTTCCCCTCTGTATTACTTCCCAACAGATATATACAAATCTCATTCAACCTGCTGAAATTTCTCCCTAGAAGATACTATGACTTCAGCAAAAAAAAAAAAAAAAGCTCTGCCAGGTTCTGCCCTCTTCATCTTTTGCCTATCCCCAGTTTTTCAGCACTCTGCTAAACTTTGTAACCCTCCTTCCTATAAGTGTTTTCTTTTTTCTACCTTTCCTAGAGGTTCCTTTTCAACTCTGCCTCCGCTTTGGTTACCCATATCATTCAAATGAGGCATAATTTCCAAATTAAGGGCTACTGAGATTTCTATCTATGGACTCTTCAAATCTTTTTTTAAGGCCGTTTTTCTCTGCAATCCCATTGGTGAAACAACTAGATGCTTTTACTTATAAAATGTAATATTTCATTTTTGGTAAAGTATAGCTATATGCAGATTGTAATTAAGTCATACCCAGCTTTATAACCTGATACTAATGTATTGAAACCTGTAGTTTAACTCTTTGAAAATTATGGGGATTAGCCCAATACAGGTGACAACTGGTTGTATTCAGGGTTAGAACAGGGCCCCCCAAACTTGGCAATTTTAAGACTTGTGGACTTCAACTACCAGAATTCTCCAGCCAGCTATGTTGGCTGGAGAATTCTGGGAGTTGAAGTCCACAAATCTTAAAGTTGCCAAGTTTGGAGACTTCTGGGTTAGAAAGACTAGAAACCACTGGATTGGATAAAAGAACTTCTGAGTCGCTGCCTATAAGGTTAGCCCATAGCAGTCACTGACATTCAAACGTCAAGATAAGTTCATTCACAAGTAATGTATTTTATCATTTCTACTGAGACATCTGGCCTGACCTTCTGACTTGACAGAAAAACATTCAGATGTTTTCACATCAAGTTCAACAAAGCATCCTCTCCAGTAAAAATTCAGTCGTACCATGATTAACTGCAAATGCAATGAGATTAGAAAACTTTCCAAAAATCAGGGCTAACCTTAATTTGATCACCAAAGCTTATCTCTGTGTGCTTTAGAAATGTTAGAGCAATCAGCTGCTGTTAATGGAACACATAACTACTGAACTGTAAGATGCTGACAACGCAAATACGTGTACAAAAATGTCTTGGCTGAGAAACTGCGGGATTGAGGGCAAATTCCATTAATATGGAAACACATCCACTATGATCGAAACAGAATCTGAACTGCCCAGATGGGGTCATTGGAGTTGAGATGTCACTGAATTATAGGTACTGCATTACACACCTTACATACAAGTGGTGCAGAAATGTGTGTTGGCTCCTTCTGAATGCTAATGGCAGGTGGGTGTCACTGGTCTGATTAGCGGGCATGCATTCTGGACTACTGTCATTTTAATATTTTCTACTCACGTGATGCGCAGCTAGATATCTCCTAGAGTAGTGGCAGAATATGTCTACATTCTCAATGTTTAAAGGAATTAACACTTTTAAAATTTCAATCTAGAAAAATAAAACCACTCCCTCAGCAGAAAGGAAGTGGTTTTGAAAAGAAATGTTATGCATTTGCATGATGGTCTAGTAATGAACATTAGTTCTTTCAGAAAAGCAGCCAGTGAGAATAGACCTTATATAATTTTGATTCAGTCTTTACTATTTCTTTTATTCAGAAGATTCCCAAATAAACTAATATCAGGCAACATTCTGTTTCTTTTGAAAAACTTAGCTCACGTTTAGACACTTCTGTCTGTAATTAATAGGCATTAATTCTCTTTCAGCACAATTTAAAAAATGTAAGATTTTAAATTATTTTCTATTTGAAAATCATGGACTGATGTATTTTTACCTTAATTTTTTTGATGTATGCCCTTTCCCTTTTAAAGGGCCAACTATACCAATATGAAAAGAAGAGCTGCTGATGCTACATTACCATATTGTAACCAATGGAGATAAGGAAGGTGTGGAAATCTTCAGCATCCATCATGCCAGTCTTCTTCTACAAAGAGGAATTTAAAAACAGAAGAACAAAGGGAGAGGGGGGAGAAGGAAGAAACAGAAATGGGGAGAAAAGTCCAAGAAGAGATGAACCCATAGAAGATGTTATAAGCAATGGATATGCATTAAGAAGGAATGGAAGATAAAGCATTGCATGTAATGAACATTAAAAATAAATTGAGAAAATAAGATTTGGACATTTTTTACAAAGATGAGATGGATGTTTAAATGTAGACAAGAAAAATAGTTATGGGAATATAAAAGAAATGGAAAATGGAAAAGTGAAGGCAAGACAGCAAGATTTTAGGGAATTAAGCAAATTGAAAGTTTAACATAGAAGTATGAAAATGCATAAAAAGAAACAGCACAGTGGAATTGTGGGAAAACCAGAAAGTAATACATGGAAATATGTGCAACAAAATATAAGAGCATTGACAAAACAAAACAAAACAAAAGAGGAGAAAAAATTGTTATTTCCTCATAATATCTGGAGATGTTCCCCACTAGCATTCAGTACCTGTGCATCGTTTCCAATATCATAACCCAAGCTGATGAGGCAGGCTTTAAATTCTTCAGGGCCAAGAGTGCCGGAGTGGTCCTGGTTATGCAGTGTATCAGATAGCAGGACATGCATTGTTGGTGATGTAAAACCAAGAAATAAAAAAAGAGATGAGGTGGGGAATAGAAGTGCAACATGCAGTGAATGAAGGAAGATACATGAAAGAAGAATGGCATGCAGAAAAAGACAGAGGGAGGGAGAATAAAAAGTGCACAAGTTAGACACCGTGTTACCATTTCACTGGGCCAATGCATTAAAAAAAATATTCATAAAATGTGACCTGACTAGCCAGGTGTGCGCATAACAACCACTGCTAATAGCAAGCGTTGAAAGTGGCTTTGCCCCTCATATCACCGCTTATCACTGATTATATAACTTTAGAATTGCCATGTTTACCCAGCAGCCAAGCACACAAAGACAACGAATTCAAGATCGTGCTCTCAAAATAAGAATAAAATCTTTTGAAATAAATAATAGGGCTTAAGAAGCTTTACGAGTAACTACATTTTAACCAAGTGCAGTAATTTTTAATCAAGGAGCTGTTTGATATTTTCTATGTTCATCTTCAATTTAGAAATACGTACATATAGCTATTTTAAAAAATGGTTCACATGTTGATCTTGAAACAAATCAATCAATGAAGAAGCCAGAAAATAATTCTAGAGAAACAACCCCCAATTTATGATTCATAGCAAATGCTAAACAAACCATATTCTGTAGTATCTTAGCCACACACAATCACAGGAGATATCAATAGATATATAAGTCTAAGGGCTATTAAGCCGTTTACAGAGTCAGCATATTGCCCCCAACAATCTGGGTCCTCATTTTACCCACCTCGGAAGGATGGAAGGCTGAGTCAACCTTGAGCCTGGTGGGATTTGAACTGCCAAATTGTAGGCAGCTGACAGTCAGCAGAAATAGCCTGCAGTACTGCACTGTAACCTCTGTGCCACCAATTGTTGCTTCATGTGAACCAGCATAGTATTAAAATGGAAATCAAGAAATCCCACAGTACATATAAGCTCTATTGAACTGCAGCTAAGGCAAAGAATTAAACAGAGTCGAGTTTCAGTGCGTATTATTAGATCATGATCTGACTTCTGTTCTTGAGAAGTCTATCTATGTGCCCCTTGTGGTCATAGTGAATATGACAAGTTACCTAGATTGGAGTGTTTTAAGTTGGGGTGCAGGTTATTTTATGAAAGTTGGCCTTGGTCTTTTTGAGAGAAAGTCCTAAAAACCCTCCTGAAGTAAAAACAAATGTGAAACAGAGGAGACACCACCAAGACTGTTTCTAAAAGGAATATATAACTGCTTGCCCACAGCAAAACCAATTTGCTCTGATTTTAGTGGTATATATGCTTTAAGTGAAGAACTTTTTTTTCTGACATTTGGCTTAAATCTAGCAAAAAGGCTTATAAATGGGGAATGATGCTGATTAAGTGTCAAATATTGAAATATATGTTCAAAGTGCATTCCCTGAGGACAGTTTTACAACTAAAATATATAAACCTAACTATGGAATTAGATATAAATAAATTGTTGATATATAATAAAACAACCCTGTGATCATTAGCTACTAAGAACTAGACTTGTCCAATGAGACTGGGCCTTTAAATTTTATCTGAGAAGAAATATTGAGCCAAATATTGAAAGTGAATGAACTATGTACGTAGTTCAATTGCTTCTATCAATTGTTCCTCTGAAAGATGCTGGCTGCAAGGGTTTCACAAATAATTTCAAAATAATATTTGGACTGATACTAGGATTTGGGACTTCAATTTTCATTCAACCCAGGGAGACCCCCTCCTTGAGTGCTTACAAGTATTGCTATTTCTTTTCAACTTACCCTGTCAAAGTGATTGAAGGAGGCACGAAATTCATTCATCTGTTCCTGGCTAATTCCTTTGGCATCCCGAGTCAAAATCTGGTTCTCCACTTCATTGATAGTTCTAGCAATTGTTGTGAGGAGTTGTTCCCAACCCACTCTGATGTGCTGGAAAGAAAAAACAAAAACAAAGATAACTTATTTCCAGACATCTTAAGCTGAGGGGCAGTATTTGATGCCTAGTTCAAATGAAGTCAAGGAAATCTTGAAACAAATGTTTCTTGGGTAATGATATTAGGTGAAAGTCCTGTGGGAGAAAACTATGTTGGTCTACAGAAGGAAAACATCAAGAGTCTGGTAGCATCTTTTCTGACTAACAAATCTTATAAAAAGGCATAAACTACTGTAAACTGCAGAGAACAAAAACGTATCTTTTTAAATACAATTTGTTAATAGGAAAAGGTGCTACTTTATATGAAGTCCATAATGCTAGGAAAGTGGAAGGAAAGAGAAGAAGAGAACGACTGAATTACAGTGAAGATGAGTGCACTGTTGAGAGTCCTGAAGGGCCCAGTTGAGGATAGACTTCCTGGAGAAGGTATACATATGTGGCTAAGGATCAATACAGATGTCAATCAATTTTTTAAAAACCACCTTAGGGATAAAGGTATTTCTAGATTTTATGGCCATGTTATTCATTCTATTAAATGTGAGCAGGTAACCCTTTGCTTCATAAAACATGCTGATTTGGAATTGGGCCATGCATAAATCAGTCTTTTTCATTAACTGCACACATACACAGCATCTTCCCATTGGCTCAAGGAGAGTTACTCCATTTCTGTTTTCTATTTCTGTCTATGTGGGTAAAGAGGATTAAATCTTTGCTCCCCGTGTTCTTGTTTATAGAGGTTGATGCAACAACACTGTATTTCAACCTTCTGATAATGAAAAAAAAAAAGAACTTGGGTCTCTAAAGCAAATGACTAGGTCCTCAGACAGTCTTGGAAACAGCAGTTGACATACTGTAATTATTGCCAGACACAGTGAAGGGAACGCCTTTTTTAATTCTCTGAGGGCTTTTTCTTTACCCCTGGGATCTCCAACATGGAGAAGAACAAGCCTGAAGACACTTTACTTGGAGCCTGCCAAGCTTTCTGTTCTACACTCATTTTGAAATACAGGTAGTCCTCGACTTACAACAGTTCATTTTGTGACCATTCATTTTTTCACACTTATGACCGTTGAAGCATCTCCAAGTAACATTCGGATGCTTGACAACTGGTTCATTTTTATGACGGTTGCAATGTCCCAGGGCCATGTTGATCTTTTTCTTTTTTTTTTTTTTTTGCAACCTTCTGACAAGCAAACTCAATGGGGAAACCAGATTCATTTAACAACCGTGTTACTAAGTTAACACCTGCAATGATTCACTTAACAAAGGTGACAAGAAAAGTCATAAAGAGGAGCAACGCTCACTGTTCTCACTTAACAATGTAGGTTTTGGACTCAAAACTGTGGTCGTAAGTTGAGGACTGCCTGTATTTCAAATATTACTTACTTTTAGACAAAATTGGAAAGGAAGCTGGCAGGCTCCAAACTGATATTCCTTGTAGGAAACTTAAATGTTTACAGAAAAATAAAAAGGCAGTTAACTGCTCTGTTTGAAAATTTTGCCCCCCCACCCCCCCAAAAAATAAAAAAAATCCTATGGTAAATTGGAGATTGAGTGAGCATCATGCAGGGTTACAGCTCATCAATTTGGTAAAGGATGAAGTGACAAATGGGTGCTTCGTAATTGGCCACACTTAACTACGATTGTTATTTTATGAATGGAAAAGACTTACCTGGCAGTCATTTGTTTCAACCACCATACTGTGCTCTGAAAAAAGTGTACCCTGACTCTTAAACTCTAGGATTTCTCTGCCTAAAATAATCTCTAAGTGCTGTGCGACCTTCATTATATGAGAACAGCAGCTGCCAATCACACCGACATTCCTCTGTTTATCTTAAACTAAGCAGATCCAAGTAGAAATTCTGGACTTTTGAAGTCTCCTTACCACGTCTTTGCTTACAGTACAGCAAATATTGCATTGCACGTGTTTATGTTTCTACACAATGTCAGCGTCAGCCAAAGATATTGGTCTGCCATTCTTTGGCAAGGAATCCTTTTATACACAACAGGACTGTGTAGTATGAACATTCATTTCCTTCAAAGGTCCTTTCCTTGCAAGCTTATACAATACTCCAAGCCTTTTACCTCCATAGTGTAGTTGGTGTGCTTATTATCGAAGATTAGTGCCTCCTGAATCAGCTGGTGATCTCCCTCCAGCTGATCAATCTTTGGTTTATAGTTCACAATGCTCTTTTCGTACTGCCGCAGGTGATTAAGCTGGTCCTCCAGAGTGCCATGCATCTCTATGGAGATACGGCCAATTTCCTATAGGAGCCCAAAGGAAACAGAGAGGTAAGTAACAAGTTCCAACATGAAAGGCTTTTGCTCTGACTGTTCCCTAAATGAACTAAAATGCTTTAACCACAGGCCTTGCAGTCTCAAAAGAATTCGACTTGACTTACCAGCTTTTTTAGAGGAAAGGTAAACAGAACAGAACACTAGATCTTATGTAAGGATGCCTTTCCTGGTGTGGATGGAGAATACCTATTATGGGAATTGCCCCTACCACTGAAGGACATCTTCATACCTATTTCACTACAGAAAAATATAGTGTAATTCTTATCTCAGATATTAATCACTAAGATTGCTGTCTAACTTGATGAAAGTATATTGAACTGCATTTCCCATCCTCTCCAAGCAATAGATCTTTGGCTGCAAGATGATAAAATGAAGTTCAATGCATTTGGGGGACAGCATATGGAGGAAAGTGTTTTAAATCTTTAGTTCATAATTGGCAGTAACTTCTTTTCAGAGAAAATGTAATAATAGGCGCAATAAAATTATTGCAAAATGCAGTAAAGGGCAAAGAATGCACATAATATGGTTTGCAGCCAATGCAGAGAGGTGTCCAGTTATGAGCTATTATAAAGTTAATCAAAGCTAATTAAAAAGGAACAAATCTGGAAAAACATTTAAAATACAAAATCTCAATGTGGCCTCAACATGTATTTCATGTTCATTTCTCCACAGTCCTCGGTCAAATTTCCCCAAACAACATTCTGAAGAAATCATTCTGAATACCAATGCTCTGTTGGACAAACAGATGTGACCTCAATATTCTGTTGAAATTCTTTTGGCTTGCCTAGATCATAGATGTGGTGGCATAATGAATTCATTGCTGATTATATGAAACCAATTGATTGTAAAGGCCCATTCAGATGCTATTCCAATTCCATGAAATGGTACAAATGGGATTCAGGTTTTTCTCCTCAATCCTTGGCCCAAGTAAAAGTCAAGAATAAATTGGAAATTTCTCATGTTTATCTGAACAAAGCCTGTTTCTTCTATCTGAGCAAGTGAAACATGAAGGCACTGTACAGGGCCAAAAATCATTCTACATCTTGTGGTGTGTACCTATCTTATAATGCCAGAGTGAGCAGGGTCCAAAATTTTGGATTTTTTTTAAAAAATGCCTTTTTTAGTGGGAAGATATCTAAAGTGCATGGTGGATGCCTTACATCTTAAGACACCCACTTCATCCATTAACTTACCCACTGCAAAATAATCAGGCCATTTTTCCCCCATTTGAGAGATTAAAGAGGAAAATGTTGCCTTAAAGTACTAGAAGCCAGCCCTCTTAACTACACACATCCACACCCACAAACTTGGGCCCATCCATTCCAGTGACATCAGGTCCCATACTATAATCACACTGCAATTTGTTTTTAAAAATGGGGCTTTCAGTCGCAAGATAGTTGCATATCCCTGCTATTGATCACAGGGTTATCAAACCCATTTCAGCCATTACCACATTTCACCTTTGTCCAAAGCCTATTTTATATAGTTTTCACTTTTCTTCATATAAGCTTACACACACACACACACACACACACACACACACACACACAATTGTTTGTGGAATTGTTACATGACAATATGAGCTCATTTGAAACCTATTGATTTTAATGAGATATTTTTATCTACCCATCTGTGTCCACACAGACATATATATATATATATACACAATTTTAATCCAGAAGCAATATGAGAATTTTTGGCACTGACCATTAAATACCACTATATAACAATGTGGTTTTTTTTCCGTTCAGAGGAAGGAAAATCCCTTCCTCTAGAGAATTTCTATACTAAAATTGCTTACAGTGCAGGGGCAGAGTTCTTCTGTGATAAGCTGAAAGGAATATTAAATTGCATGCTATATCTAATCAAGTGCAGAGTCAGTAAGCTCTATCTCTATACAAAATACAAAACAGCATGTCTATCTCATAATTTCATAGTTATTAAGTGTCCCTCCTACTAGCGCATCCTTAAAAATTTCATGACAACAGAGACTCTGGGTTAAAAGTAAGTAAATGGCAGAGCAAGCATTTTGGTCCTCCAAACTCTCCAAGGATAGTTTATACGGCTGGAACTGATGAAGCTGCAAATATAATTTGTTGATGTCAAGGCCCAGAAGAGAACAGCTGAAATTCTGTTCATTCAAAAGACTGTGAGGAAAAGACCTAGAGCGCCGGTTTCCAACCTCTGCAGCTTGGTGGCCTGGCTGGAGGGGGGAAGGGGAAGAACCGGGCCATGAGTGGTGGGACGGCACAGGTGCACATGTCCACAGCTCAACAGCTCAACTTGTGCAAGCGGCAGACTGGCACGCATGCACCATGACTGATGTGCATGTGTGCATCAGTCATGTGGCCCAGTTCCAAATAGGCCATGGTCCAGTAGTGGACTGGGGCCTGGACGCTGGGGACCCCTAACCTAGAGTGTATATGTAAACCATATATTCAGGAACTCTTTTATGTGTAGACGACTTTTTGATGCCTGCAATAAAGCAGTTAATCTAGCTGAATCATCTTTGTGAGTTTTTACTGTAAGCAAGCAAATATGAAGTTAAGCATCAATGTCTTTGAAGCCTGTAAGTGCGCTGTCCTGCAAGCATTGTTCCCACTCCTATACTTTCCTGCCTCATCACATTTTTTGGTATAGGCAAAGATCATCTTCATTTGCAAGAAAAGGGGATGACAGGAAAGTGCTGGATGACCCCTGTCTTTAGAAGACTAGAGAAGCAAAAAGATGAGGAGGAGGCAACAAGTTGCCATCCATAAGAAACCATCAGCACCAGGAGAAGGGCTACAATTTTCCAAAAGTATCTTAAAATTTATTGCAATGATGTTACCTTTTGAAGTCAAGGTTAGGTCATTTTGTAAAATAGCCTTTCAAATAGCCTTAACTTTAATATAAATTTGGCTGGAAATTAATATTTATTTATTTCGAGAGGAGCTATCACAAGGCTCAGCATCTCATGTCACACATACACCCCCCCACACACAATACCATCTTTCAGCATTTTCTATGGAGTAGCAGCTGAAGTTAATCAGTTCAGCAGCTGAAAACCTCCCCCAGACCAGTGGTGCCACGTGAAGTCAAAAGAAGGGCATTAATCCTCAAAGAGCAGAGCTGATGCGCAGGAGTCAAAATGTCCCCAAATCAAGTGTGGAAGCAGCCTAGGAGATCTTTCTTTCATTTTTTTTGGCTTGAATATGTTTTGAAACAGTAAGATCTTCAGCAGAAAAGTTTTTACCTCCATCTTGGTTTGGATCCAAGGCCCAATGACATTGGCCTGAGCCCCAAATTGTTTGCGGAGTCTTTCGTTATGCTGCTGGCGTGCATGTTCTTCCATCAGGGCCTGATCTCTCCTGGGAACAAGTTGTCTCACCTTTAGCAAAAACACAAAAACTCAGTATCGTTTGCTCAGTATTGTTAAACATGAACAAACAAAAACGATTCCTGAAATTGGTGAAGCAATATTTCCTACATTGACAGAACATAAAACCATTATTACTATAAAACTGAAGTCGTGCCCACAAATAATACAATCTCCACAGATGAGGTGCAACACTAAACACATCCAGATATCAGCCAGTACAAATACCAAAGTTTCTACATAAATTCCAAATAAATCATTTTAATCTGCCATAGCGCTAATAGCTATAACTACCTTTCCACAATCTAGTGCCTACCAAAAACATTCAGACCACTTCTACTGAAATCTCCCAGTTGTTGGTCATGCTAGCTAACAATTCTGGTAAGCACATTATTAATACTTGTACAGCCATCAGATAGAGAAAGGCTGGTTTAAGCCATCATGCCTCTCTGTAAATAATCTATCCTTTGACAGGTCAAGAATAAGGTATAATTCAGAATTAGCTTTTGAAATCAACACCAAAGATTCCTTTCCTATAGAACAAGAGCTCAGAAAAGTTGAACAAAATATTGGACACCTGAGAGAATTTACACTGAAGTTGAAGATCCAAGGTATATTTATGCAGAATGAAGCCCCACTGAACTCAGGACGATTTACTCCACAAAGAAATGCTTGGGATGAACCACCAAAAAGGTGCCAGAAAACCCAGAGGGACAAGCAGCTTAATCTTGAAAAAAAGACTCACACGGTCCCATTTGCCATTGATTTCCTGTGGGCTGATAGTGGTGTAAGGATTGGTTCCTGCCATGTTGACATGGTAGGTCTGGACAATTTTTGACACTTCATTGTGGATTCCTAGGATAGCTTGTCGTTCTTTGTCAGCATCTGGCAAGGTAGCTTTAAACTGTTCATGGGCTGTGGTGAGTCCCTGCCAAGACAAAATAACATAGTACCGAGAAATGAAACACTCCCTAAAATATAACATTATAAACCCACCACACAGAAAAATCTGCATCTATCTATAACAGCTCAACAGAGAATTTCATGGCATCGCTGCATGGTAAAAAAATACTTCTTTTCCAGAGATTAGAATTTTTTAAAAACAATTTGGAAAGGGAAAATTTAAACTTGGTTCAAATACATTTTTCTACAGTGTGGCTGTTTACAGTTCTCTTTAATAACCTTGGAGGCTAAATTTTTATATCATTTATATCATTTAATAAGCTAAATTTTTATATCATTTACATGATAAATTTAATACTTTCTGAAGCAGAAATTGATATTTTTTTCTTTTTAAACATAAAAGCATCCCTATGCATTTGTGATTAAGGCCACCTTTTCACTCATTCATTCAAGGAAAATCCTTGACACACTATAACCAAACTTACATATTGATTCTACAAAGTCCAGGGACAACCAAAATAATCGTGTCCCATGGCTTACCAACTATTGACTCTCTTAGATATCCAGACTAATGTTTTCAAATGGAATAGCTCATCTCTCCTTTGAGCATTAGATCTGAGTTAAGAAATTGCTTGTGTGCATTAAAAGGGAGACATCTTCATTGCCGCTCCTCTGCCATGTTCTCTTAACTATGATCCATGGAAAAGAAGAATATCTTGTGTAGTTGTCTCCCTAGCTTTAATTAATCATGACAACTTACTTTAGTGGCAGATGGGATAAAATCAGGAAAACTGATTTAGACTAATTATCCACTCCTACAAATATCATAAAATAAATCATGGGACAAGGGACTGAGAAACACTTTTTCCTTCATGTTCTGCGTTTGCTCCCAGCTGTATATGTGGTATGGACTGACATTCACCAATATTTGTGGTATGGACTGACATACACTAATATTTCTCATCCATTTAGGGATAGCAGCTATTGTCACCTGCCTGTGTCTGTGGGAGAAGTGAAGCTATTTTTTGTTGGAAAGACAGTATCAGAATCAGCTAGTGCAAAGGGTGTCAAACTGACGGCCTGCGGGCTGGATGTATCACATGCAGACATGCCTACCCCAGCTCTGTGAAGAGGAAAAACATCACAAAACGTCATGTGATGGTGAAGTGATGTCACGAGTTTGACATCCATGAGCTAGTGACATGAACCTACTGTAATCAAAGATTGAAAAGGCAGTATTTCAAACGTACATACCTGAATCTCTTCAATTGTGTGGACAATAAATGTATCCTGAAGGTCCTCCATAGCCCCCTCCATCCAATTATTGAAAGGTGCAGCTCGTTTGGCATACTCTAGATACAGCTGATCAATTGTCTCCAGCAGTTTTTCTGTTCTCTGTAATGAGTCCAGAGAAAAATAATGCATAATAGACAAAAATGTAGGTATTATATTATTGTGAACATTGAATGACCTATATAGTAACATGCAAAATGTTCTGACCTTACCAGGTCAAAAGAACAGGTTCAACACTGCTCTAACCATCTCAGAAATGTGCTGATTTTGAACAATTCTTGTAAGGGTGGAACATTTTACACATTCCTATAAGTTGATTGGGGTATTTTTCTTGCTTATCCTTTTTTCTTGTATTCTAAAAAAGGGTATTTTCAAAATTATGTTCCTCTCTTACTCAGTCCACAAACCAGACAGATATACAGATACATTTTTATATAAAGAATAAGTAATGATCTAGAATGGTTCTCTGAGTATAAAAATGTCACAGATCATGGGGGAATATATAGCAAAGTACTTCATAGATTCTTAAGTTCTGTGTGTATGTGTGTGTTTGTGTGTGTGTGTAATAAATTAGTTGTGTCAATAGTATCAAATGTCTGATAAGCTTTAAAATCTAGTTGTCATGCCCCTGGTGGAGACTGACTCTGATGGAGAGGAGGAACAGCCGACAGGGAGTGGAAGTGTGGCACCGGAGGTTGTGGAGGAGGCTACGGAAGGGCTGAGGAGTCAGAGGAGGACCCAGGCCCATTCCCTATCCATCCTAGGGCATGCAGGGAGGAGAGGATAAGGGAGAGACATGTCTCCTCAGGAGGAGAGGGCCTTGATCCTCTTCATGGGCTGCAGGTGTGAGAACTGAATAAGAGTTTGGACCTGGGTACTGGCAAACGCTGGAAACAAAGCGTGTTTTGTTTTGGTCTGAAGTTATCTTGGTTGGCGTCCTTCCAACAGACGGTGTCTTGTTATCTCCTTGAATTTGGTAAATACTTCTCCTGTTCCGTTGTGGAAATTCCTTCATTGTAGTTTGTTTGGTTTTTTATTTCACCTCTATCTGCTCATTAAGTTCGGACTGTATTGCTTTCTTTTGAAGACTATTTTTGAGTACGTTTTATCTTCAATTGAGTATTATTGAACAGTGGGGCCAAGTTGGAGGCATTAAAGGACATTTATTTACATTTGGGATTTTGTTATGTTTGTGTTACACTCTGGGTCATCACACTGCTCTCAGCAATGTATACATTCTTCATTCTTCCCTTCTAAATTCCTCTACCACCATTTAACAAAAAAAGGAGATAGATAATTGACCATTAAGTCAATTTTTACTTTCCTGCTCCCAAAATTTAAGAGAGGAACAGTCAGAAAAACTAGGAAAAATACATTGCAGCCCTAGAATGTGCAAATATCTTTTACCTCCAATGCTTCTCGTCGTTTTTGGGTTAGAGCTCCAAGGTTATCCCACTGGTCACATATTTTCTGGCATCTGGCATTGACACTCGGCGAATCATAATAATCTAGCTCACTAATAAAAACAAGAATTTTAAAAAAGAGAGAAAAGAAAAAACTTTTACCCAACCCATTGCTAGAAGTTTAATATAAAATCTTTTATGAAACAATGTAAATAATCGATGACACCCAAAGGTTATAAAATAGTTGCACTGGAGAAAACAAAGTCCATGTAACCCAAGATCCTGCTATCCATTCTGACCAGCTTTGTCCAGAATACTTTTATACAGAATTCATTTGACATATTTTCATAGTTTTTAATCTCCTCTTGATAGTTGCCTTTGTTAACCTGATGCCCAAGAGTTAATTACTATTATTTCCACAGTGGTTGGGAATGCTGGGATTTATGGGCTTGGCTGTCCTTATTTGAACTTGCAGACAAAATTAAGTCTCAAAAATTAATGATGAAATATGCACACCAGCCATGTATCTCTCATCGTTTGTTAGAAGCCGTAGTGCAGTGATGGAGAACCTTTTTGTTATGGTGTTCCAAAAGTGCGTGTGCACACGATAGCACACACACGCGTATGTGCCAGCAATGTAATGCGCCCCCCCGCATGTGCATGTGCAACCCTCCCTTACCTGCAATATGCACGCGCGCTTCTCTCAGCTGATTTTCGGCCTGTTAGAGGCCGTTTTTGCCCTCCCAGGAGCTCGAGGGAAGCCTCTGCAGCCTTTGGAGGTCAAAAAACAGGCCCATTTTGGGCACGTCCATTTCAGCACTTCTGGTATTTCCGGAAGGCCCATTTTTCGGCCTCCAAAGGCTGCAGAGGCTTCCCTTGAGCCCCTGGGAGGGTGAAAAAGGCCTCAAACGGCCTGAAAATCAGCTGGGAGGCATACGCATGTGCAGTGCAGGTACGTTTGGCTGGGGCTCGTGTGCCCGCACAAATGGCTCTGCGTGCCACCTGTGGCACGCGTGCCATAGGTTCGCCATCACGGCCACAGTGCATAGTTCCCTTTCTCATCCCAACGGATCTTTTTTTTTTGTATTCAAGTTCGTGCTTCTCTAAAGTTCTGATTTAAAAAGGGAGCAGAGCTGAATTTGAGAAGAAGAGCATCAACCCGCAAAAAGTAAACAGCGTGAATGTGGAAGCCATACTTAAGTTCTTGTGCAATAGCAGCGATCTGTTCTACACGGTCCTGGTGAGCAGCCAGATCACTTTCAAATGCCTCATGTTTCTTTAGCAGAGCTTTGATCTCCGAGAGGGTGGCAGTTTCATAATCCTTCTGCTGCAACATGGCTTCTTTGCCTATCAAGGGGTGGACAGCAAAGAGGAATCAATAAAGGGCCTAAAAGCGATCAATTTACCTAAGAAGTATCTTCTAATAGAAATTCCTTTATAGTAGCCTAATCGTATTAGTAAGAAATAAGATCCGTTCTGTGAAATACAGACTCGGAGTCACCATATTTATTTGGCAATGTCTGATCCCCTTTAAGTTCCATCATTTTTCAGCCCTTCTGTTTTCTAGAGCATAAACCATCCTATGAGGGGGGTTATCTTTCTTCCATTTAATCCAGAGGCAGGACTGGAATGTTAAAAATATCTTAATGTTGCTGCATGTGGGAGGGGATAGCAAGTTTCCCAGTTTTACCATAACCCAAAAAAG
Organism: Pseudonaja textilis; assembly: GCF_049901715.1. Taxonomy (NCBI): domain Eukaryota; kingdom Metazoa; phylum Chordata; class Lepidosauria; order Squamata; family Elapidae; genus Pseudonaja; species Pseudonaja textilis. The sequence continues at coordinate 266,498,266 of NC_141990.1, forward strand.
AGACATAAAAGGAAATACACTTGAGAAAGCGAAGCATAATGTGTGATACTTGTATAATTGGTTATAGATACTGATGCTCCCTGCACATCTTCCCCTCTACATTGCCCATGCCTGATAAGGTGGATGCCCTGTCTCTGCTAAATAAAATAGACGTTCAAGGCATGATTAATGTACTATTTTCACATAGCAAAGTCAAGATGTCTTATAATGGGGCATATCCGAAGGCAGGGTATTATATTTTATTCAAAGCACTCTTAGTCTTTGCTAGGCACCATTTACAGCTACAACTTCCACCAAAGGAAATTTTGGCTGAAAAGTAAGGTTTTTATTGAAGAAATAAGTAAAAGTTCTTGTGGAAGTTTTATACGTGTAATCCTCTAAGACAGTAGTATCAAAGGTTGCCAAGGTCGCTGTGTTTCTAGTGGAACAGCCCAGAATTTCCATGGGACAGGCTTATTCTGTGTCTGGTATATTAATTTGACCTCAAACTACCTGGAGACTGTGGTCAATAAAGCTTTGCAGACCAAGTGTCCTACAGCAGCAAAAAAGCAAGAAGCAATCAGCACATTTCCAATATGCTTGGTTGCAAACCAATTAGCATATAACACTAAAACTGACTGAGCTATAAATTAGGCAAAGAACAATCCAGAGAGTCTCTTCCCTGTTACTTGCAGCTAGATTTTAAATATGGACAAGAGGAGGTCTACTGAACTATGATAATCTAGAGTGGAAGCCATCCACAATTTCCATTCCAGCCAAAGTTCCACTTGTGGGCCATGGGGCCAGGAGAATTAATGCCCTTCTTCTTGCATTCTTTTAGCGTCACTGAGGCCACATGGAGGTTTATCTATGTCATCGGGGTCACCCGAGTGGTGCAAATGGGTGTGGAACCTTCTTGGAACTGTTGGTGTGAGAACTGTATTGTAGACTGGACATAGATGTCATGTCCTCTATTGAGAGAGGGCTGTTTAATTTTGACATAGATGGCCACTTTGACCTCTCTTTCAAACCAGCGCTCCTCTCTGTCCAAAATGTGGCCTTTGCTATTTTCAAAAGATGGCCTTTGTTTTTTAAATGGACTGCTGAATCTTGTCCTGATGGGTTTGTTCTCCTATATTGTGCCATGCATTTATGAATTTGCATTATGTAGGTGACCCTGAAGACACAGATAAATCTCCAGGTGGCCTCAATGACTCTACAAGAATGCAAATGACCAGCTGTCTGCAAGGAGTATAAATCCTTCTATTCCCCACCATCCAGTCAGAGCTAAAGAAGCTTCTTGAATGAGATGTGAAATGTCTTCAAAGAAAAACCAGAAAGTCCAGTTGCCTCTTGAAAAAGTACCTTGACCTGGATGACTGAGAATCTCCAGAGACACTTGACCTTTTTAAGTTGGGGGCTTAGTTTTTCCCCAAGCTCAAGCTCTGACACTTTGCTATTTGAATCAGAAGCTGGTCCTGTCATTCTCCACACATATAATTGCAATAATGAGAGCATTATTGCAAGAAATTGCAGAAAGTCTGTGGTAGATCTTTGGTAAAAACATTTGTGGCCTTTTCTCTCTGGTTGGAAAACATGAAATGAAGCTTTCCAGTTTGTAATTGGTTGAAGTTGACCAAAGATGCATTTGGTGATCAACCAAACATTAAAACAAAAGTGCCTGAATGCCCTGAGATCAAGACTTCATTCACCAGGGTGCAGGCTTTGCAAATGAGCCTGTATGCAGATATGTCACAGGTTCCTTAGTCATATTTTGCCGTAAGCTATGGTATATTTTCTTCAGTCCTTCATTAGCAGAATTTAACTGCTGAACTCCCCATTGCCAGATATGGAATTTGTTGAAGGTATTGTGTGCAGCTCCAGAAAGCTTATTTTGGTCTTTGCTGTTGCTTTCGCTAGACTCCCCAGGCTACTAAGTATGGTCATCAGTCTGAGTGACATCTATGGAGAATTGGATTTGGTGAGGAGGCTGTAAAGATGGGAGCCACCACTTGAGGGAGCTCTTCAACTTCAATGGGTGTAAAGGAATTTCGGGTTAGGGAAGGTATGAGACTGTATTAAGAGGAGAAAGAAGGGGTGAGCTGTTGAAGAGGGACTTAGAGAAGAGACACAGGAAAGTATGAGAAAGAAATTCAAAAGAACTCCAGCCTTGACTTTGTTTAGCATATGACTAGATGGAGAGAATCTTGGATAAGGTTTCAAGACTCTTGTTAATAAATCCTGTGACAATAAAGTAAGCATTTTTGGAATTCCTGTTTCTTGGCTTAGCCTGCCTCAAAAGGCTCATCCTGGGTTTTTATATCCTTAAGTTCTGGAAGACGAGGGAAATCCATTGGGGGGGGTGCATGAGTGGAATCTTGTCAATGGGAATGAATCTATGGAGGCTACCATCTGGTGCTGCAGGCTGGTGAGAGGCCCGCTCTTCCATGCTCCCTGTGGGACAACTGGCTAGAGAGTCATAAGTTGTCCCTTCTTGGAGTGGGTGATCATGAGGGTGACCTGAATTTGTTGTGGCATGGCCCATTTAATTATTACATGGCCTTCCCCTGAGGAAATACCTGATGTTTAAAAATTGTAGCATCTTGAGGAGGCGTATTTCTTGATGGAGCTATCTAATCAAATCAAGTGCTTCCCTGACCGCAGTGGTAAATTGAATGTGTGTTTTGCAGGCTCTCTAAACTAGAGCAATGGTAAGCTAGTGAAGGCTGAGAATAATACTTGGCTCAAGGATGGTGACTCAATGAAGGGAGTCCTGGTCATATGAAGGGTTGGCAAAGCTCAGCAAGTAGACCAATGCTGGGGCTACCCCCTTTCCACACCAACCAACTTCAAAATATTTGTTTTGATCCCTCAGGTCACAAGCGTTTTTGGCTGGGTTAAGAACTGGGATCTGGAGACACTTTAAAAGTTCTATTAATAGGAAGCTTTCCCCTGTTCTTCTGTATAATTATCTATAATATAGCAGTATACTTTAACATTTATTTTACATATATATATAAAAAACATATATGTTTTGTTAAGTTTTCACGGGTACTTACATATATGGTATTCAGCTTTGTTTGGGTATTTTCCCACGTCATTATAGTTGTGCTTTTAAAGTTGTAGCAGCGTTTCAGCAGAATCTCATCTGCCATCATCAGGCTTCTGTATTGTGTTCGTCTGTGAGTCAGACTTTCACAGCCGTTTCTGCTTTAAATCTGGTGCTAACCTACTGCTGTATTAGAATGTTTTTTTCTTCATCCTGATTGGCTGGAAGTCTTGGTCTGTGTTTATTGGTCTTGGAATTTGCTGTGTTCTGCTTGATTGGTGTTTCTAATATCTTCTGTCTGTTTTGTGGCTTTTTTTGCCTTGATTGGCTGGCAACATTGTGTTTCCTGTATTGGAGGCTTTTAGTGTGGCTTGGTTCCGAGTAAATGGACGGCTATCATTTATTAGGAATCTTTGTCCTTTGTATATGAAATATGTGTTGGTTAAGCAGTGTTCTGCTAGTTCCATGAGGTGTTTAGCTGGTTGGTATTTATTTTTGATGATTTCAAGAGTTTCTTTTATCGGGACGAGTGAATAGCACAACCAGCTAAACACCTCATGGAATTAGCAGAACACTGCTTAACCAACACATATTTCATATACAAAGGACAAAGATACAAGCAAATTGAAGGAGCCCCTATGGAATCACCACTGTCACCCGTCATTGCAAACCTGTTCATGGAAGAATTTGAATCCAGAGCCCTAGCTAATGCCACCCACAAACCCAAACTATGATTAAGATAACATCGATGACACATTTGTGATTTGGCCCCATGGAAAAGAAAACCTAAGCAATTTCCTAACACACCTAAACAGCACACACCCCAAAATCAAGTTCACCAACAAACAACTACCATTCCTAGATGTACTAATCTACAAAAAAACAGATGGCACACGAGGACACACCATATACCAGAAGAAAACACACACCAACCGCTACCTCAACGCCCAATCCCACCACCACCCAGCACAGATAAACTCTGTGGCCAAAACACTAATCGCCAGAACCAAATGCCTGGCAGACAAGACACACATAAAGACTGAACTATGCACCCTGACTAAAGTACTGACAGCTAACGGCTTCCACAAAAGCAAAATCACCGGCTTGACAAAAACACACTGAGACATAATAAAGACCTAGAAGATGAACAGACCTATGGAACAGCTGTCCTGCCCTACATAAGAGGTACAACAGCCAAAATCAGTAAGATACTACACAGGCATCACATCAAGATTGCCTTCAAAACAGACAGAAAAATAGCAGCCATCCTAAGAAACCCCAAAGATAAAATTGACTTGGAAAACCAAGGCATATACATTGGACAGACCAATAGAAGAATAAGTACCCGCCTGGATGAACACAAAAATGCAGTAAAAAAGCTGGAACACACTTCCTCACTAATCCAACACATGAAAGCAACAGGTCATAGGATAGAATTCAATGGCACCAAAACCCTAGCCACTACAGAAAACCCCAGCCAAAGAATTATCAGAGAAGCCATAGAGATTGAAAAAAGACCTGAAAGCATGAATACAAGAGATGATTCCACCAGACTGTCAATTATTTGGAAGCCTGCACTCACAAACAAAAAAATCTCCACACCACAAGCCAGGCAAACACCTGGGCACAAACAGATCCCCCCTGATACCTCCAGCTCAAACACACCCCAACCAGGCACCCAGATGAAACCTAGCTTCCTAATAAATGATAGCTGTCCATTTACTCGGAGCCAAGCTGCACTAAAAGCCTCCAATACAGGAACACAATGTTGCCAGCCAATCAAGACAAAAAAAGCCACAAAACAGACAGAAGATATTAGAAACACCAATCAAACAGAACACAGCAAACTCCAAGACCAATAAACACAGACCAAGACTCCCAACCAATCAGGATGAAGAAAAAACCATTCTGGCACAGCAGTAGGCTAGCCCCAAATGAAAAACTGAAACGGCTGTGAAAGTCTGACTCACAGATGAACACAATACAGAAGCCTGATGATGGCAGATGAGATTCTGCTGAAACGTTGCTACAACTTTAAAAGCACAACTATAATGACGTGGAAAAATACCCGAACAAAGCTGAATACCATACATATATACATACATATACAGCTGTATCCTATCCTTCTAATGCAGGGGTCTTCAAATTTGACAGCTTTAAAGACTTGTGGACTTCAACTCCCAGAATTTCTCCTCCAGTCATGTTAGCTCAGGAATTCTGGGAGTTGAAGTCCACAAGTCTTAAACTTGCCAAGTTTGAAGACCCTTTGCTCTAATGCATATACATCACTCCTGCAAGTTAAAGCACTCAAAGTTTTGTCCCTACTAACTTGATGTTTTTTATCATTCAATTCTATCGTGTCTAGACTACAAATATCTCTTAATAAAAGGACACATTTGGGTGTTGTGTTACCCTCTGTCCAGCATTCATGAATGGAAGCTTTTTGCCGGAACTTCTCTGCCAAATGATCCAGTCGTTCTAATCGTCGAATGTCATTCAACAGCCACTCTTCATAGCCTTTCTCAGCCTGCTCCAGGCCACTCCAGGCGTTATTTATATCCTGTAGTATAACGACAGCAGAAGCATAACACTCTAAAGAAAAGGCAGATGGATTCAAAATAATTGAAACATTTCTCCACACAGTGTGAATTAAGTTTGGGGGAGCCTCTACAATCGCACTATGAATGGGTGGCAAAGACTGGAAGATAGATCGGTGGCAAATGACTAAAGCTCTGGCAAGGGGATCGATTGCAAAATAAGGTTGGAGCGCTAAAGGCAACTGAAATCAGAAAGGACTGGGACAGATAACAGATTGTTTGGAGAGGTTCCCTACCAAACATTTTAAGTTGCTAAGGCCTGAAGTTCTCCAGCAGAGGGATGTATCTTCATTTCCCTCCTGGGATTGATATGGTGGTGAAGAATTTGCTCAGAGATTTTGATAATAAGAAATTTAATCCCCTCCAGTGATTTTTATATTTTCCTCCTTATTTAAGGAAGTTTGTTTAAGAAGAGGCCACTTCCTGTCTTCATCTAAGGAGGGGTATCCAATCTTGGCAGCTTTGTGGGTGCTGGCTAGGGAATTCTGGGAGTTGAAATCCATAAGATTTAATGTTTCCAAGGTCAGATGCCCTATCTGGGTTCAAATCCCCTATTGACCATGGAAGCTCATTCTACTGCTCAAGCTAATTCAGGGCAAGCTGAGGGGGGAAAGCTGGAGGAAGGAGCACTAAAATACTATTTTAAGCTCATGAAAGGAAGATGGATTTAAATCTAACAAAACCATTTAAAGAGTATGTGAATTTGTTATTCAGTTATCTTAGGTTAAAACAAAAGATCTTACATGTGGTGTCTGTTTTCTAGAAGGGACAACCTGTTAGAATAGTATGGTATCACTTGGCAATTTGTAATCGGTGGCTACTACAGTTGTAGTAAGGCCCATGGCAACTAATATACATTCAGCTCTAGGAAATTGAGTTCCACTGGGCCATGAAAGCAGCAGTAACAGTAGGAAACCCCTTTGCCAAGTCATCATGTATGAACTCATTAATTTGACACACCGAAACCATTTTCCCTTCTGAAGGCATGAAGGCTGGCCTGTTGCTAAGCCTCAGCTTAGTTTGCAATGTGTTGAAGTTGATTTCCAGCTGGCATTTCTCTTGGACTTTGGGAGGCTTGTGAAGGCGGCGGTAATCTCGGAAGTCTTCCAGTTTCTGCTGCATGGCTTGCATAGTGTTCTCAGGTGTCCGATTCTCCAACCATGGTATGGTGCGTCGGATCCATTCCAACAGCTGGAAATACCAAGAAGGGAAAAGTCAGAATTGCTAGAAACTAAAATCATAGCTAGTATTAAATTTGGCCAAGACTTTGATTTCTTTTGGGAAATTTTGCATTTTCTTCCATAGTAGGTAGCAGCACACAGCCAGACTTGGCTGATCCCCTCCCAAATTAAGTAGAGATAACTTAACTAGTATTTGGATGGAAGGTTATTTGGAAATGTCAAGACTCTAGCTAGATAGGGAAGTCTTAAGATATTCTGGAAGAAGGCCATAAAAAATCTCTTATTTATTACTGCCAGGCAAATCACACAGAGAGACATTAAATTCAGCATGAGGGAGCCTTTTTCCATTTTGTCTTTAGAGCTGCATGACAAATTTGTTCATTCATCCCTGAGACTAATTTTGGGAGGCAGGATTAGTATTAGGAAGGGATCTATCTTAAGAGAGGACTTGTGTTTTTACAGCATGAGGAGAGAGGCAGCAGTTCTTTGTGTCTTGTGGAACTGTCTTGATTAAAGATAACTGCTCAAACATTTAGAAGACCAAAGGTTCTATCCCAGAGTGTGATGGTATGTGAGAATGACCTTGGGAGACAAGGCAACGAGATGCAGCCAAGGTCAGATAAAAGCCAGCCTTCTCACAAAGGGTCATAATGTGTATCTATTTATCTTACAGATTGAATAATCTATTATTATATTTATTTATTACCATCGGGCTACTTAACCTTGGTTCTGTGCATACTGTTTTAAAATTACTAGAGAGCTCAGGTATTTAAGTAGTATGAACTGCTGATATTAGTACTCATTATAGATTTAAAATCCGCTTGGATACAATACTATTTTAATGTAAATGTAAATATTATATGAAGCCACAGTTCCAGGAACCATCCCAAGAGACATGGCAGTAGCATACCCCCATTGCAATTGTCCACAAAGATTTTGATTGTTATATTCCATACTGACTTTCCTGGGACAGGGGCTCTCCAGCTGTCTTTACCTGGTCCCATCTGGACCATAAAGAGGGGCCATGCTTCAGATCCCAACCGTGTATGGGCTGATAGGGCCCTGAGGAGAGCTTTTTCTTTCATGGGGTCTACCCTCTGAAATATTATCTCTTTGGAGATTAGATTTGTCCTGTTGGCCTGTTGCAAGATTTTGAAAACTTGGCTTTGTTCTGAAGCCTGGGACTTTGGGGGGAACAAACCCCATCTTCTGATTATGTTGAATGTTGGACAGGTGTTTTTACAATCTCTCCTGGTTCCTGTATGTTTTATATTTATTCTGTATGTGTTTAGCTTTTTAATATTGTTAGCTGCCCAGAGTTGAAATGGAAGGCCATATAAATCGACTAAATAATAAAAACAGCATGCTGTAAACAACAGTGCTGTTCTGTTTCTTCTCTCCTTGCACATTTGCTGTTGCACTCCAGTAAATTAGACTGTTCTAAAGAACTCTCCTGGCTATACCAAAGAAATCGAAAGCAAGGCTACCTACATCACTGGCCAACTTCTCATAGTCTTCCATTAGCTGTTCATTCTCTTGATTCACAGCCAGCACCTTGCAGATGCGATTGGCTGCTGTTTCAGCCTGTTAACAAGAGAGAAAGAGAACAAGAGAGGGGGAAAAACAGAATCATTAGCAAAGATATTCCATGTTCCAACCCATTTCTAAGAGAATGTTATTTGTCCCATTTTCTTGTAATACTTCAAAACTTTGTTAGTACCACCACTTCTGGGAGATTAGGATGAGAGATGCATTTTGGGAATTTCAATTTGAATGTGAACTTGTCCAACCTGAAATTATTTTATTTTTCCATCCACTAAAACAAAATCATCAAAGATAAAAGGGACTGAAGTAATCAATGGAAAGAATGGGAAGAAAAGCAACCAGCCCTGAATTCAGATCCCAGTTAAAAACAATAACTGATGATCCTTTGCATTGTTATGAGGTTAGGCATTTGGCACAAGCCACATAATGATGTCACATGAGTCACAAGGTCATCATGCAAATTATGTAAATGATCACGTAACATGTGACGTCACTTGTACCTTTGTACATCCAGCAAAATGCTGATGATTGGGAGTTGCAGTATTCCATGCTGCAATATTATTTCAATGGAGTTATTTGCAAATTTTACTTGACAATAATTTTATTTTAAAAACAAAAGCAGCTGTTTTGTAACTTTCTGTCTTTTGTTCTTGTGGGTTTTACTGGTTGCTAGCAAACAGTAACCTCAATTCTCTAGCATGTTTGAACTTCTGTATCCTATCACAATGGCCAAAATAAATAACAAAGTCCAAGCTTTGTTCCAAAATGTTCAAATACTTCTTTACAGTATTATATGGGACCACCTATATAGAGACCAAAGAGAACTAAGCTTTCAGAGAACTATGCTTTTGCTTTACAAACTTATAGTGAAGAAGCAAAGGAAAAAATTCATAAATAATAGTACTTAAAGTCAATAAATATGTATTTTAAAATACATGGCTATATCATCCCAAATTAAAGAGATAGCATCCAAAGTACACTTTGTAGGAAATAGTTATTTTAAATCTCCTCTGATCCCGATAACCAGGTTGTTACAAAGTATTTTATATTAAAAAAAGGAGATCAACAAAACAGCAAAATTGTCTCGCTTTTTCTCTAGGATAAGGGTGTGCCTTAGGTTTAAAAGTACCATAATAAAAATGTTATCCTAAATTACTGTGTTCTGCAGCCTTTATTAGGTTAAGTGTTTCATTATATCATTGCTTTGTTATTTTTCATATGTGATCTCCATCTTCTAATTAAAGTGCAGTACGGTACTGTTCTCTGAACACTGAAACTTTTTATGATTTTAAGCTTGCATTAAAATCAGTCAATAATAATTGTCAATTGTAAAAGGCTACACTACTTGGATCTGTACCTATACTACACTGATGCATTGTGACATCCTAGATTCTTGGGAAGAACTCTATGCATATAAGGTCCAACACCAGCTAAAGAATTGGCAGCTGTGACTTCACGTTGTCGTGAATAGTTAATAATAATTTGCTTCTATTTACCTTGCTTTGACCAATAAAAATACAAGCTTTCAAATTCCACAAGATTGTTCTCGCAATCTGGATACTGACAGCACAATTTGATATAATTTTATTTCAAATTAAGTCTGAGTTTGACTCATGCTTAGTTTTAGATATGTCACATAATATACAGTAATGAAATTTTCAGCTATTTACTGAACATTGTGCTCTGGCTCATACAAACACTTTTAACCAGTTTAATTAAAGCAGGAGGTTAAAATTCCAGCTGTAAGTAGCTATACTCTTGAAGCACTGATTTGGGAAGTGAGAAATTAGCTATGTTACAAAATCCACTTCTTCACATTAACTGCTCATAAAATATACTGTACTGTATATGTATAATATAGAGTGAAAAATACTGATCTATGGACTTCTATGAACTGATTGTTTCCTCTATCAAGGATCAAACTGTTTTGAAGAGATTTTTTCAACTATTTTTTACTGTATTGTGACAGTAAAAAAGTTTTTTTTTCCCCAAGCTATGTTTGTCCTAAAGTTTCACTCATCAGAATACACCATTTTTCTGGGTCACTGTCCAGTTTTAAAAAAGGAGGGGATCTTAATTAATGAACTAAGTATGAGAATAGCTTGGACAAAGACACATCCATGGAATTTCCCTGAAAGATGCCAAACTGCAGTGGCTCTGAGAGCTGCAGATTTTACAAGTTTTGCTCACCTCTTTGCTTCATTATCACATTAAAAAAATACAGAATAAACATGGTTATTGCACTTTGCTTCTAAGTTAATCCATAAATGAAAGTCAATATCCATTTTTTCAGGAAACATAAAAAAAAGACTAAAGCTGAATTAAAAGGCTTTATTTCCAGAAATCCACAAAATAATGTATTAAAAACAAGTTATAAGTACCAATTTAGTAATTAAAAATGCTCATGCACTTTAGGGTTATGAAAGTTAGAAGCAGCTGGGGAGGAAAGGAAGCAAACTGACCGTAGGGAGTGTATATTTAGAGAAATACTCAGATAACACCCCCAGACACACCCCCAGACACACACACACACACACACACACACACACACAAATCAAATGAAGGAAAAGCAACCCTACATACACACACATATGACAGGCAGGGGCCCTGTACCTTCAGTGACTCAGTATAACAGAATGAAAGAAGCAGAAAGTTGACCATGTGACCTCCCCTTCAGAGCTGGTAGCAGTAATGAGAAATCTGAATGAGAAATGGAGCGACAACACAGTAAATCACCTAGTCAAGAACTGGGATGGCAACTGAAAAGATAACCATGTGCTCCTAGGCCTGCAGCAAAATACTACATACTCACTGTGCATTAGCCCTGCCAGCTAAAAGAAATGGGTCAGGAAAAAGCATCAGAGGAACCAAATCCTCGGGGTAAGCCTCCCCACTCTGATCCCTTCTAAAGTGGTCATAGTTCAAGAAGACCTTTAACTAAGCCAATGCGGTCTAGAACATCTCACCCCTGGTCAACTCACTCCCTCTGTCTTGCTATAGCCAACTCCCCAAAGGACAACTCCACTCAGGATAGATAACTCAAGAGAGGGACAAGTAAATTGCAAGAGGCTTTGTCTTGCTTCAAGTTGGAATCTTCTCAAGTTGGAACTCCTCAAGGCTGGGGTCAGCCAGAGCATGGAGTCACTTGTCCCTCTCTTGAATTATCCTGCATTGAATTGTCTCACGGTGAGTTGGTCATGCGAATTGGCCATGGCGAGTCGTCCCATTCCAAAGCAAATGAAATGAACGATTATGTCATGCACGCCCTAGAGCCAGGTCATTTCTGAGTCAGGTTCATCCTCTTTGTGCTTCTTGTGTACCTAGATTTAACCAGTGGGTTACGCCTTCATCTAAAACAAGGACTTTGCATTATTTGAGTTGAATCCTCTCTTCCTGTCCTAAGATACAAAAGGGAGAAGCTAGAGTGGCTGTGTATTTCTTAATACTTTCACTTTCTTGCAGGTAGATTGTGGGGATGTGAAACTTAGGGCTTCCTACCCCCACTCCCCACTTTTATCCAATTTACTTTTTGTGAAACAAAACAGGAAGTATGAGTTTGTCAGTAACCACAATTTTTGTGAAATGTTAAAACAGGGAGCACAAGCCCGTCAACTACACAAAGATGTATGGAATTGTCTCTGATATAACTAAGTCAGCCAATAGTTCTGTCTTGACTGTTAACCAATTCCAGGTAGGACAGTTACTCATGATCTGAGCCAGACCCATCATGTTAATATGAACATGGCTGACATGTTAGACTTTAACTCCCACTGTCCCCATCCAACCTGTGGTTTGGTCCAATTCCTCTCATTGGGGAAGGCAGTTACTTGATCAATTATGTTTAATAAACTTTACACCAGTTATTTGTTCTGAGAGAACAAATCTAACAAATATTCTAACTGAGAAAAAATTTCCAACAAGATGGGTAACAATGCTAATTGCAGGCTAAACATAGGATCTACTGATTGGTGGATGGAATGTTATTTTACAGTTGTATTCACCTATCACTCAAAGAAATGAAATAGTGATTTGTTATTTAAAATGAGTAGCAAAAAGTATATATTTCTATTTATTTACTGACAAGGGTTTCAGTTAACATATTGAAACTTGCTGGAAAACTTCTGTCAAATTGCTACTTTCCAAAGAAATGAAACCAAATCTATGTATTCAAACAAAACTCTTTGATTGTAAATGTGGTAAGTTTAAATACCAACTCCGCATATGCTGATGTATATATTCTGCCTTCTGCTACATTTCATACTATTTACAGAAGAGGATTTTCCACCAGTCTCAAGCAGAACTGAGCAAAGTTTTAGGGACCATTCTAAAATAAACTTGCATTTATAATCCACATTTTCTCTTAAGCACTGAAACAGCTTTAGAAAAGGTGAAAGTAAGCGTTTAGTAAACTGGTGACACAGGTATTTGAAAACCTGGGTTTTCAATTTAAAATAATTGATATAAATTCAATTTATATCCCAGTTTTCTCAAACTTTTTTTATATATTAAAAGGAGAATGAATAAAATGTGTTATTTTAAAACACACACACACCTATCTGCACACATTAAAAATATCTGCTATAAGTAACATCCTTCTGCAGAGTATATTCTCTAAATAGTCACTTTAAGCACATTATTAAGTTTTAGGTCCAATTCTATCATTTCCAAAATGACAAGGAGGTACTACTGAAAACAACTCAATCAGAAACTAATGCAGCTTATCAGCTACACATGAACTGGGTCTGTACTTACAACTTAGTTTATAGTATTTAAAATTGAATGCAAACTTTAAAACCCTATAGCTTGATAATTATTTTGGAAAATGAATAAAAATGTGCATGCTAATTGTTATTATAAGAAGACTACATAATGGAAAGTTAGGGTGAAATTTCTAAGATTGCCTTGTGCAGTGAGCAAGATCAAGGCTCACACTGGCTGTCCTCAAGTAAACACAAGGATCCAATGCGAAGCTATAAGAACATGGACAAAAGACTGCTTTCCCCTTGGTAACTTATACTCAGGTATGGATAAATACATTAATGCCAATTCTGAATGACACACATAAGCTGTTTTTTTTGTTTTTTTTTACAAACTGCACACAATCAGTGAAATGGAATCCATAGAAAGCAAATACAAGCTGTGCCCAAGTACAAAAAAGTCAAGGGAAGAGCAGAATCAATAGAGAGATGATTATAGAGAATTTAAAGAACAAAATAAAGCTGAAAGGATGAGAAAACATCACAAATGACACAAAGTAAAAATAATGCCAGGAATACCACTGAGTGGCAGAAGACAAAGAGGTGGAAGCAAGGATAAGCAAGAAAAAGAAAGAGTATGCAGAAACTCTTGTAATACAATCTAGCCTTAGGACTAGATATTAATGCAGCTGTACCCCAACAAGTGTGTTGGAGTGTAAATGGAATTCTTCACTCCAATGTAGGGTTTCCAGAACATAAAAGGTAAGTTCCAGGTTGGGGAAAGCAAAGTAGGACAGGACTTAATACTGCATTTAAGTATTAGGGTGGCCTTAGAATTTTCTCCTCATGTGGAGGAAAGATCTGGGATCTTCAGAATGACTCCTGAGAAATCTTTTGGAGGGTGGAACTGGAAAATTGGACACATGTGTCTTCTTTTAAAAAAAAGTTGTTTGGGGAGAAGTCCGTGTAGGCATGTTCTGATCACATTGATATTAAAACATTATCAACAAGAGAGAAGGGTTTTTTTATGATTACATATATCCTAAAGAGCAAGTTTATGTCTACAATTATAAACAAGCTGGAATCTATAACTCTACTAATCATATATGTAGCCAATAGCTAATGGAATCCTCTCGCTTATTGAAAAAAAGAAATAAAACCTTTTGAATGGCTGGCTTTTTTTTCCACTACAGGAAACAAATCATATACAATGGCACTCATGTACAGCTTTTTTCAATATAGATACAGAAACTACAGCCTGGAAAGAAAAATCCGAATGAAGGCTCTGCTCATCCTTGCTCCTCTTTTAACATTTTTCTGCCAAAGGTTGCCTGATCTCTATCCTGCCCCTCTCTCAGGAAAAATGAGTCATGGTTCCTTCCACTTTGGGGACATTTCTAATCTATCCTCCACAAGAACTGGGATAAAGATTCAATTTGAAAGGAAACCATGTTTTAGAAGAAAAAACTTCAGAAGAGTTTTAAAAGGACCTCTCTCTACACGTCCTACAACTAGCCATTTCACTCCACATTGAAGTCTGTGTGGTTGCACTTGCAAAACATCTGAAAAGAAGAAGTGTGGCTGAGCTCCACCAGCAGCAGAGTCTCACCTCTAGTATAATGGTAGTTATGGCCACACTACTAAAAACACCTGTAAACTGGCCTTTTTAACCAACCCCACCCCAACTGTTTCACTACTGTAAATATTAGACTAATGCTACCTCAGTCTTGAAGAACAATCAGGCGTAAGAGCTTCCAAGGGATTCTGCAGCCGGCAGAGAAAATTGAGACTTTGAGGAAGCTTCCCACTTGGAGAAGACATGAGCATTGTCAAATAAAGTAGAACGTGTTTCCTTAATTTGGATTAGTGTCAATACAGCTTGGGAGCTGTAGGCGGGAAACTATGTCCAGGAAAAAGCAGAGTTCTTCTATGTTGCAAGAAAGAAACAGAGAGCTCAGCAAAGTTAAGGTCTTTTTTTTTTTTTTAAATCCCCAAGATGTTAAGAGCTCCAAATGAAAGCCAGCACTGGATTCCATATCTGTAAGAATTTATAATACTTTTCTCTAAATTTGATGGGCAGGAAATAGGAGGAGGAGGAGGGGTGGTTAGGAGTAAAGGCTCACCTTCTGCGCACCTGAGAAGGCGTGGTAGTAACATGAAACATAGGTCATAATGGCCTTCTCATCCGGCCTTAGCGTGCCTATAATATCTGTGCAAAGAAGGAGAAGAGGTTGAAAGGATAAAGTAAGAAGCAGCACACAGAATAAAATAAAACAGTCATGGGTGATAAAGAGAGGGGGGAAACTTCCCATCATGCATTGCAGGACAGGCCAAACAGATTTCCATGCGGAGTGCTGGGAATTTGAATCAGAATATGGTTGGCAGAATTGGCTTTGTGGACTCCATGTACCTATTACCACCACCCCTGTCAGTTTTACGCACTATTGAACTTGCACCTTTTTTTTTTTTTTACACAACTCCACAGTCAGTATATTCCGCCCACTTGGACATGGGCAAAATTAAATTTCTAGGAAACCAACTCCTGGCAGAAAGTAGACCTAGCAAAACAAAACAATGTTATAACTTCTTTGGATGAGTTATTCGTTTACTAATTTTTGTGCTCATGAAAAACCTTCATAACTATAGCCCTCTTTTGACTGAATAAACCTTTTGGCCAATTCGAGCCAAACTATATCTTGGGAAATATTGCCAGCACTCCCTTCAAACAGTTTAACTTCCAAGTTGCATGACTACCGTGAATGAACATTCCTCATCAACAGAACTTCTCTCTTTCTAAGTGTTACTGTATCAGAACAAGGAAGTCTTGCTTTTTCTACAACATGTTAGCTTTCCTTAAAGAGAGAATTATTGCCAAGGGGAAACAACCATTCATGGAAACAGATTATATGCACTGCATGATCCTTCTGGTCAGACAGATCAGCCCTTAGTGTCATCTTATGAAATACACCCAATTCCCAGAAATCTCAGGTTTGTAATTGCAGAATAAAGGGGGGTGTGTGTTTGTGTGTGTGTGTGTGTATTGAATACTTGTTATTTCAGACATGTGCAGCAAAAAAAGCTCTGGATTAATCCCTTGTCCAATATAGAAATATCATAAATCAACTATGCCATATAATCAGATTGGATATTGGATTACTATCCAAGAAATGGTAGACTGAACTCAATTATAAGATCAGTGATATCATAGGGGAATTCATACCGAAAGTATTTAATCATTTGGAAGGTCTGAAATACAATAACGAATGTTTTAGATTAGCTTCTGCTTTGTTTTAGAAGACATATATCTCTCAAACCAAAAGTGAAAGGCCTATCTTGAGTTCAACACAGTTCAATAGGTTTGACAGTCACCTGTTAGAATTCCTACAATATTTGGAATATGCATGTATGTTTAAGAACATAAGTTTTTGTAGAGTACGCTCAAGCCCATTTAATCCAGAATTATTTTGTAAATATTCCTTACACCTTTAAAGGGATTTTGGTGACTCTTCTATCTATTGCTGCCTTCAGTCAAAATTTATGTGCTTTTTTAATGCCTTTTTGAATTAGTTTGCAAGTTCAAACTGAGAAAGGCAAGCTTATCTAATCACTTTCATGCTGCATCTTCATTTGTAATTGTATAGTTAATTTTCCAAATTTCTGTTTTCATATTATATACCCAGTACACATCTGTGTCTTCTAAATGAAAAATGGGGAGCGTCTGTCAGCCTGGATCTTGGTACTAAATCATCCATGCACCTGACATGAAATAGTTTCGTATTTATATCTCAGTTCATTGCAGTAATTCAGAATTAGTTTTTATTAGATTCAATCACATTTACTTCTAAGCAAATGTGAAAATTATTGCAAAGCCCCTTTAATCCAGAACAAATTATGAGACAACAAGGAACAATTGATTCGTTAAATTATAATCTTCAGTGACAAGTTCTTACTTGGGAATGAGCAACATTTCAGAGGATTAAAAGAAAATAATGCATACCTACTTATTTAGGAAAGCCAGCCATTTGCAAGATTGTGCAGTTTCACAAAACAAGTAGAACTACCCTATGACAATTCTTTTTTTAGAGGGTAAGGTCTTCTGACATCAGCAAAACAATTCTGCACAAAGTGCCATAATGGCTATTAAATTGTCAACTTCTACAGTACTTCATTCACAAAGTTGTACTGCTGAGGTATTGTGGATGAAAAACATTTTTGCAGAAGACCAGTTATTTATTTTCCTGATGAAAATTGATGTTCCTGAAGCTCACCTCAAGAGAAATGCTTGCACTGAGTGCATCAAGGGACAGTTCCTAGGGCTTTCAAAGAGGCCACAAGACTTATTTAGAGAATGACTTGGCTTTGCATCACTGACTGTAGAACTGCATTTGATTAATATGTGCTCCCAGATTCCTACACACTTGGAGTACCACTAAGACAACGCTGCTTTCAAATAATAATAACAAAGATGCCCATAGCTAGATAGGAAAGAGAAAGGGAGAGAGCCAGAGAGAGCAAGAAAGAGGCTTGGACATTAGCAAGAGGACCAGGTGCGCTGTGTGGAAGGAGCTTGGAATCCTGTGATACCTTCTGGGCTCCTGAGAAGGCGTGGTAGAAGCTAGAAACATAGGTCATGATGGCCTTCTCGTCAGGACGGGCTGTTCCAACAATGTCTGTCAAAGAAAACCTGAAGTTAAAGAGCATCTTAACTTAGGGGAAGTGAGAAAAGTGAGGTACTAGGGGCACCAAATGAAGAGTGGAATAACTTTTTAGCTCCTGTACGTTTTGTTTACAAAGGCATCTTTGGAGGCCTCTCCTGGGTTGAAGGGCAGTTATGCCTGCTTTTCCTCCCCTTGCTTAAAAAAAAGTTCTTTGAGAAATGTGCAGATTAGGACCTCCAAAAGGATAAGTGTCTATTAGGTCAGCAAAAATATGGAACATACGACCTCTAGATCAGGGGTCTCCAGCCTTGGCAACTTTAAGACTTGTGGACTTCAACTCCTAGAGTTCCTCAGCCAGCAAAGCTGGCTGAGGAACTCTGGTAATTGAAGTCCACAAGGTCTTAAAGTTGTCAAGGTTGGAAACCCCTGCTCTACATAGTTACTGTACTAAATGAAACTTCTATTGTCCCTCCAACCAAAACTTGCCAATTGTTTTCAATCTGCTTTTGGCCTGTGTGTTCCAAGCATTTGTTGAAGGATTATTATTATTATTATTTATTTTATTTATTTGTATCCCAATTTTATTATTTTTACAAATAATTCAAGTTGGCAAACCTATCCACCACACCTTCCTCCTCCTATTTTTCCCACAACAACCCTCTGAAGTGAGATGGGCTGAGAGAGAGGGAGAGGGACTGGCCCAAAGTCAGCCAAGCTGGTTTTCATGGCTAAGACAGGACTTGAACTCACAAGTCCCCTGCTTTCTAGCCTGGTGCCTTAACCACTAGACCGAACTGATTATAGGAGTAGGTGCTGATCATTTTTCAAATAAATGCTAATGTTTTTCACAGCATCTCCTTGCTGCTATAAGGGAGAAAAGGAATGAGTATGATGATCTCCAGAATACAAAAAAAAAAAAACCCTTTGATGTGGGTCTAACTATTCATTTCTTCTATGAGTTTTGTTGGGATCCCATTTAAACTCTTTACCTTGAGATAGTAAGTCCAGAGGCTCTCTGTAAAAGAGCATGGTGTCTTGGGAATCTCACCTAAAACTACTTGAAGAGCATAAAGGTGAACATTAAACCAATTCATGACCTAGGTGGAAGGAAACAACTCCAAAGAGCCTAGCAAACAATAAAACGTTTCCCCAAACTTTAAGGAAAAAAGTAAAGGGCCTGAAAAACAAAGGCAATGATAAAACTAGAATTCAGTGCCAGTGTGGATTTCTAAAATACAAGAAGCAAAAACGAGTATTTAACATCAGTACCCTGGAAGCAGATGTCCAAGAACAGAGGGTTCCATTGAACCTCTGTTGATCCTATTTAAAGGGCAGTGACCTAAGAAGTAAAATGTCAAGATAAACTATTTAAAAAGGAAAAGACAATGAAGGATGACTAGTCCTTTGTTCTGTTTTCTCTTTATGTATTGTAGATTGCTATCATATCACTGTTTGCTGAGAATTCAACTTGTTTGCCCAAGGTGGAACACTGCGTGAGTCAAAGACAGGTGTGCAGCTATTACTGAGGCTCAAAAAGCACACCAGTTAAAGAAAGCATAAATGCCACTCTGCTACTATTTGTCTTAGCCCCGCTCACGTGCTTTTTTTTGCTACTACATGGAGCTAATGACCATGACAGGATCTCATGACTGGAACAAAATCATGCAGGACTTGGCAGATCATGTTAGAAAGCCCCAAATCTGTGCTGCTCCTACTGATATGTACACAAATGTTTTCTCTGTTGTCCTGTTAATCAAGTGGCATTAGTATTGTGCAGGATCCAGAAATTAGAGCAATATTTTAAGACTGGTTGCTGTAGATGTATCAGAACTTAGTCTGATCTAAATGGGTCTAAATGTGTGACAAGGAGGGAATGATCTAGTAAGAATCTCAGTTCTAATAAATAAAGCCACTTTGAGGAACCTTTTGGGGGAAGTGGGAGGAAGAGAAGGGAAACAAAACTGGATTTTACTATACCTTCTGCATCCAACATCTTTGGAATATCTAAGTATCTTTCAGCCACATCAAAAGCTGTATTCAGATTTGTAAGAGGATCGTCCTAGTAAAAAGAATGGTTTTATTAGCAATAAATACATAATACAAGAAAATACTTCGATAATCATCAGTTACATAGCATATTTCACTGAAAAGCTAGATTAGTTGACCCAAAGGAAATAAATTTAACTGATCTAGCACACTTCTTCATGAAAAATTACTTTCTATGTTCTCCAGTTTATAAATAACCTATAGGCACATTTTTATTTAGCTTTTTGAGTATTTTAATAGTAATTTGTTTTACTGTCTTATATAGAGAAGATTGCTATGCTTTTAACAACAGTCAAACAAAGTCAACTCCCTCCAAGGCCTGCACATTCAAGGTTATCATTTGACTGGACCTAGAAATGGATATTTTGATTGATACCCCCATTGATTATGGAATTCCCTCTCCATAGAGACCCACATTGTTCCTACTCTTGCAGGTTTCAGGTAAACAGTTAAGATCTATTTATTTCATTTAGCAAATGAGGCAGGCATATTGTAAGTGAAGGTTGGGATCTGGTACAGTTATAATTATTATTTTGATACTTGGCAAAATGCATAGTTTTGATGTTTGGTTTTGCCTGCATTATGGATTAACTTTTGGGTTTTGAGGGAAGTGCTTTTTATTTTATGCTGATCTTGATTATCACATACAAATAAATACATATACATCTCAGCTCAGGTTATATACACTACAAGAAACAGAAGATGTAGTCTTGTCATTAACTCTGCTATTTTCACAATTTTTTTTTAAAAAAGGAGGAGGGGAACCAGAGAACTTTATATGCTTTGCATAGGTAGCCTCATAAACACCCTTCTATGAAGAAGAGCATTTTAGGAACTGACAATTAAGACATTTCTTCTAAAAGAGGAAAATGAAATCCTTTTGCCTTTAATTTGGGAAACTCAATGTAACAATGTACAAGGAACAAAAAGAACCTTTTAAAAAGTTGCTGAAACATCCATTTTAGTTAACTACTAAACCATGTGAATTATATTATAGATAACATTTGGAGCAAATCTACAATCACTGCAGTTTTGTTTAAATTGTTCTTCTTTTTATCAATGTTAAGCATAGAAAGATTAGATTAACCTGATTTTCCAGTATGCCATTTTATTATTTTCTAATATATATGACCTTTTAGCTGAAATATCTCCACTTATTTTAACTTAGAGACAGTTGAGGAAAAGCATTTTTAGAACTTACTGATAAATTAAATGAGTGTCAAAACTTTTAGGCAGAATCGGCAATAGGATTTAAATTGCAGATGGCTGCTATTTAACAAATGTTATAATCACAGTGATTTATCAGACTCAGTTAAGTGAACTTCAGAAATTGTGGACATATTTTCCATTTAGGTACCTTCCCAAAATGATGGATAAATCCAACTGCATCAAAAATAATTTCAACAATTGACTGAATTTACATCCTGGGTGCAATTACATATAATCTGTAAATTGATGCAAATAAAATCAGATGTAATAGATATTCAGCTTTAGCAGCCATGCCTTCCTTCTGAAAAGTCCATTTAACTGTATTATGTTTAAAAACACTAAATACACATTTGTGCAAACACATGTTAAACATTATTGAAATGTCACAAACTGCTATCTTTCTACCTTCTGAAAATTAAAGCATTTGAATTACCTGAGCTAGAATTCTGAAGGCCAAGGAACTGTCAATCTGCTGTTAATCTAGATCTTCATCAGCATATAACTCTTTCTCTTTCCAACCTGGTGCCCTCCATATTTGTTTTGAAATGGGAGTCAGTCCAGCACATTTGGAGAACATCAAGTCAAAGAAGACTGCCTCAAAATATATCTGAGCTTTTCAGAGAATCTATTTCATCTTAGGTAAAATTATCCAAAGGTTTTATTCTTTTGGGATCTATAAACTTGAGACAGCCCCAAAGTTTAATACAGTACCTTTCTTAGTTTTCCATAATCAATAAGTTCTGGACGATGCCTGTGGATCAACGCACAAAAACCAAGACCATCCTTCCAGCTATAAGAGAGATGAAATGCAATTAGATATTTTTCAAGATGCCCAAGGACCACAAGGGGACAAATTTGAAAGCAAACTGAAGAAATCTAAAAACAATAGTGTTCTCTTTGCACACAACTGGGCAGAGAGAATATAGCTGGTTTAGATGGCATGAGCCTTGGTGGGGCAGTGGTTAGAATGCAGTACTGCGGGTTACTTCTGCTGACTGTTGGCTGCCAGCAGTTTGGCAGTTCAAGTCTCACCGGCTCAGCCCTCCATGCTTCCGAGGTCGGCGAAATGAGGACCTAGATTATTGGGGGCAATATGCTGACTCTGTAAACTGCTTGGAGAGGGCTGTAGAGCACTGTGAAGCGGTATATAAGTCTAAGTGCTATTGCTATCTTCAAAAATTACAAATCTCTTCATCCTGAGCCAGCATAACCAACAATCAGGGGCAATTCAAACTGACGGCCAATATGAAGTGGGGGGGGGGGATAAGTTGGCCACCTAGAGATTAATTGTACTTGAATTAAATCAAAGTTTTTATTCATTTTTGAAAGGTCAACCAGTTTCATATTTAGAAGGACCTGGCACCTAGTACCAAAGTAGACTGTGGAATAAAAATAAATAAGGTATATTGTTTTATCAGTCGCTAATGGGTATATCCGATAAAATAATGTTAAATTATTGTTTGCTCTTCCTTTTCTCAGATTTTGGCAAACAATTATTCTAGTTTGTCTACAGATGTAAAAAGGAAAACTGTGACATAACACATGAGCTGTTTTCTTCAAATGAGCGAAATATATTTATTTACAGGTAGTCACTGATTTACAACAGTTCACAGTAAATCACTCTTCTTTTGTCTTTATCTGCCACAACTTTCAAGCTCAAGAAACAGAAATACCATTCGGATGAGGGCATAAAAGATAAAATGGGACAACTCACTTTAAAAAAATGTTTCGCTTAGCAACATAAATTTTGGGCTCAATTGTGGTCATAACTCGAGTCCTTTAACAGAACTGAGGTGAGAGAGGAAAGAATAAGCATTTCAACATCTCTTGCTCGGTTTCAAGATATAATATTCCTTTACGTTCTACTTCTTCGTAGATTTTTGGCAGTTGTGTTGACTAACTATATTCCAATGGCTCAGGGGGAGGAGAGCAGTAGAGAAAGTAAATACACAAACATGTCATTAGAACATGATGCATTACTTCCATTCTGGGCTGCTGGGATCAACCACTGTTAATGATCAGCTCATGCCTAGCTTTATCATTCAAGCTTTCAAAACCAAGGTATACAGAAACGTAGATAGAAACAGGTCTGGTAGAGAAATGTGTATTTTGAAATGAATGTCTTATATGAGTGAAGCCTCTTGTCAGGCAACGATAAAGGAAGAAAAACAGCAGTAGCAACTACATTCCCTTCCTTGGCTTCTCAACCCATTTGTTTGCATTAATTACTTTGTAAGTAATGTAAGAGCCATTTTACATGTTGCTGTGTATAACTTTAAGTCCTGTAAAAGTTCTTTTCATCATCTCTCCATAGATTGCTAAACCACAGCATAACATTAGCTTTCCATTTGCACATTGAATAAGTATAACAAAGAACTGTTGTTTAAGTTAACAACAGATGAAGGGATGAAGAAGGAAAATGAGCTCAGTGTTCATGTTTATCTTGACAACTTTTAGTTTAGCAAAGTGGGAATATAGTCTGAACTGGTCCTATCTTTATCTTGGCTGGATAAAAGTTTTTTTTCAAAGCTTCAGCATTTTAACATACATACCAGGGGAATTGCATGTGGGTCAGCAAACAACAAATTATGAAAGCAGCATTGTGTTTTTGTGATACAAGGTCCGACTGTTTCACAGGGATGTTGTCACACACATGTAAAAAGGGCCAAAGTTTCTGTTGCATTAATGTAACATTGTTTGACAGAAACCCCAGTCCTGAAGATGTCTCTGATGCCACGGTAACAGAGGAAGAAACCGTTCAGCCAATCGAAGCCTTCAAATCCTGAACTGGAAGAGCACAAACACTCCATCTTCCTCCATCTAAGTCACAGGCGTCAAACTCACAGCGTCACATTGCCATCACGTGATATTTTGCAACGTTTTCCCCCCTGTGGACCTAGGGTTGGAGTGGCCTGTGCGTGACTCGCGGCGTCACATTGCCGTCACGTGATATTTTGCAACGTTTTTCCCCCCTTTGTGGACCTGGGGTGGGTGTGGCCTGTTTCTTAATGTGAGGTTTAAGAAAAGCTGAGTTGATCATTAAGCAACATTCAAATCTTTTAAATGAGCTTTTTCTTCAACTCGGGACAGGCACTGGTTGTGCAACTGAGGTATGTGACATATCAGAAAAGCAATATTTTCAGGGAACTGCTCTTTATGCTCTTTACCTAATATGGAAGTTTTGGATGTTCACATTTTTGTAAGGGGCAGTTTTCCTCTGGCACCACAGCAAAAGCCCTTCTTTTGCAGATGTCTCTGCAGAAAAAAAGATACAAGCATTAGTTCCAAGTTTGCTTTGATCATTCTGACCTTTGAAGCCATTGAAGAGAATGTAGACGGCCCCTTTCATTTGCACTTCCAAATCCCCCAAGAACTAGTTTTATGTTGAAAGCTTAGAGTAAAATAGTAAAAAGTAAAATAAAAGTAAGTTGCCCAGAGTCTTCTGGATTGAACAGCCACAGCTAATTTTAATTAATAATAACAATACTACTAATAATAAAATGCAAACTAAAATTAGCAACCTAGCAATGAAAGAAGTAATAGTTTACTCAACTCAAAAGTTATGATAATTAGGTGCAAGCTTTAGAATGATCAATCACTTTTTAAGATGAACTGCCTTAATAAAAATATTGCTGTGATGGTTGACAAGTCTTATGATCAATTTGATTATATGCATTGCATTATTTTAGTGACTGAGAGAGTACAGCATTTAATATTTAAAAATAAATGTTTACATTTACTTTGTTATTTACATCCAATCTTCATTATTTTTATAAACAACTCAAGGTGACAAACCTATGTAATACTCCTTCCTATTCTTATTTTCACAGCAACCAAGAAGAGAATGAATGACTGGTTCAAAGTCACTCAGCTGGCTTTCATGCTTAAGGCTGGTTTCTAGCTGGGTGCCTTAACCATTAGACTAGATCAAATATAGGCTTCAATATTAAATATTTAAGGTACATCAGTCTTATTTTAAAAATGTAAAGTACAGTCACTGGTATTTTTCCCATGCCCCTTTCCCTCACTGAGATTTTATGATGCTTTTGGCACTTGGCACCTGAAAGTGAAAAACTGCCACTGATGTTGCGTTTCCACACCACAGTGTTCATTTGAAATGCTCTTTCTTTAAGGTTTCTTTAAACTTTAAAAAATTAGGCTATAAATCTAGAATGCTGTTCTTTCAACTCTTTTCAAAAGCACTTAGTTGAGTAAAATAATACAGAGAAATAGTCAAATTTGCTTTCTGTCAAATGCAAATACTCAGTGATTATGTGAACATGCCCATGTAGTTTTATTGACAATAACATGGAATTAATTTGCTATTGGTTTTTTCCCCTCTGTGGGCTGTTTTCAACTTCCCAGCCCTCTAATTTTTATGGTCACACATTCAAGGGCTATGCAGACCCGGCTATAAAATCACATCTTCCTTTCTCTTTCTCAGGACTATCAACATGCTGCCGCATATATAAAACAAATCAGTTCACAACTATTAATGTAGCACAATAATTACAAAGATGAACTAAGTATAAAATAATACTAAGTGAATAAAAAGGCCAAACTAAAGAGGCATCTCTTGTAGCTCTTTCAGAAAGCTAAACAAACCGAGATTCCTGAGGAAGCTTATTCCAGATTGGGGACAGGCAAAAAGAGCGTGGAAAGAGAACTCTGCCTTCCCTGAAGACCTTAATGCCTAGGCAGGTTCAGAATAATAAAGTGAAGCCTGCTCTACAATGTCATGAAAGCTGTCAGCCTGTGTCCATCATTCTTCTGCCAAGTGAGAGAATCCAGACTTCGAATTCCTTAACTCTGCATTTTGCAAATAGAATCAGCAACTTTCAGATACCTCAGTGCAATTAATCAAGCAGAGACACTAACTTCCAGCTGACATGCAAGTATCCTTCATTCAGAGTATAGGTTTCATGTTCTTTCCTCGAGGCAGCTCATAATATACACTTTCCTCATCATAACTATCCACAGAAGAGATGAGAACCTGTTGGGATTTACCTTCTACTGAGATATCTTGAATGGCAAAACGAAGGATGATGGTCCAAATCATGCCAAGGGTCATTTTTGCATTCCCATCAACAATCTCTGTAAAAAAAAATGTAGCAGTTGAACAACTAAAAATAAATAAGCATGTTCTTAAAAGAACCATTAATTCAACAGCAGAGCTAGATACCCCCTGAAACCTATGAAGGGAAGAGGGGCAGAGGGCACATAAAAACTCTCTGGACTTATGAAGATCAGCAATCATCCACCAAGGAGAAAAAGATCAAAATTCTCTGAATGCATATTGCTTCTCTAGTCTGAGGCTGAAAGGTTTGGTTTTCTTTTTAATATAGTTCCATTTATTTATTTTAGTTTTAGTTTACTTTATTGTCATTGCACCTCGTACAAGAAAATCAAACACCATCTTCAGTGCACATCATGACCATGAAAATAAACACAAACACACATCCTTCACACTCCACACATTGAACCAAAAACCCGCAACTCTGCACCAACACTGCACTACACAGTAGAATTCAAAAGAGCTACTGCCCTGGGATAGAAGCTGTTTTTCAGCCTATTTGTCCTAGTTTTTATTATTCTGTACCGTCTGCCAGATGATAATAGTTCGAAAAAAGGGTTCCCGGGATGAGATGGATCTTTGAGAATGTTTTGAACTTTCTTAAGGCAGCGGGAGCTATAAAACTCTTCCAAAGAGGGGAGAGGGCAACCAATGATCCTCTGGGCAATGACGTTAACCATCGGGAGTGCTTTCCTATCTGTCACTGTGCAATTGGCAAACCATACACAAGTGCAGTAAGTTAAGATACTCTCTATGGTGCAGCGGTAGAAGGTCACCAGCAGTTTTTTATTCAGTCGTTGTTTTCTGAGAAGTCTCAGGTAGTATAATCTCTGCTGGGCCCTTTTGACCAGGGCTGCAATGTGAGCACCCCAGGTCAGGTCCTCTTTTAGGGTAACACCCAGAAACTTAAAACTGGCCACTTGCTCCACTCCGTCTCCATTGATAAGCAAGGGCTGGATGTCTGATCTGTTCCTGTTATTTGACCGATGTATATGATGCCTTCCTGTCTGACTGCTCAAGACAATTTACAGTTTAAGTTTTAGCATATCCTGCTTTTCAGAGGGTTAGCTTGAGAATCTGTTTTTAAAAATCAGAAACAACAGCTGGGCTCAGTCAATGTTTAAAAAATATGATCTGGTTGGCTGAATTAGCCTCCTTTCACAATTTGTAATATTTAGAAATAGGCTGGTTGTTTATTGGTGTTACCCAATGCCTGTGTCCACATCAGCACACAAAAGGAAGTTCAGTTCCTATCAACTGGTAGAAGAATCTTGAAGGTAGTCAAAAGAAAGAAACCCGTTTGTCTTTCTGGTCAATATGAAGCTCAGAGATTCCCATCAGATCTTGTTTCCCCCCAAGATATCAACTAATTAGCTCCTCTAATAGCTGTGAACCTGCAGCTGAAAATTAACAATAAAGTGCTGGCACATAAACATTTCTGCTCCACTTAGAGCTCCATAGAGAAGCAGTTATATCCTCCTTTACAGCAAAACAACAGAATCTTGTGATCTCTTAAAGATTCGTCTGTTGGATAAGATTTCCTGGCTCACTAATGAGATTCATGGAGTATTGCCCTGAGAAAGGAATATATAGAAACCCACTATTGCTATGGATGGTAGGAACAGAGACAGTAAGAGCAAAGAAATGAAATGTGGGTAGTAGAGCCACTGGATTTATTTATATGGCTGTTCATTACACAGTTTGGGATATAACAGGTATTTTTGCTTCGAACTTACAGTGTTATGTGATAAGAAAAAAAACCTGTTTTGTTTAATCCAGAAAGGTGTTAATTCTTTTACTTAATTCAAGCTTGATTACCCTATTACACGAAAAAAGGTCTATCGTGCCCACCCAATGCAAATAACACTACCTTAAGCTATATTAACGAGTGTTAAGGTGTTTATATCTACCTGTCTAGCAGACACTATTGTTTTGGAATGTTCAGCAGTTCAAAAGAATTGCCTAGATTAGTGGTCGCCAACTGGCTGGCCACAAGAAAATCTTGGTGGGCTATTTTTCCTTTTTCTGACCATCAGCTGTTCTGCTGTGCCAGGAGATTTAGATTAGCTAGGAAGCAGGAAATGGTTGGATTTCTTGCTTTCTAGCTAGTTGTTAGATCTTCAGCTCTGCTTTTAAGCACAGCGGAACCTCCCTTAGGACTGAAGGTTCTATTATTCAGTGCAGACTCACGGCAAGCAAATTTTATGTGACAGACTCAGCCGATGGCAGATAGATCACTGAATGATTCTGTCAGCAACTTAATCTGCCTGCCTGCTTTACCTAATTTTGGGTAAAAGTTGCTCTTTTTTAAAAAAAAAAATTCAATATTTACATACATGGTGTGTTGTGAGTTAACTTTATCAGTTTGCTTGCAAGCAAATTTTATGTGACAGACTGAGTTAGCCGATGGCAGATAGATAGATCACTGAATAATTCTGTGAGCAACTCAATCTGCCTGCCTGCTTTGCCTGATTTTGGGTAAAAGTTGCTCTTTTTTATAAAAAATTCAATATTTATATAAATATAATATTTACATACAAGCCACGCCCAGCCAGTCACATGACTATCAAGCCAACCCACAAATTAGGCCATGCCCACAGAACCAGTTAGTGGTCCGTGGGATTTAAAATTATGAGTTTGGTGGTCTAGATCAGCTGAAGGATTCACTCCAATAAATCACATCAGTGTTAACAGCAGGTCATATATAAAGCTCTTAATTCAGGAAAATAATAATAATAATAATAATAATAATAATAATAATAATAATAATAATAATAATAATAATAATAATAGCAACAATACTAATAACAATGCCCCCAGTGAGGCATTACCTTGATGTGGTTGTGGGCCTTGAATACCCTGAGGTAGATGAGAGCTATGCTCAAACATACAGATCTCATCAGGAGTCAGACAAAGAGTGTGTCTCCCATAAAAAATATGGTCAGATGTAAATTTCAGAAAGTCAGCCTGAACATCTGGCTGTGTGATAAATCATAACAATACCATCAAATATCCATATCTGCCTATCCCAGGTCATTGGAAAAGACTTGATAGATAGACAAAAATGCCAAATCCAGTCTGACTATGTGCCAAACTATAACAACAACAAAGGAAAATAAAGGTAGTATCAATAATATTGGCGCCTTGGGTGTAATTCCAAAACAACTACAGCACCATTTGAACACCATTGGCATTGACAAATTCACCATCAGTCAATTGCAAAAGGCAGCTTTACTTGGAACAGCTTACATCCTGCAACGATACTTTGTTTTAACATTTAGTACTATCAAACATCAACATCTGTCTGTCCCAGGACTCAATAAGTAGATAAAAATGCCAAAGCCAATCTAAACATTTGGCTAAGTGTGTGACAAGCAATAAAGTCAACCAACAGTCTAAAAGCATTTCAAGAGAAGTAAGACAGCAAATTTATGATGGACAGCTGGACTGCTTAACAATTATGCCAACAGGAGAAGTCTTCATTCAAATGTTAGCTCTTCCAGTTGAGTTCTTTATATTATCTATGACTGGGCAGCAGGAACAGCAGCAGCAATGGAAATAATTAAAAACAAATTCTGAAAGAAACAGTCAGGGGTAACAATTTGCGTCCAAAATGTGTTCCTGCCAGTTTCTATCACCTCATTCCAATATCTGACTATTTTGCAACAATAAAAATGTGGTAAGTCATAAAGAAATCTTTAAGACAGATTCATGAATACAGGGCAAAAGTTTGGATTTTATTTGCTAAAGTTGGTAACTATCTTGTATGTCTTGTTCTCCACCTCAAAACCAATGTTGTTACCCTGATGTCAGGAATATATCTTTATATCAAATGTGAAGATATGTTCATATGCAAAACACTCATTCTGTTGCAGGGGTTAAGCATAGAGCAAATCTGTTTTTTTCGTGAAATTCCAGAATTCTGATATAACAAAGAAAAGGCTAACTGTTCTTAAAGGGGTTCGGGGTAGGGAATAGGAGAGATGTGGGTTGTCAACAATCTTTAGTACAGCTGGTGGACTCACCCCTTTCCTCAAAAATCAATGGGGCCCATTTGGGACATTCGTACCAATGGAGAATTGAGATTCTGTTTGCATCTTTCACACTTTATGAAGCATCTCCATTAAAAGAAAAAGGAGTTGACAGAAATATGAAATATGGGCTGAAGACTAAGGATGATGATCTGAATCCTCCAAGAAGTAATTGTGAAAACTTATAACAAGGGATACTTAAAAAGTCAAGCAGAAATATCTCAGGTGTGAAATCTAGAACAGTTGTCACTATCCTTTTTTCACGACCTCAGAGTGCTGTTCACAGCACAGTCAACAAAGAAAAATGTTCAGCTAGATCTACATTCAGTCTGTGAAAAGATACAGACTGCTGTTTGAAGAACTGGAACAGCTGGAAAGAGGAAACCAAGTGCTCTGCTTTAGTGAGTATATTTCCATATAATTGATTTTACTACAATAAGTCTTTGTGAACAGAATATACAAATAAAGATACAATTTCCATCTCTTTGGTGCTCAGTTCTTTCAAAAGGAAAATAACCTTTGAATATTCATAATAAAACCGGGTTCTTCAAAAGGACTCCCAAATGCACGGAAATGTATAACCCTGTCATAGTATTCTAACTCTAATGTTCCATTATCTTCTTGTTTTACATAGGAGGATCACAGGATTTTTTTTGCATCAGGATTTCAAAGAGGATTCATGAAGTTATTTCATATGCAAATAAGAAATATGGTGGAAATGCATCAAGAGAATAAAAATATGTTTACACTCCATGTTGCAGTTCATTTTACCACAAAATGTGGACTGCTTTTGTGCTATTGATGAGAATTTACTTTGGATTTTAAAAAATCCACTACTAAGTGTGAGGGGGCATGCAGCAGTATAAGCAACCCAAGGGAAATGTTTTCTTGAACCTGCAGAATTTGTAGAATGTGAGCAGTACTTTAAGCCATATAAGGTGGCTTTAATTTAGCCAATAAAAACAATAGTTTCACTATTTAGGATTTCACTTTTAAAAATTGTTCCAAATGTCAGTGTCTCTTTCTTACAGTTTCCTTTTTGCACCACATTAAGGAATGTTGGCATTGCCAATTCAAGTATTAATATAGAATTCCGGTGTTTTCTCTTCTTTTTCCAAATTTCTGATATAGTTCCTTGGATATTTTGGACCCAAGATAATAATTAAAAAGTGATTAGTGATGATATCACTTTTGGTCTAGTGATATCAGGGCTCTTTTGATAAATTATGCTGCTTGTGGTCTAGTGATATCAGGACTCTTTTGATATGATTTATTCTGCCTGAGACATGTTAACAACATTCAACCTGCTTCATTGACTTTTATTTTGTTACTATCATAATGACAATCTTTAAAACAGTGATCTGGGTCTTTCAAAACGCTGTGTTTGAAAAAGTTCATAATCCTTTTCACAATTCAGTCACCATATAGCATGCTATCAGTCAATCCAATACATTACAATTAAAAACCCATAATACAAAACAAAACACATGCATTAGGTACAGCAAGAATCATATACAGTATGTTCATAATTATTCTTACATTAATGGAAGCAGTTGTGGATTAGTTCTATTTTTACACATACATTTTGTTATATTATATAGGTTTGATATAATAATGAAACATGATGACCTAATTATATCTATGTTCTTGTTATATCTTATGCTGAATTTAAAGAATAACAGACAACACAAACTAAATAGATTCACTTGGTTGAGTTGGGCAGCTAGATAATGTGAATAAATAAATACATCTTCTTTATTTTTGAAATGCTGTCTATGCCTATAGCACATTGGGCATTTTCAGAGACTGCTTCTTCCCTTCCCCTTACTCAGATATATCAAGTTGTAATCATCCATAACACTGTTTCACTCAAGTATTTTGGGGAAAAGTTTGTGATGTT
Source organism: Pseudonaja textilis (assembly GCF_049901715.1). NCBI lineage: Eukaryota > Metazoa > Chordata > Lepidosauria > Squamata > Elapidae > Pseudonaja > Pseudonaja textilis. Next base: position 266,530,232 of record NC_141990.1, read on the forward strand.
TAAGAAGACAATTTGGTTCATCATGTTCTTGGATAAGTGAATCCATGAGCAATTTTTTTTTTCTAAGATGAACGAAGACATCGGATTCTTTCTTTTCTCTTCTTCCCCCAAATCAAAGATAACGAGACAGGATAATAATCCTTTAGAAGGAACACAGTTAGCATGTGTCTATACACCTGGTTCTTGGTGACTAGGTATGACACAAATGAATGTAACAAATGAATGAAAGGAGGGATAGAAGCCAAAAACTGCTTCCAGCTATTCTAAGATTCTATAGTTGGTTGGTCTTTAAACGTGAAGTCCACATTTATGAAATACATTATTTTTTAGCAATGCATCTAATATTAAATGTGTATCAAATAAAAGCAGGTTCATTATTGCTACCGTCCAGTTCCTGCTTGAAGGAAATGCTGCTTACCTTCCGCTCCAATGGAGACCAACTTGACTCCTTTGCTAGCAATAAAATCCAGAGCTTTGTTCACATTTGAGATTTTGTGCACTCGCATTTTGCCTCTTTCTGGCTTAGCCAAACGTTCACCTAGCCAGGTTGAGAAAAAAAGATGTGATTTTTTTAAAAAATTCCCCTCTACCAAGAATTTCTATACCACACAAAGAAAACAGTTGCTTCTCTTTTGCTGTAAAACCACAACTGGCGCATTGGGATTTGTTTACAAGTTGTAATTTTGTAAATACCTGATCATACCACTTAATAATGTAGGGAAGGGCTGTCAAACTCACAGCCCATGGGCTGGATGCATCACATGCTAGAAATGCCCACACCCAGTTTAGCAAAGGGGGAAAAGTCATGATATGTCACTTGATAACCCCATGACAACGCGAGTTTGACACCCCTGATGTAGAAGAATCATGTATTTGACTACTTCCCACAAGTGACAAGTTGTACGCATACTAAGCAGTACTTTGATCAACATTAACGCTAAAGTAATCATGTCAGGGTCACAAGCAGGAATGAAATTAAATTGTCTTCAAATTTGCTTTGTTTATTTTCTCTTTTCCAACAGTGGAGATCTTAATAGAAAGTGATCAATTTTAAATCGAAACCTTTATTGTACATCAAATACTCTGATACAACCTGCAGTGTTTTTTAATGTTGTATTCAATTCTGGATGAAAAAATCCAAATAGTTTTATGCTTATTCACATTTTAAATCATAATTAAAATTGATATTTTTTTTTCTTGTGTTGAATCCTCAATGGTTTAAGTTATCTAAATATTATAGTGGTAATGTTTACTCAACATTGTATTAATTGATATAGTTATAGTCAATGCTGTAGCAATATAATGTATTGTGTAAGCTTTATAACTATGTAATGAAAAAAATTAGAAAAAATAAAATAAAATAAAAGGAGGAACACTTTAAGTATGCAACTGCCTCTAATTCCAAAGTGGTATTGTTTCAGAAGGACTGACCTCATGATTTCCTTTAACATGTATATCAATACATATGTCCTCAAAACAACTATGCTTCCCTCCCCCTGTAAAATATCACATACAGTGATATACTTATACTTTTTCCAAGGGCCTCGCCTAGACAGAATGAAGTGCCTAAACAAATGTGCTCAATTAACTTCACAGTGGGCAATTGGAAGTGTATACAGAAGTAAATAAAAGCAGAACTAAGTTGTCATGGCAGTTTTCATTGGGATTCTTTTTTTCTAAAGATGTGCAAAATGCTTGGTGCAGGGAACAGCTGACTATGGGTGGTCTATGCCTGAATGGAAACATACATGCTTCGGGAGTTTTGGCCCATGCAGAGAACAAAATGAAGTTGTTTTCATCCAGACACAAATGGCTTGATATTAGAGGCAGCGGGAGCAGAGGAAAAGCCAAGGACACTGATGGTGAAGGAGAGGCAGCAAAGAAAAACATAGGAAGAAGATCTGGGGACAGGCTGGCCCAGGGAACAACATCAGGGGTGGCAGTGCAGAGATGAGGAAGGGGTGGGCTCTGGAAAATAAGAGGGGTGGACAGGCTGGTGGGATATGCTGCACTGGGAGCCATAGAGGAGGGTAAGGCAACATGTACCAGCCTTGTCCTAGTCACTCCTCTGGGTTTTTTTGTAATGTGAAATCCAGAATAACTAAAACGTTGTTTTGTTCTACTAAATCACGGCTTATGAGGCTTCTAGTTTCTTTTCGCCCATCAAAAGGATTCTTTTTTTTGGCCTGCCACATACCAACTGATTGCTCTGCTTATTGCAGCTCACTTGTACTGTAACATTTCCCCCCCACTCCCCTCCCAATGAGTTAGGGTTACCTCTGCAAGTTTATATATCTGCACCATAATCACAGAGAGATCATATCAATGAATTATGTGTGAAGTGGGCAAAAACTTTTCAAACATGAGATTTTAAGCCTGGTGGCAGGCAAAAAAAAAAGGAATAAACATCCTTTATCTGAAACAGAACCTCTAGAATCGGATGGGCTTGAATCAAACCATTCTTTCCCTTTTGGGGGCATATTTATAATTATTTGTATGTATATATTTCCAATATTCTACTTTAACATACCCCCAAAGACTCTCTTATGTCAAAAGGTTATTTATACACAGCAGCAGCAACAAACCTTATAGTAAAAAAATAATAAAGTTGAAGGGAGATAAGTGGGATCTCCTTCCTTGCAAAGGATTCAGTCTACAATCCCTTGGTTTTCTTCAGTTATGTGTCCTTTTTTAAAAAAAAAATGCAGCATGTCCAGCCATTATAACTATGTTTACTTTGAACTGCTGCCAAAAGCAACTGAACCTGAAGTTCAAAGAGGCAGGAGCCTTTCCTTCTGACAAAAAGGAACTGACTCTCCTTTGGCAGTCACAGTAATCTTTACCAGACGATGCCACAACAAAGCAAGGGTTTGTCCTATACTTTCAAGAGATCAGTGACACATGCCAACTGTACATGTTTACCAGACAGGAAAAGGGCTTCTACCAGAGAAAACGGGAACCATTGAGATTTTAAGAGGCCATGGAATCTGCTTACATATAATGTGGCAAACTACCATGTTAAATTGCAGCAAAAAATATTTTAAAGCATTTTGGCTTTCCCATGATCGGTGACCACCTAAATTTGTTGGTACTATAGTTGCCAGAATTCCTGGATAGCCAAAGGCTAAGAATTGTTCATGCCAAAGTCCTAAACAAAACCTGGAAAGCAGTGCAGAGAAAGGGAGCATTCAAAACAAAAGGCAATAAGGGCAAAGAGATAAAGACAGAGAGGAGAATGCAACATTAGGGAAATATAAGTCCATGATAGAATTCTGTAAATAAAAACACCAGAGGGCTATTTTCCCTCTGCCTATAAGCTGCTTCCTCTTGGCTTTCCTCTTCTTCCCCATGCATGAGTGAACACTTCACTAGCAAGATAAACAAGCCAGGAATAAATAACACAAGAGACAAATCCAGCTGGTTCTGGAAGACTTCAAAGAAAGCCACATGACATGGAGCAATCAACGTTTTGCTTTTCAATTCTGCAGAGGAAGGAGGGCCACTTGTAGCTCTCTCCTAGCCCTTTGGTTGTTGAAGAGCAATCCCAATTCTATACAAGTAATCCTTGACTTACCATCTTTCATTTAGTTACCACTCAAAGTTACAACGGCACAGAAAAAAATAACTTATGAACACTTTTACAACCGTTGCAGCCTCCCCATGGTCATGTGATCAAAATTTGGATGCTTGGCAATTGATTCTTATTTATGACGGTGTCCCGGGGTCATGTGGATCCCCTTTTGCGACCTTCTGACAAGCAAAGTCATTGGGGAAGCCAGATTCATTTAACAACCATATTACTAATTTAACAACTGCAGTGACTCTCTTAACAACTTTGGCAAGAAAGATCATAAAAATGGGACAAAAATCACTTAACAACTATCTCGCTTAGCAACATAAATTTTGGGCTCAATTGTGGTTGTAAATCGAGGGCTATCTATACAGGAAGCTACGGAGGACAGCACAGTGAAACTTAACTGGGAAAGGTGACCCAACAAAAACATATGGAAGTGATACTATTGCTTTGGCTGACTTGGTTTCCAACCCTAAGAAAGTACATTGTGACTGGATAAGCAATGCTGAAACGACCTTCCCCAGTTGACACTGTTCAGATATCCTGAATTATGGCTCTCATGACTGGCATGACCAGTCTAGAAAGCACCAGGTTTTATTTGGATGCTTCATGTCCTGACAATAAAAAGATGCTGATGAAACAAGTGCTCTGCACCATGTGGTAATGAATATGGGATATGAATTGGTTCCCATGATTTGTCTCTATGAAGTTCTTTCTCTCCATAAATTTCCCAACATGAACTTTGAGCACATGGGATACTGATTCAAACAACGGCCATCTTGGCTCTTTTGTTTTTCATCACAGGGAAACCTTGATGTTTCTCCACTCCAGCCCATTAACTACTGCACAACAATGGTCTCACCGGATATAACTTCCAGGAGTAGCATGAGCTTCAGGCCATCTCTGAAATCTTCTTCTATGTTCTCAATCTGGGTGCCAGCCTTGCGGAGGTGAGAGTTACACCATGCTGTAAAAGTCTGGAAAGAGATAAAATGAGAAGAAAAGGGATTAATTCTTCCCCTAAGAGAAACTGAAAAGCTGCTGAAAAATATCCAGAGTATTGCAAAAACACTGCTGCTGTGTGATTTACTGAATTAATGTCAGAGTTTAATTAGATGCATTAGTTCTTCATGTTCTACTTCCTTAGCGCCCAGGAAATAATAGCGCAAACTTGGGGGGAGGGGTATTTTTTTGCTCCATAAGACACATCCCCCCCCCCAACAAAAAGTGGGTGGAAATGTCTGTGCGTCCGTGCCAGTCCTTTGGTGAATAGCAGCCAGGCCGCGGCAGCAGGGTCCATTTACAGTGCTGAACCCTGCCTCTTCTGTCTTTGTCACTGCCCGCCTCTTCTGTCTCTTTCCCACAGTGCAGGAGTCAATAGGCAGAGCTGGCACATGAGAGGACACCTATTTGTGATCCACTCAGGCTCTGCCTGATTTTTTCTTTCTTGTTTTCCTCCTTATGGTCAGGTGCGTCTTATAGTGCGAACAATACGGTAATTTTGCATGTCTGGGAGAGTGTAAGCTTTTGCAAAGAATGACTCTAGAGTTCATTTGCCATTTTCTCTGAATGGGCCCCCAGTTGTTGGAACAAGCTGTATTCTTGCATAAGGATTCCTGCCTTTACAGTTTCCACCTCAATCACAGAATCCACTCATTCCCCCAGTATTACACCAGGGTTATTTTAAGCCGGGGTTGCCAAATCCAACAAAGCCTCCAATGCCAAAAATGAGTAAATCTCAGTTTTGCAGGAACGATTTCTTTTTTATTTAGAATACAAAGTTTCCCCAGCCAAAGCCAGATGCTAAAGTAGGCTGGCAGTGCTGAATAAGTCTAAAACCAGATATTGATTGCTATTCTTTATAAATATACAAACTGAGTAGACTTTAGTACACTTTCAGGTTAAAATGAACCCTTGGCTATCCTCCAAACATTTTTCATCTCAACAGCATAATGTGGGGAGGCAGACAAGGAGAATTGTGTTACTGTTGCTGCTGTTCACAAGTAGGAGTCAAAAACCTTTGCTAATCATTGTAAATCCCTAAAGGGCTGTCAGTAGATTAAACTCAAATTTCTATCAACTGTTGAATAAAAAAAGTTAGTCCAGCAGGTAGTTTCCCCACCCCACCCCGCAACTTTCTTAATGACTGACCTCAAAAAAAACCAATCTGCTGTTTGCAACTTTGCCATTTAAAAAGCAACACCATAAAGCTGTCATGTCTCCAGTCCAATCTTTGCACGTTATCAACTAAATCCTTCATTAGTGGCTGTCAAATATAATATATGGAGTGCAACTAGGTAATTTGTTTAGCTCCCACATGAAAATGTTCTTTAGCAAATGCTTTTATTTGAGTTTTCAATCATTGTTCTCTGAGTTTACAGATTTATGGCATTGATAAGAGGAGATACAATTGAAAAAAAAAGAGTTTTTTATGTATACGTTGCTTTAGGGAACCAATTATAGTTTTCCTATAACTGCTAATTTGGGCAAAATGTTGCTGCACTATAGTTTGCATTGGAGGCCGGTCTAAAACTGCTTTATGTGTCACTTCCAGAATATGTCTATTTTTTGTGAAATTTCTGTTAACATTCTCAGTGACCTCCAAATATTATTTGTTCAAAAAAGCAAGATCTTTATACTGAACTCAAAATCACAGAAGCGGTGGTATCACATCAAATAAGAAATCAGTGTCAGAATTAATGATGATGAAGATGTCTGCTTGAAACAAGAAAAAGCATCATGAAGGGAAAGTGAACATTAAGATTGAATTGAACCAGCAATTGACAAGCAGGAGGATGAACAGACTAGAAGTATAATTTAAGTGTTTGTAACAGCATATTGAGATATATGGAGCAAGATTATTTTAGGACTTCTCCTCAGAAGACCAAAAGAAGAAAAAAACCTGGCTATAGAAAGCAAGATCTTTATCCTGAACTCAAAATCACAGAAGCAGTGGTATCACATCAAATAAGAAATCAGTGTCAGAATTAATGATGGCAGAAAGGGGGGCAAATTTGAATAGGTTTGTTTGCTATTATGTCCTGATATTTTTTTCAGCACAAAAGTGAAAAAATAACATTAAACAGACCTCATCGTTTATAGGATGAGAGCTGAAACAAAAAAGGCAGACTGTTGCCTTGTTCAACCTCAGCTGATAAACTGCAAATGACCAGGAAAGCATTGATTTTGGGAGTTACCAATACATTTTGGCACATACCAGTAGCAAATTTAAAAATACAAAATTCATAAATAGTGAGGATCAACTGCATCTATAAAAGTAAGGCCTCAGCTAGGTCCACTTCTAAGGTAAAAATCACTATAAGCCCAGAGTCCATAATATTGGAGCAATAACTTCTAATTCCTCTAGTATTATTATGTCCATACCACCTTTTTTTCCATTTAAATCAAATTAAATTAATACAAGCACCATGAAAAAAAACTTTATAGGGAATCTTTATATATAGTCTATATAGTTCTATACATATAAGCTGTTTCTAAATTTTGCACACATACAGAGACACACAGAGGTTTCCCAGAATTGTTCCCCAGAATCTGAAAGTCATAGATTCCCTATCTCCAGTGATGATAGGCAGGCAGGCAGGCAGACAGACCAACCAAAGATGCTTCTTTTCCTTTTCCCCAACAATTTTAGTTACTATATTTTACCCTATAATATTTGAAATACAGCCAGTAGAATTGTATATCCCATGGAAATTGCTATCTATAAAAACATATTTTGTAATCACAATACTGGTAATTTTATTTTAGGATTCCCTCGTAATAACTGTTAGGATGGAAAATAATGTTTTCATGGTTACTGAAATTTGGGTGAACATTTTCATTGGGCTAGTAATGGTTTTCCAAATATATTTTCTTTTGATAGGTTATATTAATTTCAGATTTTAATGCATAATTTAAATTAAGATTATCACAATGTATAAATCATTCCACACTAAATAGGATACATAAATGTCATATTTACTGATCATTCAATCAGTTTAGAACATAGTGGATTGAAAGACCATCCTGAACTATGGTTTAATTTCAGCTATGGACTACATACTTATCACTATTAATTCCTGCTTCAACTTATTCCCACAATTTCCTTCTTCCCTTTCCTTCCCTCCTTCTGCCTAGCAAGACTATAAAAGGATTCCAAAACAAATCTCACCCTAGGATTCCATGCCTGCAAAATCATTGGTAGTCTTGTCTTGCTTCCAGGTTTATATTTGTGTAGGCTGGCAGATGCTAACCTTTATCACATAAAACTATAACAAAAGTGTATTCTCTCTCCTCTCTCACACACATATAAACTGTTCTATGCACAGACAAAACGATTCTTGCTCCAAATACAAGAATCATGCCAGTTGTAAAAGCTTCTTGAATCAGCCAAATGATGCATGCCCAACTCAATAAAACACTCAACAGTTTTCTAAAATGAAATGGAGAATTGCCATTATATGACCATTCAATTGGGCTACAGGCAATATTATAAAATTTATTGCAGCAAGCCAATACATTAAGTTTAACATCTCATTTATAACACGTTGTCATCAGCCAGACAGTCATGTCTCTGCCAATTTAATCCCACTAGAAAGTTTTTTTTCCCTATCTGTGGAGTCAATCAGCAGTCCATCTATGTTCAATGTACTTCTAGAATGATAGTTCCTAGGCTACCAATTCATAAACTGTAAGCAACAATTTTATCTTGTCATCCAGAACTGATGGGAAAACACAGGATGATTACAAACTGAAGACAACAATCCCCGAACCACCATAAAATGTTGAAAATGAGGCAGAGGGATTGCTTGACAAAAGCCACAATAAATAGCATCTAAAGAGCAAGATACTGTTTTCTATTCATTACTAGCTAGCATTCCTTATGTTTCTTTTTAAACCCCTTGTGGGTTATATGAAGAAATGGAAAAGCTATCACTTTCAAAGGAGTTAACTGCTGAAGTTACTAAATTTCATTCACACCCTCTTCTTTTCGAATAATAATGCCATAGAGAAGCATTTCACAACCTGGCCACTGTCTCCACATCGGAAGATTTCAGCATCCAGAATTAATCACTAGCAAAGACATTCTGGAAATCCACATATCTAGAGGATGACTGAGCTAGTCTAGGCTGCCATATAAATTTAAATAATCTTCTGCAAACACACATTACATGCATATCAAAACAGAAACTGAAATTTTATTAACAGGTAAGAAATTCTGCCTGGCTGAATCCAATTTTAATCTGGTTTTAAACAACAAGCTGTCAATAGCATTTTTGTTTCAACAGCTGTAATTCCTAACTAGTTGAACTAGGAAGAGTAGGAAATCAATAAGTGTTGCCATGTTACTATGGAAGCGAGGTTATCTGTGTATGTGTAAATCAGGCAAGCCTGCTGAAAGATGCCAAACTGACATCCTTTAAAAACACCATTATGAACAAATAAAGTTGATAAGGCATATATAATCACCTGTGTTTCCTGGGGTTCTTGGAAACTCTGAGGAGTTTTCCAGGAAAAATAACAATTCAGACTGAGACATGAAACAGAGTAACTTTAGAATAGACATTGCCTTCCAATCTAACCCATCCAATAGTAACTTAAGGCAACAGGAGCATTGTTTTTCCTGTTTTTCACACTGATGAATTTCAACACTTGAGAACACAGAAAAAACAGATTGTTTTCCTTGCGCTCATCATTCATTACTCCCTGACTAAGCTAAAATTTAACCCAACATCCAATAATATCCAGAATGCTTATTCAGTTTTCCTGATTCACAATTTTTATTTTGAATCATATGCATTTCTTTTATTGAACAGCCATCTGTGGCTCAATTTTTAAAATGTCTAAATAAACCTGTCTCTGCACCTTTGCAGAAAAAGGTGTCAGTATATTAGGCTTCCAGGCAACGGAGTTCAAAAGGCAGGTTTATTTAGCCATGATAGTGCAGTCACTGGAATACTGTATTGCAGGCTAACTCTGCCCACTGCAAGGAATTTAATCCTGACTAGCTCAAGGTTGACTCAGCCTTCTATCCTTCCGAGGTCAGTAAAATAAGGACTCAGACTGTTGTTGGGGGCAATATGCTGACTCTGTAAACAGTTTATAAAGCACTATGAAGCAGTATATAAGCCTAAGTGCTATTGCTAAGGCTATCAAACCAATCAACAGATTTAAGGAGGTGTGAAAAGCCCATTAGGGTGATAGAATCAGATACAGAATAGTTCACATGTTTCTGCATAATCTTCCCATTCATTTCCTTAATGACCAAACAAACCATTTCAGACATTCATATATCCACTTAACATTGTGTGGAAGCCATGGGAGCTAGCAATACCCATACAGTCATAGACCAATGTGTCAGCAGCAGGGATGGGATTCTACTGGTTCAGCCAAACTGGTAGCTCTGAAGATCACGGGTAGCTCCGACGATCAGCTGCTGGGTCCATGCATTTGCCCTGGCTCCATACTGACCTTTATATCCTGCTTTTGATGCTCAACTGCATCGCGTGGCACAGCAAATTGCCACGCGTCAGCTCTTGAAGAGACAGGGAGAGTGCAGGAATGCAGGAGAAAGTCAGTAGGAATGCCTCTGCGCACGCACAAAGCACACCCACCAAGCTACGCCCACTGAACCAGTAGAATCCCACCCCTAGTCAGCAGTATGTCTGCAGTAGGAAAGCTCCTGAGTTCAGCCTATATCTGTTTTAAGGAGCCCCCACCAGCACACCAAAGATGTCCTCAGTGGGTGATAGCACAGGTTGGAAGTAACACAGAACCTTGTTCCATCTCAAAAAGTAGACCAATAGGTCATTTAAACTGGAGCACTTGAGTATCTCCTGCAAATGGTCTGCCATAGCTTTACTGAACCTGGTGCTAGATGTGCTAAGAATGAAGTTCACAGCAATCCTTCCATATTGATTGGTAATTCTGAAAATAGCAATTCCAAAACTAATGAAGATTTCCCTTCTCAAAGGAAATTGAGGGAGTTTAGATTCCTGGATTCAAAAGTTTTACTTATTATATAATGTATACTCCTCTTTCGTGCTTGTATGTTTCCAAGCAACAGTGTTGTTAGCTACCACAAAGCATCCAATTCTCCCTCATCCCCATATTAATTTCCCCAAAGGTAAATTAGATCTTAAACCAAACTCTGGGTGCCTTACAATCAAGAATAAAACAGTATAAATTAGTTCTATGAGCACTGTGCCACATGCCATCAAGACTAAGGTTTATATTATTCATCCTTACTTCTCCATGAGAACCTATGCTAATATTCATTACAGTATGTATAGTATATTAATACTGAATTCTATTTCTAAATCAAGGGTCTTCAAACATGACAGTTTTAAGACCTGTTGACTTCAATTCCAGAATTCCTCCTCCAGTCATGTTAGCTCAGGAATTCTGGGAGCTGAAGTCAAGAAGTCTTAAACTTGCCAAGTTTGAAGACCCTTGTTCTAAATGGTTGAACATTACTATCCCCTTTCAGCCACTGTAGAAGCATATATAAAAACAACAATCATTGGATCTCATAAACTTACCTGAGTATCAAAAGTAGCAGAGAAACCTGATAAAAGAGAATATGCTTTATGGGACCCCAGGACTATTGTTTTACATGAATCCAGATCTAGATTAGGAATTCAGAAAGAAATGGGGGAGCTTTAATCTTCTGCTCCCAATCCATCTGAAATTTAATCCTGAATTCAGAAACATGACTGAATTCAGCATCTAATGATACTGCAGGGAAAGATACTGTTGGCATATACTTAAAACTCCCAGAAAAAATACTGGAATAAAACAGAATCTGATAAGACTGCTTTGTACAGGTCCAGCCTATTTTCCTTTCTTCCACCATGATTTCCAAGCTCATCCATTTGAAATGAGACCCAAGACCAGTGGTGGTATCCTAGCGGTTCAGACCGGTTCAGCTGAACCAGTAGTAAAAAAAAAAAAGCTGACGATCAGCTGAGAGGAGGAAAAAAAATCCACGGACAATCAACTGAGAGGAAAAAGAAAGGCGCAGGATTGGCCCTCCAACTGGCCCCTGCGCTCTTCTCTTCTGTATCCTCTCAGCTGATTGGCGCTGCAGATCTCAGCTGGTGAGGGGGAAGCCGCGCGCCAGCGTTAGGCAAAGCACGCCCACCAAACCATGCCCACCGAACTGGTGGTAAAACAATTTGAATCCCACCACTGCCCAAGACATCTATACAACATGGCCAAACTCCATAGCTGTACAAAGGCTACCCCTCACTATGGTAACAGTGCAGGTCTCATAAGTCCTGCAATTACTTTCATCTGATTTTCCCTGCATTTCACTGGCTTGAAACATTATTGCTTTGAAGCCACTGTTTATCTCAATTGGGTATTCAAGGCAGAGGTTTTGCAATTATATAAAAGGCCACTAATATTTCACTTTATCTATGCAAGTCCAACAAGAATTACAAGGGCAAAGTAAGTGTCTACTTGAGCGCCCACAATTTCTATTGGAATCATTGCCAATTCATTCTCAGCTCACTTACGCTTCTAAAAAGTAAGTCATCCCTCTTACAACATTCTAGAAAGCATTGGCGGATGTATGACACAGTCAAGTGAGAAAATGTCAGCTGTGCCTCCATTCAAAATCCAAGAAAGAAATCCTCAGACTCCATTAAAATAGAGAAAACTACTTTTACTGGATTTTAAGTGATAGCAACAAAAGGAAAGCAAGATCTGAGGCAAATAGGCATGGAAATTACATATTGAAAGTCATCCCAAGTTCCCTCCCCCAGGAATCCAGACTGGACATCCAATCTGAGGGGCGTATAATGTTATGTGGGGTACATTTTCAAGATGGTTTCTCTCACATCTGGTACGCCAAGACGATTGACCTTGGCTTAGAAGAGATAAGTGTATGCAGTCATGGTGCAGTTCACACAGAAATGTCTTCGCACTCCCGCATCCCTCCCCCCAATACCAAATTACCCCTCCCCCCATTTCTATGGCAGCTGACAAGAGTCAAGTGGCAAAAGATGTCAGTTAAACTTCTTGAAGGCTGACACAAAATCTGTTCCAGGCTATGACTAGTATGGTAACAATGAAGGAACGAAATATGGAACTTTCAGCAGTGAAAATCATCTAAGGAAGTCGGAGAAAACTTATCTAGTTAACAAAAAGTTGGCATCAACCTTCTTAAGATAAGCAACACCATAATAGCTCTCTGACATTGCTAAAGTCACAGTGTGGCTTAACGTTCTGCAGAAGTCCTTCAGCTCCTTTTAAGGCTGCCTTGACCCCATAAGCACCTAATCAATTCCCATTTTCTTTTACCACATTAGTCCAATATCCTTTAGGTTGGTATTGCTCAAGGGAGGGTCAGTAGATAATCCTATCAAAACATATCACACTACCTTTGATCTTATCTCCTGCGATAGCTTGCCAAGGTCCTGCATCTGGTAAATCATTCACAGCCATCAATGCAATAATTTGTGCATTTAATGTGTTTTATTTATAACATCACATCTCAGAACATATTTCTCCTTCCCGCAGGCTTTTCCTTACGAAAAAAGCAAGGTTTGATTTAATGGCTAGAATGTAAACAACTTTGCTCAAAAATACCCTTTGTTGAGATTATATCTATATTCAGCAGATTTGTTTAAACTGAAGTAAGACTTTCTCATAAACCTATCCCTTTACTTCAAAGGCTGTTGCTATAAGATGAAACCTATTGCCTTCCAGTTTGAGTTCCTTCAGCGACAGACAGAAATCCGCGATCGTGCATGGTTTCGGTCTGGGCTCGCCGCTGGAGTGCCCCAAGCCGGCTGGTTTCGGGGCCAAGCCATCCCGTAGAGGCGGTGAAGAGGGGGGAGACTGCCAGCAGGGTTGAGGAGAGCCACATCTCTCCTCCTCAGCTAGCCATTACTCCCTTTCCCGAAGACGGTTGCAGCGGTGGTCGGAAAGCATGAAATTGAATTTGTGTCTGTATAATTTTGTGTCATAATTTTAAATCCCGTGGACCAGAGACCCTGGGAAAATCCCCAAAAAGGTCTGCAGAAAAGTTCCCTGTTTTCCTACTGATTGATTATTCTTTATTTGGGATCGCAGGATACCATCTCTAGCTCCGTTCTCAGGAGGAGGGAGGGAGGGATGGAGAGAGACAGACAGACAGACAGACAGACAGACAGACAGACACACACACACACACACACACACTTTTGGCTTCATGCAAGGAAAGCAGCAGAAGCCTTTCTCTCCCCAAACTCCACTAGAAATGAGTCTTTGTGAGACCTGTCTCACTGGCGCAGCCTCTTGGAGCAGGATGTCTTGCAGGTCCCAAAGACTCATTTCTGGCGGAGTTTTGGGGAGAGAAAGAAAGACTTTTGCTGCTTTCCTTGCATGCAGCCAAAAGCAGAAGTAGAAAGAAGCAGAAAGAAGTAGCCCGGTGGCTAGGCCAGGCACGTGGGATGAGAGGGGCAAGTCCCCCCCTCCACCCTTTCCCCCCTCCCCTCCCTACGTGTTGTTCGCAATGCAAGCGACACAAGCCTTGTGTTCCCACAGGCCATGTGGGTAGCACAGCCTTGTGTTCCCATGCAGCCTGGATTAATTGCTTTGGGGGATGTTTTGGGAGTGACATTTCTCTGCGGACTACCAGAATTTTCTCGTGGACCACCAGTGGCCCCTGGCCCACTGGTTGGCAACCACTGTTCTATTACACATCGCAGAGAGAAGAAGGTCAGCAGTTTCAGATTTCACATCTGTATTCATCTCATATTGTAACCGCGCAGTGGTGGGATTCAAATTTTTTTACCACCAGTTCAGTGGGTGTGGCCTGGTGGATGTGCTTTGCATGTGTGCACACACTTTGCCAAATGTGCACTTTGTGCAGGCGCAGAGGCGTTCCAACTGACCTCCTGCAAGCCTGCACTCTCCCGGTTGCTTCAGCAGCTGCCGCGCAATACTCTGCTGTACCGTGCAAAGCAGCTGCACTTCAAAAGCAGAGGATAAAGGTGAGTATCAGAGCCCGGGAGGGTGGGTGGGCCCAACAGCAGAGCAGCAGAGAGAAGCAGTTCAGTCTCTGCTGCTCATTGGTGCTACGGGCTCGGCAGAACCAGTCCGAACCGGTAGAATACCACCACTGTATCCATGACTTAGTTATAAAAGCATGATATATAATTAAAATGTAGGGAGTACTATCATTGTTTTCTAAGAACTGTAATAAGTTTTCGCTAAGTAACATGATAACCAGTGCAGGTAGTCCTCGGCTTACAATTCATTTAGTGACTGTTCAAAGTTACAACGGCACTGAAAAAAAAGGGACTGATGATTGTTGCAGCATCCCCGTGGTCACATGATCAAAATTCAAATGCTTGGCCACTGGGTTCATATTTATGATGGTCACAGTGTCCTTGGGTCATGTGATCCCCTTTTGCCACCTTCTGACAAGCAAAAGCCAACCGGGAAGGCCAGATTCTCTTAACAACTGTGTTACTAACGTAACAAATGTAATGATTCACTTAACAACTGTGGCAAGAACGGTCATAAAATGGGGCAAACCTCACTTAACAAATGTTTCGCTTAGCAGTATAAATTTTGGGCTCAGTTGTGGTCGTAAGAAGAGGACTACCTGTATTATTACTGAAGCACTAACTGCAGCAGAAAGAGACATATTGAAATTATAATTCACTTGAGCCCTTCAATGATGCTTGCAATCTAAATGTCGAAGCAGCAATCACACAAATACCACAATGTTTAAAAAGCCAAACAAGCATTCTCGTCTCCTTACTGCTTTAAAAGTGAATTCCAGTTTTAAATGACCTTTACATCTGTTCTTTCAGTTTTCTCTTTATGGTCTCTCAATGCCGTCTCTCCATTAAAATCCCTCCTTTCCCCTATTAGATCCAGATTCCTAACTACTTAATCTAAGCTACCATATTTAAGAAAGTGATTTAACCATCAAGGGAAAATGGTAATTGAAGGCCGATTCCACAACTTTTATGAAAAACACTAATAGCTGGGAAGCAGATTTGGTCTAGTTATGTTCAAGCCTATCCTTAAATACAACCATAAGGTCCCCTGTCCCCCCACCCTGCACACACACAATATTAAGCCACTATTGCAACTATTGGCATCCACTGAGGTTGTCAGGAAAGGTAAAGTCCATGACCAAAAGAATGAAATCTTGTCCATTTTTCCATGCATTCTGTGATGAATGTAAAAGACAGTAGGGCTGCAGTCAGGTGTCACAATTGCCATCTTGACTTCGTTGACACTGCCTCCATGAATGCCCCTGCCTACAAGCGTGATGTTGTTTTGATCTACAATGGCCGGGTTATTATTATTTTTTAACTGCAGATAGTCCTCGACTTAACAACAGTTCATTTAGTGAACGTTCGAAGTTACAACAGAACTGAAAAAAGTGACTTATGACCATTTGTCACACTTATGACCATTGCGGTATCTCCATAATCATGTAATCAAAAATTCAGATGCTCGGCAACTGACTCATATTTTAAACAGTTGCACTGTCTCCAACTGATTCACATTTATGACAGTTTCTCCTGGTGTTATGTGATCCCTTTTTGTGACCTTTTGACAAGCAAAGTCAATGGGGAAGGCAGACTCATTTTACAACCATGTTGCTAATTTAACCACTACAATGATTCACTTAACAACTCTGGCAAGAAAGTTTGTAAAATGGGGCAAAACTCACTTAACAAACGTCTCACTTAACAACATACATTTTGGGCTCAATTGTGGTCGTAACTCGAGGACCGTTTTTCTTTGCAGAGTAACTGGACTGCAGTTCCAGTTTCATGAAACCAAGATCCAAGAACTTGAATGCGCCTCCCAGATGATTTTTGGCCCCTTTGAGGCCATTTTTGCCCTCCTGGAGGCTCGAGGGAAGTCTCTGCAGCCTTGGGAGGCCGAAAAACTGGCCTTCCAGAAATACCGGAAGTGCTGAAACGGGCCTGTTTTCAGCCTCCTGAGGCTGCAAAAACGGCCTCAAGCGGGCCGAAAATCAGCTGGGAAGCACACATATGCATAGTGCAGGTAAGGGGGCAGGGGGTGTTGCACATGCATGCACAGGGGGGCAGGGTGCACTGCACGTGGGTGCTGGCACACACACGAATGTGCGATCACGTGCACACGCACTTTCGGCGACACCACAACAAAAAGATTCACCTTCACTGGCTTATATGCTGTGTCCTGGATAGAAGGAAGTAAACTAGCAATAATCTTTTTTGCCATCCTCACCACTCTCTGCACCACGTTCCTGTCCGAAGCAGTAATGCTTCCAAACCAGACAGTAATACCATATGACAGGATGCTCTCGATCGTCCCTCTGCAGAAAGTGGTAAGGACAGGGGGAGGAAGGTATATACTTTTCTCATGAGACGCAGAAAATGCAGGCGCTGTTTTGCCCACTTCACTAGTGAGACCACAGTTGAGTGACCAAGGTAGCCTACTTGCTAACTGCACACCCAGAAACTTGATGATGCTAACCATTCTCCACAGAAAAATTATCTATGTGTTCAAAGCAGGGACCTATATAAAAGCAAGATAAGGCAGTCAAACGTTTGTCTCCTGCTGTTTCTACATAGAAATCTAGAAGCTTTGTCTTTTTTTTATTGAGGGCTGCCTGCAACTGTTCGCTGTTTTAATCACTGTTATTCCAATCAGAGTGGGAAGTAATTTCCATATGTAATACAGCAGTGCGCTCTCTCTCTCTCTCTCTCTCTCTCTCTCTCTCTCTCTCTCTCTCTCTCTCTGCATTTATTTGGAAACTGAATGTCACTGAAGACAGCTGTGAAAATAACTTTTATAGAGTTACTTTTAATGGGGCTTAAAAATTCAGGTGACTACAAATGAGCAGCTAAGAAAATCAATCAGTCATTCAATAAATCTGGTACCATCCACTGGTTAGTTGTTTGGATTCTTGCTGTATCTGTCAGCTCTAACTAAACTATTTTCACTACAGGCAGCAAAGACACTGGATGATAATTTGGTATCTAACATTTACTGATAGGACTGCTTCTTGTGGGTCATCTTTATTTTGTCAACATTTGTAACCAATAGCTAATTAACTTGTAAATTAAAGTTGGTAATCTTATCTTTTTAAAGTTATGTAATGTTTCTACATTTCTAAAATATCTTCTGACAGATTAAAGACTAATATTTATTATGAAATGATATTTTCTTGGGTTCTAATCCACTGCATTTAACACTCTATTTTAGTATTCAAATTATCTGAAACTTATTTATCTTATCTTGGAAAATATATTCTTTTCAAAAATATTTTATTAACTTTGAACTCTGTGTATTGTGTTTATATGTGTGTATTCTATTCTCTAAGGTTTTTTCCATCCAAATTATTCTTCTATTTTAATTCTACAGTTGACCAAGGGTATTCAAGTTGTACCTGTAGCTCAGAGTTGAACCAGATGTTCTCTGAGGTTGTTTGTTTGCTTGCAGATGTTTTATTATCTTACTAGGTAGCATCATCAATGTGAACGAGTGTGACAAACCTCTGAAATGTTTACAAGCAAACAATAAAGCTCAGAAAGCACCAAGAACATGTTTTTACTAACAGTGGCAGTGCCCCAAGAGCCGTGTTGGCGAACCTATGCCACGTGTGCCAGAAGTGGCATGCAGAACCATTTTCCCTGGCACGTGAGAGGTTACCCAGAAGAGCCCCACTGTGCATGCGCATGCATGCCACTACTCGACAGCAGATTGTCAGGTATCTGGTACGTGTGCGCAAGGGGTGGAGGGTGTGTGTGCAGAAGGTGTGCGCGCATGTGCAGACACACACAGAGAGAATCACACATGCATGCGCAGATGCACTGCATGCAAGGGGAGAATCACGCACAGACGCAGATGCAAGGCGTGTGAGGGGGGGATCACGCGTGCATGCGCAGATGCATGGTACGCAAGGGGGTGCGCGCACATGTTACAGGGGCATGGGGGGGGGGGGCCAGCACGCATTGCCTTCTGGCTGCTGGCACGCAAGCACACGCAAGTGAGTGCACAATTATCGGCACGGTAGCCAAAAAAGTTTACCCACCACTGCCCTAGAGGAAGATATACAAAACCAATCTATTCTGATTTCTCACTGAGTGATTTCTATGAAAGTAGTCTAATAACAAATTTGCAAGGAAGAAAAAAGTAGCATTGGGAAATAAATATAAGGTCATATTCAGATATTATGATAAGCCACAATGATAAAAAAAAAATCCCCAATCCTGATTTATACATGAGTCATTATGGTTTTGCTTTGCTAGTAGCCATAATATCTTGACAGCATCTTCAACTTCTTTACCTTTGTGCGTACCCCAGTAATTCTGGCAAAATTCTCACCTAATAAGCAGAGATTAAGGGGAAATGAATTCTGGCTTCTTAGTAAGAAAATCAGGTAGAGTTCCATATTTCCATTTAACACCAATGCTAATAAGTCATGATGTAAGTCAAACTGTTTTACAGCTTGGGCATAACGTCCAAACACAGCCTGTGATAAATGTGGCATATATTGCTCCCTGCAATATACTGTTCCACATAGCTATCTAATTTTAAGGCCAGCCATAATGTTCATTGCTTCTTACAGCTAAGTGCTGCTTTTGTGTAGTTGCTAAGAGACTCTTTTTGATCCAAACATTGCTTTTAGGAGGTAACAGTACCTCCTAAGCAGCAGCCAGGAGCTATTGCAGCAACAAACTAGGAACTCACTGCTTGTCATTCCTCAAAACTGGAGTTAAATGCTACTTAACATATTGCCATAATTAAAGACTGGCTGAGCTAGTATTCTAACTGCTGGAATAGTATTTTCTCCTTATCTTAAAAGCGCAAGGAAACTAAACATTACCATCACTTTAACATGTAACAATGAACCATAAGACATTTAAGTCAATAAACATGACCTACTTCACAATTGTACAAATTCATTAAATTGGGGAAGGGGATACATAGAACACTGATCTACTGTAATGTTTGCCCAGCTATCAGGACTGGAATTAAACATCCTATCCATCTGGAAGGTGATGGGGTCAGGAATGGGGTTGTTAATTATCTCTTCTTCAAAGTTGGGTTACTTTGATATTCATTTGTTTTTGCGGTCAATTCTGAAAGCATATTTTTAGATAGATATTATATGCAGGGAAAAGGCCATTTCTTGTTCAAATTATACAGTTTAAAAAAAATTAACAGAAAGATACAGCTTTTACTTCAGAAATCTATTATTGTATCAATATGATGGAGAAAGGACACATTTTATAAAAATAAGATTTTTGAGGAATTCTTATTTGCTTGTTTTTATAACCTACAACGCCACTGACAAAATAATGTCATGTGCTTCATAAAGTTTCAATGCAAAGATTGCCTCTTTGTATTTGAGTCACAAGTACAAATGTAAATCACTTGTACATAATTGACACAAGGACATTAAGTCATGAGACATGCACTGTGATGTCAAGATGGGTGTTGGGACATTTGTTCAGCTTTGAAAAAAAACAGTGTAGCTCAGTTTTGCATCTATACTTGCCAAATTACTGTGTTCATAGCTAAGAGCTGCCTGAGAATTTTAGGAGCTTCTATACTGAATATCAGGTTGACATCAAGTTGGGAAATATTACTGTAAACCAACCTACATCTTCAGAGCAGATGAATAGTAGATAAAGCTAAAAATATACCCATAATCTGTTTCAATAATGATAGCCTCTGAGTGATAATTGCTGAGTGGGATAAAATTACTTAAAAACTTATGCCAAGGAAAGTGACTTATAGGAGGGTAAAGATTTTATGGCAGTCAGGAAATAAAATGAAAGGGTGCCAAAAGCACAAAAGGAAAGGAAGAGTTCCAACGACAGCATATTATAGTGGAGTGATATATTCTTCACTTCATTAACCAATTTGGTGTAGTGGTTAAGGTGCTGGTCTAGACACCAGAAGTCTGTGAGTTTTGGTCCCGCCTTCGGCAGGAAAACTAGCTGGGTGCCTTGGAGCCGGTCACTCTCTCTTAGTCCAGTTTACCTCACTAGGGTTGTTACTGAGGGGAAAATGGGAAGAGGAAGGGATGTTATGTTTGCTTGCTGTGTTGAATAAAAATAAAAGAAGCCAAACTGTTTTAAAAAAAATCTAATAAGTAATAAAACAGTACACATCGACTGCCCAATTGGAGTTATTTTTTCCCCACATGCACTGTAAAATGTTATGCCCTGAACATTTCAAGAGGAGAGAAATGAACATCTCAATTATGTTTAAGTGCAGATGTACGAATGGAGAAACTTTCAACAACAAAATAATGAAAAGAGCTGGGTTCCAATGAACCCAGTAACGTTTTGCTATGACATGAAAAGAAATAATAACCATACAGGAATGTGAGTTGCAACAGACTGCCACAGAATGATATTGCTTAGTAGAATGAATTCTTTATTCTTTTGCAATCTTCTGCAAAATTGAATCTAGAGATTTGGAGAACGCTCCAGAAGACATTTGAATGTGTTTACAGAAGAAGCGGCAGGACTGAACAGAAAGTGGATTTAGAATTTGTATACGAGTTACAAACTACAGCTAATTTAAACCTGCTGAGGCCAGTACCCTGTAAGTCAGTGATTTCAAGACCACAGAACACCACTGACCATATATCATTATTCATTATTTTTAAAGGAGTTGGAATAAAAGGAATATTGAAATAAAATGGGTGTTAATAATAGTGTTTATTTGCCCTTGCAACAAATGCATTGATTGTCAATCTTCATGGAATGCATGACCCTGAATATGATGGCATATTTTATCAGTGAAACATTTGTCTTAGATTTGGCACAACATACAAGAAAAGCTCCATCAAGCTTCTTTTTATTCTTATTTATTTATTTGAATTTGAATTTGTACAGCCACCCATCTCACATGTGTAACTCTGGGCAGCTCACAACAATTAAAAACAATAGTGAAAACAGTAGAAAATGTAAATAAAAACTATACAGCCAGACACATGGTTAAAAAGTCAGTTAAACACAAAATATAATCACAGTCAACAGATAAACACAATTAATTCAGGATAACTATTAAAGAGGCTCACCACTCCCTCTGGATATCTTCCTTTCCCTCAGGCCTGCCAAACTAGGACAGCCTTTTCTGGCATTGCCTTCTTCTTGGCACTCACCATAACCTAACAACAATAATAATAGATTCCCAGCAGATGAGATTATGTATAGTGGGTAGGACCCTCTCCTCCCAATATTCAAGTTGTTTGGGAAACATTGATGTTCATATGTTCACTGATGAACATAGATTAAAAATCGTTGGTGTAAATGATTTGTGAGTCTTAAATATGCTACATGACTAATAAATGATTTAGAAACTTTTTTTTATTAATTGATTTCATAACCTTAAATGTCAGCTAGTGCTAAATATGACTTTCTTTTCTTTGATCTGCAAATTTTTGTAATAATTTAGAAATTGGATGGAATTTCTTAATAAGATTTTTGCTATACATAGATAGTTTAGGACATATTCTTTTTGTAGAGTAATATTAGGTTGCTAAACATGTGTTCTGAAAACAATTAAGTTGCAAAATTGCAAAGCTACAGTAGCACTGTATTTATTATTTTCCACCATCTAAATTAAGATATTTTCCAGGCTTCATTGGAAAGAAGCATCATATATGTCTCTTTTTTTTTTTTGGGGGGATAATCAAATCCATCCTCATGGTTTTTTTAAAAAATAAAGCCAGTGTAAAAAAGAATAAATGTAATTCCAGAGTACATGTTTTAATGAAATGATTTATGCTGCACCCACTTTGGTTGAAAGGATTTTGGATTTTCCAACTATGTATATTTATACATATACACACATATGTATATACACACACACGTACACACAAGAATATGTATATATATGCATACATTCACACACAAACACACACACACTTCCATCATTAATCCCTCCAATCTTCTAGGTATAACCTTTGGGCTTGATTAGCAATAATGCAGCATTGCATTTACCTAAAAGATAAATTTAACATAACGCACAGTAGGAGAAGTTTACAATTAGAAGAAAGGAATTTGAATTGCAGGATCTAAAATCAGAATCATAACTTTTATAAGATAAAAGCTGAAATCTGCAAGGAAATTGCCGAATGCTATATAGTCAATTCCACTCTTATTCTGTCTTTGGACAAAGTGATGGTCATGCTGCTGGGCTAGGATAAAGCCCCTCCCCCTCCAAGGGAAGCTTATTGGATTAGCCATTCTCTCACAACCCAGCTGAACTGACTTAACAGTATTGTAGCTGTGGGGAAAAACTGGAGGAAAGAGAGAGCTATGTACGCTATCTGAGTCCTGGGGAAAGGGCGGGATAACAATTTAATTACCTACCTACTTACCTAATAAAAACAAGACTGAATAAGCAGTGTTGCACAAGCCATAATCTAACTTGGCAACAAAAGCTATAGTTCTGAATACTATTTTTTATTTGTTAAATTTATAAAGCCAGCTTACTCACCATTGCCTCTGGACAGCTTATAGATAAGAACAATTTAAAAGAAGAAACAAAAACAATAAAAACCCAAGGCTTGAGGAAAGAGAAATTCCCCTATACCATTATTATTGGGTTCAAGTGCCATCACCAACTTATAGATTGTGGAAAATGGGAAGACACACTTCCCGGGTCCTCCTGATAGGACCTGGAGAATGTCAAATGAATCTTACAAGATGGGCAGAACAAAATAGGATGGGTCCACTAATACTCAGGTCCTATATCTCGGGTGTCAAACTCAATTGCATCACGTGACGTATCGTGATGGGGTTTTTTGCCTTTGCGGAGCCGGGGTGGGCATGGCCTGTGCATGATGCATCTGGTCCACCGACCGCCAGTTTGACACCCTGCCCTATATCATGAAAGGTTTTAAAGATGACCACCAGCAGCTTAAACTGTACCTACAAGCCCAGGAATAACCAATACAGCGCACAAAGAAGACTCAAAATGAAATGTAGCCATAACTATCTGCAGTATTACATTTTGGGGCAGCGCTAGCTTCGAAGTAGTCTTTAAGGACAGCACCAGGTAAAGTGAATTGCAGCATGCCAAGTTTTGATGCAATTAAAACACTGAGTATCTGTGAGAAAGCCCCACCACCAATTCAGGATTGTTGGGAGCAATATGCTGACTCTGTAAACCACTTTGAGAGGGCTGTAAAGCACTATAAAGCGGTATATAAGTCTAAGTGCTATTGCTATTACGTGCAACTGGTGATAAAATGAATCTGGAATTAAAGTCCCTAGTTCTATGCACAGCTACCACTTGTTCTTTTAAAAGCAGCAGTGAGTCCAAGAGCAGCTGCCCCACCCCCTAAAAATTGCATAGTAGTTCTGTCTGGGTAAGCGCAAACCCGTATAAAATTAAAACAGGAAATGGACGCTCCCTGAACCCAGAGCCATTCTGTCTTGCTATGTTTGAGTTTAAATTTGTTCCACCCATCCAGATCTCAATAGTTTCCAGGCACTACAACCCTAATATTATTACTTGACCAGCCTGGGGTTGAGACACACAACCTGGCATCACTGATATATCGATGATGCCTGACCTTGTGCTGTCAATCAAATAACATCTAGCAGTTTCATGCAGATATTAAACAGGAGAAGTGAGAGCACTGAGCTCCAAGGAACCCCACAGTGCAGGGACCTTCGTTACTGGGACCAACCCTGGAGAAAGGAAAGGAATTACCATAGCACTTTGCCAACTTTTGCATCACACAGAGCCAACCCAGAAGGATATTATCATCAATAGTAAAGGAGGCCACTGAGAATGAAGACCAAGACAGTTGCATCATTCTAATCCTGGTTGCACCAAAATTAATCTCCAAACATGCTATTCAGACTGAAATGGAAATTCATATTAGTTTTGTGGTGTCCTCAAATTCTAAGGGCATCAGGCTTTCATTTACAGTGGAATAAAAACACTCTTTGCTGAAACAGGCATTTCTAATCAAAATCAGATTCTGACAAATTGTTTTTCAACTATAGTCTGTACTCTATTTAAAATCAAAAGTTCTCTTACCACAGTTAGATTTGGAATCAAAGATTTTGCAGTTTGTCTTTCAGCATTCTGCAAAGAGACTGAATGTGGATATATGTTTCAAGTTTAAAGTTTTGTTCAGTCCTTTTTCAAAATTTTCTAGAATGTTTTTTTTAATTTATCAACCTTGCCAATTTCACCGTTGTTTTAACATAGGTTCCAAAAGCAGGAGACTTTCTATATTTTTACTATGAATCCTGAAAATAAATAAATGGAACATTTAGTATCCATCATAAATCAGAGTTTACAAGAATATACAATTATCAGGGAGTACAATCTGTATTAGCACTTTTTTTTAAAAAAAAGAAGCAACTTGTTGACAGGTGAAAAATTCAAATAATCCAATATGTTGTCTCCACAATGAGATTTTCTCCATGGTCTAGCAGAAGAGCATTGCTCTTGTTCATGGAGCATTTGATTTAATGCAACAGGAATTAGCCAATGAATCAATTTTTAATCAATATTTTTGTGAGATAATGTGTCAGGATTCTGGCAGTTACTCCAATTAAATCTTGAGTCTCCCAAAACTTCAAAGGATTTATTAGAAGTCAACATGTCAGCATGACCTGGGCATAGCTGACTCTGATATACGTAATTCACTGTCACCCTTGACCCTACTTGACCCCTCTGGGTGTAGGATAATTCTTGACATAAGAAAGTTATCAAATGGATTCTGTATAGCTTGAAGTTGAGCTGATCCACTCTTCCCCATGCAAGTGACCTCCAGAGTTATTGATATTGCCCCTCCTCCCCAAATTCTGGGAAAAGTTGTAGTCCAAAGGATAAGACTCCCTCTGAAGAAGGTCTGCAGAGCACAAGTGTCAAACTCGCGGCATCACATTGCCATCATGTGATGTTTTGTGTCTTTTTTATCCTCCACAGAGCTGGGGTGGGCGTGGCCTATGCATGATGCATCCAGCCCACAGGCTGCCAATTTGACACCCCTGCTCAGAGGAACAGCAAAAGAAAAAAGATCTCATCTCAGAAACATTTTAGGCCAAGGGTCTCCAACCTTAGCAACTTTAAGACTTGTGGACTTAAACTCCTAGAATTCCTCAGCCAGTCTTAAAGTTGCTAAGGTTGGAGATCCTTGATTTGGGCCATAAATGCAAAAAGATATTTTTACTGCTCAAATCATTTCAGTCTGAATAGTCCACATCTCCTTCATCTTTGTGAATCACTTCTGCTTACCTCCCTCCTATTTACCATGCATAAAAACAAGGCTTAGTCACCAGGGTGCTTGCAATCTAATGAATCTGTCTGCAGGATATATTTCCTATAACTCAGGGGTATCAAACCCGCGGGCCAGATGTGTCACGTGCTGGCCCTGCTCCCACCCAGTTTAGCGAAGGGGGGGAAGTCCCGATACGTCACCTGATGCCGCCGTGACAATGTGAGTTTGACACCGCTGCTATAACTTATCTCAGTACTGGCAAAATGGGACACTTTCACCAAAAGCACTGGTTGGTACTAGCTTCTATTTATATAATTTTTGTGACATGAAGAACAATAAACTATGCAAGGTTTATTAAACTATGCAAGGTTCATTCGTAAGATGGGGACTTTAAATTGCCTTATTTAAGGTTGCTTGCTCCACTCTGTGCCACAACAGTAATGACAATTGTAGAATTTAAAAAAAAAACACCAACAAAACAATATGCTATTATTTGGAAAACAATGTTTTTTCATACTTTCACTTCAGTTTAATTAAGTTATATGTTACTTCTTCTTAAAATGCCCTACTATAGTTACAGATTTCATCAACTCTTCTTTATAGTAAATTCCAAGCAGTGAATGGGTAAAGTACAACATAATTTTGACTTTATAGCGTTATGGCTGTTTTGGTTTTTTTTTAAGTGCCTGGTGCAGAGACCAGAATGACATGCTTAAAGAATATAAAATCTCCCAAGTGGAGACACTCAAACTAATTAGGAATCCCAAGAATTAAAAGAATGAAAGCAAGGGGGAAATGTCCCTGTTAACTATCAGAGGAAAATCAATCCTTGTCTCTAAAACTGTGAAGGTGTAACAGAATGATGTTTTCACATATAATTCTTGATTAATCTATTGAATCTGCCAGCAGTGCCTAAGACTGGAAACAAAATGCTGTAACGGTTAAACATTGGCATAGTTAACACATCTATAACCACATTTAAATATAGGCAATTGCAAACTGAATACATCCAAATGGTTTCAGCCTTGCTTTACACCATTTGGCTTTGTAAGGAGAGCTTTAGTCATAGTAAATATTCTCAGGAATGTATGTGAAATTGCCTCTTCAGCTAACCTTTTTAGGCCTTAAACTGAGCCAGATGCTTTAATGGTTAAAATGATAGACCTGGAACAGGAAAAATGGGCGTTGGTAGAAGTTACCGTGAACGCCCTTTCTATCTATGCTGCGAGAGAGCCCAGGATGGGTTGACTCCTTCCTATGATGTCATAGCTGAGTCTGTACTAAGATATAAAAGCCAGCCCCCGGGAGAGACCCCAGATTTGCCGAAGATACTTGACAGACTGAAAAGTGTCTCTGAAAGCCCAAAATAAATACAGAAATATGTCTTACCCTCTCCGGACGAATCAAGGGAGGGGCTGGGCTCTCTCGCAGCATAGATAGAAAGGGCGTTCACGGTAACTTCTACCAACGCCCATTCTCCTCCATGCTGCATCGAGAGCCCAGGATGGGACATACCAAAGCTTGCATGTCCACGGGCGGGTCCTCGTCTGGCTCATCACACCAACTGTAGAACCAGTCATTGAAGCACCCGTCTGCCGAAGACTGCAGTCGCCGAGGCAAAAGCATCCAGACGGTAGTGTCTGATGAAAGGAGACGGGGATGTCCACGTGGCCGCACGACAAATCTCCTCCAAGGATGCTTGGGTCGCCCAGGCAGCAGAAGTGGCCATGCTTCTGGTAGAGTGTGCCGTCAGACCTCGGGGAACCAGAAGGGCCGCAGCTTTGTAGGCCTGCTCAATGCAAGACCTGACCCACCTGCTAATAGTAGAAGAGGCCTTGCGCCCCAAGTGAGAAGGGAAAAAGGAAACAAACATGGCTTCCGACTTCCTGAAGGAGGAAGTGCGCTTAATGTATATTCTAAAAGCCCTTCTTACGTCTAGCATGTGCCACTGCCGCTCTAAGTCATGGTGCGGGAGAGGACAGAAGTCAGGCAAAACAATGTCCTGGGACCTGTGAAACCAGGTGTTAACCTTCGGAATAAATGAGGGGTCCAGACGAAGAACAACCCTATCATCGTGAAAGGAACAAAGGTCCTGTCTGATGGAAAGAGCAGCAAGCTCGGAAACCTTCCTGGCAGAAGTGATGGCCACAAGGAACACTACCTTCAGAGTCAGGAAACGGAGAGACACTGTTCTAAGGGGTTCAAAGGGGGGCTTTGTAAGGGCATTAAGGACCAAATGAAGGTCCCAGGAAGGATACCTGTGAACCACCGGAGGGTGCAGGTTGGAAGCCCCTTTCAAAAACCTCCTCACTGAAGTGTGATGGAATAAGGAAGGAAGCGAAACCCATGAAAGGACTGAGGAGAGGGCCACAACCTGCCTGCGTAAGGTGTTGAGGGTCAAACCTTTCTCCAGCCCATGCTGAAGGAAGCTAAGAACTTCTGCCAACTGGGCTGAAGCAGGAGAAAGACCCTCCCTGAGGCACCATCGGGAAAAAGCCTTCCAGGTGGCATCATAGATGCGCCTTGTAGAAGGTTTGTGAGAAGCCAGGATAGTGAGGATGACCCCTTCTGGAATATCAGCCTCCTCTAGCCGCTGCCGCTCAAGTGCCACACAGTAAGCTTGAACCACTGGGGCTCTGGGTGGAGCAGGGCCCCCTGGTGAAGAGAGATTAAATGGGCAGGGATCCTGCAGGGAGAAGCCACCGATAGGTTGACCAGGTCTGCAAACCAGGGCCTCCTTGGCCAATAGGGTGCGCACATTCTTCCAACATCTTCCGAATTACTGCTGGAATGATGGGAAGCAGGGGAAAGGAGAACCTTGGGCCATCTGCACCGAAGAGCATTGGTCCCCTCTGCTCCCTGGCAAGGAAACCTGGTGAAGAATCTGGTGACTTGGGCGTTTTGAGGAGTGAAGAAAAGATCCACCTCTGGTGTTCCGAATCTGAGGGAAAGATCCCTGAATAGAGACGGAGGAATGGACCATTCCGCCTGGTCGACTATGCTCCTGCTGAGCCAGTCGACCTGGGAGTTGTTGACCCCAAGTTGTCTAGCCAATTTATGGGAAGAGTCTGTTCCAAACGCCCTGAGCTAAATGGCCCTGCATATGGGAACCCCAACCCAGGAGGCTGGCATCGGTGGTTATCACTAGCCTGTCTGGGTCCCTGAACAGGAGTCCCTCCAGATAGATGGGGAATGCCACCAATTGAGAGATCTCCGGATTTGTGGCAGGAGTGGGACCTTGATGGATGAGTGGCTGGTTCCTGCTTGTTGGTAGGGAAGCAGGAACCATTGGAGGGCTCGGGAGTGGAGCCGAGCCCATGGGACGATGCCAATACAGGAAACTATCTTCCCCAGAAGTTTGGACAGCAGTGACAGGGGGACAATTTGATGTTGCTGGATCTGTCTGATGATCTCTGCAAGGCTCTTTCCACGAGCTGGGGACAGGAAAACTTGGCATGACATGGCATCGATGACTGCTCCCAAGTGTTACAATTTGGTTGTAGGAGAGAGCTGGCTCTTTTTGGTGTTGATGGAAAATCCGTGGCTCTGGAGACATGACAGGGTAATTTGCAGATCCCGATGGGCCGCAAGGATGGAAGAGAAAAGAATCAAAATGTCGTCCAAGTAGCATTGGATCCTCACTGGAATAGAATGCAGAGATGCCACCAATGCTGCCAGAACCTTTGTGAAGACCCTTGGAGCCGATGAAAGGCCGAAGGGAAGTGCTCGATACTGGTATTGGGTATTCTGATAACAGAAATGGAGAAACTGGCGATAATGAGGCCAAATTGGGAGGTGGAGGTAAGCCTCGGTGAGATCAAGGGAAGAGAGGAGGTTGCCCTCCCGAACGCTCTCTAAAATAGAATGCAGAGTCTGCATTTTAAATTGCCTGTATTTTACAAATTGATTGAGAAATTTTAGATCAAGGATGGTTCGCCACCCCCCCGAGGCTTTGGGAACGATGAAAAGGCAAGAATAAAGCCCACGTCCCTGTTGAGATGGGGGAACAGGTTGAATAGCCCTGATTTCAAGAAGGTGCTGAATGGCCTGATTCATGAGGGCTTGCCTGGAAATGTCCCGAGACACAGGACAGATCAAAAAAATTTGGGGGGGTGGGGTTAGGAAGTCTAATTGTAACCCTGACCAAAAAAGTGCTGAGCACCCAGGCGTCCGTCGTTGACTCCTCCCATTTGGAGGCAAAGAAGGCTAGGTGACCTCTGATGGATGGGGAGAACGAGGGATTACTTAGAGTGACGGAAGGAACGACCCCCTCCCCCCCGAAAGGGACGTTTACCAGTAGAAGGTTGTTGCCTGCCAGATGTTTCTGCCCATTGGTCTTGGCATTGGGAGTACGGCCTGTGAGAGCGGGGGAAGCGAGATGAGGTCTCCGCTCGGAAGGCAGGTGGGCGATAAGGAGCAGGGCGATAGTCGGCTTTCTTCCCAGAGGAAGAGAGAATTTTACGTTTATCTCTGGTTTCAATGAGATAAGGTTCCAGAGCATCGCCAAAAAGCTTATCGCCTGCGAAAGGAACTGAAGCCAGCTTCCATTTTCGGCGTGACTCCGCCTGCCAATTTCGGAGCCATAAAAGTCTTCTTGCTGCTACAGAAGATGCCATGCATGGCCTTAGATGCAAATGTGGAAGAATTGAGAGTGGCATCCGCAGTGAATTCTGCTGCTGCAATAATCTTATTAAGGTCTTGGTGAGACCGAAGGTCAGAAGCAGGCAATCTATTCTGGAGTTGGGGCAGCCACCGTATGGATGTCCTGGTGAAGAAGGTGCTGCTGTTGAAGCCCAAGCAGCAGTCTGGTGATTGTGCTTGAGGGTCTGTTCGGAACGTTTATCATCCAGTTTCAGGATATCTTCTGGCTCCGTGGGAGTGCCAGAAGATGAGATCGAGGCCAGAACCAGAATGTCAACAGAAGGCACTTCCAGGGCATTGTCCAGGGCTGCGCTGACATTGTAGAAACGCTTATCTAGAGAAGATGGGCAAGGACCTGCCGAAGGAGAAGCACATTGTTCCTTGACCGTGTCCAGGAACAAAATGGGAGAAGGCAAAATCTCTGCATGCACTACAGGCTTGGAGAAGAGCGAATCCCCTTGGCTAGAGGGATTTCCTTGTGGCTCGGGAGCCACTTCCTCTGGTGACAGCTTGGCAGTGACCAAGGCCTTGCTGAGTAATGGACTGAAGAGAGTAGGTTTGAAGACCAATGCAGAGCATGTCTGTTCTGGGTGAGAATCCTCTTCCTCTGAAAGATTTTGGTTAAAAATCTCACCCTCTTCACACTCTGAATGAGAGGAATAACTGTGTTCAGATGGTGAAGGCCTTCCTTCCTCATCAACCTCCTCCCATTCTGGGAGAAGAATAGACCCTGAGGTCCTGAGGTCCTGAGGCCTGTGTAAATGATGAGGCAAGGAACTTATAGATTGAGAAGGGAGAAGGGCCTGAACCCTTTCCAGAGGTTGAAGAATTTGCTTGAAGCCTTCAGCCATTCCCTGCCTAATGGCTGATGAGACTACATCTTGGATATCCCTTGGTTTATGCTCAAAGGTAGAGGCAGAAGGCAGAAGTCCCGCTGATGTGGGAGTGAAGATGGCTTTAGGCCTAGATTGAGGAAAGGTTCGGGGGGGGGGAAGGAGCATAGGGCACAGAAGCCTGTTGGAAATAAGGTCCAGATCTGCTTAAATCCTGAGGATCTGACTGTACAGCAAGAGCCCCAGGAGACCAGGATGGAGGATGGAAAGGCTCATAGATAACTTCTCCACCCCTGGGAGGGCTTGGTTGGGGCCCACGAATATCACCTGAAACATGCTGTAGTTGCACTCCCTTCTGTTCAATATAATCATAATTATTGAACACTTTTGGAACAGTAATCCAATAAAAAAATAATTCTGAGGCCTCTGTATTATGCAAATTACTTGGACATTTCTTTTATGATATACTGTATCTCTGATATTCCTCAAGTGCATTTACAAAAGGTTCAAGTACAGCCAAATAGCATGAAGAGGAATTCAGAAGTGAGAAGAGCAGTTACATATCATAACTTCTCTACTTTATATGCAATTAAAGTAGTAGGAAGGGTACTTTATAGAGCAAAGCGGGGGCTGAGGTAGGGGAAAAATCTCCACAGCTGAATACTGTACATGCTTTTTATGCAAGAAGACACATGTTAATTTCCTGCTACTTCCCTAGGACAGAAAAGATTCCTATCTGAAGCCTCTTTAAAACACAAGCATGAACACAGCTCTCTGACATTTTCCTAAGGAAAATTTCTGAGAATTTAGGCCCTAATGAATTTCAGAATGTTATATATTATATTCACTTTAAATAAGGCTTTCTATTTAGAAGCACTTCTAACACAGAAATAGCATCCAAGAATTTTAAAAAAAATGAAAAACAGTATGTGCTAACTCCATCATTCATGTGTGGCCATAACAATATAATTTTTAATGTGTAATCCTGAGCATGTAATGGGAGAATTCATCTATCCATGCCTCCATCTTAGGAGATGAAAACAAAGCATATTTAAACACCTTCCACAAAGTCATCTTTTTACTTTTTTTTAGCATGGAACATGGATATTACCATCATTTAGTCTACAACAACTGTAAATCGGCTCATTTTACTCAACCTCTTCTTCTAGAATTGTGGCTGGCTATGAATTGTCTATTTTTTAAAACTTTTATGACTTACCCTAAGTGTATTAATGACATTTCTAGGTTTAAATAGTTTTTAATTCACATATAAGCTTTAATTTACTGCTGCTTTCTAAATTTGTCTCTCTAATGCACACTGAGTAAAGAAGAACAGGCCACCTCATCTGGTACTACTCTATGAAGAGACATAATGAAGATTGGAAATTGTATGCAAAAAGTACATATGTCAGTCCTGCCACTAGCAAACAATATATATCTAAAATATAGAAATCTAAATAGATCTGGCAATGTTTGAGGGTTATTTATTTGAGTATATATATTGAAAATAGGAAAAACTAATCAAGCCAACACAAATGTGTTGTTTCTGAAGGATGTTCAAAACTTTGTGGGTTTCATGCCGGTTTTTATACCCAAAGATTGGCAGGAAAATAATTGACAAAGAACTGTCAGAAGAACTGGCTGCCACTTTGGGTGGGAGGCAGAGCATTCACAAGCATGTTAGAGATCTATTCCGGCAATGTTACTAATTTAGAAAAGAACACCCAACGGTGTGAAAGATTTATGATGTGGGTTTGCTGCCTTGTTGCATAAATATGATGGGTGAGATTCCCCCCTCCTACTAAAAGAGAGTCCATGGAAAAAAGAAGACAGTTACTGGCCAATTGCAATTACTATGGAAGCTAATGAAGAAAACCTGAGCAACTCCTTATTAGCCAGCCATGATACCAAAGTGGTCTACACTGGAAACTGACATCTTTTGTATAATTGACATTTAGAAGAATTTATCATATTTTCATACTTTGAGATCCTATAGGTTTTTTCCCCCCAGGAACTGGAACATGGACTCATATGGACAACCAATGAGTGCCTGGATTCATGGAAATGTTAGAAGGATCAGTCATCACAAGGAAAGAAACCTCTGTAGCATATAGAATATGGCTATGCAAAGATGGCAGATGAGACAGTGAAGATACCACTTCATAGGTTTGAATACATTTATTGGTGACAGGTATTCAAAGAGTTTCTGACAATCAATGCAGATAAGTTGTTATTGACATTTTATCCTAAACTGAAGTTATCAATGTGATGTCTTCTACATGCACAATCTCCTCATCATGGCCGGTCAGTCACTTGTTCAGTCACTTGTTCTGATAGTATCCCTGGCCGGATCACAAAATAGTAGACAAAAAACACAATAAATAACCAAAGTGACTAATGGGTAGAGGAAGACTACCAACTTGACTTTTAAAACAGAAGAAACTATGAACCTAATTTCAAGATGAGTTCTTTTCTCACACTCAGATTAATGTATATGTGTAACAGATTCAGGGATAAGGGACAAATCCACAACTGTGATATCATTCCCCTAAAAAGTTATTATTAAGACTCATCAGAGTCTTTGTTTATTTCAGTGCAATACAGTTCTCAAGCCCTCTTTATGACGAGTTCAAACCCTGGAACACAAAATGGTGATATGACGACCCAGGATAATTATTGTAAGAATAGGCCCATGACTTGCTGGTTCCTGAAACCAAACTACTAAGGGGATTTAAGCAGAAGGCATGAGCACAAACACAAAGCTAACACAATTGGTCCTGTATCCAGGCGACAGCCTGTAAACATTTGCAGCACCTTGACAACCAGATATCACACCAGCTGGATGATAGCCTTATCAACACAGGGAAGACCTTCATCCTTGCACCTTCCTCTATTTCTTCCTATTCCTATTCCTTAAAGTCTGATTAAAAACTGAAGACTAGATATAGTCACAGCATTCTGGTGTTCCACTGATCATCCTGATTTGCACCATGCAATTTTTATTTAAGGACAACTGAAATATGCCAAAACTCGAACAGCCAGAAGAATTGCCCTTTAGCAAATGTCCACCGTAAACCACCCTTCTTTCATCTTTATTTGCCACAACTATTCAAGCTCAAGAAACAGAAATACCATTCGGATGAGGGCATAAGAGATTTATGCTTTGGGAAGAGAATTTTAATGGTGTGGGTATAAGCACATCCCCATCATTCAAAAGTCACTGTGCCCATCTCAAAACTAGTTCAATATTGTGGCAGCTGGAAATGGGGAAATTCTTCCCTGTCTGTGCTTTGGTTGAAAGTGCTTGTGCTTCTCGGGAAAGAAGGACTAGCCACTTAACATTTAAGTGGATGTGAAAGGTGCAAGGAATAGCTTTGGGATTCTGGCATTATCAGGAGGGGAAGAGAACCCGGTGGAATAATTTAAGAGGTACGTGTAAACCAGTATTGAAGAACCATATATAGATAGTCAGCACAACAGTTTGCTTAGTGACTATTTGAAGTTACAACAAAACTGAAAAAAGTGACTTATGATTGTTTTTCACACTCATGACTATTGCAGCATCCCCCATGGTCACTTGATCAAAATTTGGATGCTTAGCAACTGATTCACATTTATGATGGCTGCAGTGTCCCAAGACGATATGATCCCCTTTTGTCACCTTCTGACAAGCAAAATCAATGGGGAAGCCAGATTCAATTAACAAGCATGTTACTAACTTAACTGCAGTAATTCACTTAACAACTGGGGCAAGAAAAGTTGCAAAATTGGGCAAGACTCATTTAAACAACTGAATTACTTAGCAACAAAAACTTTGGCTCAATTGTGGTCATGCTTTGAGGACTCCCTGAAATTAAACAAAATTGTAAAGAGAAAGTACCTATTCCATGGGCCAAAGATTCAGGACAGGATTATGTTATGTTTTATGTCAAAAATGAATTGTATTTATTTGTTTGTATATATGTACATTTTAGCCTCAGGCTGCTACTATTTATGATGGAGAGGGATACTGATATAGAAAAAGGGACCGCTAATATTTACTGATTGAATGAGGTCAAACCAAATAAGATTTTCATCTATCAGACTAAACCTAGCTATTTTAAGAGTTTTGTTCTTAAAAATGTTGCATTTATTGGTAAGATCTCCTAAGCTGCAGCTTTTGAAAGCTATTATATTTTACTAGAAGTTCTTAGTAGAAAAAAACCTTGATATTACCAGACTGCTCCTATTTTTAGTTACCGCGGATTAACATGGGTCTCTTTTCACAATATTTATTGATAGGAATTAAAACATTGTCAAATTTAAAACCTTGTCTTCTCATCTTAATATATACAGTATATCAGAAAATAGCAATTCAGGCTGGGAAAAAAAATAGTCAAGTTTTATTTGAACTGAAGCACATAAAGCTTAGGTTGGCTGCTATGGTAACAATGTAACGTGGTAACTCATCCAGATTGTCCCAATTTGGAGCAGGGTAAGGTGAATCCAAATAATAAGTAAATATGAGTTCTAGCTGCTTTGCACCTAAACATATGGAACTAAAAAGAAAAGACTGCATGTGCCCCACCCAATTATACAGATTAATGTTTTTCAAACTTGTCAGCTTTAAGGTGTGTGATCTTCAATTTCCAGAATTCCCCAGCCAGCAGCTGGCTCAGGAGTTCTGGGAGTTGAAGTCCACGTATGTTAAAAACTGCAAGTTTGAAAAACACCGATATAGATGATGATTGCATTTCTCTTTGTTAAAGCTGTATGTGTGCTACTGATACTGCCTGTAAACCAACACAATTACACAGTATAACTTGACTACATGCTGCTGAGGGTTGAAGAGACTATTCTGTCCAAGAACATCAGTTTGTGGAAACTCAAAATATCCACTACCTTCCAGTGATCATAAGCTTCACTGAAGGAGTTTTCAAGGGAATCTTCACCCCTTATAGTCGGCAATGACTAGCGGAATAAAATCCTTCCTTCCTTCCTTCCTTCCTTCCTTCCTCTCCTTCCCTGATTTGCTGATTCCCTCCCTCATCTTTTGCTGATCTGAAAACTGCCAGCCCGAACATATGAGGCGAAGCTTTTGTTTTCTGTTGATAACCAGATTATTTGAGGAGGCAGTGTTAGTGTAGGATCTAAGGGAGTAATGACAGCAAAAAAAATAATAAGAAGATATCAATTACACATCTAAAAAAAAAACAGACAGCTTAAAAATCTGTCACTGAGAAAAAACTCTCTAAAGTGAATTAAATTTCTGCTTGAAAATTGTGCAACATTGGATAGTTATGTTACATTGAAATGGCCTTATGTGTGCTTATATATTGCAACAGAAAGTAGTGAGTGAGTATATTTTCTCAGATGTTCTTTTTTAGCAAACTGGAGCAACTGGAATATCCATGTTGTTGTTTATGAAACTAACTCTGAAATGGCCCATCCATTTCAGTATCACTCAGCGTGCAAGCATTGGTGAGGCTTCCTTCAGCACCAACAGGAAGCCTTAAACCATTATCTTTGAACTGACCTTATTCTTCCTTATTTCCCAGTATAAGCAAGAATAAATGTATTAATATTTAAATTATGAATAACCTGACTGAGGGAACAATAGAAATGGAAACCGTCACTATAAATCCTTTCATATGCATCCAATTAAAATTAATTTATCATTCATAAATGCATATTTCAGTTAAAGAAAGAAAAAAACAAATAGATTGGGCAAAGTAATATTTGGAAACATTTTGAAAATAAATACCAGATTTGTTCATATGAAGAAAACCATCTCTACTGTTTTTATTCACTCACTCTGATTATTTCTTTAGCATTAAAAAAGCTTATAAAGAAGATAAAATAGGTATATTTCTTTTTTTTGGGGTAGAACAGGAAATAAATATATTTAAAACTTCCTGTTAAAAATGTAGTTTTGAAAGTTGCTAAAGGAAGCCCATTTTTTAATAGTACTTCCAGACACTTTTCGGACAGCAACAGTAGTAGTAAACAATGAAAAAGGACATACTTCTGAGAAGAATTTACTGACTACCACCATATTTAGAGGAGTTTGGTACCTTTCAAATGTGCACAGACTACACATCTTATCATGCACAACCAGCACAACTATTGTTTATGTGAATTGAGGGCTACAGGACTTCTAATCTAGCCTAAGGAAGGCTTTGTTGCACTATTTCCTCTGGTGCTTCAGCTGATATACTTGCATGAGCACTCAGCCTGTTTCCTGAATTTATCAGCAATAAAATATGTGCCATGCCCACTTCCAATTCTGCTGTTTCATTCTTGACAGAGAAAAGGGGGTGGGGAAATCAAAACTGTGCTCAAATTCACTTTATCCCTTTGTAGTAGTTATCAGGACGCCGTTTTCCATTGTTAGCATTAACTTTAAAGTAAAAAATAACCTTTTAATACAAAAATAGCTGTTTAAAGTAGCAAAAATCCTCACTTAAAGATCTTAATTGGGATAGGAATTCCTATAGCAAAAGTGATCCTTAGGCGAACTATCAGATATCCTACCACTTAGTGATGGCACTTCTGGTAATCCCAGTTGCGGTCGTTTGAGAAGAACCAAGCTGTTGTTAAGCAAGGAACTCACACTTTTTCTGTTCTCCCCAGCCAGGGCAGTAAACTCATTTCACCCCTTTTGGACACCCTGCCACTCTGCTGCTGCTGCTGCCATCTAGTACCCTGACACCCCCTCACCGCCTGTTCACAGGGCAAATCTTTTGCAACACTCGCTCGCTACAACCTCTGCCAGGCCTCGCTTTGCTTCTATAGGGCCTCATGGAAGGGCAGGGAAAGGGAAAAAAATTGTGATGGATAGCTAAAAGGTGCAAGGCAGAGTGCAAGGCAACAGGGGTGGCAGAATGAAGAGCGGTCGGAAGTGCAGAGATGGGAGGAGATTGATGGGGGGATTTGAACTGTGGGCTGCAGTCATAAATGCAGGTGGGCTGCTAAGTGCCTAAATGTTGATCTTATAACTGAGAAGCCATTGCAATAGCCATAACTTAACTATCATTTATCATAACTTCCAACAGTCACTGAACGAATGGTGATTAAAT
Source organism: Pseudonaja textilis (assembly GCF_049901715.1). Taxonomy (NCBI): domain Eukaryota; kingdom Metazoa; phylum Chordata; class Lepidosauria; order Squamata; family Elapidae; genus Pseudonaja; species Pseudonaja textilis. The sequence goes on from NC_141990.1 coordinate 266,568,554, forward strand.
GATTTTATAGTATAGTATATACTAGTATATAGCATAGAGCAAATATTTATATAGTATATAGCATAGAGCAAATATTTCAAGGGAGATTTCAGAATTCATCCAGTCATGGATGATAGATAATCCCTGTCCTCTTCAGAATAATAATGCAGGCATTTCAACTGCTGCTCCATGCCTTTTATTGAATTTTTAACATCAAATAAATAAGCATGCATAATTTTAAAAGTTGTGTAATCCACTAACCAGGATAAGATCTTTGACCCACTCCTCTTTTATCTAAACCAGTACAACCAAGAACTTACATATTTTCTGGATGAAAGCAACTTGAGAATAGAAAGATGGGTTTTTATGTTTGATTATTTTCTTTCTTTAAAAAAGCATCTGATGCATATATCTGATGTTCACTTGCAGATTTTTCTGTATCCTAGAATAATCAGGCATGTAAATGTCTTCCCTCCTCCCAAGCTTTTTACTTCAAGCAAAGGACTTTAGGAAAACCTTTGTGTTTTGCTGAGATCCTTTTAATATAAATTTCTGCAAACCCAGAGGGTCCTTTCTCAGAGCTTGAGGTCCAGAAGAGAGCTAAAACATACTCAGACAAGGCTTACTGTATTAATCTTCAACTAATGCCCAAATAAAATATATTCTTCCATCCTTATGGTAACGTTTGCAACATCCTTCAGGCATAGCACCTCCTGATCACAAAATAAAAATGTGAAAATGCAATGAGATCCATTTGTAATTTTGTCAAACAGTTTGCCTTGACAACAGAAATGAAGTTAAACACTGAAGCAATCTTTATCATAGGTGATAAGCCAGTTGGATTATTAGATGAATGAGTTTTTTCATAAACAGAATTAAAACTCAGGATAGAAAAGTGGGATTACAAATCAAATTAACAACAACAAAGATAAAAACACAATGTAACAAGCACAGTTAATCACTAAAATTATTAAAATATTAAACTCTTCTTTAAAAGTGCAGTTTCCAAGTACACCTTTAACAATCTGTATACAACATTTTCCCCATCCAACCTCAGATTCAATTACTGATCAATCCTGCTGCTTCCACCTATGCCTTGGGGGAATCTTTTGGGTCTGAATTCTCAACCACTCCAGATAAGAGATTGTGAGAACAGCAGCTTATGGAATTTACAATCACTTACAACTCTAGTTTACAGATTGCAAGAAAATTAAAAAAACAAAACAAATGGTTCTAAAAAAGAGCTTATTTATGACTCCTTCAATGTCTTCTTTTGCATATCCAACTATTGTATTCTTTTGTGCAAAGACTTTTAAATTTTCTAAGCTAATTCATAAGCAGCTCTTCCCCCTGCACTTTTTTTACTTTCTGGAATGCAGAAAATCAGTGGCAAAATGCAAAATCAATTGACCAAGAATGAGGGGAATCCTTGGGAATGCAAGGTTATGAAATCCAGACTAAGTTAATATTTTCCGACTCAAGCTGGGATTTGATTTTTTTTTTCAAGCCAGGCAGAAAGCTGGAGCTGGATGGAATCTAATCCTCTACTGACAGAAGTGCTGCTTTGAGTAGTTTGAGTGGGCATCTTCTTCCCAGATGCCCTTAAAACTGGCTCAGAGGCATATTTTGGATGGTTGTTGGAAAGTCTAGGAAAAAGAAAATGTCTTGTAATGCCAGAAGTTATCTAACTCTCAATGTTGTATTGAAGTTAGGATCTGCAAAGTGTTGGCAATCCTCTGAAGTTTGGAAGCATTGCTACAAGAGAGAGAATTTTGATCCTACTTATCAGCATATTTATATCTTATTAATGAAAACAGAGAAATCTTCTATGGTTTCATAATCTCAGAAAGTGTCATCATCTTCCATTGTTGACACAAATTCCAGAAATTATACAGTATTGTGTGTCTCATACACTAGTAATCTATATTATAGAGACAGTTATCTCTGGTGGACTGAATGAATAACTTTCTTTAGCCTGAAAATAAAATATCTTAGCAGATATGTATGATAATACATTTCTAGCTTCATTTTTAGATACATGTTTCCAATAAGGTATCTTCTTTCTTCATAAACCAAATTTGTCCAGAACAAGGAGACATTCTAAATAAAACATGAGGAAATTCATGTTCCATCTACACTGGCAGTACCCCAACAGATGGATGCAAGAAAACTGATGATTGGCTACCTTTATGGATTAACCAGTGTTATAACCTGAAAACCATTTACTGTTTCAGACCCCAGAGTTGAACAGCAGTCTCAAAGATTTAAATCACTATTAAGAACTGGTCAGAGGTGGTATTCAGCAGGCTCTGACCAGTTCTGGAGAATCGGTAGGGAAAACTTTTGAGTAGTTCGGAAAACCGGCAAATACCCACCTCTGACTCGCCCCACCCCCATCTATTGTCTGCCTCCCGAGTCCCTGTTGATTGGCTGGATCTCCCTTTTGTTGCCCTGCACAGGAGAATGGAGCTGGAAAGCAGGTTAGTGGGGTGGGGAGGGAATGGGGATTTTACAGTAACCTTTCCCTGCCACGCCCACCAAGCCATACCCACAGAACTGGTAGTAAAAAATTTTGAATCCCACCACTGGAACTGGTACATAAAAAGAGATTCCAGCTTTGTTAAATCGCAGTTAACTCTCTTTACGCTGGCAGAGCACTTGCAGGCAACAGAAGGAGCTGGAATATGTTGGCCAACTCCTATTCACAGTGTACCTCTAAAGAAGAAAATTAAATCTGTGTACAAGGACTGTAATATACTCTTGCCATCCTACATCAGGGCCTTGATGTTATTTGCAGATTAAAGCATATGTTGTCACATGCCCACCCAGGACAACTTGAAGGCCCTCATCTGAGATGATTTTTTTTCATTTCTTGCTTAATATATTCATCTGAAATTGATTATTTTGATTAATATTTAATTCAATTTGGATGCTGCCCAGCTCCAACTGACTCTTAGACACTGAAGATTGTTTCTAAAAGGAACCTAAAATAATTACAGTTTTCCTTTCCTATCAGGACTTAATGTTTCCTCACACAAGTAAATTAAGGCACATGTACTGTATGCCTGAAAAGAAAAAAAAATGATCAGTGTGTGCTACCTGCTCTAACGTATGCCAGTGAAACATGGACACTAACCTCACAGTCGATAGAAAAGCTACGAATGGTGCAAAGAGCCACGGAAAGATACATCCCTGGTATTACAAGACAAGATAGAAAGACCTGCATATGGGTTAGAGAACAAACAAAAGTATTATCAAGAGAACAAAAGAATTTAAATGGAAATGGGCTTGTCACATAGCAAGAAAAACTGATGGCAGGTGGACCAAGGCAGTCATAAAATGGATCCCACTTGATAAAAAAACATCTACAAAAGAGACTTAAAACAAGATGGATTGATGACATCAGCAAATATTGGGGCCCAATTGGCCAAAGAAAGCTCAGGACCATATTGGTTGGAAATATCCTGCAGTGGATAGACAAGGCCTAAAATGATGGGGATAATGATGATGATATTTTATTGGAGTTAGCACAAATGGAAGCTTCCTTTATTTATAACAACGCCGGGCAATTTTAGCATGAAAGATTTTCCACTTCAAGTTGCTTTCTCTGTGCAAGAAGAAAGATTTTTTCCAATGCTCTTCTTTAAATTGTCCCAATAAGATCCCTAGCTTTCTTTGTAAGAGTAAAGAACATTAAATGTACTTGGCTTAATCCTGCATTTAATATTTAGATGCAGTTTAAATTTAATTCTGTGAGTTCTTGGAAATACCCTCTTGCCAAACATTGAAGAGAAACTTAAAAGGGGCTGCCCAAGGTCATATAGATAGAAGAAGTCAAACATATTTTAAGATCTGTATTAACAATATGTTTTAGATATCGAATACAACCACTAATGAGCTAAATGAATTAGGACAATTATTAAAGTAAAAAAAAACTCATTTTACTTACTTACAGGCAGGTGAGCTGCTGTGAGATTCCCCCCCACCCCTTCTTATGTGTCCCTAGGTCAGTTTTTGACTCTTGGAAGTGCCTGGACAAGTCCTTGCAGTCTTCTTGGCAAGATTTTTCTATGGGTGGCATGCCATTGTCTTCTTCCTAGGGCTGGGAAAAGTGACTGCCCAAGGTCACACAGCTGGCTTTGTATCTAAGGCAACACTACAGTTCACTAAGGTTTAGCCTACTGTTTTAAAGCATCACACCAAATTAGCTCTGTTATGAGAATAGACTATTTTATTCTGTAAGTCTTTATGCTTTGAGTGCTTGTGGTAGAAAGATAATTTAGCAACAGTTTCACTGCATTCCAATAATGAATCAGCTTTTCATTTAATATATTGCTGGCAGCTACATCCAATTTTAGCTAATGCTTTTTTGGTTGCTCATCCTATTATAGTATTATTTTTAACTTTCTTACTGTAAGCAGTTTTTCAACAGCTTGCCTAAAAAAGCTAGGGTGGAATTACAAGCAAAAAATGTCTTTTTCCTTCAAACTTTTTTTTATAGAGTTCAACTCCTTCTATATAAAACAATTTATCCATGAAGTTGAGATCATTCAGGGTAAAGATTTTTTTTTCTTTCTTTTCTGTAAGTGCCATTCTAAGTGCAGTGACTTTTAAAGTTAAGCTAAAACTAGAAATAAATAAATTGCATTGTAAACAAAAAATACAACTACAGAAGACACATTTACCAGAAAGACTATAATTCTATTTTTACACCATTTTCATATTTTTCATATTATTTTGATGCTTATACTGTATGCCACACAGAACTGTGCTATATTTATTATTGGGCAAGCTGGCTTGATGAAATTGTAGTTGGTAAGGCGACAGGAAAACTAATTACATAAATAATTCTAAAGTTCAGATACTTCAGAATCCCCATTTGTTCTAGCTGCAACACCATTCTTCCATTATATATTTAAGCATGTTTGTGTATAGCAGCACATCTTGGGTTCTGTATAGTACACAAAATTCTAGATGAAAAAGTGCTCTATGTCCTATAAGAAATTGTTCTTAAATGCACTTCTTAAGTTACCTTCTCTTAATTTTTATAAGAAAATGTATGTAGATAACAAGTATTAGTCACCAATGAGAGGGATAGGTGTATTTTCCTTATTTTTCCAATAATTACCCTATTAGGACACCATAAAAAAAAGCAGAAACTGGAGGTAATTGTTAATTGTTCATTTACTATAACATCCAGTATTTCCTTCCAGGGCTGCATCTATTCATGAATGCAAAAGTTTTAAAAGTCAGCTTCTGAAAGCACTAGAGAAAAAGTATGACAGAACATTGGACAAGACCACAGAGGATCCAAGTGCATCACATTATTGATGGAAGAATCATGCAACATTTTAAAGAGTTTTATGTGAGACCAGGGGATAAGGTTGTGTAAGTTATGGTAAACATAAAACATCAGTCCCCAAACGCATTCCGAAAAACCAAGTAATTTGTGATGCTGTAATATAGAAAACAATACAAAAAGAGTCACTTACGTTGCACAATTTTCTGCTATCCTTCAGCCATACAGACTGAGACTGCCTGAAGATCCTTAGATCGTTTTAAGAATAGTATCCACCACAGATAAACCCACTGGAAAACCAAACTCTGGCCAATCACTTAGAACTTCAGTTGATCTTTTTGTTCTTTGTGAAGATTATAATCTCCGCATAACACTAATCCATAATGTATGCTTTTGATTTTAGCACAATGTGCAAAGCTGTCCATTAAAGGTTTCAGGGTATCTGTGAACCAAGCTTACATCTTTTTCCAGCTGAGCTAACTGGACACTTATGGAACACCTTATAGTTCTGATTAGCTGCTCACATGACATTGAAAGCCAAAGTAGTGACTTAGCTTGTCTTGATCTGTGCATTTTTACCAAGACTTGACTTTAATCTGATTGACCTGAGCTAGGCTGGAACTGACTTCAGTGACCTGACTGATTCAACCTGATTGTCTTGACCAAGTCTGATTTGCTTCATTATTAATCTGTCCTTCCCACGCAGGCTTTAATCCTTGGCAAAGAGATCTGTCACTTTCCATTAACTGGAACACATGAGACAGACTTTAATTTCTGGGCCAAAACCTGGAATTTCGGATAATCTGGAATATTTTCATGTAGGGTTCACTCAAAGGGGCCAATCTGAGTTCTTGGTAGTGTTTCATGTCTTCAATGCTCTCTTTTCTCAACCATGTCCTTCTATCTCCAAGCATCACAGTATCTCTCTAAGTCTAGTTTCTGCATGAAATATACCTTTAAAATGTAGCAACCAAATGTGTAAACTACGAGTATGCAAAATGAGTTAATTTGCATGCTTTTCTGCTTTAGCCAAATTACACTGAGGGAAATGTTTGTTTGGTTCCCAAGGAAGTATAAATAAGTTTGATTCCTAAAAGACACTAAGAAAAAATGGACACGACAGGAGCGACCTTTTTTCATTGTTTTTTTATTTTGTTTGTTCGATTTATTTGCCACCCATCTCATTTTAAAACAACTCAATTAAAGCAATTAATAAATCCCAGCTATGTTTTCCAATTGCTTCTTCACTCAGGCATCAGGTCAACACTTATATGAACCAATAATGTACCTCATAACACACATAGTTTGAAATATGACATAGTTTTTTAGGGTAGCACAACGAACCAGCATTTCAGTTCTGGCCTTTTTGCAGTCTTAGCCTGCCCTCTCCACAGCCATCTCACTTGTGCCATAGTTTGTTTGCTTATAAACCCTTGAATTCAGTATTTGTCATGATGGCTCTCTGACTTTACAATGGGTTTGCAGCAACATACCAAAAATAATTTTAAAAAAATGAATGAATACACAAGGATTACCAAGTAACTAAAGAAATAGAAAGGTAAGTGAAAGAGGAGGAATGGTCTGTAAGTTTGTCATTATCCTGGTAGTGTCGGAAAAGACAAAAAAAATCATCTGGGATTTAGCCCTAAGTGACCCACTGCTACATATTTAAATGAATAAAAGTGTTCTTTCTGCCTAGAAATACATAAGTGGTTCAGTGCAGTACTACATGAATGCACTCAGAAAATGGAATGCTGCAGGTGTCAGGCCTAAGCTTCAAGACAACACAATCCAAAGGAGTACAATCATTTATTTCCTTACACCTAATGGACAGCTTCTTGCCAAACTAAAGCTATATCCATCTAACTTACTGTATCTTGAGAAAGTCTGAGCAATCCTGAACTGGAACTGAGCAATCTCTCTGATGAGATTTACTGCTACATTTCTGGGAAATCTGTGTTGCCAAAACTCCTATCCACTATTTTTCCGGTGCATATTCCATCACAACAGAAAGGGAGTAGAGCACAAGTAGAGAAGAATGCCCAAAAGTGGGAGGTGGTAGATTGATATGTATTGAGAATATACTGTATACCTAATGAATGGAAACACATATTTGTATAGAGCATAATCCAATAGCAACACCCAGGAAGATAAACATTCTTCTTTTTGAAAGTTCAACAACTCAAAGTTGGTTTCAGCATTTGTATGACTTCAGAATATCTTTTGATTACCAAAGATAGATGACTTTTTTTTACTAATAACCGGCTATCAAGAATATAATTCTATAATGTACAGAAGTGATAATCATAATTGCTTTTCTTTGCATTAATGAATACAGGGATTAGTTGAGACTACTATACTATAGTAACAGGCAATCAGGCTGAGAGTATGTCTGATCTTAAGTTAGCCACTGTAACCACATTTGAACCTAAGAGTAACTCTGCAAAATTAATTTATGACAGAGTGAGCAGAGTGCTGGTGTTACTTATTTGTTGTATCTGGGGGTTCATCCATTTTGCAGGAGCATTGATTTACTCCTGATCTAGATATACAGCATTCTTCACCAAAGGAAATTCAGTGTCACTTTCAGGCAAAACATAGTTTCCAGCCAAATTAAATGCAGCTGCCGAAATGTTTTATTCTGGATTCCACTGAACACCATCTACAACAGGGCTGTCAAACTTGCGGTCCGCTGGCCAGATATGTCATGTGTTGGCCATACCTACAAGTGGTTTAGCGAAGCGGAACAAAGTCGTGATACATTACCTGAGGACGCACTGAGGACGGGAGTTTGCCACCCCTGATCTACAACATTTGAAATTAGCTTGTGAAATGTCAGTTTTAAAAATACTTGTTTGAAAGTGCCATTGATGGCAATATAGAATAGTGGGGTTCTTCAGTGCCTTTGAATCAGTGTTGACTTCTGCCTGGAGAAATCCCTGCAATTTTGGGGTGCATGGTTTTTCAGAAACCGTATGCCACTGCCTCCTTCTTAGGACTGAGAGAAAGTGACTGGCCCAAGGTCATCAGCTAGCTTTGTGCCCAGGGAGGACTAGAACTCACACAGTCTCCTGGTTTCTAGCCTCAGGTCTTAACCATTACATTAGACAAATTCTCATGGGAATATTAATCTTAACCTAGATTAAATACTGAATGTGAGCTTACCCAGCAATAAACCACTTCTATCTTTATCGAATTGTAAATCATGAGAGTATTTCAAACTAAGGCAGAATGTAGAATTAGTTTGTGCCAAGGGCTGTGCTATACTTTGAATGGTGTATTGGAAACTTAAAAGATAAGTAGGGTAGAGAGCAGAACTGACTGCATAAAGCAAAACTAAATTTTGATTTAATTTTCATATTTAATTAAAATTAAGTTAATGCAATGTTGATATGATTGCTCATCACATGTTGAGTAATTTTTCTCTCCTCTAACTCTGTGAGAAACAGGGAAATGTGCTCCCAACTTATACAGCGAGCTGTAAATTAATTTCCCATATTTTGAAAGGGGATAAGCACTTTACAGAGATCCAGTTTGGTGTCCTGGTTAAGGCACAAGGCTAGAAATTGGGAGACTAGGAATTTTAGTTCTGCCTAAGGCACAAAGCCAGCAGGGTAACCTTCAGCTAATCACTTTCTCTCAGCCCTAAGAAGCAGACAATGGCAAATCTGTTCTGAAAAACTTTGCCAAGAAAACTGCAGGGACTTGTCCAGGCAGACTCCAAGAACTGGACACAACTGAATGGAAAGGGGGGAGGGGAAGCACTTTTTCCACATGTATGCATTAATTTTCATAGTTTTTAGAGGGCAAAAAGTACACATTGAAAGAGCACAGACATTAAATTGTGCAGTGAAATCCAGAGCCCGACATCCCAGACTGACAGCTTTAAAACAACCATGCAAATATCAACCCTGGAACTTTTCAGAAAGGCACAGCAGTTTTTGCATTTGTATGCAATTATGATTTTCTCCCTTTTTCAAATGACATTTTCAGAAATGTTAGAATAATAGTTTAGCTTGTGTTAAGTATGGATTCCTGGCTTAATTCTCCTCGTCTGCCTTTTCAGTGGTATTTGTGGAAATGGTCAAAAAAGCACAGGAGCAAAAAGGGGGCATGTTCTGATCATGCTGCTATGACAACGATCTCGATTTCAGAGTATTTTTGAAATTAAACTTTTTCAAAGAGAGGGGAAAACCACAGCAGCACTCTCAAATTCATGAGAGGCAATTTGAGAATAAATACCCTGCACCGAGGCTCAACATTTGTGGACCTTGTTTGCAGTCTTAGAATCCCAAATTGTCAGTCTGGTTCCAGTTTGGTAGCTATACTGTACTTAAGCAAACGCTAGTCTTTCCTGGACAGCAGTCAATATTAGAGGGTCATATAAAAATAAGTAAGATTCCTAGGAGAAAGTTTGCTTATGCAAGAACTTCCAAGTAAAGCCAATTGTTCTGACCAAGGCTTCCTGAGAACATAATTAAGCACACCAAACAACTCATTTTATTTCAGTGCTGGGAATTATGTTCATTTCCAGCCTGTAATGAGTCCCAAACAGTCACTCGAGATAAGCACCCACCTTTATCTCCTTTGAATTGCTGCCAACAAATGAAGTGCCAAATTAACTGTAAAAAAATAACCGAAGTACAAAGTCCACACAGAGCTTCAAAGTTTAATCGGAACAGAGTGACCGACTTTGCTTCCTGCAAAGATTTCTCTACCTTTGCATGTCCTTTATACTTTAGGGGAGGGGCAATCACCTCTAAGCCTTACTCCCGAGTCACCCCTTTTATCTTAGCTTGCCTTCTAGCAGCTTTGTGCACACGCACACTAGGAACAGGCTCCCCTTGCTCCTCTGCCTCACTGCTGCCAGACTCTGGAATCAGCACACAACTCCCAGATGGCCCTGGCCCCATCTCTGCATCAGACACAGGACCCTCGTCCGAGTCCTCCCCAGACTCCGAGATGGGTCCCCGTTCTTCCCCACTGTCCCATTCCACTGCTGTCTGGACAGGCTGCCGGCAAACCACAACACCAATGTAGAACGAAGTCAATAATATCTTAAACTGTTCAAATGTTATGGCACTCTATATAGATATCATAGTAGATAGCTTTATATTAAAACATTTTAGTCATTATATACAGTAAAAAGTTATAGTTATCCACATTACAATAAGATCAGTATTTGCATATGCTTTGTTAAGGTAGTACAAATGCAGATAGTCCTCGACTTACAACAGTTTGTTTAGTGATTATTTGAAGTTAGAACAGCACTGAAAAAAAAGTGATTTATGACTATTTTTCGAACTTATACAACCCCTGCAGCATTCCCATGGTCATGCGATCAAAATTTGGACACTTGGCAACTGCCTCATGTTTATGTTGGTTGCCGTGTCCCGTGAGTCATGTAACCATCTTTTGCGACCTTCTGACAAGCAAAGTCAATGGGGAAGCCAGATTCACTTAACAACCGGGTTACTAATGGAACAACTGCAGTGATTCACTGAACAACCCATGGCAAGAAAGGTCATAACATGGGGCAAAATTCACTTAACAAATGTTTCACTTAGCCACAGAAATGTTGGGCTCAAATTGTGGTTGTAAATTGAGACCTAACTGTACCAGGAAGATTAGCCACATTGCCAATATGACTCGAATGATCCGCCTGTGGCAGATAAGGCAGGCATTCAAAGATGTCTACAAGACAAAAGCTCTCCTGGCTCCACAGGATCCTGGTTCCTATAAAAGCCAACTGTTAACTCTTAAAATAATTCTATGGTCTTTTAGAGTTGCCAACAGAAAGGGAGGAGGGAGCAGTGCAACAGCTTGCAACCCAAACTGCATTCCATAAATATTTTCAAAGATAGTAACTAGGTGACCGAAGTTTCTGCCATGCAAAATTCTAACTGGAGAGCATGATTGATGACTCTTGGCTATGAATGTGTCCCATTGGAGAATATGAATTGAATATGAACCTCCAGGGGGTGGGGGAAAACCTGGGTCAAGGGTGACAATGAATGATGTGCCTCAGAGTCAGCTACACCCAGGCAATGCTGCACCTTTTAACTCCCAATAAATCCTTTTGAAGTTTTGGAAGTCTGATTCAAGATTCATGATTTAAATGGGGTTAAGTGCCACAATCCTGACACCAACAGGTGTGCAAAAGTTTTCCTTGAATGTCTGTAGGAGACTAACATCCTTTGAGTAAGGTCTTCAACAAACAGGGCATATTAGGAGTTAATCCTGATTTTGTAACATTTGCAGAAGGGTTTGCTTTACTTCAGCAATACCGAGAATTTTTTCGACTGCTGTACTGAAGTGCAGTTGTTGAAATCCTATTTCTAGAAAAAAAAACAAGGAAAGCAAAAGGAGGAGGAGTCGCCCTCAACTTTGCCAGCAGTGTGAGGTCAGCACCTGGCTTCATACCATGCTGAGTATGATTGGCTCTGTGCCACCCTTCAACAGTTAAAGAACAGGAAACAGCCACATCCTCATGATAGGCTGCATCCAAGTAGTCAGTTTCCTGTGCTGTTAACCTGTTTTGTAGCCAATTAAGTACATTTCTGACATTGTTTGTGTGTGTACTGTGTAAGGCTATATACCAGTGGCCCCCAACCTTTTTTGTACCACAGCCCGGTACCGGCATCACAAAATGATCCATGGACCGGTACCGGCATCAGTACGCACAACCAAGGCAAGGCGAGCCGAGCGACCGGCCAGCTAGCCGTCCCCCGCTTCTTCCAGCCACCTTCAACTCCTCCTTTGTACCTTCTCGCGGTCGATGGGCTTTTCGGGCTCTTTCTTAATCTCCTCCTGAGTAACGTGAGACTCCACTGCCATCGGGACAGCTCTTCGTTCGAAGCCGCCCCCCCTTCGACGAAACTAAGGCGCGAGGATTCCTTCAGCACCCAAACGCTGCTTTCCATCCAACCGACGACCGACAAGCTCACCCAGAAGCACTTTCTCAAGCGCCATTGAAACAAGATGGCGGCCCCCAAGCAAAGTAGGCGGCCCGGTACAAAATGATCCACGGACCGGTACCGGTCCGGGGCCTGGTGGTTGGGGACCCCTGCTATATACCCTCTGCAATCAGCAGTCTCCTAATACACTTATTCCCTAGGAAACAGTTCCATCTTCCATTACATACAACAGCTAGGACAGTTTTTTTGTTTTGTTTTATAATACTTGTAATGGGGGAAAGGCTAGGAAAGAAGGAAAACTGGGAATTGATGGTGGCATTGGGAGATTGAGTAGATACTATCCAGTCGAGTTCAGGATGCAACTCCAAACATTCCCAACCCATGTAATCAATGGTTTATTCAGGGCTCACTAGCATCTCTTAAAGGCCTTGATTCAAAGAAGGCTGAACTGTGGAAACCACACCAGAACATGAATAAAACAAGAGAGGGGGGGAGAGAAAGAGGGGAGGGGGAAAATGTACTGTTTTGGCACCTGTAAATCCTCACTTCTATGTTACACTACAACATACCAGTCAATCAACTTTAACTGGTTAAAAATTATCTTCTTTTTATACATTCAGCAATGACAGAAGCATTAGAATTTAGAACTTTCATTGTCAACTGTTGCATCCAAAGTAAACTCGACCTTGATTTCCAATTGCCATCTATTTATTTTATTGGTAGCAATACAGAATTGATTCATTATTGCTTCTTTTTTTAACTTCCCTGACTCCCTTACAGACCTGGGTATTCCTGGGGTTTTCCATCTATATGTTAACAAGGTCAAACCTTGTTTAGGTTTCTTTGAAATCATCCACAACTGGCTAGGGGCTGCCAGGTGTTAATGACATACCAAAATGCGATGGGTGCCATCTATGTCAAATCACCTGCATATTATAGAAATATAATGCAAAACTGTAGCATCTCATTGTTGCAATATCTAGGTGATTTGCCAGAAAACTTCTTACAGGAAAGCATGAAATATTTTTGTATGCTCTTAAAAAAAACCAATCAGTTAAAGAGCTAATTAGTCCCACCAAAATAAATTGCTGCAAGGCTTTAAAACTGAGTTGAATATTTTCTATTTACTTTCTGTGACATGTATTCTTTCTTTTTTTTACATCCAAACCCTAACAAGATCCTTTTCTGATAAGTAGGCAGTTTTTGAAGAATAAGAAAACAGGCACTTTCCTTTCTGCTTTCTTCCAAGCCAATATTTCCTACATGACTATAATAGGCAAGTTAGTAAAATTTTCTGGCATATATGCAAAGTCATGGTAAGTCTCAGCTAAAATGAAAAGTCACATCTGTCATTATACACTCCACATCTACTCCAGTGCATTCAAATATATATGTGTGTGTGTGTGTGTGTGTGTGTGTGTGTGTATACATATATACATACATACATACATATAATGTTTTCTGAGGTTTTCGTGGGTATTTTTATGTGGATCTTTGGTTATTTGTCATCTTCAGGCTTGCGTCTTCGGCTTTGTGCTTCTTGGAGTAATGTGAGCTTGCAGCTGTTTTTTCTTTTAACTGCCAGTGGGAATGCGACTTGACTGGGTGGGGGCTTGGCTGTGTTCTGATTGGCTAGGGGTGTGTTCTCATTGGTTGGGGGCCTGGCTGTGATCTGATTGGTTGGGGGGTTGGCTGTGTTCTGATTGGCTGGGGGTGTGTTCTGTTCAGGTGGGGGATTTTAGCTGGTGAGCTGTTGTTTGGCTTCGCGTTCGTGGTCGTGCCACATCTTCATGGCGGGCGTCAGTTCGCTTCATGTATGGGTCAGAGGAATTTGAAGCGGGTAGTGATGCAGCTGCGGTACAGCTCCTGGTCCATGGTCGTGTCTCATCTTCTGTGTGGGTATGAGTCTGCTTTCTACTTGGAAGTGTGGCGGTAGCATCTTGTGTGGCCCTCGTGGGTGTGGGTCAGGTGTCAAAACCAATGTCCTTTCGAAAGGATTCAACTTTGCTGTCGCTCCCAAAGCGAAGCCAAACAACAGGATCACAGCTCACCAGCTCAAATCCCCCGACATCTAAGACTAACCTGAACACAGCCAAGCCCCCACCTGAACAGAACACACACCCAGCCAATCAGAACACAGCCAGGCCCCCAACCAATGAGGACACACCCCCACCCAATCAGAACACAACCAAGCCCCCACCCAGTCAAGTCGCACTCCCACAAGCCTAAAGATGATGAATGAGATTTCATTGAAATGTCGCCAAAATACTTCCAATTTTACATGGGAGAAAACCCGAACAACCAAAGATCCATATATATATAATATATATATGTATGGTATTCAGCTTTGTTTGGGTATTTTCCCATGTCATTATAGTTGTGCTTTTAAAGTTGTAGCAACGTTTCGGCAGAATCTCATCTGCCACCATCAGGCTTCTGTATGTATTCGTCTGTATTGTGTTCGTCTTCCAGCCTGATGATGGCAGATGATATTCTGCTGAAACATTGCTACAACTTTAAAAGCACAACTATAATGATGTGGAAAAATAGCCAAACAAAGCTGAATACCATTCATGTAAGTACCCGCAAAAACTTAAGAAAATATATATATATATATATATATATATTCTAGTCATTATAGGCTATATTGTGTGTGTGTGTGTGTGTGTGTGTGTATACATATATATACATATATATACATATATATATACATACATATGCATACATACACACACATACACATACATACACATACACACACACACACACATATATCTTTTTTCAAAGCAAGATCCCACCTAGTTTTTTTGCAGAACACAGTAAATGAGGCAAGAGAGAACCATTGTAGCAGCAACAGTGCCACAATTAATTAATAAACTATACAGAAAAAGAAAATGTGACATCATTGGCTAATAAGCAAGGCCAGTTCCAAAGTGCTTTCCCCTTGCTCAATTAAAATATACAAAAAAGGAACTACACACAAGTATTCAGTATCCTCTTCGCTAACAGTCTTCATATTTGCAGTTGCAGCATCACTCAGTTGGCAAACTTTTGTTGCTTCAACATCCACATTTCCGCTTTCCCTCCCCGCTTTCCATTACTTCCCATTTTAGCCCAGACTTTTCCAATCCAGTACCCTCCAGATTTTCTGGGACTATACTTGCCAGGAAGTCCAATACTTCTCAGCTCATATGGATTAACCCCTCTTTTTTCTAAGCCGAGTTTTCAATTCAAAGTTCTGTGGCTTGCCTCAGATTTGCAGATAGTTGTTTGATCAAAGCAGATTCTCCAGGTTTGATCAAATCCCTGAAAGCAGTTTTAGCGATTCATTACTAGTTACACAGAATTTTATTACAAAACAGTCTCTTCAAGCTAAAAGGGGAAATCATTAATTTCTTAATCAGTGAGTTAAAAATTTCTAAAAGATCATCTTCCAGACACTCATTAACTAAATAAAAAGCCCATCTATCCATGGTATAAAACCAGAGGAATGTGAGTCAACCTGCTGATAAGAGGCCCTATTTACACCGCATACTTATCTTGATCAACTACAGACTTAGCAGCGGCAGCATTTGTACAAGGCGCCAATTTATTTAGTGGTTAAGTTTTAGTATGTTTTGTGACCCTACCTTATTGGGCAAATTTACAGTTTAATTTATTTTGCAGAAATAGATTAACCCCCGACCTAGTTTATCTAACTAACATTATCTAAATGGTATGACTATTTCCTTAAGGACACTCAAAGATAGGACCAATTTATCAAGTGCATATGTCCAAGCAAAGATGTTTTCAGCAAAGGAGCAACTGAGAAAAATTGCACCACAATAATGCTTATGCAAATTAGCAACTATGAAATAAATCTCACAAGTCAGTTCATCTCATTCATGAAAAACTCTCAGGAACAAGAGGGTTTAAGTACTAGTTTACCTTGTACTATACTGATTCCTTATCAGGCATTTTACATTGTTATCCCAAACAACCAAAATTCAAATTTTCCAGGTAACATGAATACATTGCTCTAAATGAAATGGAACAAACTAGGGCAATATGTCACGATAATTTAATGGACAGGAAGGCTAGGGATATGGATTTTGAGCATATCCCAAAAATGATTAGATTAGATTGGATTATTTTTTTAAAAAAAGGCAAGGATGAGGAATAAGATTAGAGTCACACAAATGTTTTACTCTATCAAAAATGCCCTTCAGATAACGCTATGGCAAAATATTGTGCTGGACTGCAAATGAATATGCAATAGCAATGAATACTGAATCTTGCTTTACCCTTTAATATATATCTATACTCCTGTGTCAAAAACTAGTGTGGTTCCTTTTCAATACAGGTAGTCCTTGACTTACAACATTTCATTTAATGTCTGTTCAAAGTGACAGTGTCAACTAAAAAGATACTCCTTTGGTCTTTTTAGCTGCCAGAAAAAGGGAATGGGGGAAAACAGTGCATTCCTTAAGTGCTTAGATAATCACCCTGGCAGCCCAAAGTTGTCAGAGCACAAGAATATTATTAGAGAGCATAATTGATGACTCTTGGGGATGGATGTGTCCCATTGGAGAATACACATCCAGGGGGTGGGCGGGTAAGACCAGGGTCAAGGGGGAAATGAATGGTGTATTTTAGTATCGGCTGCATCCAGCTAATACCAACATGGCCACTTCTAACAAATCAATTTTCTTTTCTCTGAGATGCAGCTAGAGACTTATGATTTGATTGGGGGTGGATTTGTTGAAGTCCTGACAGCCAGCACTGAAAAAATGACTTATGACCATTTTTCACAGTTACAAATGTTGCAGTACCATGTTCACATTATTTACATTTTAATGCTTGACAACTGGTTCTTATTTCTGATGGTTGCAGTGTCCTGGGATCATGTGAACATTCTTTGCAAACTTCCGATCAGCAAAGCCAATGGGAAAATCAGATTCACTTAACAACCATGTTACTAATTTAACAACTGCAGTGATTCACTTAACATATGTGGCAAGAAAATTTGTAAAATGGGGCAAAACTCACGTAACAAATGTCTCACTTAATAATAGAAATTCTGGGCTCAAATGTGGTTGTAAGTTGAGCTACCTGTAGTTAATTTTCAATATCTGCTACACTTCTGCCAAACTTTTTGAGGCAGGAAAGAGAACCTCATTTCAGAATGCTAATCATCTTTCTGATCATCATACATCTCAGCTAACACATACAATTTCCTATACCATTATCCCTGATCAGTCTACCCCCGTGAGTCTCTACAGGCAGTCTTCAACATACAGCCATATGTTTAGTGAGCATTCAAAGTTACATTGGCACTGAAATATTGACTTATGTCCATCATTCATTCACACGTATAACTGTTGCAGCATCCTCAGGGTTATGCGATCAAAATTCAGGCGCTTGGCAAATGACATAGTATTCATTACAATTTCAGTGCTCCAGGGTCACCTTCTTCAAGCTTGACAAGT
This sequence comes from Pseudonaja textilis, assembly GCF_049901715.1. NCBI lineage: Eukaryota > Metazoa > Chordata > Lepidosauria > Squamata > Elapidae > Pseudonaja > Pseudonaja textilis. Next base: position 266,586,217 of record NC_141990.1, read on the forward strand.
AAAGTCAATGCGGAAGCCAGATTCACTTAATTATATTACTAATTGAATAACTTCAGTGATTCACTTTCTGTGGCAGGGAAGGCTGTAAAATGGGGCAAAACTTACTTAAGAACTGTCTTGCTTAGCAACTGAAATTTGGGGCACAACTGTGATCATAAGTTGAGGTCTATTTACATACGCCAATCACACAGCTCACAGCATCACCATTCTGAGAAAGTTTAAAATATTAAGTAAAAAAGAAACCATAGCCCAATGGATTTTTTTTCTCCAACTTGACATTTTCCGAATAACTTGGACAATAGTATCAGAATTCCTAATCAATAAGGCTGTTTGCCATTAAGACTGGGAATTCTAGAAATTTTGTGTAAATTTTAAACAAAGACTGGAGAAAGAAAGTTGGTACAAGATATTAGTTGTTCCTTTAAAGGATCATGCAACACACTACGGCACCTACCCATACATCAAAAGGGATTACAGATTTTCATTCTCCAAGTGCCAGTATCATCTAAATCTGAATACTATTTAAACTCCAGCATACTTATTGCATTAGTATGAAGAGAAGAGTGGAGGCAGGCTAGTACATCAAAAATTCCTTGGTGTTGACACTTCTGAAAGGTTATCTACTGTCTCCTGTTACTTTGTAAATTTTGTTGCAGAATATTGTGCTTTATACTGAGATATTAGCAATGAAGGAAAACATCAGCATGTGAAAAATGGGTCTGACTAGGAGGGCGGAGTAAGGTTTTTTGGGCAATATCTGCAGCTGAATTGGGGAAGGAAATTGGGAAATTATTACTACCTAGGATGGGAAAGCTCTGTAAACAAATATCTGGTGCAATCTAAAGAATTTTATCACATGCTAAAGAAGTGATAACTGGGTTTAATTGCTGCTTAAGCCAGGTGCTAACTTGTCTCTAAGCTCCAGGCTCCAACTTGTCTATTACTGTGTATCCCACACCTGTCTCAGGTGCCTCTGATAAAATCACAAGCAGGACATTTCAAGAGCAGCTTGCTAGATGGTGTGTGACAAGTGAAGGAAGTTGTTTAGAAATGAAACCCAACTAACATTGCCCCACTCTCCCCATCACTGAAACTAACTTTCAATTCAGTCAATTTTGTGATGTCTTTAGCAACCAGGATGTGCAGACTGTCAAAGAGAAATGGATTTGGTCTCCAAGAGAGATTATTACAATATCATTTTGAAATGCAAAATAGATATGGGGAATAAAGGAAAAGTTTGGAAATATGCTTCCTACTTATGAAAAAAAACTATCTAGTGCAGGGGTGTCAAACTCGTGGCCCATGGGCTAGATGCATCACCTGCTGTCCACGGCCACCCCATTTTAGTGAAGGGGGAAAGTTGTGATACGTCAGGCGATGTTTCATCGCGAATTTGACACCCCTGATCTAGTGTGTCAACAAGTAAGAAACTGGTTAAAATACATAACAAACAAATCCCTTAACAATCAGCTTGTTCTGGTAATACAAAACTACAAAATGAAAACACTTGACTTCCGCCACTTGTCTTTTTGAACACCCCTTCACACCTCACGGAGAAAAGAGTCTGTCCGTCAGCATCTGCAGAAGTGACTGTACACCAAAGGAGTTATCTCACCATTCTTAACCGCTGTGGCTTTTCAGGACTTGATTGCAAGGTAGCAGCTGGGAAGCTGCTCAGGCACTTATATTTTAAATAAGAACCATATGGTATCTTAGTGAAGATTTATGGTTTCTTAGTGAAGATTTATGGTTTCTGTAGCAATTTGTTTACCCATTTATCTATTTCTCTGAAAAAAAGGAGAGGGGAAGAAATAGAGAGTAACTTGTACTAAACGCCAAGGGATGCAGATGTGTTGAAAGGGAACTCATGAAAACATCTTAGAGGTTAGAAAACAGTCAGAGGTTATTTTAAAAGTGTACCGGCAATATTTATGCACTGGGGAGTTGTTCCAAAGGATAAGACATTTATTTGGATGCTGCTTAAAGGACCCTCATCCCATCCATTTCCAGCCCCACTGCCATCTCAGAGGCATAAGTGTATACAGATTGAACAAAATGATGTTCTGACTGCACACAAAAATTCAATGGCAATTATTTGCTTGGCAGTTGTAATATTCAGAATTTCTCCACAGTTTACTACCTGAGGCATTGTATCATACTTATGATGACTCAAGACAAGCTTGAGTTATGCATTCCATCTCCACGCAGGTTTTATACACCAACATTTCTGCTTGGTTTTGGCTCATGCAAAGGTGTACAGTTTATATGCAGTAGAAGATTGCTTCTTTTTCTTTTCGGCTTTTAAGGGACATAAGAAATGCGACCAATAAAACACCCAAACAGGTAGCTAAACTTATTTGGGTTTTAAAAGGAAAAATTAATGACTTAAGATATTCATCTTCTAAAGCAGAGGATTACCGTCTAATCTTTTATCCGCACAAATTGAAAATACTGTTTTAAGAACCCAAAAATTGATTCGATTCACTTTAGAGGTTCTCTGAAGGTTAAAAATGGAAAATTGGGTTGGGGGTGACATACACTTCATGGATTGCTTGCTTCAGGCTTACTATGATATGTGAAGGCAATCTGTTTGTCTAGCAGGCATGAATTATGGTTTAGCTTTGGATCCGCGATATGGTGCCTCTCTCAGCATTTGTCTGCCCCACCCATCATGTAAAATATCATTCGAAGCATAAATAAAATTAAACGGGCGATGCTGCAATTTCCATTTAGTTCTAGGAATTTCATACAGGCCTCTACAGATTTTTAATTAACTAATTCTTAACAATTAAAAGAAAAATGGTGGGTGGTATTTGCCAAGTACTGTTTGGAAATGCTTAAAAAGAGGAAAATAAACTGGCGTTAGAAATCCACCTGACCTAGCTTAGAATAGTGGTGTAGACAGTGCAGACGTGGCTACTAGTTTGTGAATGCACCCCCAACATGCTTTCAAAAATGTCAAAAGTACCCACCTGTCCAAAGAAGTTGGGGAAGCCCATTTGAACATAACGCATGAACAAAACGTCAATGTGTGAGATTAGGGCTCACAGGCCAAGAGGAGAGGATTCTCCAACCTACCCCAATGCAATGGGATAGCCTCTCCCTGGAAATTAGATAAGCCCCAACTTTGTTGACCTTTCAGAAATGAGTTAAAATTGAGATTTTTCAGATAATTTGAATGAGAAAGCACCACTTTAAATGTAACTGTTGTATGAATTGCTACCATTTCAAGTTTTGGTTTATTGTTTTTCCAAGATTAATGGTAATTTGTAATGTTTTTTGGTAGATATTTAAAACATAGTAAACAACACTGCCGAGGGACTGATAATTGTGAAATTATAAACAATTAATAAATTGATTAATAAAATGATCCAGTTAGAAAAAGTCATATACAGATATAAGAAACTGCAAAATCCCAGTAGACATTATTTGAATCATACAAGAATGTCAAGTAATTAGATTTATATCTGAAATATCTGAATGAAGAAATTTATAGAATTAATGACAGAGAATGCCACTTGATTTTGCTACAAAACCATACTGGGTCAAACTAGATGGTCTATTCTTAACAATTATTATTAACAATAATAGATGGATCTATTATTATAAACAATTATGCTATATCTGCTTTAACTGACTTATGTACTTGTCCAAGTAAATTATTTCTTCTACTTATATGAACCCTTCAAGATAGACCAGATCAGGAAACATTCTAAAAATGACTACTGGAATTCTAGTGTTATATAACTTGTAAAAACATAAACTTGAAAGTTTGAAAAAGTTTCCCTTCACCCACTCATATACAGGTAGTCCTTGACTTATGACCACAACTGAGCCCAAAATTCCTGCGGCTATGAGACATTTGTTAAGTGAGTTTTGCCCCACTTTATTTTTCTTGCCACAGTTGAAGTGAGTCACTGTACTTGTTAAATTAATAACATGGTTGTTAAGTAAATCTGGCTTCCCCATTGACTTTGCTTGTCAGAAGGCTGCAAAAAGTGATCGTATGACTCCAAGGGACTGCAACCGTCATAAATATGAATCAGTTGCCAAGCATATGAATTTTGATCACATGACCATGGGGATACTGTAATAGTTGTAAGTGTGAAAAACGGTCATAAGTCCATTGTTTCAGTGATGTTGTAACTTTAAATGGTCACTAAACAAACTATTATTGTAAGTTAAGGATTACCTACACCAAACAGAATCAAGGAAGGATTATCTTGAGTTTCTTTCTTATCCCTTCTTTGAAGGTGACATTCACTGAATGGTTCTTGAATTCTGTATTCAAGGTTATCTTCTTACTATACAACCTAGGAACCATACAACTTACAAACACCAAACCCAGCAAGGGGAAACTAAGCATTGCTACAAGCTTATACAAAGGGCATGAAGATACATGCATTTCCTTAGTAAAACAAAAACAGAAAATAGGCATTCTTGAAGGTAGAGTTCCCGCAAAATCAATATTTCTTAAGTCACAAATCTAGCCAAAATCTACAGTCAGAGATTATTAAACTTAATGGAACTTCCATTAGACACAGAATGTGGCAAGTTAGTAGGTGGAGCCAAGTAGAAATGTGGCAGGAATGTGTACATCATCCTTACTTTAAGCAGAAATGAGATGCCATCCCTGTCTATTATGAGAAGGTTACACAGGTGTAGAAGTCCCTTATCCTATCTGTCCTTCCAACAAAACAAGAAACAGAAACAAGTGAAATACAGCATCCTTATTTTAAGACATTAAGTAGAAGACCTATCAATTATGAAACCATATATTCTTTGCCTCCTCTTTACAATATATGTGTTGTGTATGCATTCCTTTTACTCCTTCCTTTAAAAAACATTATAGATAGTCCTCGTCTTACAACAGTTCATTTGGGGATCATTTAAAGTTACAACAACACTGAAAAAGGTGACTCATGACCATTTTTCACACTTATGACCATTGCAACATCCCCAAGAAAAGTCATAAATCCCCTTTTGTGACCTTCTGACAAGCAAAGCCAATGGGGAAACCAGATTCACTTAACAACAGTTTGACTAATTTAACAACTGCAGTGATTCAGTTAATATATGGGACAAGAAAAATCGTAAAATGGGGCAAAAGCTCACTTAACAAGTGTCTCACTTAGCAACAGAAATTTTGGGCTCAATCATAAGTCGAGGACTACCTGTAACAACATATTCTGAATTTTAAGCTGGTCTGTGAGAGTAAAAATGTTTTTCTTTAAAATCATTGATTAATACAAAAACTGTTGGGTACAATATATATTTATATGTAAGCTGATCCACAAGGGACTTGCAGAAGCACCGAATTAGCATTAACTGTTTTGAACTAATGGATTTCCTTCTGCTCAGACTAATGTAACCACTTCATACATTTCTCAAGGGACCCACACAGTCAAGAATATGCAAGCTGGTGTCAAGGACAACTTAGGAGTTGCATATATTACCTCAATGAAAAGGGCTAATTATTTTTGTTGTATGGATTACATTACCCATGTTTAGCCAATATGAATAAATGAATTTATCTTCTTCCGAACCTCACAGCACAACAGACAACAGCAATTACCCTATTAAAACCCTGCAAGGGATATTCTAGCATCGTGGCGGCGTCTAATATGTTAAACGACAACCCTCAGAATTCCTACCCAGCACAAATTTACCTGTGGGAAATATGAGAGTTGTAATATTCCAGCACACTGGGAAAGAAACTTTGCTGTTTACTCTAATAAGATCAAGCAGCTCAGCTCAAAAACATGCAAAATATTTTGGAATTTAAAAAGAAAAAAGCACATTAATCCCATAAAACAAGCCTCCTATAAGAAACAGAAGGCTGTACAAAAGTCAAAAACAGGCCTGTTTATCATTTCCCCTTCTTTCCTTTACATTTTAATAAGACAAGCTTTTTAAAGATTACAGTTCCTCATCGCTCAAAAATCATACTTTTCCCAGAACTCAACTTGAACAACCCCTTGAAAGCTTATAGATCTCCCATATCCAGTATCCTACATAATGCTAGGCTGCCCTTTTCTTATAACTATGGGAGGGGCGAGGGGGGGAGAGAGGAGCTTGTTTTTCAGATAATAAAATAAAATTTGATTAGCTTCTGTCTGCATATTCTGGGAACAGGAAGCAAACAATTACCCTGTTTCTCCAACAATATAGCCTCCCCCAAAGGAAGTCCCAGCATGTTTTATAGGCATGAAATGAAATTAAGCCCCTCCCCCCAAATTAAGGCCTATATTAAAACATGTGAAATGGGGTGGGAATGGTGGGGGGCTTGCTGTTTAGGAAGTACTTTGGTTGCACACCCGGATATGATGCTGCCTGCGTTGACCCCGATACGAAGTGCCCCACCAATGCCGAGGTCAACATCCAAGCTGTCGCCGCTCGCCCGCCTGAAGATGCCGGGGGGGGGGGGGAATTAAGTGACCCCCGAAAAGACGGCCTAGCCATTTTTTCAGGGCTCAAAAAAAAAAAAAAAGACCCGGCCTTATTATATGAGAAACACGGTAACTTAATAATCCCGTAGGTGGGAAGCCATAAATGAAGGATTGTTTGCATGCTGAAAAACCAAGGATTCCAAAATTATGTCCCAATCTGATGAAACACAAAGCTATGGGATGTCTCAGGATATACGGATAAATTAAATCTCTGGAGTGCTGAACAAATCGTGACTTGAATGACAGGCAGACTCTATTCATAGGACAGGGTTTTTGCCTCTCGTCCTCAAACTGATTGACACACTTATTATATGCCTATATTCTGTCTCACCCAGAAGCACAAGCTGGCATGCATGTTCTCCTTTCTACAGCTCTCTATTGTGATGCAGGAAGCTTAGGTTGAAAGGTAACAAGCAGCCGATCCAAGCAGAAACATGTGAAGTTAGGTTTCCACCATTTTAATCTTCTCGTTTGGCTTTCTCAATCCCCAATTTGTAGAGTAAAGGAGATAGAGCAGGGCAGACCTGTGGTAAGGGAAAAGACAAAGCTCATTCCTAATTCTGCCAAGGCATGCAGTTTTGTCAACAGAAGGGCTTAATTGATTCCACCCAGTGTAGTCAGAGGCAACCAGTTTGCTTGCTATAAAATAATATTCCTCAGATGTGCAGGAGTGACATTTTCAGTTATAATTTACAACTGCATAATAACAATAAACGTTTCTGAAAGGGTACTTGTGTTTACTTCATCCTGCTCAGTCTGTAAGGGAGATCGCACTGTAAATAGTTTAGAACAGGGGTCTCCGGCCTTGGCAACATTAAGACTTGTGGACTGCAACTCCCAGAAGTCCACAGGTCTTAAAAGTTGCCAAGGCCGGAGACCCCTACTTTAGAAACAAGGCAGGTGTGACTAAAGTTAGGTTTATATTTGGAGGCAGAGTCTTTCCATATTCTGCTGATCCTTATGCCAATTCAGTACCAGTTACGAATTTACTTGCTGCACTTTAACCAATAATTTACTTTAATGCATACTTTGGTTTTGCTGCTTTTATTATACTATTTGCATTCTATCACAATGCAAAATATTAATTTTCTTCCCTTTGGTTAACTGCCTTTAGAAGCATCTAATGAAACATATAAAGCCGTTTAAAAATAAAGGTTGAGATGAGAAATGCACTTGAAAATATAACATAGTGCTTGACTTAACAACCATTCGTTTAGTGACAACGGCACTGAAAAAAGGTAACTTATGGCCATTTTTCATACTTACCACCATTGCTGCACCTTCATGGTCACATGATCAAAATTTGGGTGCTTGGCAACTGACATGTATTTATGACAATTGCACTGTCCTGGGGTTATGTTATCACCATAACCTTCCCTGCTGGCTTCCAAAAAACAAAGGCAATAGGAGAAGCAAGATTTGCTTAACATCCACACGACTCATTTAACAATGCAGTGATTCACTTAACAACCGTGGCAAAAATAAAATAAAACGAGGCACAACTCAGCAACTGCCTTGCTTAGCAACAGAAATGTTCGGGTCCTACAGTACACTACAGATTGTCTTGTTTCATTCTGCCTTAATTTTATGGGGGCAGCAATACAGAACAGCACAAAGTTTCAAATCCCTCTACTCAAGAAGGATTCACAAGGTGAGTTTGGGCCAGTCGCTGCCTGTCTCACTCACCTCACAAGTCTGTGGTTGGGATAAATTAGGAGAGGCCTTGCATCACCTTGAGCTTTCAAAGAAATAGTGCAATACAGATTCAAGAAGTAAAGTAGAATAGTCCTAATTTCTAATTGAAGGCATTTTATATGCAAGGCCTATGTTCACATTATACCATTGACCATCATGGTGGTTAGTTATGAAGTTTAGCAGAGTTGTGCTTTGGTTATGTTCTCTCGTTAAGAGCTGTGCCCACATAGACCTATTTTTATTTTATTTTATTTATTTATTTTTGTCAATTGCTTACAGGATAACATGTTTAAGTATAAACATACTTAAGGATACATATAAATAAAAGAAATAAAAGAAACAATAGGACAGGGATGGTAGGCACATTGGTGTACTTATGCACGCCCCCTACAGACCTATTAGGAAAGGGGTGAGGTCAATAGTAGAAAGTCTAAGGTTAGTTTTTGGGGTTTGGGGAAGAAACCACAGAGTCAGGTAGAGTATTCCAGACATTGACCACTCTGTTGCTGAAGTCGTATTTCCTGCAATCAAGTTTGGTGCAATTAACCTTGAGTTTGTATCTACTGTTTGCTCTTGTATTGTTGTGGTTGAAGCTGAAGTATTCATTGACAGGTAGGACATTGCAATGTATGATTTTATATACTTATACTTAGATTGGACCGAAGGCAATGTAGTTCTAGGTTTTCTAGGTCTAGAATTTTGAGTCTGGTTGCATAAGGTATTCTGCAACAAGTAGAGGAGTGGAGAACTCTTCTTGTGAAATATTTCTGGACTTTCTCAACTGTGTTAATATCAGATACGCAATGAGGGTTCCAGACTGATGAGCTGTATTCGAGTATTGGTCTAGCAAATGTTTTGTATGCTCTAGTTAGTAGTGTAATATTACCAGAGAAAAAGCTACGTAAGATTAACAACTCTTAATGCCTTTTTGGCTATGTAGTTACAGTGGGCTCTAGCACTTAGGTCATTAGAGATGAGTACTCCAAGATCCTTGACAGAGTTTGCATCGTCAACAAGGTGTTGACTATTCAGCCTGTATTTTATTTTCTGAAATTAATCTTTAAAGAAAAAAAAAAGAGTTGGGCTTATAAAGGGGCTAGAAAATCCAAATATATCATTATAAAATTCACTGCTCAAATTGTGGCAGCGATTGACTGAATATGCCTAACGTTGACTGGCTGTAGGTATCAACTAATTCACATCTAATATGCATGCACACATGTGCGTGCACACAAGCTGTTATCAAGTTGCTTACAGGCACTCTTCCTTTCCTCTTAATGACTCCAAATGAGAAATTGTGCTTCTTTGTTTACCTACATACTAGGAGCTCTCTATAAATAAAGCATGCTGTGAACATTGCTATGCCGTAAAAAGTATTTGTGTGATATTTACTCCCTTGTATTTTACAAGGCCTATCAAGTTTTCCCGGGCATCATAGATGAGAAGACTACTTGTGTGTTTCTCTTGTTCCCTTTCCTTCGCTCACTGACAATATCTTCTGCTCTCAGTGAGGATTGACATTGGGAAGGCTGCCTTCCTATCTAGTAATCAAAGGCTATCTGACCTAAAGCTTTTAAGAGGTCTCTGAGCATGTGGGAATCTATTTGTCTGCAATATTTCAAAGTAACTATGTCTTCCCCCTGGATTGGTACTTGGCTTCAGAATATATTTGGAGACTGACTCCTTCATGAGCTTGTTTTCCTTGGGGGCGGGGGAGATAATAAGAGGTGATTTGGGTAAGGACCAGTGCGTATGGGATCTGAGAGGCTTTGCCATACTTATAGCTCGTCTTCAGTGGCTGTGTTGAGGGAGGGAGGGAGGGAGTTGGTGTTGGTAGAGATTGAGGAAACAGATGTTGCTGGAAGCAAGCATGACAGCAAGAACAGGCAGCCAGACTGAGATGATGTTGAAAGTGTAAATTGGGCTTGGAACCCGGCCCGGTTTTTCCCCCTCTGCTTTTCCCCGCTCCCAGTCCTTCTGCACTGCTACCTGCCTGATCAACTAGGAAGGGGCCAATCACATCAGAAAGATTTTCCGGGATGATGACCTGGAGCAAGGATTTTATGTAAGTGCTGGAGAAATTGGGCAAAGGCTTAGGATACCCCAAAGGGTGACCTGTGTTCCTTTTAGCATGAGTTTGTGCTCTTAGAATGACCAATATGGAGATATGACTGAGTTAATGGCTGACTGGATTGTACAGATACAGCCAAAGGATCGTAGCTGAAAGCAGATAAAAGAAATCTATATTCCACTAAAGAACAATAAAGATCACTTAGGACAGAATACTTATTACTACACCTAGACCTTCAAAATTAGTGCAGCGATTCAAATGTACAAAAATCAGATCTGCTCCCAAACATTTATCTTCTTTGACTCCTTCCTAATCGTACCATTCCCCTCATTTTTTCCTCACGTACCTACCTAGGGCTGTTACTTGGGCTGTTCACTCTCTTCTTACATCTCTCTCCACTATTTCTATTCTATGTTAATCAGCTGCTATCTCAAAGTCACCATATAAAGATCAGTACAAGATCATAAGGAGCTGTTCCTCTCCCCTCTCTACAAAAATGGTTAGATCTCCAATGCATGGCTGAAGTTTTTGAGAGGAGGGTGAGATTTACAGAGAACTTCAGTATAGTAATACAATGGCACAATAGCACTTAGAGTTATATACCACTTTACAGCCCCCAACAATATAGTATAGTAGAAGTATAGCATAAATTAATATATATATATATATATATATATATATATATATATATATATATATATATATATATATAAATATAATATAATATATATTAGCATAGCATAACATAAGGGAGCCTTGATGCTCTCTGAGCCAGCTTGTTTTCTTGCAGACATTTCATTACCCAAACTAGGTAACATCATCAGTGCTGATAGACTAGCATCAAGAACCCCTCATATCAACCGTGAGCTATAAACATTCTCTTTTATTAATAGTATAGTTCTAGACATTAGAAGTGCATATAAGTTATTTGAATCATTTAGGGCAGGGATTTCAAACTCAAGGCCTGTGGGCCAGATCTGGCCCACAAGGTGCTTAGATCTGGCCCACGGGGCCGCCCTAGAAAGGACCAGCCTGCAATGCCTCTGCCAGCAAAAAACGAGTTTGGGAGGGCCACGTGCAGCCCCCTCCCGAGCTCCGTTTTGGCTGACAGAGGGCTGCAGAAGGCCATCACAACCAGAAACGGAGCTCAGGAGCCCATTTTCTCTGACAGAGCATTTGGGCCATTACAGGCACCCCTGACACGAGTGACATCAAGCTGGCCACGCCCAACCTGCCACGCCCCCCACTGTCAAACACAACCCTGATGCAGCCCTCAATGAAATTGAGTTTGATACTCCTGATTTAGGGAAATACTTTAAATGTTAGGAAAAGACAGAAACATAAATTTCTATCATGGGTTTTCCAAAATAATTCCAAAAAGTTTGCCACACAAGATAATTCTGAGCATTTCTGTTCACATGTAGGACCATAGACCTCTTTTAGTTACTTGTGCAATATTTTTCAATATATAAGCTTATTCCTCCATTAAGAGTGATGAATGAAGATCTGTCACCTTAGAAACTCCTCTGTCTCTATTTTTAAAGAGTTTTTTAAATAACTTTGAAAAATTATTATTAAATACCAAGGGTATTTTTTAAAAAATCCATTTGGAAGAGTGTTATCTATTAAACAAAATAAAATTATATATGTGACAATGAAAGACAAATTCTTTTTCTTATGGGTACATGACTGATAGAATTTCTCATTTTACTATAGTTTACTAATTGATACACAAAAAATATGACTGCTAGATAACTGTTTGGATCTGCCGCTTAACATTCATGCTACATGGATAAGAAATTAAATTCCCTTCGTTGTCCTTTTAAACTCTTGCATTACAAACCTTTTTCACCATAAATATTGTGTTCTTAGGGATTTATTCCTCTGCTTTCCTTGTGTCTGTGGAGCCTTGTCAAGCTAGGAGGCAGATCCAGTTGAAGAGAGTTTTTACTTATGTTGGCTTCCACTGAAAACACATCATTGAAAGTTATCTCTCCTCCCTTTTACCATTAGACAAGGCGAATAATAGGCTATTCTTTAATTACTATGTTTTTGAAGCAGGACTTTTTCCACCTCTGTTCAGAGCTCCTTGTAATGAAAGCTTTCTTTTAAAATAGTGGTGTAAGGTATTCCTTTCATTTCCAGGCCGCTACCCACCTCCCCACCCAAGTTCTCTCATATGACAAAAGGGCTACAAAACTCAAGTCTTGACAGAAAAAAGACTGACCTCCATGTGCCACATGGCTAGGAGGAAAGTTTGTCAGATCTCTCCCTTTTCTAATTGCACTTCACAAATGACTAAAAGGGAAGTGTTTAAGAGCTTAGGATTCCAGAGTGAGCTAATACAGGATGTCTTTGGTTAATGGGGATGGGGGGGGGAGAGGTGGAAAAGGAGAAAGCAGCCTCCTAATCTCCCTCCCTCGCTGCCTCCTTAAATTTAAAAATGGGACGAATGTTACCATTTTTGGACATGAGTTTTGCACAAGCCCGGCCCTAAACCGCACTATTCAAAACTGATCCCGCTGGTGAAAGGGCTATCTCTGGGGCAAGGGGGAGCACCCATTCTGCCTCGCCAAACCGGGACCATGTCATCCATCAGCCCTTGGCATCCTTGCTCAGGAGGATGTACCCAGGTGGGTTCCCCCCCCCCCAAGACCTAGAGATCAAATTCCTAAGGGGGCCTCCAGAAGAGCTGTATTCCCAGGGGTTTTAAGGCGGGGTGGGGAGGAGGGGGCGAAGTGACTGACTAACAAACTCTAACTTTAGCTTTATCTCCTTCTGCCTTTACATCGATCTCTTTAAATCGCCTACTACGGTATTGTTGGGCGGGGGGAGAAGTATTTTCATTTGAACGACACTTTGTGACCACGACACGCGTTAGTTGCGCCCTTTCCTCGCTTCGGTGTGCAAACAGCCCAGCCTCCAAACGACAGCGTTGAACGGCAGCCACTTCCCTCTTCCAACAGCCCTCCGGGAAGGGGGCTTTTTGTCGGTTGCCTTGCGAAACGCCGGAGGGGCCGGCAGAGCCTGCCAGGCAAGTCTGCCGACGTTAAGCAAGGGAAACATCTGTTGCTTCAGTAGAAAGGAAAAGCAACTTCAGAGCTACCGCTGGCGACGGGCCGGCAAAGGCTTCCACTGACCTTCTCTCTCTCTCTCTCTCCCCCCCTCTCCCCCCCACCCCGATTTCCTGATAGATCGAATTATTTCAGCAACATCTCCCCCCAAGGCACCCCGCCTCCCCTTCGCACGTCACCTCCGCTCCGTTCTCCAGCAAGCCTCATGCTTTTTTTTTTTGCCTTTAGGAACAGAAGGCGATTTTTAAAAACACAAAATATTGGGGGGGGGGGGGAGAGATGGTGGAGACTGTGCAAGAGCTAATCTCGCTTTATTCCTCAAAATAATGGTCGCCGCTTACTGCAGCGAGTCAAGCCTCCTAACTTCAGCCGAGGCTCTGCAATTACCTTTCTCTTCCCACCCACCCCACCTCACCCGGCAGAAACGGGGTGGGGGTGGAAATCGGTGATTATTAGCACTCTCTCCCACGCCTGGCCTCACCTTCGGAGGGGTAAGGGGGGATGGGTGGAGGGAAGAGAGCAGATCTCCCGGGGTTACAAGTATGCCTCAAGTGGAATCACCCCCCCCCCACTCCGCTTCTCGTCCCCTTCACCAGAAATCGGGAGAGGAGTAAAAACAAAAAAACACGAAAAAAGAAGAACGCCACGCTTTGCAAAACGTGGATTTGCAAGGCGGGGATCCACGGCAGGACGATCGGGGCTTCCTCCGGGCAACCTGCACACACCAGCAGCCGCGTCCACAAGGCTCCGTGGGAAAAGGCGGGCAGAGGGAAAGAGAAAGAGACGGCCGGGGAACATGTGCGCCCGCCCGCCCGCCCCGGAATCTCGCTCGCACGGTTCCCAAACCCACGTTGTTCGGGAAAAAGAGTTCGCCACAGGAGTCTCGGGCAAGGCGTCTTCCCACCCCACCCCCCGGGCCGAAAGCAAATAATAATAAAGCAAATAATAATAATAATAATAATAATAATAATAATAATAATAATAATAATAATAATATAATGATAATGATGATGATGTTTACCTTTCTCTGCTGCTTCTCCCACGCTGGATCCAAGAGGAGATCCCTGTCCCAGTCGTCCTCCGGCTGCATATAGTCATTGGTCTGCTGGGAGTCATAGTGATCCATCCCGGCGTGGCTGGCTGGCCTTTGCTCCGCGCTTGCTTCTGAAGCTGCTGTCGCCGGCGCGGCTTCTTCTCCCGCCCTTCCTTCCTCCTCTTCGGCGCTGCTTAGGCTCGCAAGCTCCCTGCCGAGGCACAGCTACCACACAGCAGCAGCACCAGCGAGACCGAGAGCGAAGAAGGCAGATCCCTCAACCCAGAACGCAATCTAAGCTTTGCACGCCCCGGGGCGGGCGAGGTGGGGGGGGGAAGAGCAGGAGACAGCACTTGGCCCTGCCTCCTGAGGGACCTCATTGGCTAAACAGTTGCCCAAAGTTCACTTTCGAGGGCCACCGGGACCCCCCCTCCCATTGCATCTCTCGAGTGTCAATCGCAACTTGCGGCAGCTCCTATAGGTTGCTTTGAGAGAGCGCCCCCCCGTGGCCGTCCCCTTATAAGACATGTTGACGTCTGAAGTATTTCATCTGTTCAAGTGAGAAGGGGGGCAATTTTTCCCTTCCCTTCCCGTCTAGGTGCTCCTCGGAGTTGTAGGTCGGCTGGCTGGACGGATGCTTTTGAGCGAGACCCGTGGTCTTCGCTCAAAAAACGCGAAGGGATTTGTAGGAAAGCGATGGGTTTATTTCTCTCCTCCTTACTCTTGCACTAAGCAGAGAGGGTCGACGCTTCAAGGCATCCCGAAAGTTTAATGTCCAACATACAAGTTGGGGAGGGAAAACAAACAAAAACCCACGAGGTTCTTCTTGGGTTCAAACGCTTTTTGATTCAGCCCTATTTCTGCGTGCGTTTGGTTGAGAGGCAGAGATATGAATCTGGTTCCTCCCGTTTCTAAGGAGAGTTCTAGAAATATAAATAAACCCGTGAATTAAGGGAGGAGAGCCGATTAGAACCTTTGATGATATTTGCACTGAAGTACTCTAGCAAAAACTAGCAGAGTAAATGTTTAAGCCAAAGAGTAAACCTTATAAATTGGGCAATCAAACCCACTCCTTAAGCAAATCCAAAAGTTATGACCCCGTTGAAACTTCTTATGTGAGCGAAGGGAAAGTGTTAAATACAGAAGGTTGAATACAGTGTTAAATACAGAATAATTTCAACTGTATTTAGTTAACTTTAGTTTTAGTCCGAGCCATATCTTTTTGTTTGGTCATATACACTTTTGAAGAGTGATCCAACTATAAGAACAGAGAAAATTGTGCAACTATGCTGTAAAACAACAGGTTTTTTTTTTAAAGGATTGTATCAACACTTTCAAAATACTTTTTCTTCCTTTAAAGGAAGTCAAATTTTTCTAAAGATGACCTAACATTTCGCGATGAGTTCCTGATTGTTTTACATCAAGTATTGATAAAGCAAGCTCCTTGTTGAATCAGACTCAATCTCTGGCTTAGAGGTTCTGCCTCTCCAAAAGTTATGTTTTCACTTTCATTTTCATCCTTGGCCACTGGTCAGGCTGACTGAAGTGAATAAATTAGTAACATTTGTCAGAATGTAGATTTTCTACCTTCAGGAACAACCAGCTACAACCAAGCCCTGAAAATTGCTTTGTTCTTTATTTCCAACATCTTGGACATCTATTGGCTAGATTTAGGTGACGTGGACATTTCAGTCATCACCTCTCTCACTCCATAGAGTGCATCATGCATCAGCAACACACAACATGGGAAGACTATTCTTACAATCCTACCAAATAGCACAAGGGATGTTAGAATTATTTTTTTAAAATGATGTCATGACCAACACCGTTCCACTTCTACTCTCACTTTTTCTGCCATTTCTGCCTCCCCAATCATGGTTGGCAGAAGGCAGAGAAAATATAGATGCTCTTCGTGCTAATTTTGGAATAGATAAGGGTTAGCTTACTCTACTGGGACAGTTGATTGTGTGACGAGGCTGACTAGGAAAGCAGATATGACTCAGTAAAGCATATTGTGGCAAATGGTGCTGCTGGACATTCTTATTATTATTTAGCATAACTAATGTTGACCAAAGGATCTATAGCCCATTCAAATGAGTACTTTAAACAAATTGATAACATCATCTAAGGACTAAATTCCACAAGGACTTCCTTTGGACCTATCTTTCAGTTTGTTTGTCCAGCTTTTTAAGTGACCCCCAATCAGTTCTGCTGTTGCTAAAGTGTCCTTGTTTCTATCTCTCTGTATCACTGTTTCTCACAATATGACTTCTTTACCCAGCTAGAAAAACAGCATACTTACAATCTGTATTGCTCACTTTGCTATTGGATTTTAATGACTACAAAAGGAGTAGTGGTAAGAGATCTACACAGGGCTGTAACTTGAATAAAGCAGGCTACACTGTTTTTGTTTGGGTGAGATAATTGAGGGAAATAAAAGGAGTTGGGATTTAGAGCATGGGTACATATCCAATGGTTTAACTTGGAAAACTGTCAAAAACCTAAAAATGATTACTAGAAGTACTCGTATTTAGAAAATTACAGGGTGTTCAAGTTTTTTTTTACAGGCTTAGGTAATTTGCAAGCATGTCCCTGTGAAGTACAAAGTCAATTCAATCTACATAACATCAGGAAGACCGCAATTATTAAGGCACTCTTCCACATCTTTGTGGTTTTGTAACCCAGTTGTCTACAAAATAGTTTGAAGTCAAGAACCATAATCATATTCACTTAATGCTAATCCTAAGTCCAGAGAACACACACAAAAAGATGAGAAGGCCATTAAGGCTAATTTTCTTTCTCTCCAGTTGACAAGCAGAAAGACTCAAAGTGCATAATTCACTGATTGTCTTGCTCCCAAATTATGACCTCTCCTCATTCCTATTGCATACAAAAAGGAAGCACAGTGTATAACACCCACTCCTCCAGTGTCTTCCTCATCTTTGCCCAATCTTCTCACATTGATTATGTACACTCAGTTTTCAAACTAAAATGCAATATATATATATATGTATGGTAATATAAAGAGCAGATGGTTGCAAAACCTATTATTTTAAAATGTTATTTTACATCTATTAGTATGCTGCTAAAATGCTTGATTTTTTTTCCTGAAAATTTGTAATTTTTAAATAGTTTGTTTATTAAAGATTTTTTTCATTAAAAAAACAAATCTAATAAAGAAAAAAGAAAGAGGCAAGGAAAAAAAACATGAAGTGCAAAGAAACTAAAGAAAGCTAGAGAGAAACAGCTAAAGAAACTAGAGGACTTTCAGCCTTCTTTTCAACAGATATAAACAAACCCATAACCTCTCCTCCATCTTAAGTATTCCAGAAACTCCTTCAACCCCTTAATTCTCATATTTTAAAATCATTAAATCCATAAATCATAATTTCACTTTTTTCTTCTTCTAGTAAAAAGTCCATAAAAGGTTTCCAGATTTTTTTTAAAAAACCATTGTTTTCTAAACCCTAACCAAACAGCTCAGTTTTGACATTTTTCACATTTATCCATAGTGGGAATTTCAGTACTCTCCAATCTTTATGAGTATAATAATCTTGCAGCCATTACCATGTACACAATCATGGATCTTTTCTAACTGGATCTTTTCTAACTTAATATTTATAAATTCAACCTTTCTGTACTTTGACTCTCTCCCAGTATCATCTGAATGATTTTCTGTTGGTGTTTCCAGAAATGTGAGAAGCCTTGAACAAATATTCTGCAATTTAGAAGGTATTCTATACTTCCACTCACATCCACAAATGTACTATTTACTGATATGGGGGATTTATGCTTTCTCAGTGTACCACAAATATTAATAGCAATATTATATAGTAGTATCTAGACATCTCTTGACCCATTGGTCATCCTTACAAAGATATTTCCTTACCAATGCCTTCAACTATGACAGAACTTTATTTATTTTATTTATTTGATTTGTCAATCGCTTACAAGGTAATAGATATAAGTATAAACATGAGTAAGAATACAGGAAGTAGGTACAAATAAATGGGGACAATAGGACAGGGATGGTAAGCACGATGGTGCATGCCCCCTTATTCTTACTTCTAATGCACTGTTTTCAATGGAAAAGTTGAGATGCATTCAGAGATGCATCTGTCTTGAAATAGCCCTGGTTGGGCTATGTAGCGTCAAACATTACCACAGGAAATATTTTATAACATTTTTGTTATGTCAAAAACTGTTTTATGGTAATGTTTATGTCATAAAATATAACAATTGCCTAATTTCAATTCCTTGGAAGTCATGGGACCCAGATTTTGGATATGTTCTGTATGTTAGTCCATTTGAAGAACTTTGGTGCAAAAATTATTTATTTTGTCCAGTTAAAGGTTAAGGAAAGGAATATTTTAATAATATACGGATGTAAGTGTTCATCTGTGGTCTGTGAAGAAACAGATTCAACTTTATCCTCAACTAAGGAAACTTGTGGGTTGACCTTGACCTAGCCGATGTCACAGCTTGGTAAGCCACCTAAAGTTCGTCAGTAAAAGTAAAGTATGCATCTGAGAAATAAATTAAAATGGCAATGTTTTTATTGATGTTGATCATTTTAAAAATAGATTTTCATTGTTTTATTAAATAACATTACCAATAATATACCTACAATAATATAACTACCTACCTACAGGTAGTCCTTGACTTACAATCATTTTAATGACTGTTCAACATTACAACAGCACTGAAAAAAGTGATTTTTGATCATTTTTCACACTTATGACCACTGTAGCATCCCCATGGTCATATGATCAAAATTCAGGTGTGTGGCAGTTAGGATCTACTTATGATGGTTGCACTGTCCTGGGCCACGTGATCACCATTTATAACATTCCCAGCTGGCTTCAGCTAAGCAAAGTCAATAGGGGAAGCCAGTTTCACTTAATGACCATATGATTCACTTAACAACTGCAGTGATTTCTTGACAACTATGGCAAAAAAATCACAAAACAAGGCACAACTCAGTTAACAACTACCTTGTTTAGCAACAGAAATTTTGGGCTTAATTACGGTCGTTAAGTTGAGGACTACTATATATAGAAGAGAAAGAAATTTACATGGGAGAAAAAGAAAATGTGATCTGTATTATTGCTGAGATAGTTGAGGGCAAAATGGAAGTTGTTCAGGCTGTAAGGTGTATTTTTTTCATTAATAATCTGGCCACAGAAATATCCATTCATTATGGACTTTGATATTAAATGAGTGGATAACCTATCTTCATTAGCAGGGAATAATCTCTCAGCATAATAATCTTGTTAGAATTAACTGGATGGAATCTTAATAAAATGTTAGAGTGGTAATTAATAATTTTTGTTTTAGCTGTTAGCTTTTCAGAGTAAGAGTGCTGTCCTGTCATATTCATTTTTCAATTCTGTTCTTATGAGTATTTAAGCAAATGTCATTGAACAATGACACTTTTTTACATATGCAAGCAGATCCTACACATGTGAGCAGTGAAATAATAACCATTAGATTCAATGGAACATCCCTAAGTAAGTTTGCATAAAACTGCAACCTGAGTATATTTATGATCAAAATATTTATGTATTACATCTGCATGCTGTCAAATCAGATGGGCTCATGGCATTTTACAATAAAAGTCAACGGAATAATAAGATGATCTGCAACCAAGCCCCCCCACCAAGTCAAGAAATCATTCCACATACATAAAGGGGAGCGGCTGGAGTTTCACAACTACAATCTTGTTTTCTTTGACAGTTCTACCACACCTGACTTTAGGTAGGACTGCAAGGCTGCTGGTTGCTCGTTTCAGAAAAAAATAATATCGGTAAGCATTTTGAAAAGTTGCATGTCCCCAATGCCAGATATTACATAAGTCCAATGCACAAAAATCATTGATATATTTGGTATGTAGTTACTTTAGTTATCATCAGAGGAATGCTATGGTGCTTTATTCTTAATTTTGAATGATTGTTTCATTTCAATAAAAACCTCACATTTCATCATCATAAATTAAGCAATTAAACATGTTACAAGTGCTCCTGTCCTCAACAGCTGTGAGACATGCATGTAACCAAGACATTTCTCCCACGTTCAGATAGCAGCAGATAGACAGCTAAGGAGAGCTGACAAAAGAGTGACATGGCTGAAACAAAATCCAAATATTTCAATGCATTGGCCAGAGCAGATAATATCCCAACAGGCAAAATATATGAAAACTTCTTCTCATGATAGCTTTTAAGTAGATTTGATTATCTATGACACTTCTACCTGAAGGAACAATAAGCAAAATATTGCACTAATGCAGAGAGCAAAATAATGGGTTCTAAACTTTCATTTAGCTGAAATAATAGATTCTAAACTGCATTTAGCTAAGAAATTGAACTAATTAG
The DNA here is from genome assembly GCF_049901715.1 of Pseudonaja textilis. NCBI lineage: Eukaryota > Metazoa > Chordata > Lepidosauria > Squamata > Elapidae > Pseudonaja > Pseudonaja textilis. The sequence goes on from NC_141990.1 coordinate 266,606,910, forward strand.
TGTCTCTCCATGCCTTTAAATATATATTGGCTCGGAAGTTGTTGTAGAAGATGTTTGCCATTTTCTAGTGAAAATAAATGTATACATTTCTTTCCAGGGATGAGAACAATAAAAAATCCACTTCTACCAGTTTGTAGAACGCCACAATCACCCAAGATGAATGACTGAATTGTTAGTAGCTTGTAACATCATAGTCCATATCCAAAGCAGTTTTGCAATTTTACACTGTTTTCCCCTTTAAAAAAAAAAAGTTGTTGTGAAAGTAGGTGGAATGTAATTTTGGAAGGAGATGAAAGAATAAGTGACAATTGAAATCAATCAAAGGAAGTCTGTCATTAAACTACCAAGGCTGAGCATGCCAGCTAATCAGTATGATACTGTTGCTTGCTATTGTCATATGAAGAACCTTAAAAATAATATAGCTTTTAGAACAAAGTGGGAAGGAAATGTATCCCTTAATGCATGCTGTAGGAACCAGAGATAGGTGTAGCTAGTGAAAAAGCATCATTGTAGCAGTGTGATGAGGACTTGAAATACACAAAGCTATTTTTTTCAAGGTGGATGTAATACATTCTACCAGCTTCTCATGGGCTCCTGCAGTTCAGACATGGTGAACTTACTCCCTCTGGGCAGTGGGACACCCTCCCATTTTTACAGATTTCAAAGGCTCTCACCTTACCAAAATCAGTAGCATATCTGTGGAAGTTTTGGTGTTATTTTTTTATGTTATCTGATAGTTTATTCAGTATAGATGCATCATGTTACTGTAAGCACTAAATAAAATTCCCTTTAAAAAAGGATGCCACTAAGCAGGGGTGTCAAACTAGTGGCCCATGGGCCAGATGCATCACCTGCGGCCACGCCCATCCCCGCGAAGTGAAAAAACATTGCAAAACATCATGCGATGTGACACTGCGAGATTGACACCCATGCACTATAGCATTACACTAGTGACATCACTTCAGTATTTTTGTTGTTGTAAGGCTAGTTGCTGTATTTGTTATTATCGGTAGTTTGGTCTACTTTAGTCTTAGTCCCATTTTTTCACTCTGAACTTTTTGTTAGTAGAACTTGCAGATCATTTGTATTGTTAGCAGTTGATGCCATCAGCATAGTGTCGGTCATTAGTGGCTAACCTTTTCAGGCTTCTGTGTCAAAAATTGTGCGCATGCTTGCGCTTGCATGCCAGGACCCAAAAGGCAATGCACGCAGCCCTGTGCATGCACGTGCAATCCCCCTCACCGCCCCCTTACCTGCACTGTGCCTCCCAGCTGATTTTCAGCCCATTTGATGCCTTTTTTGGCCTGCCAGAGGCTTAAGGACCTCTGCAGGCTTTGAAGGCCAAAAAATGGGCCCGTTTCGCCACTTCCGGTATTTCTGGAAATACAGGAAGTGATGAAACGGGCCTATTTTTTGGCCTGCAAAGCCACGCCTCTAGCCTCTGGCAGGCTGAAAAAAGGCCCAAAATCAGCTGGGAGGTGTGTGCATACGCAGTGAGATAAGTTTGCCTGGGCCTGGTATGCCTGCACAAATGGCTCTGTGTGCTACCTGTGGCACGCATGCCAAAGGTTTGCCGTCATGGGTGTAGGTTGATGTTTCTTCTTCCAATTTAAAAAACACATCTTCCAACACAGTTTTTTTTTTCAATATTTATTCCACATATAATTGACAAAGTAAGGGGAGAATGTATAATCTTGTCTAGCTCCTTTCCCAACTTGGAGGTTGTCCTTTTTGCCATTTTCTGTCTACAGTTTCCTGACATGTGCATAGGTGGTCTTTGATTAACTACCACTTGTTCAACAACCATTAAAATTTGAGACTGGGATGAATGAGTGGTAGTTACAACCAGTTCTCAGAGATCTGGCTATTGCAGTACCCTTGCAATCACATGATCGCAAGCCAGGCGCTCAGCAACTGGCCCTGATTTCCAGCTGCCACAGTGATCAGGATTCAAGCAAAATCATTGTGGAAACCAGCAGGAAGCTTCCAGAAATCATAATCACCTGAGGTGCTCATTTAACAATGGCAACCAGAGATTGCCAGAATGCTGTCGCTAAGCCATGAAGTCACGTGACATTACATTTTACAACCACATCAATTAGCAATGGTAATTCCAGACCAGGTTACCACTGTTAAGTGAGAATTACCTGTATACCTTTCACACGAGTTGCTCTGGAAGTTATTTTTTTAAGCACATTCTACAGCTGGATATGGTTGACACAACTGAAAGTGTTTCTCTAATAATCAGCGAAACACACACTTTTTTTTAGAGACTTTTTTTTTAGCTTTCTCAATTATCCAGCATACATCAGCAAAAATTTCTAATTTGCTCAGCTCTTTCTGAACCCTTGCTGATCCAGCATCTCCCTGGCATGCCAAGGTGCACGAAACACTGTTACCTCCCCACTGAGGTGTAACCTATTCATCTACTTACATTTGCACGCCTTCAGGCATGGCAGGACATGGGGCAAGAACCAGAACGTACTCCATCCCACGGAACTTGGGTCTTGAACTGGCAACTCTCTGGTTAACAGTCCAGTGTCTTAACTGCTAGGCCACCCCGTTTCTGCCATTGAAATAACTAAGCAGAAATAAGACCACCGCTATAACCAATCTGTAAAAAAAATGATAAAAGTTTTCTCTGTTCCAGTTTTAACTGAGAATAAAGCCAAAAGTTCTGCTAATAGGATCGGTTTATTTTTGAAGGATGTAGACGTTATTCTTATTTTGATGGATAGGTACCAATGCATTCAGACCTGTGAATATATGGGCAAATTGTTTAAAAGTTCAAAACTCTTCTGACCAATGAAAGAATGTCCTTGAGGAAAAGTAGGACTTAATGAAAGTTGCTATCAACTTGAAAAGAAACAGCAGCGAGACTTCTGCTGAAAAATATTCCTGTTGGACTTTGCCCTTTAGATAATCATTGGCCTGGCTCTAATTTAAATGTTTTAGTAAGGTATTCCAAGTAATTGATAGTTGGTTAAAAAGTTGCAGGGTTGTTGCTTTAGAAATTAAGATGGTTATATTTCTTGTACTACAGGATTATAGATTTTGGAGAACAGTGGAGAGTCTGGGTCCCCAAACTTCACCTTTTTTGATGCAGGGAAAACTTTTGGGGTGACATAAACTGGATTTATTTCCCAAGAAGAAACAGTGGTGAAGGATGCAGCACCTTAACCTATCTCCAGCCACATGTGAATAAGGAGGCTGATTGTGTGTGGGGGGGGAACCTTGTCTGGAAAAGGAAAGCACCTACAAAACCCATCTCTGTCCCTCAGCGCTCCTGACTGAGCCTAGCCTTGTCCCTGGAGAACCCTGGCTCTCCGAGCAAGGGAATCAGAATCGAACTGGAAGGGACCTTGGAGGTCTTCTAGTCCAGCCCCCTGCTCAAGCAGGAGGATCTATATCATTTCAGACAAGTGACTGTCCAGTCTCTTCTTAAAAATCTCTGGTAAGGACCCACAACGTCTGAAGGCAAGCTCTTCCACCGGTTAATGGTCCTGTTAGGAAGTTTTCCTCAATTCCAGGTTACTTCTCTCCTTGATGAGTTTCCATCCATTGTTTTCCTGTCCTGAACCCTCCTGCCTGCTTCCAACAGGACTGCCCCGCGTCCCGGAAATGGCTGTTTGTCCACCTCGGGTGGAGTTTAAGGATTGCGATTCCTATAGTTGATGCTGATGGCAGGGCGGCAGACACTGGGGCTCTGCAAAGAGGCTCAAGACAGCCATAACCTTCTAAGGTAAGGCTGGCTCTTTCCACCCGAACTCCCCACAGCGCGGCAACCGAGCAGAAAGAGACAGAGGAAAGGTGAAAAAGTCTGCTTGCCTTATATGGCTATGCTTGCATACCCGAGCGACGTGAGACAGTCGCGTCACGGGGCTGGAAGACATGGGGAGCGGGTGGGGGCGGAGGGAAAAGGAGGGGGCTTGGAGGTCTAACCCCGGATACAAGTGGCCCATCAACGCTCCGCCACCCGGAGGCGAGCCTACTTCCTGTGACACGCCCCAGCCCGAGGTTTCTCGGCTGGAGACGCACCTGGGGGGGAGGGAATTGGAGCCAGGCCCCGGTCTGGCAGAAATTCTGCCCTCGCTGCTTCTCGAGAGGACGGGCCCGTGCGCGCCTCGCGCTTCCGGAGGCTCGAGGCGACTCCGCCAATTCTTACGAATCCTGGCAGTGGCCTTAAAGCGGGGGGGGGGGGTCCCAAACTAGCTGGAGAATTCTGGGAGTTGAAGTCCACAAGCCTTAAAGTTGCCAACTTTGGAGACCTCTGCCTTAAAAGGAAGAACTGCCCAAGTTGATGGGCGGTCGCTTTTAGAACAGAAGTAGCCGACCTTAAAGATTTGTGGACTTCAACTCCCACAATTCCCCAGCCAGCGAAGTCCGCACAGCTTAACAGTTGCCAAGGTTGAACACCCCTTGCTTGAGAGCTAGGCAGATGAAGGATTTTCGCTTTTGGTAGCTTTGCTTTACAATGCTTTACTTAAAACTTGTGTGGGTTTTTTTTATTACATGTTTAAGGACTGCACTTAGCTAAAGTTGTTTCTTAATGTTGTTAGCAGTGGTGTATTAACCATTAAGCAGACTAAGCACCTGCTTAGGGCACCAGGCCCAAAGGGAGGACCACAAAGTTGAGAATATGGCTTAAATAAAGGAGAGGGGCACCAAGATTTGTCAGCGCTTAGGGCCCCAGTGAGCCTTAATCTGCCACTGGTTGTTAGGTAACTATAGCAATTAGACAGTGTAATCACCCTTTGAAGATAAATTACATAATTAAATGATAAAGGGTAAAAACACTGCAAAAGGCACTTACCTACTACAATAGCACAGTTGGCCACTCTTCTGAGTTCCAGGGCAACTGCATATAAGACAGAAAACTCTGCCTCCAATGTATTAATATGCTTTGATTTTCCTCAGGCAGTACATGAGCACCTGTTAAGGGAATTATAATTACAATAAAAATCCATTTCCATATGTTAAGTGTTGACTCAGGCAATTACTGCTTTCAGTGGCACCCATTTCACTCAAATGAGCCAATGATAGAAATATTTTATTTTCTCCAAAAGAATGAAGGAAGACAAGAGGTTAGCCTTGCTGCTACCATCTGGCCTTACACAATCCGATCAATTTATGCTTTTAAAGACAAAGTCATGTGTATCAGCACTAATTAGAAGGAACCACATTTTCTGAGGAGTAGGAGTAATTTTCCAGAGGGACTTGTAGTGTGGAATGGATTAAATGTTTAGTTATTGCCCCTGTGCAGCATCTTTCACTGTGTTATCAAAAAGTTTTTCTGAGTTGGCCAAGCGTGCTTAGTCCTTTCTGAGCAATTGGTAGGATTTTTATATTTGGTAGTTCTTGGTGTTTTCTAAAAATTTTGTCTTGAATGCAGGCTGCATATTTGTCTCAAGAATTCATGACATAAATGGTTATGGAAGAGAGACAACTTAGAGATAAACTTGTCACCCACAGATGTTAAAGACTACTGCACAGGTTTCATTTCTTCAACAAATAAATAATACTTCTTCACAAAATAATTTTGCAGCAAATGAATTTAATTGTTTAAATGTTAGGCAATACTGATTCTTCCATAATAGCACAAATACAGGGATTTGGCTAATTAAAACAAAGATATTAAATTCTTCCAGAAAGTTGAACCTGGGTTGTGCTTTTGGGGGAGGGGGCAGTTTTAATTGGTAATCTATCAACAACAGCTCCAAAGAATTGGCCAGGATTTTTGAAGATATTCTTTTCATTTACTTTATTCTTCAATCCATACCTGTATGTTTTGCTTTGTTTTTTTTTTCCTAATAAAACCTTTTAAACTAAATGCAAAGGTTTATAAATAAGGGAAAATAATTTCAATTTATTTAGAATACTTATTTAAAAAGCAGTCTAAAATAGCTAGTAAAAAAAGACTCAGTTTTTCTTTTTGTCCATGTAAATATAAAGTACATAGAACACAGTTTCACGTGGTCTGTAGAATTTGGAAAATGATTTTTCTGTTGAAATCCTTAGTTAGCCATCTAATTTTTTTCTGTCTACAGTAACAAGGGTACCGTGCTTAAGTCTTCAACATCTGATCTTTCGTCCATAGATACATATTTTACAGAAAGTGCTCACTTTAGACATGTAATGTTCACTGGGTTTCCAGGTTCAAGCAGAGGGCAGAAAAAGGGTTTTTACAAAGCTTGCTTTCTTGATGTACATAATCCAGTTCAAAATACTAGAATGGGGAAAATTCATCTAGTATCAATGTGACTGTTATAAGCAGAATCAGACATCTATAGCATGAAAATGAACTTGTATTGTCAGTGAAGGACAAACTATTTTATTTTCCTCTAGCAATGTTTTAGCTACAAAACTGCCATGATGAATTATTAACATTACATTGTTCTTTTGAAAGAAAAACCAATGATATTTTTCAAAGCATCAGCACTAAGAAAAATTCATGTAATGATTTTTCAGAATCTCACAATACAACAGTTTAATCTTTAAACAGTATGCTCTTTTTTCAGTGCTGGCAGCTTTGTATCCAGTGATAAAAAGCAAAATGTAAGAACCCACTAGGGAATGCAGTTGCAAGTCAAAACAACAATTTGGTATGCATATTTCTGTTTCATAAGTCAAAACAGATACACATTCCTTCCATGACATAGGGTTGTTTCTTTACTGTAAATGAAAGAGATAAGATAGGGAGCAGCTCTCAAGTCCATAAGGTCAACTTTACCATTTGGGAAAGTGAGGCTCTGGTGTTAGAAGACAGAACTGAAAATACCACTATATTCCTTCTACCATCTTGCTATCTTCGGATGTTTAGAAATAGGCCACCCAAAGTGTCATTGTCCTTAATAGTAACAAATCCCATTGTTTTCAAAACAACAGATTTGCATACTTGCATTTCACCTTATTCACAAGGGCCAAACAGTGATTTAATTTTTTTTTAAAAAAAGAATGTGACGCTTTTGTAAATTCTATGCATTTTTGTTCAGAATCATTCCATAGAGTCCAGTGACACTCCAGGATAAGCATGGAGAGGATTCCAATCTTCAAGCTAAATGAGAAATAGTGAGACAAATTTATGTCTGCTTGAAAAGCTGGTGCTGGAGAGGAGTAGAATCCCAGTTGGATCAGCACTCTGATTCTAAAAAATTGGTTGCAATCCTATTTTGTCGTGTAGATCCCTATTATTACTTCCAACCATGTATTTGCACAAGCAAATTTTCCCCAAAGGTGATTTCAGTTATCTAAAGGGATTAATCTCTGATTTCCACCTAATTTTACATGACTGAAAGGTGTGCCATTCATGGAGGAATCTAATTTGGAACAATAGCAGATTGTGGATCATCTCTCTCTCTCTACAAAAATAAGAATGAAGGCTTTCATGGAAATTTAGTCTCCATCTGTGCATCTTTTGCCCCATGACTGTAAGAGAAAGTTAGATAGGTACATGTGCTTAAAATCTTAATTTCATTCTCAGATCTTTTACTGTTCTAAATCAAAATGAGGAATGGGGAGAGGGACTTTCAAATATTGCTGAACTACAACTCCCTGAAAACCCAATCAGCAAGGCTAATGGGTGGTGTTGAGAATTGTAAATCAGGTGCATAGGAAGGACAACAGGTTCCTCATTCCTGTCCTGTATATGTTTTCTGTGACCAAAATGGCAACTTTTCCTGAAATGGAAAATTCACAAGTGAAATTTACATATCAGAATCCCAGACTGTACTGAGTCCTGACCTAGCAAATACCTAAAGGTTTTTCTTCACTGCTGAATTGAGCATCCATCCTGAACTCAGAAGAATATTATACCAACATTAAATTTGCTCTTCCCAATGACTCTGATCTCATTTGTCTATAATCTCTGTTTTAGCTCACTTCGATCATTTGACTTCCACTAATGTAATGGATACCAAAGGCTAAGTATTTATATATCCCAAAATTACTCTTGCATGGAGTCAGAGAGATTTTAAACTTATTTCACTCATAATATGAAAGTAATGACAAGCAAACATAATCTTCCCAGAAAAGATGATGCTAGGGTATGTTTGTGCCATAATTAGGTGCAAGTATGAACACATCTCTAAGGTTTTCAATATGCTTATCCATCTCTATAAAAGGAATATTGTACAATTAGAAGGTGGATAGAGTTGCAGTGATGCTCCAATATTTTTTCAAGTCTTGTTTGAGCTCTCTCATCAACCTTAAATGTAAAGAGAGAATCTGCTATACAGTTCTGGCAATGCTGTCCCAAGGCTTTTAAAACATTTGAGCATCCTATGAACAATTGTTATTACAACCAAAATTAGGGAAATTGTTTACCTCTTTGACTCAATGTAAGAAAAGAGGGGTGGTCTTATATATTAAAGAGGCTATCCCAGCAAAACTGATTTATGCAGATGAAGATGGGAGAATGTTAATGGTGGAAATAATGGACAATAATAGAAAGATACTTTTGACTGCAATCTATGCCCCGAATGATAAACAGGAAGAATTTTATAAAAATTACATATTAAGATGGCTGGATTGGACTATGTTAATATAATTATGATGGGAGACTTCAATGGAATCGTGGACAATAAACTTGATTATATTGCAACAACAGCAAAGTATAATAGAAAAACTCTTCCTAAATCTTTTTTAAAATGACAGAGGAATTAACTTTAAAAGACATGTGGAGAGAAAGAAATGCTAAACTTAAGCAATACACTTTCTACTCAAATAGACATTTATCATGGTCCAGACTTGATATGATTTGGATTTCAATAGACTTAATGTCTAGCGTTCAAGAAGTAAATATTGAAACAAGCACTTGGGCGGATCATAACCCATTGACAATTAAATGGAAAGGACAAAAAAAAGATCGAGATGGACGTTAAATAATACTATTTTAAAGGAGAAAGAATTCACACAATGGATGGAGAAAGAATTGGCCTTTTTCTTTAAAGAAAACAGAAAAGAAGACACCTCAATACAGAATGTTTGGGATACAATGAAGGCTTATGCCAGAGGCTTGATAATAGACTATACAAGAAAAAGAATATTAGGAAAAGGCAAGTTTTCAAAGCCTTGGAGGATGAATATAAAAGACTCGAAAAAGAACTGCAGAAAATGCCACAGAAAAAGACGTTAAGTTGAAACTGGATATAGCTAAACACAAAATGGATTTAATAGATAAAGAAGAACTGGCACAGAAAATTAGGAACGCTAAACAGAACTATTTTGAAGATGCAAATAAGCCAGGTAGATGGCTAGCATATAAGTTAAGAAAGGAGAAAGAGTCGAGGAAAATATTGCAGTTAATAGATGACCAAGGTAAAACTTGTCATGGCAGCAAAGAGAAAAAGAAATTATCTATGACTTTTATAAACATTTGTATAAGAAAGAAGATATTGATGAGGAGAAAGTTAAACAATATTTGCAGAATGCAAATTTACCTAAGATTCCTAAAGAGACTGAAGAAATGTTAGGAAGTAATATAACAATGATGGAGTTAAGCCAAGCACTTAAGAAACAAAATAATGGAAAGGCACCAGGTCCAGATGGGTTTCTGTAAAATTTTATAAAACCTTTCAAGAATCATTGTGTATTCCACTCTTAGAGGTTATGAATGAAGTCATGTTAAAAAGATAACACCTAAAACATGGTCAGAGGCTTATATTACACTTATTCCAAAAGAGGAGGCGGATTTACTTCAAATTAAGAATTATAGACCGATTTCCTTATTAAATGCAGATTATAAAATTTTTGCTTCAATATTAGCGGAAAGACTTAAAAAGTATTTGAACAACTTCATCCACCCAGATCAAAATGGATTTCTGCCAAAGCGACAAATTGAGAGACAATATGAGAGTGATTCTGACACCTTGAATATTATGAGGCGCATCCTGAAAAGCAAATGGCTTTGATATTTTTAGATGCTCAAAAGGCATTTGATAATGTAAATTGGAGATTTATGTTACTTTTTAATGGAACAGATGGGCTTTGCTAGAAGATTTATTCAAGCAATAGAAGCAATTTACAATGAACAAACAGCTAAGGTAATGATGGAGGGAGAATTTACAGATCCTATTAATATAAGAAAAGGCACAAGACAAGGTTGTCCTCTTTCTCCCTTGCTATTCATATTGACTTTGGAAGTGTTGAATAGAAATATCAGAGAAGATAAAACTATAAAAGGAATGAAAATTAAAAAGGAAGAATTTAAACTACAAGCTTTTGCAGATGACCTAGTTTTTATCCTGGAAGATCCTATAGAAACAGCCCTGAAGCTGTTGGAAAAGATAGAGGCATATGGGGAGGTGGCCGGTCTGAAAATAAACAAAGATAAAACAAAGATTTTATCAAAGAATATGTTGCTGAGACAAAGGGAAGAACTGGCAGAACTGTTAAAAATTCAAGTTACAAATAAGGTTAAGTATTTGGGGATATATTTGACGTCAAGATGTAGTACATTAAAGGAGAACAATTATATTAAACTTAAACAACAGATAGCTCAAGATTTGAAAAAATGGGAAAACCTACAATTGTCATTAATAGGAAGGATTTCAACAATTAAGATGAACATTTTACCCAGAATCTTATTTTTGTTTCAAACAATACCAATTAGACTTGGAAAAGAATATTTTGAGGATTTAAATAAAATTGTTTTGAAGTATATATGGCAAGGCAAGAAAGCAAGGATAAAGTTAAAGCTTTTACAGGATGCTAGATCTAGAGGAGGGTTTGGCCTGCCTAATTGGGAGTTGTACTACCAAGCTGCAAATTTGATGTGGGTTAAAGAATGGATAACATTAAGGAAAACCAGATTGTTGACATTAGAAGGTCATGATTTGTTGTTGGGTTGGCATGCATTTTTATGGTATAAGGAACCAAAACACAGGGGTATTTTAGAAGACATTATATACGGGAGTCTCTGTGGTTAAATTGGGAGAAGACAAAAACAATGCTATTTGAAAATTCCAGTTTGGTTATCGACGATAGAAGCGTTTTCTTACCCTATAATTTATAAAAAGGAACAAACAGTTAGCTATGGGGAATTATTAGATGAAAAGGGTGAACTTAAATCGATACAAAAATTAGAGGAACAAGGTATACAGATGAATTGGTTTTCATATTTGCAAATACATGCAAAGTATCATGAGGATTCCAAAACAGAGGGATTTTATGATAAACAAACTGATTTAGATAAGATTTTGATGGGTACTGATGAAAAGGTGATTAAAAATTATATGGTTACTTATTGGAAATTAAGCTGGAGGAAGAACAAGTTAAGGAAACTATGATTGCTTGGGGGAGGAATTTTGGATATGGGATTGATTTAGAGAAATGGCAGAATTTATGGTTGCAAAATTATAAAATGACAATGTCTACAGCCTATAAAGAAAATTTGTATAAGATGTTTTACAGGTGGCATTTTCCCCGACAAGGATAGCAAGAATGTTCAAGAACAAATCCGAAAAATGCTGGAAATGTCATCAGAAACCTGGTTCATACTACCATATGTGGTGGACCTGTGAGGATGCTAGAAAATATTGGACTAAAATCCACACATGGCTGGAAAAAAATGACAAAGAAGCACATAGACTTGAAACCGGAGTATTTTTTATTGGGAATCTTACCAGATGCTTATAGTAAAGAGTTGAAATATTTGATTGTAAATGTATTGACTGCGGCTAGGATTGTATTTGCAAAGAATTGGAAAATGAGAAAATTCCATTACAAGAAGAAGTTATAAAGAAAATATTGGAATGTGCTGAGATGAGTAGATTGACTTTTGAAATTAGAGAGCAAGAAGATAAACAATTTTATATAATTTGGGATCTTTTCTATCAATGGCTGAATGATGAAATACAAAAATAGAGTATTTGAAATGCTAGATAATAAGGAATAATATTGAATTTATTTTTCTTTTTTCATTTTTGGTATTGGATATTATACTTATATAATGGTATTCTTTTTCCTTTTTTTTTATTTTAGGATAGAATTGGCACGATTATATGATTTGTTTTAGAATAAATTACTTAAAATATAGTTATCTCACAAAGGCATGATCGAATAAAAGCGTAGTCAAATTTCTTTTTTTTTTTTTTTAATAATGATATGATGATTTATAAGTTTGTATTGACAATAAGAATTATTATATAAGGTAATTGTAATTGTGACTATGAAGTGAACGCACAAAACTGATGAACCAACCGACTCACTGTTTGTATATAAATATAGGGGAGCTGATGTTTTTATGTTTTGTCTGTCTGTTTGTATGTTAAAAAACAATAAAAACTTTTATAAAAAAAAAAAAAAACATTTGAGCATCCTCACTATTTTTGCAAGAGCTGGATGAGTCATGATGCTTTTTTGTATCTCAAAAATATGCTAATTAATTTTGCATTTTAATATTTAAGGGAAGTTGATTATTTTATCTTGAGAAGCTTATTATCCTTTATTTTATAATCTGCTTAATGCTTCATTTTATGAAGAGAAAGGCTGCTATTTTAACAGTACCATTGCCTTCTGAAATTGTAACAACATAACTCTACTTATGAGGACATCTCTGTAGGACTAAATTTGGAGAATCATGTTTATTCTTAAAATACGTTCTTCTAGATCCCCTCTGGCCACTATGGATCTCTCTGGTTTCAGATAAGAAATGTTTTCTGTTTATAGCAGAGAATTTTTCAGGATTGTCAGATATTTAGAGAAGATGTCAACGTTTCCCGTGTTATCCTTCGATGGTAAACGAGGAATGTTAGGGCTTCCTGCCTTATAAAGATCAAGTTCTTTGCCCAATTTCATTGGAGTGCTGAAAATCTCACAACCAAAATAGATGCTAAGATGAAAATACAGATAAATGAAAATTAGAAGAATAACTTAGACTGTTGGGCTATCCGGTTCAGCACTCTGTTCAACAGAGTTGGTATGTATTCGAGAGGCCCACTTCTAAGCATCATAGTAATAGAAATTGCTGCTAAAAATCTGCTTTTCTTAGAATATATAAACAGACAGGTCCTTTGCATCAAGGTCAGTTCTATCAATGGATCAGCTATAACTTCAAGAAAACAACTAATAGTATGTTACCAATCCTTGGTCAAAAAGCTGTGTGTTATTTGAACCACTTCTTATTTTCTGATGTTTGATAGTTCCTTCTTGAGAACGGTGAAGTATAATAATTGTTTAGTGATCTCTTGAAGTCAAAATATGTTACTTTTCATCACACACACACACCCTGACACAAAGGATTTGGAGAGATAAGTTCTAGATAGCCTTTGCCCCCTGGGTTTTTTTTTTTCATGAAGCTACAACATGTTCTTGAAAGATCATGGATGCAAAGTCAGGAAAATATGTTCTATGTTCTGTTCTGTGAATTTGGACCTAGAAACAGCAATCTCTGCAGGCATTCCTTTCAGTTTTAGTTCCTCTGAGAAGGAGGAACTTTGTGAGGAAGAGACCAGTGAAGAATCTGGCATCTTTCCTTTTTTTTTTTTTACATGCATCACTGGGGTTTGTGATATTCTAGTAGTCACTCTTAAATATCACAATTATCTTACACTTTAGACAAAGCAATGTGCTTCTCATAAGTTGATGACCTTTGAATCTATGGGATTGTGCATGTGTTGGTTGAAGGTTCCAATCCAACACACTCAGAAACAGAAGAAATCATATTGGGAAGCTGATTCCATCAATCTGCCAAACTGTGGATCCAAACTGCATTTTGTACCGATAGCATCCTGTCTTGTGATGGCTCTTCCATTCTTTTCCTAGAGTTGAGCCTCATAATGTGATTAACCAGCTCAGCTAGAAATCTTATGCACAATACATTAAGCATAATGGCTTTTAATCTTGCTTTAGGTTCCTAAATCTGATGAACAAATCCTGGCCATTTGTTTGTTTATGAATCCATTTATTTTTCTTTTTGCCACCCTGTAATCCCTTCGGGGTAGATTTGGGATGGTTGAATGGAGCTAGTGTTTACTGGTCAGATGCTTTAGCAATTAAAATGTAACATTAGCTTCACGTGTGGTGGAATTCCCTAGGTCCCCCTATAGTTTCTATAGCTTTTTATCATGCATCATATCCCCCATATATTGCTAAAATCAAGACCAGAAAGAGGAAGAATGAAGAGAAACTTTGAGGTCACTTCACACAATTCTGAATGTGAAATTACGTATATGACTATAGTGTAAGAAACTTATTAAACTAAACTATTATAGACATGGTAAAAAATATTGGGACCGGGTGAAATGTGGTCAATGAAGACTTGCATCCATGTGCTGTCTTTCAGGCTTTGGAAAGGATTGGGCAACTTCATGGAGAAACAGAAACAATAATCTTTATCCTCTTCTTGCTGTCTAATTTCTGACATAGCTCACCAGCCAAATCACCAAGCCCATTTCTAACCTACATCCAGACCTGACTCCAGACTGAGATGGATCCAGTTAATCTATTCCATCTAGAAATCCTTGGTGCTATAGTATCATTATACATTTCTCCATTAGATTAAAAATAATAGACTGGACATGGGACTGCATGGTGCTGGTTACAATCCAATCCTGACCTAAGAATGATCAGACTCACTGATTTTTTTAAGGGTCATAAACGTATTTAGAATTATTGGAATAAGGTCAGAAGGGAATTGATTCCTTTCTGCTCACCTTAATGGCAGAGAAAATCTTTGGAAAAGACGTGGCCTCATTTTTCATTGTTATCCCTCAAACTGATGGATTTTAACTATGAGTCCCATTGCCAAAGTTGGAAGAGGGAAATTTTCCTCACTTCTGAAATTAATATCTGTAACAGCAGCTATAAATAAAACAACCTCTTCATGTAGTTATTCCAAGAAAACACTCCCATTTCTTTCTTTCTAGAAAGAAAGAATGCAAGAATTTGAGGCATATAGCTGAATCTTCAAGCAATTTTGACCAAATAAAAATTAACAGTTTTGAGACTTGTAATCTGGTTAACATCCTCCCAGCAAAATCCACTTTTAAGCATTTCTTTCTTATACCTGGACACTGCCTTGAGCATGCTGATATCTCCCTTTTGTTTCTTAGGGGCCACGTTTTGGGTTTTTTCCTCCATTTTTTTCTTGATTTGCATAGGCTGGCATTTGATCATATGGAAGTTACTTGAGTTATTGGCATTTATTTAAGTGTTCCTCTGTGGTGACAGCTGGAAAGAACAGGGTGCTGTAATATTGGAACTTAGAAGAACTCTTGAAGATGATCAGCTGATAGAACTGGTAGAAGCAACCTGCAGAGCTGAATGCTATCATGTTCTTGCTCTTACCTATCCTTGACTATAAAGCCAATGCTTCTGCCTGAAATCAACCATACTATGCTATCAGGAATTTTCACCACTGAAAGAAATAGAAAGCAAGATATAATCCTTTCTTATCGGGGAATTTGGCCAGAGTGGAACATAAGAGCAGCTTTCAGAATTTTGACTTGTAAAACTAGAGACTTATATAATAAAGACACTATACCCTTTTCACGGCATGCAGCTCTAGTCTCACCTTTGGATGAACTGTGGAAAATATATATTATGAAATAGTTAACTGTCTCACGCATTGTAAAGCCTGTTAAGGGATACCACCAGCGTCACAAGCATGCGGCCTGTTAGCCTTGTACGGCTAATTGCTACCATGATGTTTGAAATGTTTGAACATGACAGAAAAATGGAAGAAAATAACCACCCTATGCATGCTGACAGTTGGAATGTGTGAAAGCTCTAGGCATGGTAGGAGGAACAAGAAAATTAACCTTGCTTCTCTCTCTAGGCCTTCTCATCACCTCCCTCACAGAGAAGTACAGCTGTCACAAAGACTTTGCTCCGCCTCTGAGTTTTATTTTGAATCTTCACATTTTAAAATTGGGAGTATCTTTCTGTAGACAGAGGAGATGCTACATCAGTGCAAGCACTTCATATTTGGAAAATGACAAGACTGGGGGAATAGGATAGTAAAGCTCACATGCCATGTCTCATTTGCAATTGATGCATACAAACAATGCATGTTAGAATATCTGAAAAAGGTTCACCTTCTTAGCCAAACAGTCACCAAATTATCTCCAAGTCATAGGTCAGGGGCGCCACGTTTTCATCATGTGACATATCGTGACTTTTTTCCCCTTCACTAAAACTGGTGGGCATGGCAGCATGTGACTCATCCAACCCACAGGCCACGTGTCTGACACCCCTGTCATAGGCCAATAGTTTAGTATCTGTCTCTTACACAGGCATACCAACCTATGTTTAAGATGGGAAGCTGCCTGAAAGAAAAGGGTAAAGGGTAATGGAAAAGAGGGAAGGGAAGGGAAGGGAAGGAAAGGAAGGAAAGGAAAGGAAAGGAAAGGTGTGGATGCCCAAGATGTGGTCATTTCTGAATAGACAGGCTCCCAGGGTGAAGAGGGTAAAGAAGAATGGGGGAGTTGTTTTTTCCCCTTCAATCCTTACTGTGCTTTATCAGAGAATCTTTATACATCCCACTTGCATCTGTCTTCAAAAAGACGAAAGAGGATCTAACATAACCTCAAAAAGAAGCCTGTTATATGAGCACAATGAAATTTTCTCTATTGCCTTTTTCTGTTATGTATGCTTGTTATAATAGACTGATTAAACCTACATGTTCTCTGCTGAAGTATAATAAAATCTGACCTTGAACTTTTATGGAAAGGGGGAAAAGAATAAAGCTTTTGTACGGTTAGTAATGTTTCAGTCATTTCAGGCAGAAGAACTCACAAGCAGAATGATGTCCAACTCTTATTCCCTTGTTCCAACCAGCTGGGGATTCTTTCTGAAAGATTCTGTACATATTTGTTCTCCCACAGATACACAACATTTGGGGGGCATTGAGCATTATATTGGGCTCAGGATGGATTGGGAGGCAGTGGTGGGAGAAGTTTAGAGAGATTTTTCTTGTTTTTCTACTTTATAACTTTATTCTCAGACCTGCCAGTATCCCTCTTTGGTTTCTTAGAAGCTCTAATTTGCTGCATTGGCTTCATCATTCAACAGGTGAGATATTGCTATTTCAGTATTGTGGCAAAAAATGTTGGATCAAATTAAACAAAATGCAAAACCTGATTGGCCATGGGAACTGTTTGCTAGATTTTGGACCTGAGACACTCTTGGAACATACTCTACTACATTATTTTCTGTTAACCTCTTAGTTAGTACTTTTTTTTTTTACTGTAGAGCATGCTTACTCATTTGTTTGTTTGCTTGATTGATTTTGTAATCTTCTTTTTAGATCTTGGAGTGAGTATATCAGAGGTGGTATTCAGCAGGTTCTGGCCAGTTCTGGAGTATTGGTAGCGGAAATTTTGAGCAGTTCAGAGAACCGGCAAATGCCACCTCTGACTGGCCCCGCCCCCATCTATTCTCTGCCTCCTGAGTCCCAGCTGATCAGTTGGATCTTCTTTTGTTGCCCTGCACAGGAAAACGGAGCTGGAAAGCAGGTTAGTGGGGTGGGGAGGGAATGGCTTTTGCAGTATCCTTCCCCTGGAGTGGGGAGGGAATGGGGATTTTGCAATAACCTTCCTCCAGGAGTGGGGAGGGAATGGGGATTTTGCAGTATCCTTCCCCTGCCACACCCACAGAACCAATAGTAAAAAATATTTGAATCCCACCACTGGAGTTTCCCCATTAGGTGGGCAGATAGCAATTGGCCCAAAGTCACCCTCAAGCATCCATGGTTGGGGATGATTTGAAACTGGATCTTCATGCTTAATCCTAACTGTTTTGGGTTTGTTTCCCCAGGGATTTCCCCTTGATTTTGCATTCACATAAGCCTTGCGATTCCTACAAACATGCCACCACCTCCCTCCTACTGTAAACAAATGCTGCTGGGTCAGCTGCACAAGACCTTCTGCTTGGGGAATTGAGCTGGCTCTTGGTGTGCATAAAAGGCAGTTCCTTGATTTTCTGTAGCAGCTTACAAGTACTTAATTGACTGTAACACTTCTTGCAATCAATCAGATCACAGCTAAGGTGCTTTCAGTTCAGGACATTGTGTAGTATGCTGATGCACGTATGGTATGCATGCGTACATGTGGTGTTTTGTGCTAAAAAGATCCTTCAGGGATTCACATCAGCAGAAGGATTGCCAATGTATTGACTCCTCCCACCCACCCACCCCAAACCTGAAAGAATTTTTTCTGATTCTACTTTCCTCATTGGAAGCACTTTCCTTTTAGTGACACTTTAATGTATGATATAACATATTAAAACCCTGCTGTGGAGCTTCTGAACAATGACCACATTTACTACAGTTTCCAGGAATGGGAAAAAATTGCTCTGCTAAAATACAGTCCAGATTTAAACCTCAGCAGCTGTTTAAAAAAAACATCAAATGAGCAATCCTGGTCCTAGGATAGAGGAATCAGCTAATTAGGAAGGTCATTTCTAGCCTCTCCTTCAATGGACATAACAAAGTCTAATGCCAAAGGGCTTCAGAAGGAAAAGTTATTTTTAATTAAACCACAGTAGATGAAGAGCCACAATATTATTTTGGAATGAGACCTATTTAAAGTATTACATCATTGCTATGGCAACAGTGAACTGTGCTCAGCAGATAGAAAGATATGCACTGTAGGCTAATGAGCGTTTGAGGAAACTTCCATTTGATTATGTTCTGAACAATTACTTTTGCCATACTTTTTACACAAAAGATCAAGAAACTATAGTAAAAAGCACCGTGGGGCAATTTGTCCCATATTGAAGAGGTACACAAAGCAGTGCAGTTCTGGCAACAAGAGGGAGCAGCATATCCATTTCTGGGGTCTAGGCTAAAGGTGAAAAATGAGCCAGGCAAAAAAGGAAAAAAACAAGTTTGACTTCAGTTTCTGATGAGTGATAATCACTTTCATTATTGGGTTGCATCTAACATGCCCTGCAGCTTATTTTTCTTCTTCTGCCAGTTCCCCATGACATTGTCTTTTATCCATCCATCCTCCATCCTGAGGCAAATTATTAAATTATTCTTAGCTATTCTGGGGTAGTTATTTTTCTATTATGCTGACAGCAATCCAAGATAACTCAGATGGGTACACTGTGCTTCCACAGCCTGTCCTTGAGGAAGTCAAGTGACTCCATAAGGTGGAATCGACCTGGCTCCATTGGCTACTATAGCCAAATATGAATAGACCCCCCCTCTGGTCCTTGGATACCGTCCTCTGGCTTAAGCACTGTATGTGTCTAGTACTCTATCTCGCCGATCTCCAGTTCTAGGGATTAGTTAATTTGTAGGATTGGAGAGCTGGCTGGGTGACATTGCAAATGAAGAAGGAAAGTTGACTTTCCCACCAACTGTCCCATCCCATGGATCAGCTGACTTACAGAATAGAAGACATGGTGGCTATGAAAATGCCTCCATTTATTATGTCCTTTCTTAGCCTAGCAATTGAGTCTGTTCTGGGGAGCTGCTGAATTTTGACAGCTCTTTTAATCTCTACAACCAGATGCGTTTATGAGGTGGTTGAATTTGGAACAATTCTAAATCAATGGTCAAAACAAGCCCATGGAGGCTGCTATCGGGAAGAGCTGCTGGCAAACATCCAATTTTTCGAACTGCTGCTGGAACTACAGCTTAAGACAGGGAAGACGGCTGCTCTCCCAGTCCTGCATTGCACCCAGGATAAAAGGAACTTCCTGGGTAACAATGGTGAGTTTGACAAGTTTGACAAGTGTGCTTTACTGCATACAATATAGACCAGTTCCAAAGAACCTCTCTCTAGCCCATTCCTTTCACTGCTATCCTGATTTGCAGTTGGGTTCCTGTTGGCTGATAAGGGCTAGAAACTGGAAGAGCAACACAATCAGAGATAATAATATTTAAAAAGATAACATTTTAATTCAGAAGTGAGGAAAGCCTTTATGCAAGATATGAATTGTAGCGAAGGTCAACTGCATGAAGATGGCAGGCATACTCTTGTGAAGTGTGTCATATAAATGTGTTCAGTATGTTCAGAGAGAATTATTGCCAAGTAGGAAGAACTCCAGGATTAGAGTAAAGCACATTTTACTCTACTTTACTTATTCACACAAAAATTCTTTCATTTTTACAATGCAATAGTTTACAATGCACTCTTTCTAAAGTCTCAACATCTTTTTTTACATCATGGTGACCAAAACTGGATGCAGTATTCTAAGTGTGATCTTACCACGTGAACTTGATTCTATCCCTCTGTTAATACAGCCTAGTCCTAGGGTTGGATTAGAAGACATCCAAGGTCCCTTCCAACTATGTTATTCTGTTTATTCAACTAACTATGGTTAAAACAAATCACGCCTTAACATAATGTATAAACCTAGCCAAAGTCTCCAACTGTTGTTTAGGTTCAGCAAATGAAAGAATAAAGAACAAATGGGTGAAACGGAGTGGGAAATCCTACAGTCAGAGCCAGATGTTGCAGAATAAAGATAAAAGGCAGCTAATTTCATCCTCCCCCACCTTAATCCTCTGAACTTGAAAGAGAAATGAAGTACAGTACAGTCTTGATTAAAGAGGAAACTGATACTCAAGAAGTCAATACCTCACCACTAAACTTGGTTTTCAATCTTGCATTAAGTGGATTTTTTGAGCCTTAACCAGAAACTACTGGGATACCAGTTGCATATCTAAATGTCAGCATATTTATTTAGAGGCAGTGTAATTCAGTTCAATTTAGCTGATTCAATGTGTTTAAAAATGAGTTTCTAAGACTGCTTAAAGTTGCAGCTTAAGATAGGTAACTGTAATTAACTAATGTTAATTATTCTACCCATAACAAAAAGCCCTGAAGTTTTTACCCATGGAAAATCAACTGTCATTTATATTTTTCCTGTGCCTGACAGGAAATACATCAAGTAGCAAGTTCTAGCTGTGGCTTTCCAGATCTCAGGGAAAGAGAGTTTCTTAGTCTTATTGTTGGGTATCAAGAGTCCAAACTTGGATCTTCTACACAACAAATCCATGTCTGCTCTTGTCTAAAAAATCAGCACTTCCGATAGAAATCTTCTATTTTAGTTACTATCCTATTTCTTCTTAATATATCCAGATTCACCACTACTATTCTAGAATCTTTCTACCTTGTCCCCATTTCACTATAGAGAGGTATATATGTGTATGTGGGGTGTCAAACTTGATTTCATTGAGGGCCGCATCCAGGTTGTGGCTGACCTTGGGAGGTTGGGTGGGCATGGACAGGTGGGTGGGTAAGGCCGGGTGGTCACAGCTGACTGGATGGTCATGACTGGGGTGGGCGTGGCCAGCTTGACATTGCTTGCATTGGGAGTGCCCATGTTGGCCCAAGCGACGCTGGGGATATCCATTGTCTCCAGTGTACGCCCAGGGGGCAGGGCAGGGTTAGCTCCTTGCTGGCTCCAGGGCAGTCCCACGGATCTAAGGCTGGCTGTGTTCTGGTCCGGATGGCCACCACCAAGTTGTAGATCATAACCTGGCCAGCCTGGGCCAATGAACATGGGGCTGGTCCTTTGCTGTTTCTAGGACAGCCTTTTGGGCCAGATCTAACCATATGATGGGCTGGATCTGCCCCACGGGTCTTGAGTTTGATACCCCTACTTGAGATCAGGATTTTCCAAATGCCCATTATAACAACATTCTCAAATTTGAATTAAATGTTCAATTCTCTCTTTAAAGCATAAAAGAGCAACAACAATGATAGCTTGGGCTGCTGTAAAGAGGTTATTCTTTTCTTGTTGACAATATTTTAATTCCTTGGGGATAAAGCCATATCAGCAGTTTGCCACAGCTGTGGTAATCATTTACACAAAGCTTGCTTAAGAATTTTTACACTTTAAGCACACAGTACATTATGAGTTTATCCCTGTTGGTAATTTCACTTCCAAGGGATGTTTAGATTGGGGTCAGAGAAATGGAAACACTGTTTAAAACTAACGCTTCATTCACACATCATGCTAAGCTTGAAGCTTTGAACCATGGCTTGTTGAGTAATTGTTATTTCCTGTATTTACATGCCTCATTCCTTAAACCATGGGTTACAAATTGCAGTAAACAAAACACTTATTGCATTATGCATTACGCATTATTGTGATGTGTGAACCTATCCATGTTGATTTATCCTGGATTATTTTTATCACCCTTAATGTGAATATCCCACACATATGTGAGGCTTGTTCTTAGTTCAGGAGACAAACACTTATACAATTTATAAGTGCCCAACTTACTACAGGGTAAATACCACTTAACCATGATAAGATTTATGTCCAGTAGCTGAAATGAGGTAAGAATTTGCAACTGTATGACTCTAGCAGTAGAGCACTAAAACAATGTCTCTTAAGCCAGAATAATAGCCCTTAAATAGTTTTTACAGTATATACAGATATACGCTCTAAACTGAGTGAATAATTGTTTGCTGATATGTGTGAAATTGGCAGAGATAGAAATTCCTTCTGCCTGCTGGGAAAAGGAGATTTTCCCCAATTTTTGCCCTACAGACATATTGGATTAATCTCTTATCATCCCTTTACTAATATGACCAATCCCTGATAAATTAGATCCTTTCTTATGTGATATAACATGTCTTAACCTTCCTCCCCCATTTCTCCTTGCAAAACTATGCCTCTAAACATTATTTTTAGAGATTAGAATTTTATTCCTGCTGAGAAGTTTCCTGACACTCTCTGGCGATCTATTACTTTGATTTGGATGCATACAACTGGAGAACGTCCAGAAGCGCCATCTGTCCAGTAGAGGTCTTCTTCCTGTTTAAGCCAAACTGCTACTTTCCCCTCTGTACATAGCAAAGAAAGCTGAATTGCTGGCTCCATCCTTACGCTCAAAAATTTTTATGACCTTCTTTAACTAATAGCAAATGTTTCTTTTTTGTAGTCATGGTTTTATACATTGTCAATTTTCCATCAAGTCTGTACAGAAGCAAACTCTCTGTATAGAATCAATCCCTAGCAGTTGCTTTGTCAGGACAAAGAGCAGCTGTTGAGCTTAAACAACCAGCATTTAACTGTGAAAAGCAACAACAACAAAACCCTGCAGAAATTATACCCTTTCTAATTTAAAACATCTCTGCTGGAGAACACTCAGGAAGTGACAGTTATTTTTCATTCACTTATTGTATTATTCGGCTACATGACTGCTTTGCTAAACTTTCAAAAAGATCTCTTTCATTGTCCCAAATCTAACCAGGCAAGGCTGTTTTAATGTAGAAGAAGCTATTGGAGATGAGAACTACAGCTGATAAGTTTGCCTATAGGAGATATTCCTTTTACAGTTTTGAGTGAGGCTCCTGATTATTATTAATTATCAAGAAAAAAAAAACAACACTAGATCTTCTGGTGTTATTTTCTTAAGCAAAGGTTTGGTTCCTCCTAGATTATTTTTTGTAGTTTATAATAATAAGTAAACTGTTGCAAGAGACAGCAAAGTATTTCTTTTCAGCAGTTTCCTATTCTGAAATAGATTTGATTAAAGGAAGATTTATTAGTGCATCTAGGAAAGGGCCTAGAGGAATAAATTAGATTGATGTAAAAATTACAAACCTGGCAACTTTGCTTTCCTTGTTAATGTAATTGAACTTCACAGTGAAAGTTTACAAATCCCATATGCATGCCAATTCTGTCTATTTCTTTTGTTAGCATTGTGATGGGTTTTCTAGTTAATTGGAATCTCATTTGGTTCACTAAAAAAATTAATGAGCTACATCTTAAAATGTAGCTTTTGAGGTATCTGGTATGTCCAAATGAAATTTTATGCAAGTATTTATCCAGTTAACCATATATATTTTTCTCTTAAGCTAATGTTTACCTTGAGTGACTCCAGTTGGTGGGATATTCTGACTGTTCTTGAGTTGCTATCAAGAAATAATGTCTGCTTTCCTTTAAATAAATATTTGTTAAAAAAGGCTGCAACTGATTCTGGCATGGAACAATCCCAAGGAACTGCAATGCTACCTACACTTACTTACGGTTAAGTTCCCATAAACTCAGTAGGACCTATTCTGAGAAACCATGGCAATATTGCAGAAGGCCAGAACAATAGCTACCTTCCAAATATTTTTAAAAATCAAATGCAACCCAAATATGTTTAATAGGCATCCTCTTTCTTGTGTATTCCATGGTTCCCTTTGTGTACTACTATGGAATTTTCATTAGAAGTTTCTCCAGTATTTACTCTATACTTAAGATGAATTTTAGCAGCAGGAGCTTCTGGACAAATATGATCCACTTAGGCACCACTGAGTTATTTCAAAGTGATCGAACAATTGAAATAAGAGGTGAATATCTCTCTGAAGGGACTAAATGTATGTTTTATTAAGAACTAAGATATAGTACAGATTTTCTGAATTGTGTATCTTTAAAACATGTTGGGATTTTTAGTCCCAGAATTCCTAATTGATAAGGCTGTTGGTATCTGGTTCAGATATTGTGTCCTAGTGAAAAGGATCTGCTTGATTTCTACTCAGTTTCAGCCATTTTTATATGCTGAAAATATATTTTTCTTGGGGTAGGGGGATAGGATAGTGAAACAAATCAAATGAAGCATTAGTCCAATGTGCTTAGACCATCTTTAAGTAGAGAAATACAAGCTGGTAATTAAGAAAATTGTGGATTTAATTTAGATTAAATTCAATGAGCAATTATCATACATGGTATGAAAAATCCAGATATTTCAAGTTCTTGCTTACTTTTTACACACATCTAATGCAACCAATAATGATAAATCATAATTGGAAATTAATTTTTGATGCTTGGGCTGCAGGTTTCAAAGGAGGCCTTTGTTTCATATTTTATTTTTTTAGACATGTTTCTGTATGCTATACATCTTATGAAGATCAGTTCCAACTTTTGGGTGTTTCACATCAAGCATCGCTTAGTGAGCTGTATCTAAATTTCCGCCAGCTCAGACATCAAGGGTTGGATTATGTGCTAGAGATATAAATTCTTGTGAATGCTTTATTCCTTCTGTTGGTTTAAAACAAGTTATTATTCAAAATGCTTTGGGAATTATACTGAAATCGGATAGCCTGCCTATGTGATATTAATAGGCCAGCTTTCCAAACACAGAAGATATGGCTATGCAGTCAGTAATATAAAAGGATGCAGCATTCTTGAACTTTGCAAAGGATTTTAAATAAGCGATAAGCTCTTCCACATGTGTTGGTGCATCCCCCAAATACACTTACTACTTATGCTGACATTCTTTGCAAGAGCATCAGGTCAGGATTTCACACATCATTGCTTTGACAAAACTGGGACACAATCCCAGCCAAAGTATCTAGTAAAGATCTATGTTCAAAATTTCAGTAGTTTCTTAGAAAGCCTTTCACATCTCTCCATTCTGGAAAGCTAATAATTGGTAAGACACCCTTGAGTTCTGCAGAGTGGACAAACATTATCAGCTCTCAGTCTTGCCTAGATGTTCTGCCATGTTTGGGGCAGAGAGAGGGTGGGGATTTATCTGCAGCTCTTTAAAAAAAATAAAAGATACTTTCAATTTTTCTGTCTTAAATTCAGAGAATTATAAGGCGTCTAAACAAATCTCTTTCCCAGCTGTTGGCCAATTAAACTACATCTGGACATATTGCATCCTCTGTGGCCGGCACAAGAAATGTCATGATTAGCTCCATGTTGTTGTTTTTAAATTAGGACTGTGTTGCAGTTCAGGTTCAGTTCATAGCTGCCAAGCAATCCTTGGGGAAAAGCAAAGTTGCTTTAAGGAGCTGCAGACAACTCATTAGCTTGTGTCCTTGCCTACTGTGAAGTGTCTCTTCGGAATTAAATCTGAATCATTATCCAAACCTACTATTCATTATGTGTTCCTAAGTCACATTTCTTCAGCTGAACTTGTGGGATCCATATCTGTCTTTTCTTAACAGATAAAACATACTTCATTGTTTTCTGCGGCGGAGATTTCATGGGGCATGATGATTTGTTTTTAAAGTCCATCATATAGTTAGAAGATCAAGACAAGCTTTCAGAGGCACATGATGAAATTTTATTTAGAAGGACAAAACCTAAATGCCTGTTGCCATAAAACTGAATGATTTCCTTTTTTAAAATGTTTACAGTTGCATTTGACCACACAAAGAGGCGTATTCTGAATGACTTTGCTATATTTTAGATTTTGCTATATTATTATTTTAGAATGTGCTAAAAAGAAAATTTCAGATTAAGTTGTCAAATGTATATCATTTATTATTATTATTGTTGTTGTTTTGTTGTTGTTTTGTTGTTATAACAAATGCATATATACCTTCTTTATGTCACTTAGGACAATCTTCTTTCAAGGCTACAATTTATGAAAAATGCTGTAGTTATGAAAAGATCCACTTTATCAATATCTTGGATAGGAGCATAAAACAATAAGAGTTATTGTAACAAGAAACTTTAAATGCTTTTCAACTAAAGTCAGTGGGACCCAAATTCTCCCTTTAGGAGCAGAGAAATATAAATCAAACAATCCCGGGTTTCTTGTAGCTGATATAACTTTAAATGTCCGAAGCCACAATTTGGTGTCTTGGCAGTAGAAATGGTGTAAAAAGAAAATGATCATAATTGGTAGTTCTCTTGAAGGTTGAGGAGCTGGCCCAATTTTTCAAATCCTCAACCCAAACTCTAATTTAAAAAAAAAACAGTAGTTGATGCTCTGAAGATATCCTGCTGATTTAGTGGCTATAAACTGGTTTCAATCCAGTAACAAAGACACTGTTTAATGTGACATACAAATGTTGCTGCATCAATGTCAGTCTGAAAACTACATGTGGCTTGTTTAAAGCTGCATGGAATTAAAGCTTGTGTTTACCAATTTAAATTTTATTTAGGTTGGTACACTCAAAGACCTTTTGATGTGCACTGTAAAAGTCAATTAAATTTCATCAGCAGTTTGGATTTCTTTTTAATCTTACACCACCCCTGCAATATATATAGTTGGCTATCAAAAGTATTTTCTTCTACCTAGATGAAATAGGTTCCAGATTAAATATACAACATTGTTTATTCCTGTAGAAATTTGGCAGTTTATATGTACTTTTCTTTAGGTGCAGGTAACATTAAGCAGGTTATCATGTGCTATGATTCAAGTTTTATAACTGTTTTTACTACAATTGTAAAGTGAGTCATTGTGATCATTAAATGAATCACATTAAACGAACCATATAGTAAGTGAATCCAGTGTATCCAATGGGCGCTTTTTGCTATTTTCTGCAGGAAAACAGCAAAAAAGTCACAAATCTTGGTCACACAAAAGATGGTTTGCTAATCTATGCTCTCCTTGAGAATTACTACTCAATGAATGTCAAAATGAGAAGGGGAGGAATGATGCATCAAGACAAAGAGAGAATAAGCCCCAATTCTCAGAATGTGACAGCTTGCATCATGTACTTTATGCTACCAAGAGGATAACCTAGTTTGTAATTTTATTGATTAGAAATTTAGTATCAAACTATTTACTAATGCTATCAAATAACAGGGTGAACAGTTGCTTTTTCCAATGAAATATCAAATTTCACCATTCTTGCATTTCTAAAAGGAGGACAAATTCCCTATTTGTACATCCTTAAATACACATTATTTGTTTTTACTAATAAATATAGATACTTGAACTAGGTTATATTCTCGTACCTTTTATACTTCAGCTTATTGCAGGAGTACCTAAGCAGACCAAGTTCTCATTACCCTTGGGAAGAGGTATATTGCACGAAATGTTAAACATTAGTTCATAAGTTTGTAGAAGCATTTCCTTTTAATAGATTTTCAAAGGTCCAACAATTTAGCATTTTTATTCCCATTCTTAGCATAGTAACTTCAATACATACATGGAACATTTGGCATCTCATTTTATTCTGGTAACATCCCTTGGCGTACGTCCATAGCAATGATCCAGCAATTTAGAAAGTTCCCAGAGGTGAGTGGGTAAGTAGAATAAATCTTATAGCACCAAACTAACTCATGGAAACTTCTCTTCTGGTCACTAGCCCTCCCCCCATTTCTCCAAATTTTAAAAATATTTTATTACAAAATAAATTGAAAAGAGCATGTTGTAATTCAAAGTGTCAGCCAGAGAACATTAGCTTTATTTCCAAGAATGCTTCTGTTTCTCCTTCCCAACCCTACTCCATAGGGCCTATAGGCAGGCTTTGAAAAGGTGGAAATGATGAATGCCTGGATGCCATATTTCATTTGTAAGTATGACTACTGTACCAAAAGGGGGAAAAAATGCAAGCTGAATTAGTAAGAGAGACTTTTAGATAGGCTGGCTGGGATCAGTTTAATCTGTTGTTTTCTCGTAAGCAAATAAAGTTATTAAATTTATATTTAATCATGTATGTATTATGGCTGCTCTGTTCATCACAGGGAAGATATTTTTTTTTAGTATAGATATAGTATAGTATAGTTTTGTTATTCTAGTCATTTGGGGAGAGCGTTCATAAAATGCTTTCCAAATTCAACATATGCTTGTGTTCCCAAAATTTGGCTACCTCCAGTCTTTGTGAATAAGAACATTAGTTAGTTGTTATTTTCACTTCAGTCAGTGGTTGCCTTAGTCTAGCATAATCTAGCAGAACACTATATTTCCTGTATATCTTTCTGGGCCTTGCAATTCTACACAGGCCTCCATGCAAGTAAACTGAGGTGAACTGGTAGGACTTGCAAGAAGTAAAGATGAGTAAGAGTGGGTGATGGCTTTGCTTTTTTTGAGTGGTGTGTGTGTGGAAATAAAGACACGACTAATAGTTCTGAATCAGTTGATCGGCTCATGGGTGCCTTAATAAAATGAAACCGGTATCTTTTCCAAAATGGTGGAATATATTCAAAGATATGAACAAAAAATAAATGCAATAGATGCATAAATATGGGGCATTTGGAAATAGGATTCATGCTGAAATTATTCCCACCTTTCTATCTTTTGCAAACAGCAAGTGTGTAACAGGGTGAATACCTACTTTGGAAAGATCAAATTTCAGACAGAAGAGGCTGGTACCCTTCCGTAAGTGAATTGCACATCCCAACAGTAACTTGGGAAATACACAACTGTCTTCTACTCATCTCATTATGATTGTATCAGCCGGCATAATTAAGTAGGCAAGTAACTTGTAAAGCCGACTGACAAAAGAAAATGATTTAATTGGTGTCCCAGAAGAATTTACTAGACCTCTTCCCTTCAATATACAACTATTATAAAAATATATCCACTCTAAGTTTACTATAAAACACAAAGATAGCCCATACAGACAAAAATATTTGTTTAATTTGAAACCATACATCAGTCTGCACTGTTTGTAATATAGTGCAAGACTGCAAAACAAGGGTGCCTGAAGTCAGGCAACTGTTCTGAATAAGACCAGTTCATCTTTTTAAAAAATGAAGGAAACCCCCCCCCAAATTTCAAGAATCAATTCAAAGTCTGTTAGGTACACCAATATGCATCTTTCTCCTCCTCTGAAATGACTAACCAACTTCTCTAGGCTCTGCTGTTAATGTCACAGAGATAAAAGCTATTTTGTAATTATTTTGTAATTTTGTAATCTGGGGAAGTCAAAAATTGCAATGGCTCCTTCTGGATCATACTTCAACTGGAAGTGAATTTACTTCCCAATCCATTCAACATGGTTACTGTGGTTATTATATAATGGGAGAAAGTTAGTTTGAGAGAATAAAAAAAAAGAAAGATCATTATGGATTCTACCTTAACAGTCTCTAGTTCAAACAAAACCTCATATATGAGTAATGGATTACAAGTTCATAACAGCTGTTGATGTTACTTCACATACATAAACCATGAGGTTGCTTCCAAACTAAACTCTTTTTAAGATTTCAGAAGCATGAGAGGTTTTAAAGGCTGCATCCAAGTTTGTCTGTTTTCTTAAACAGAAACCATGCTCCAAAAAGCATCATTTGTAGGATGTTTGCCTATCATTCAACTCAGACTGAAAAAACTCCACAGTATTAACACTCTAAGAATTATATTTTTAGAATAAAATGTACAATAGCTACTTTAAGTAGCTGGCTGAACAAACACCACACGTCACACAAGAAAAAGTCAACTGTCTGAATCAGTGTTTACTTGAGCAAAACCTTGTAAGGGTACACTATACTCAGTCTTATTTTAAAGAAGTTGATTAGATTTTTATACAACATAGCCCCTTGTCAATTTATAACAGACCCACTGAAGAATGGAATGAAGAGTTGGAAATGCAACATTTCAGAACCAGACTGTGTGTGTTTTCAACTTCTTTTCTGAGGAAGACCTCTCAGAATCTGTGTCTTCAAACTCTGCTCTGTGCCTTTTCTGTCGTCCATGGTTTTGTGAGCCATCACTGTCTGCAGGATGCAATTCAGCAACCTCCTCTTTCATGCTCATGCTGTGACTGGAAGAGTCTGTTGCAGACAGGCAGCATTCCTTGTGCAATGATGTGCATGTCTGCACAAAGCTGCTGCCTTTATCAACGTTTAAGTGTAGTTGTCTTCCTTGACCCAGAACCTCCTGCTCTCCAAAATTCTGTCCATTATTAAGGTAAGGAGAATGTGAGTGTATATGGCCATTACTGTAGTTTGTACAGGAATTGTCAGTGTTCCTATCCTCATTGTCATCTGTTTGGTTTCTAGATAAATTTCCAGATGTGTTACCATTGGCAGGAGTAGAAAATGAATCCTTAGAAACAGCCAGTGGGTTGTGGCTGGATGTTGTTTGACAATTCTGGCTATTTTTCTGTTCCACAAATCCTGAAGGTTGATTGCATGACTCCTCAATGCAACTAACTCTTTCTTTGCAAATGGCTTTTCCGTTGAGCTTCTTAGCTTCAAAAGGATGCTCTATAGATCCGCCACTCCCAGTAGCCTGGGCTAGGGTTTCCTGGTTTTCTACCGGTCGTTGATTATCACATTCATGTTCTTGAACATTTCTAGAAGTTTCTGCTGCGTTACAATCCTTGAAAATGTCTTTGCTATAGCTTTCAGCAGCAGAAGAATCTTGACTGCTAAGAGCTTTTCTGCTAGTTCCTGGTCTTCCTTCACTTTCTCCACCTCCGCATGAAGATTCACCATCTTTATTAGTTGCATAAGACATGTAATGAAGCCAACGAAAAGCTTTGTAAAGCTTCCTATCTACTGATTCACTCTCAGAGCAAGGAAAAATCTTCTCTTTACGGACCTCTGGGTTTCCGGCACTTCTTTCAGGCGATGAAGCTGGAGAAGCAGAGAGATCATCCACTTTGATTTGGGGATAATCATAAAGGTCTTCACCTATATAAGTACTTGTGTTTCCTGCATTTGCGTTAGACCTTTCTTCCTTTTGTGGCTTTTGTCTTTGTCTTCGTCTCTGAGCATTGCGCTGCCTGGTTAAGGCACGTCTCTCGTTCAATTCGTCATCATCTTCTGTGCTGCTGCTGCTACTGCTGGAGCTGCTTGAGTCATTCTCTTCAGGACTAGGCGACCTTGGTCTTGGGAAAAGATCAGCATCCAGCTCGGTCTCACAGGTGTTTTCATCAGAATCAGATTCATTGGAAAGGGCTAGGAGGCGTTTGTCTTGATATCTCCTAAGTGCAGATAACCGTTGCTGACGAGAAGCTGTAGCTTCTCTGGGTGATGGAGATTCAGTGGATCTCAAAGTTCCCAAGTTATAGGCAGGTTCATCGGATTCTTCTATCATATGAGGTGGAGAATGACGTAGAGAAGTGGAGGACTCAGATTCACTATAGCCAGAGCGCTCACTTACTCCAGCATGGAGCTGCAGGATAGTACTTTCACTGAGATCACTGTCAGAGTCAGAACTCCACCCCTCAATTTCTCGGCGGACCAAGGAGTCAAAGAAGGCCATCATTCGTGGGTCCTCTTGGACTGACTGATTGGCATAATCATGAGACAGGCCACTGCCACTATTTAATACAAGATTAATGTACTCCTCGTGTGTATAGAGACAACGTGAATCATCTTCAATTTTACCATCAAGATCTCCCGTGCCACCAGGTTGTCGATAAGGGCTCCAGATCTATAAACAAATAGAAAAAAAATCACTTTATGCCCTTACCACACATAATGTCAGGACATTAAAAAATTAAATAAGCAACATTATAAGCCACTGAAATATCATACCGATTTTAGAGAAGTAGTACTGATGTGGGGAGCCTTAGAAGCACACTTATTTTAATTCCATTCTATAAGTGCATTCAGATAAAAGATTTTTTCCCCCACCTGAACTGGAGGATTCACAACTCATAAAAATGCCCAGACTGCAGTGCTCTATTTTTATGCAATAAGTGTCTACTGGTGGGGCAGCGTGGGGGTGGGGAAAGGAAGAGTACAGAAGGGATGGCTAAAAATGCCTAGCTGTGTTCTGTGTAAAAAATCTAGGCACAAACCAAGATACTGGTTTCCCAGGAAACTAGCATTACTTGGATGAAGAAATATGCCACTATGCTTTATGAGATTACATATAATATTTCATTTAGCAATTGTAGACATTCCTATATTACAAGATGAAAAATGAAAAAAAATATTATTAGTTGAGAGATGCATTGGGCACTTCTTCAGCTTCGAGGAGGAGAAATTTTACTATGGTAACTGTGCAACTATTACTTTCATGGCTATTATAAAATAAAACCTTGATTTTATAACTTTATATTCTTTCTTACATTTTATTTTGTCACAGTAATCTAACTGAAACTCACAAAACTCTCTTTAAAATCTTAACTCAGGAAGTAGAATTTTGTACAATAAATATATTACTTAGAATTACTAAGTTACATTTGGTGTAGAACTTAGGTTTTGAGATTGTTAATCAGAAATAAAGTCTAACAGCATCTCCATTATGAATGAAATCATCAAATTACTTTTACATGCTAGAAGCTGTAAGCTGCAAGTATTTATAGTTAGAACTAATGTGGTATACGTTAGATAATCTGCTACTCTAAAGCAGAGATAGATAGCCTATCTCTGTAGTTATCTCCATAGAAACAAAGGTCTGTGAGTATTTTGATGCTCATTAAAATATACATTAGCAATACTTTAGTCTTTTTTTCTTCTATGCAACTGACAAATTACCACTGACATCAATATTCAGTTCAACACTGCCCTCCTGCTGTCAACCTTTTCAAACTTAACCATCTTAATAGATGAAATTTCTCAGCAATATTGGTCTGCAAGAAAAGTTCTCTATGTTCTTCTCTGCTGTTTGCTGCACACTCCATTTTGTTTCAAAGCTCTTTTGAAAATATTGCCTTTCACTGACAATTTTTGTTTTAAAAACAAAAATTCCGTCAAGTCAAACCAAATTTCTTATTCAAAGTCAAATGGGGCACAAATTTAACTTTGTTTTCTTTCACATTAGATTGAAACAAACCTACATTCATATGCTGTCTAAAATGAAACATAAGCACTAGATAGATTTGCTGAGGGAGAAATTACTACAATTGTGAAAAGTCTTGGTATAAATTAGATTTAGCTATATTTTTCCCTTATTTCAGTCTTTAATTTCTTTGCTTTAATATGTCTTACTCCTTGATCTGCATAATATTACAATGCTCACTGGAAAAGTAAAAGATAAGGAATGGAATATATATGTAACATTAAAAAAACATCCAAAAGGTGGTAGAAAGGTCTCATCTTTGGACCTTAGGTAATGGAGAAGTTATAAAAGAATAGGCCACACTTTTCTGTTAGACTAGATTGGTATAGAAATTTGAGAAGTGCTAATAGTTGAGCTATTTTGTCTTCAAAGTGATGATAATAATAAAGTTTCTATTATTATAGTATTTCTTTCACACGGTTAATTGGTTTATAAATCAGAAACATAGTTATGTTTCATTAGATACATGCTGGGAACCTAAAGAAATTGCCTTTTCAAAGTAATTATCTAGCAGATTGAGAACAACCCCCAAATAGTGATAGGCTGCAACAAAAACAGTAGAAGATGTTTTTTGAGCACTAGTTTTTACCGTTTTGTAACATGGACAAAAGGGTAAGGTGTCAAGCCCGAAATTGACATAGGTGTAGCCATTTTAGTATATATTCTTTTTCTTACTTTCTCTGTGGCAGTCATGGGGGGAAGGGAAAAGAAATCTCTTTTGAAGGTGGACTTGGTTCTTTTCTTTTTAAATGGATTTCATCACTTGGAAACCTGACATAAGGATCTGGTGAGACCTATTGACTCCTTCTGAGAAAAAATGGATTTAAATGCATAAATTATATATAGTTTTACCCAGAAACCAATTGTGCTCAGACACAAAATAGCAGTAGAGCCCTTCAAATTTTGGGGTTCTATAATTCCTAGGGCTTAATATTAGAACCATCATTAAAAAGGCAAAACAAAGAATGTTCTTCCTGTGTCAACACAGGAAGTTCATACTGCCCCATGAGCTGTTGATAGTTTTATAGAGGAATTATTGAGTCTGTCATTTGTACTTCTATAACTGTCTGGTTTGGTACAGGCTCCAACAGATAGTTAAGACTGCAGAAAGAACAATTGCAACCAGCCTCCTTCCATGGAAGACCTATATATTGAGTGGGTCAGAAGATAACTACAGGCCCCTCACATTGTAGACATAAACTGTTTCAAATCTTCCTCTTGGAATGACGTTACAGGGCAGTGCATGCCAAACAAACTAGACACAGGGCAGTTTTTTCCCTTGCACCATCAATCTGCTGAACATCTAATTCTCACATTACTATCTAATGTTTATGTGTATTTACCCATATAGTATGGCTATAGTATTATCATTTCTCCTAATTATCTTCTTTACTCTCCCTTCTTATTGGCATTATTATTATTATTATTATTATTATTATTATTATTCTGTTGCCCTGCATGTACACTGAGAACTTCTGCACCAGAGACAAATTCCTTGTGTGGCTAATCACACTTGCCCAATAGTTTCTATTCTATTCTGTTCTATCCTCTCTCCTCTCCACTCCTCTCCTCTCCCCAAATAACAAATATGTAATATAGTAATTTATGCTTTTTATTAATCAGTTAAATCAATAACAAGGCAATATTCTTTTAAAGGTATAATAATTTAAGCAGTGTGATTAGTTGAAATCCTCAAACATTTTTAGAGTCTAGAATCCATAAATTACTTTCTTGCTAGTATGTGTTATTGAATGAAAAGCTAAATTTTAGTCAGAAGTTAGTGAAAACAAAGTTGCAATCTTTTTTCCATTTAAGGAATTCCATGGATCCCCCAAAACCTATCCATGGACCTCACATTAGAACTCCTGTATTACACCAAGTACATTCATGAAAAAAAGATTCCAAAATGAATCATCCCAATGAAAAATATCCAGTATTCAAGAGGATTTAAGGTCACATTTTTCCTTTGACAAAAAATGATAGAAATATTATTATTCTGGAAAATAAAACGCTGTGCAATATACTTTCTTCAAGAATCCATATTCTGCCCCCCCAAAATGTTATAAAATATGCAAGTATGAGTAAGAAAGCAATAATAAGCTAGAAAAAACAATCTGACAAACTAGAGTTTGTAACTGACTTCAGTTTAAGCGAAAATGATCTCAGTAAAATGGGCTCTGAATAGAGTTTTGGAACACTGAAACTTGTCTGGAAATTAGGAAACAGAAATTAATTGAAATTAATTCATGTGGATCTTAGTCGGAAAATCTGCTTGGCAGAATGTAGACAGGAATATAAGGCTGTCTTTCCTCAACTCAGCATAAATCATGACAGCTTGAGTGCTGGATGTATATAGGTAGTCCTGCCTACCCTGAAGTTCACTGGATGACTTATTCTCAAAATACCTATGACATATGACTTGGATTTGTCAAAATGAGACTGATTCCAGACACCTTGGAGGAAGCTAAAGAGAAGCCTGTAGAACCAATACTGTACAGTAGTGACTTGTTCCAACAACAGAAAATACGACAAAGTTAATTTAGTTTAGTGATATTTTGAGAGCTGTACGCAATGAAATTTTATTTTAATATATGCCAAATAGAGTACATTCAAAGTGACAGTTATTCTATTCTGTTAGTTCAGATAGTTTGCAGTATTTGTTTTATAATTCATGTTTGTAGTCATATAAACATGGAAGGCAGCTTACAGTTAGCATACAATTAGAATGCTTATGATAAAACCAGTAAAATTAAAAATAAATTAGTGATTACTATCTTAGTGCAAGAAATGCACTTTCCTTTTTTTTAAAAAATACTTGGAGGATGATAGTCAACTACACCTCTTTGAAGAGCACATTCCATAGCCTGAGAAGCACATTAGGAGAAGCTGTGCTTCTGTACTTGGTAGATGAGCCGCTGGCAATGAATGGCTTTATCTTAAAAAGGGACTCTCTTGCTGAGCCGCTGGTTAACAGGGCTGGTTCATAGAAGGAGGGTGAGACAGTCTTTTAGAAAGTCAGCTCCTAAGCTATTTAAAAGATCAGCGTAAAATTTTAAAACTGTGCTGAGCAGAAATTTGCCAACAGCCAGATCTTTGAGTACAGGCATTATTTAATCCCTGCATTTCGCACCAGTATAGCATTAGCAATTGTGATGATTGCACATTTTTCAATAGTTGCAAATTCTTGACCGTTTTCAAGGATAGTCACATGAAAAAGATGTTACAGCAGTCAAGATAGAATAGGATGTACTAACACTTGGATAACCACCATTAGATTAATGTTGATATGCTCTAGTTATATAATTGTGCAAAGCTTATTACAGATCACTGCTGTTAGTTGTGGACCTAGTGACCATTAAGGATCCAAGAGGATCTGCTCTTTCAAGGGGAGTGCAAACCTATCCAACTCATAAGTCACCAATCCATTTTCTTTTCCTTACCAATAGGACCTCCATCTTCCCTGGATTTATTTATAGCTTATTCACTCCCATTTAGGCAACATTAAAAGCTCCTTAGGGCTAGAGATAAAATCACCTTTTTGCATAAGCAACCTCTCAAACTCATCTGAGCTATTCACATTTCATGTACTGACCTTTTCGTAGCTTTTTACTAAATATATACAGTAGGGAGAAATGTAATTTACTGTTGAACAATAAACATTTAGAGATATCACGAGCAGTTTCACCTATTATGGATCACTTATATTTGAAAAGATCAAAACATGTTTATTTGTTTAGACTCTGTTATGCCCTCTTTTTAATAGCTAAAGCAATGCATAGAAATACTAAAAACCTACCAAGTATAAAAACAAAACAATTACCATTATTATTTTTATTAATTATTCATTTGATTTGTATGCCCTCTGTCTTATCTAAGCAACTTTGGGCAGCTTACATCTAAAACTAGCAGATAAAAACAAATTAGAACCCAATATTGCAACATAAAAAACTACCCACAATCAATAAAAACAAACAAACAGAAAACTGGAATTGGCAGCAGAACTCATCCTACATCAGCTCAACGTAGACTTATGCACCATTGCTTAATCCCCAGGTATGGCAGCAGAGCTCTGTCTTCAGGGCCTTTCTAAACGCTGAGAGAGTCAGGCTCAATGAAAGGTCCAGCGGGATGATATTCAACAGGGTGGATGCCATGGAAGAAACCACTCTTTTTCTGGGATTCACCAGATAACATTCTTTTGTAGACAGATCCCATAGCATGTCTCTCCTGCTATTTAAAGCTTATCCAATTAAAACAACAACAACAACAACAAATCATGACCATGGAGAAAATGCAAACTACCAGCAACTCACCTTTATAATTTTTTCCACACCAGAAGAGCAGATCATATACGTGTGAGGGTTAAATCGGACTTGGTTCACAATTGAACGGTGACCTTTCAGCACCATGAAGGCCCCATTAACCACTCTGCCAATTCCACCTGGGAAATAAAAAAGGCAGAATTGGGTGACTTTATATCAATTGGCTTGTACTGCCAGTGAAATATGCCCTCTTAATAAAAGCAGGCACTACCAGATGTGATAACCTTGAACGTGACTGGTGCCATAACATCATCATGAGTTTAATTCCTCTTCCAATGGTATGTCATGGCAAATGACAAGATTTACATTTTTTCAAGCCACATTCTACCTCAGTTCCTCCATATTATCCTTTGGAAATACTCAGAACCAACACCATATTTATTTCAGCAGTTTAGTCAAGAGAATTGAGACAGTAGATATATGTGTAATTTGTTAAACTGCATAAATGCCTAATGACAGCAACCTCTGACAAGGGTCACATTTACCTATTAGAACAACTCATTTTATTCTATATGTAAAATAAAAGCTGCTATAGTCTAAGCTAACGCTGCACAGCATGCAAAGATTGTTCTAGACAAAGACAGAGAGAGGCAGACAAACAATTGCCAGATAGGGAAGAGCCAAAGAGCCCTGCCCTGCTTTTGATGCTGAGAACAGAGTACTAGAAGTACATGCTGTTGTCATAGGAGGGGCGGATCTAGCATACTAGCTCTCCCCTCTTGTTGTTGAGAACATGGTTCTAGAAAAAGATACTGTTGAAGTCGAGAAATAAGCAGGAAGTGCAAATAATGAGTGAATAAGGCTTTGGTAATAAGGAATAGGACTACTCCTTGACTGGGGACTTATTCCTTCCCAACTGTGTTGACAGGCCTCTTTGTAAGAGATGACTGGGCTGAGCCTGAAGGGAGGGGTCATGACTATCATCAGTCATGAGTCCCTGTGTGCCCACAAGAGATTTAAGTCCAGCCCACCTTCAATTCCTTTCTATTCTTAACTCCTTCTAATTTCCTTTGACCGTTACAGTAGTAGTTCAGATTCTTACATAGAGCTTAAGCTCACACTCATTTGAACTACCTGAATATCCTGATTTCCCTGGCTCTTGACGCTCTCTGGTTTTTATATTGTACGTTACTTAATCTTACAGGATTTAATTAATTAGTAGGTTTTATAGGTTTTATAGGATCTAATGTATCTATTCTTTTTATTGTTCAGCAGTTACTTTTCTGGTATTCTATTATTCCCTTAAAAGTTAATGCTCCCCAGGTTTTAATGAGACTACTTTGTACTTTTGTATATTCTAAATTTTTAAAATATTTTTTTATCTTGCCTTTATTATTTTTCAATGTACAGTACATAATATTCCCTCCTACTATTCAACTATCATTCCTTCATTATAGTTATTATTGATAGTGACTGTCTTTGTTTTTTGTCACTGGTGAGTATCAACATGCAGAGCTCTCTATTAAGGAATAATAAGCAAGAGGAGAATCTATGGGTATATTTTCCATTAGAGAAACTTGGCCTCCATGTATATGCCATTTTTAGTCTAAAGACACAAGACTTTTGCTTTTAATACAATTGTGTGATTTCTTGACCTAAATCTGTGGATAAATACATTCTATAACTACGTATATCACCTTTACAATTGAACAACAGGCTTTCTAAAATAAAGAACATGATGCAAAGTTCAGCTAAGAATGAACAACTCATTTTCAACTTATTACACATAGTCCTCGACTTATGACCACAATTGAGCCCAAAATTTCTGTTGTTTGTTAAGTAAGATATCTGTTAAATGAGTATTGCCCCATTTTACAACCTTTCCTGACTTATTGTTAAACGAATCACTGCAGTTGATAAGTTAGTGACTCAGTTGTTAAGTGAATCTGGCTTCCCCATTGACTTTGCTTATCGGAAGGTCAAAAAAGGTGTCATAAATATGAACCAGTTTCCAAGCATCTGAATTTTGATCACATGATCATGGGAATGCTGCTAAGATTGTGAAAAACAGTCATAAGTCACTTTTTTCAATGCTGTTGTAACTTTGAACGGTCACTAAATGAACTGTTGTAAGTCAAGGACTACCGGTATTTGCAGAAAGGATAAATGTCTTCCTAGTTTATAGCATAGTTTTCACACAAACAAGATGAGCAATCAGAAAAGTTCTGAACATCAAAACACTGCATTTTGATACTATGCATTAAAAGCAAACAGCACTCGTAACAATTTGGGGCCCTGAGAGCCATCATAATAAATTGTTTGAAGCACATAACAGACATTTTGGAATCATGTGAAAACTGCACAAAAACCCAGACTTGAACCTTTGCTGTTTCTGCCTAAATGAGCGGGGCTAAGGGAAGAGAAGAAAAATACTGCAGAAAGAAATTAAAACAAGTTCCAGAATGTTGGTTGGTTTAATAATTATATGGCCACAATAGGGAAATTAAGAAGTTGAAACTGAGAAGACTTTTGAACAGAGTTTGAAACTTAAATTTACAAGGCAGACTTCAAAAACGCCTGGGACTTTTTTCTAAGTATGGAACATCAGCAAGCAAAAGATATGGAAACAGCAACACAAAAGAAAATCTGAAGAAATACAAATGCACCAAGTAGGTATTAAGATAGCAATACATCCTGCATTACACAAACAATACTCTATGGAAACATCCTCTGTGGTTCTGAAGAATCATATTAATCTTCTTTCAATAAAAGAACTACAAGAAGGGGAAACAAAGGCTCCGAAGGATTCCAGCAATAGTCTGCATTAGAACATATAGGTCACCTGATCAAAATCTTCAGTAGTATGAGATGTATTATACGTCCTTCTAAATTTATATTTATGCAAATAGTTAGCAAAAGAAAATGTCAGAAGTTCTTGACCATAAAACAATTACAATTACAACAATTTCAAGGTTTTTTTTAAATGTTGCTGCCACAAATACAGATCATTTGTGGTTAAGTATGACATAATATTATTTCATTAGTCTGATCAAAGGAAAACTTAAAGCTTCAATCACCCAGGGGAGTGCTGGATTTTTATCTCAAAACTATCCTGGATATTATTAGTCATGTTGCTTCCTCAGAGTACAAAAATAATATCAAATGGTACAACCCATTTGGCTTAACTGTAGATTAAGAACTTGTTAGAATGAAAAGAAGTCCAAACAAACTGCATATCGTAGATATGCAGAAGTGAAATTGTATTTGCTAAGGTTTATCACCGAAAGTAAAATAGTCCATATGACTTTTAAAGGAACTCTTTCCGTGTTATTGCATTTTACAGTAAGAAATTATTTCCATGACCACCTCAATGGATAATTTTCTTATCAATCTTCCATGTTATACATTAATTCAAAAATACAACATTCCTTACATTTTTATTGGGAATAAGTTTAGTAGATTCCATATACTCACCAGCTTCAGGATCTGGAGGAATTCTCCACATGTATAAATTGAAGTCATCAGACCCCGAAAGAATGTACTATTAGAAACCAAAACATTATACGTTACAAAAAAAGACTATTTAGTACATGCAAAAGAATAATATAATTTAATTACTTAACATGGCTAATGCATGTTCTGTGCTTTAGTCAATGTACCCTGTTTCCTCGAAAATTGTGGCCACAATGGAGGAGACTGAGTGGTGCACCAGAGCCGTGGCTGCAAGGTGAGGCAGGTGTTGAGGCGTGGATGTCCTGGCTGCGGAGGCTCTGAGGCAAACTGGTGTGGGTGCTTGGGGCAGCTCCACTCCTCCTACCTCATGGCGGCAGTACTGGCACACCACGTGACCCCCTGCCCCGCTATGAGCAAGCAGAAGTGGGCCTCCCATATATGGAGAAAAAATAAGTCACCCCATAAAATAAGCCCTAATGCTCATTTTGGGGCCCAAAAGAAAATAAGATGTAGTCTTATTTTGGGGGAAACACGGGTAATATTAAGATTATGACAGATTAAATGCTGAAAATATAAAGATTAGTTACCTACAAAAAGATTACAATTCTACATATACACATTGATCTAGAAGTGCCACTGAAATTATGAGAATGTCCCCTAAATATATTTATTCTATTTTGGGTACTTTTTACCATACTTTACTTATACAAGAACTTTTCCTATGCTACAGGTTAAATTTATAAAATTCGATTACCTCATTTTTAAAGGAATTCCCAAGAAGTTCTATAGCTCAGTGACAGAATAAACATTTGCCTTAAGAAGATTCCATGTTTGAGGGCAAAGTTAAGAACAGTGCCTACAATTTTCAACTACAGTTAGACTGATTACTGTGTTAGGTGGTCTAATGATCTGATAGAGGTGGTATTCAGCAGGTTCTGACCAGTTCTGGAGAACCAGTATCAGAAATTTTGAGTAGTTGGAGAACCAACAAACACCACCTCTGACTGGAGATTTTACACTATCTTTTCCCTGCCATGCCCAACAATTTTTATATATTTTTGAATAGCTTATAAATCTTACAAAGTATAAAAGTAGTACTGATGTCATAAAACTAATGCAGGATTAGGATGTCTTTAAATCTTATGCAGAGCCCCCCCCCCCCCAAAAATTATTTCATTCAGTACATTCTCTGAATAAAAATTTATCAGGTCCTTGATACCGATAATTTCTTTAAACTAAATTACTGGTCTACTTAACAGGAAAAAAAGGAAAGAAATGCACAATTGCACTTACAGATGAAGAATTTGCAAACATTGCAGAACTGTGAAGCTGCTAATGTATTAGATGCTTACTGCTTCAACAGAAGATTAACAGTATTAAACAGTAGTTTAATATAGAGTTACTTTATTCCATATGCTATTCCTTTCTGGAAAAAATAGTTTTTACCCCAGACCTTGTCAAAATTTAAAGCCAAGGCTGTCCCCACTTTTATTAGATTTATTAAACTGATTATACTCTTTCAAGTAGAACTTTAGATTTTCTTGTAAGTGGAACATTTTTAGAAGTATTAGAAAAACTATGTAAAAGGTATATTGGATAAATAGCACTAAAGTAACTTGGAGAAATGCCGCCAAGGTGATATCTTTTTGCAATAATGCACAGAATCTGGTAGTAGAGAGTGAACTATAGCTAGACCACAGTTTCTCAGCTCCGGTAATTTTAAGACATGTGGACTTCAGCTCCCAGAATTCCCCAACCAGCATGCTAGTTAGCAGGGGTTTCAAACTTGCGGCTCGTGGGCTGGATGGTCAGATGCTCGCTAAGCCCATCCCCAGTTTAGCAAAGGGGGAAAAAGTCATCTTACGTCACATGACGATGACGTGAGGACACGAATTTGACACTCCTGTTAACTAGGGAATTTTGAGAGTTGAAGTCCACATATCTGTAAGTTGCTAATGTTGAGAAATACTGACTTAGACTGACAAGGTATACTGAGGACACCTATCATGAAGACTCTTTCCCAAAGTTTTACAAACATGCCACTAATTATAGTGTAACAGAAATTAACGTCTCCCAAGGGTACTCAAATCCAGGCAGATTCTCCAGGGAGAGATAGCATTTGGAATTGTGCCTGAAGAAAAATGAGTAGCAAGAGAAGCTGATAAAACAAACAGATCACATGTTATCTATAACCAATAATCACTATTCCAGTTGTAGCTTTTTGGAACAACCAGAGTTCAAAAGCATGCCTATTTTAGCAATGTGAGATAAGTAATCTCTTTTCTGCTACCCTCAGCATATGTGTAAAGTTGTGAATTCAAGCATTGGACTGATTAAAAATATCCCAAAATTCTTTCTGAGCAAAATTCTTAAGCAAGCAATCATTCTTCATCAATGATTAGCTGGGGGGGGGGGGGACAAGCTGGGGATGGCGGGAAGAATTGGCTTCCAGACAACCAGCTGCTGATTCAGAAATTTGCCTTAGATGGAAGAAATTTCCAGGCGTGGTTAATAACTGCGGCATGAAACATTAATCCCAGAACAATAAACATGTCTCAAGTGTTTAGAATGAGCCATCCTAGGCAGATGCATGGGATACCTTGTGGCTCCCTCCCACCTCTGTCCCCAAAGTAACTTCATACTAGCATCTAATGCAAACTGGAATATGGGGAGAAATAGTTACAGTAGTGTAATCTTATATAACAGTATTTTTCTACATTTTATCTTGAGGAAAAATTCAACCTCCTGTCATTTTTCTATTTCCTTAACTTTAATGGAATGCAGAATAGAACCATGCTCCTCACTACAAGCAACAACAAAAAATCAATTTTTCTGTGGCCACGATTTTTCTGATTTCTTTTTCTGTGAAAATTAGCCCAGAATGGGGGATTTTCTATAAGACTCCAAAGAAATCAAAGTCTGCCATACTAAAGTTAAGATTCTTAACGTTGTTCTTGGGATGAGGGACAAAAAGTAAAAATGTTGAAATATATTTAATTATAAAAGTTAATGAAAAATTCTATAGACAACTACCTTTTTTCTAGTCACCCCCCCCCCCCCAATTTTTATTCATGTTGAGTCTTTCTTAATGAAAGGTCCTACCGTTTTGCAATCATGTTTACAAGAAAGTTTATGGGTATTGTTAGTGTTAATACACACTCACACACAGGGGGGAGGAGGGAGGGAGAGGGAGAGAGAGAGAGAGAGAGAGAGAGAGAGAATACCAAATGTCCTAATACCATTCTTTCCTCCAAAACTGAAAAACTGAAATATGTATAAATAAACTGTACTGCACATGTCATGCTAAACCAGATTCACAGCAATTTGTAATTTGCTATGAGCTTCTGCATTTAGCCTATTTTTATCCATCTTCATTCTTCCTAGCAACATTAGCAGCTAAACTAAAAATCAAGTTTGCTGTAACACGTAAAACATCAGGAATGTCTTTGTTTCCCACAGGCAAACCAGGAGTTGCAACAAGCTCAACCATACCATTCTGGCGAGTAAA
The DNA here is from genome assembly GCF_049901715.1 of Pseudonaja textilis. NCBI lineage: Eukaryota > Metazoa > Chordata > Lepidosauria > Squamata > Elapidae > Pseudonaja > Pseudonaja textilis. The sequence continues at coordinate 266,651,446 of NC_141990.1, forward strand.
ATAAGGACAACACTTCTAATTCTAACTTCTGTCCAATATAGCTGCTCACATTATGAGGACGAATGCTACAACACTGGCATGTATCTTACAAGAATTCAAGATTTACCAAAGTCTTGGACTATATTTGATATTTGTTCAGAGATAAGCCCTTCTACATTGGGAGGCAAAGCATGGTACCTTCAACAGTACATTCTTGTGCGATCAATCTCTCTATTTCCTTATAACAAAAGGCATTTATATATCACTACATTAAAGATCATACAATTACACCGTTTCAGTTCAAAATTCAAAGGAAGTTTCAGTATATTAACCTTGAGCTCCAACCTGCAGAGATAGATCTTCCATTCACCAGGAAGAAAGTCAATGTACATAAAAATCTGAGCTATGTCAAAAAGTATAATCTTTTTAGGACACTAGAGCTGGTTTAGAAGACTTTTTTTTCCTCCTGAGCTTTGATAGGCAGGGAGAACAGATATTACAAATGTTAAAAATTCCAACTATGCACAGAGCTGACTCGCTGGCCTGAATGAGGTAACTAACAGATTTAGACTTTGCATCCAGAAGTTATGCCAAAAATAACAGAAGCAGCAGACTAAGGAAGTCAGGAATTAGGTAAATCTGCATCCAAAACAGGAACCATTTTTAGCAGTTCCTATTTAAGAGATCCTGCTGGCCAGCTTACAAGAAAATAGACAGTTCAGGTCCTGTGACCTGGTCAAGGATAGATTAAACAAGGTAACAAATGAACACATGGCACCTTTAAAATATGGGACCTCTGCTTGAAGATTGTGCATATCAGAGCTATAGTGCATCCAAGATTGACAGCTAAGCTAAATGAAAGCTAAAAGCAAAGTAAAATAGTGGCTTGACAAGTCAAATGATATATTCAGTTCAGACCTCTGTTTAGATTTTCTAGTATGCAATAGTTTTATAACCACTGAAAGGTTTTTTAATCAAGTACAGACTGCCATCTCTATTATTAAGTACCCTTAAATCTTTGCAATTTCTAACTCAACCAGCACAATAATGAGCAAAGTGTCCTCAACATGGGCATTTGCATGGACTTTCAATAATCTTGCAACAGTTTTCCCTTTAACCAGCTTCTCAGTTTTAATTCATGTATTTAGTGCTATGTCTAAATGATAAGAAATAATATTTTCATTATTTTTCTTCCCTTTAAAGAACCAGGGCTAACAATATTCGTACTTAATAATTTCTAAATAAATAAATAAAATTACTTAATAAGTCCTAGGACCCTTAGGAAGCTATTTCAACCTTATAAAGTTCATCAATATTAGAAATAATAACCATACATTATTATAAATAACTGTTCATTATAGGCACTACATTTTTTCATTAAATAAAATATTAATTGTAGATTACTGATCTATCTTTCCAATGTGTACTAATAGTCCATTGCTGCCCTCCACTGACAACACAAAGAAATTTCAGCATTTTTCAATACAATATTAGGAAATGGGGGGGAACCACATATACATACAATCTTAATTAGACACAACATAGATTCTTTTTAGGTATCAAAATGCTAAGGCATGTTCTTTTAGACACAACTATTTCTAGGGCCCTTTTGGAAAAGGAATGTAGAAATGGGCATCCATCTTAAATGGCTTTTCAGCATGTAGCACACATCAGAAATTCAGGAATTTCTACTGGGAACGCTCCCAATGACTGCTGCATTCCTGAAGTTCTCCTGTTCAAGAATAAAGTCAACAAAGGGGATTGGGTGGTGATGTAATGTCTGAGATATGCCCCAAGTCTGATACAGCAAAGCAAAACAAAACAAAAGTATCCAGTCATATACAGCATAGATTAACCTTTGCTTGAAAAAGTCACCCACCAGACAATTTTGTGACCAGGGACTTAGAGATAGATCGGGTGTGGCAATCCCCAATGTCAGTATTTTTTTTCAGCATAATTCAAGAAACTTACTTGCCGTACTATTTTTTTTTATTTCCTACCTTTATTGTTTTCAGAAAGAATTCATGGTGGTGAACATATCCTCCTCCTAATTTCCCCACAAAAGCAATTCTGTGAGATTTTATGTCTACGTCCCACAAATGCCTATAATTTTATCCTTCTGTCTTTTACTATATATTTTAGAGGTACCAATTTTATCATCCTTTAAACATATTTTATAATATCTATCTATCTATCTATCTATCTATCTATCTATCTATCTATCTATCTATCTATCTATCATAATATTTTATAAGGAATAATGCATTTAAAATCTTTTTCTCTACAATATACTTTCCAGGCAAACATCACTATTCCATTATGTTACTAATTAAATAACAACAACATTTAGGATTTTTTGACCAACTATCTTGTGAAAAATACAAAAATTGTTCTCCTCATAATTGTATGAATGCACATATTACATGATAAGGCAATAGCACTATAGTTCTCTAAAAGTTATTCCATGATATTTAATATTTAATAATTTATTATTTAAATTGATTTGCATATAGCAAGAAAACAGCCAAAAAGCCAGTGGGTGACCTTGGGCCAGTCATCTTATCTCCGGAGAAAGAAGGTGACGGGCAAATCATTTCTGAAAAATCTTGTCAAGAAAATGGAAGAGATTTATTGAGGCAGACTCTGAGAATTGGACACTATTGACCAGAAGAAGAAAAACAATGGCAATAGTAGTACGTACACAGAAAGAGAGACAGAGACAGAGAGAGAATTTGAGTGTGTCAGAGGTGGTATTCAGCAGGTTCTGACCAGTTCTAGAGAACCAGTAGTGGAAATTTTGAGTAGTTCGGAGAACCGGCAAGTATCACCTCTGACTGGCCTCACCCCATCTATTCTCTGCTTCCTGAGTCCCAGCTGATCGGCTGGGTCTTCTTTGTTGCCCTGCAAAGGAGAATAGAGCTGGAAAGCAGGTTAGTGGGGTGGGGAGGGAATGGGATTTTACAGTATCCTTCCCCTGCCACACCCACCAAGCCATGCCCACCAAGCCAAGCCACATCCACCAAGCCACGCCCATAGAATCAGTAGTAAAAAATTTTGAATCCCACCACTGGAGTGTGACCTGAGATTTTAAAAACTGGTTGTTATGTGACAATAAAGTCAGATATTAGAGCGATACATTTGTGGAGACTTGTTATTATTCCCTGATTCTTTGGTGGCAAAATGTTTTGACCAAGAAGAAAAAAAACAAAGCAATTATAGAGTAAAAAATTTTGGAGAATGATAAATAGATAGCGGGTTTGTTATATGGATGCACTATAAAATTTAAAGAAATAAGGTATAACAATTCAAAATAAATTATCTGGAAAAAGTTTTACCGTATCAGCAACAAAGGGTAAGAAATTAGTGATACACGTACAAAACAAATACGGTTTTACATCCATTTTTTTCAACCAACTCATGCTTGCTACAATATGCGAATTCAGAGCAGCAGCCATCTTTAACTTATTTTCTTCTCTTCCTATTTCCCACCCATGTTATGTAGTTCAGTTTATCTTGCAGTAGTAAAGAGACACATTTTTTAATCCTGGGACAAAATGGTTAAGTGGTGTAACCTGAAATTAAGTCACAATTCAAAAATAGGTCATGGAATATTAATTGATAGCTAATATCACAAATAAAGGAATATTGCTTATCAATTAATAAGGGTGGTGCAGTAGCTCAGTGGTTGAGATGCTGGGCTTGTCAGTTGGAAAGCCACAATCCAGGGTCAAGACCTGAGTCTCATGTGAGCTCCTGTCCTTGCCCTAACTCCTGCCAACCTAGGAATTTCCCCCCCGAAAAGCATGTAAATGTGAGTAGATAAATAGGTACCACTTCAATAGGAAGATAACAGCACTCCATGATGACATGCTGGCCACATGATCATAGGAGCATCTTCTGATAACGCTGGCTCAATGGTCCTTGAAACAGAGATAAGCACCACCTCCTATAGTTGGCAATGACTAGTAGAGTCGAGTCTGCAAGGGACTCCTTTTTACTTATTCCAAATAAATGAATATAATATCTTATTGTATTTTTAGATATCTCAAGTAAAATAACTCACTCATTTCCATATTAATTTATATGTTAATTACACACACACACATACACACGTGCGTGTGTGTGTGTGTGTGTGTGTATTTCTTATAGCACTCCTATAGCTCTTTTCACTTCCCCACCAACTATTCATAGAAAAGAGATAAAAATAGGAGAAACAGTGCACCTGCAGTAGCTTTAAAGCAAAGACTCAACAAATCAGTTATACATAGAAACTAAGATGTTCATCATTAACTATTTAACTTATGTGGATGACTAACCACAACGATTTAGCATGTTGTGAGAACTTTGTCACTAAATATTATCTATATTGATCTAGATTTATTGTTTTACAGACAAGGAAACCTTACAGTATTCTACATTATATTCTCAAGCAGTCTTAAAATATTTCAAAATGCCTCGCTGTAGAACTCTTGGATTTTAGGAATTAATGCCCCTTACCTGATCACGATCTCCTGCAAAACAGCAGCTTTTCATGGTACAAGAGTTAAAATAACCCTGGTTGTCAAACTGGAAGACAGGCAGACGGGAATGGATGTCATAAAGGACTGGTGGCAACCTACGCCTGAGAGCAAGCAGCTGCGTTCCATTGCTGTTAAATCTCACACTCATGGCACTCTGAAGTGACAGATTCCCACCATACCGGAGCAAGGAACTAGGAAACAAAAATGAATTAAAATGAGCCGCCACAAGTCAGCAATCGCCAAGGTGGTCTCTATCATTAGCATTGGTGTTCAAGGATGGCCGAGTGTCTGAATATGCTGTTTTGTAACAACATCATAAGAATTTGAATACTGTAGCCAGGTATCCTGTCCAATAAGATATTTGAATAAGGATTACTTTAGCAAAAACTTTTGGAACAAACTTCAAGTGAGTGGTATATATTTTACAACTTTATTTCAGGTAAGTCTAGCAGCATAGAAATCCTCATGAAATCAAAGGGAGGAGGGTGATTTGAACCAATTTATTCTGCTGATTGCAAAGCTGGGGTTGGGGATTCTGGCTGCAGTGCACAATCCACTGAAAACAAGCACCAATTTAAGCTGGGTTTCCTTCCAGTAAAAAACAAATGTTTGGATCTAAGAGATCACTTCCATGCATGTTTCTTCAAAGATAATCAGTGTTGAGTAAGACTGTCTCTCAAAGAAGTAAATTTAAGATTTTTGCCTTAAATGTAATAACCCCTTAATATCTTTAAAGTCTTAACAAGTGAGATTTTAGACAGAAAAAGTAAATCTTTAGGAATAATATAATTTGTTTGCTAAGTTTATATACTGCCTTTTGTTTTGGTGTTTATCATATTTATCACAGTTTAACTGAAAGAAAAATATCTAGTTTTGGACCAAAGGCTGCATAAATACAGTATCTGGAATCTTCTAATATGTTTGTGTCATAAAGTTTTTCATATTAAAATGCACTGTGGCTGAGGGGCAGAATAAAAAAAGCTCAAATTGAGTAGCCTTGTGCTGTTCTCAACAAAAACAACACAATCAACACTAATTGATCTCTTCATGTCTCTGGGCAGGAAATAATTTCTTTGTAGAAACAGGAAACATACCACAAACATGTTTATAGTGTGACTTGCTACACAGGTATAAAGAAGATACATTGGGGTTATTGCTATACAAGATCTGGAAGAAGATACAGTTATGTTGCTATTATTACATAAAGCAATCTATTATTATTGGGGGGGGGGGGTGGACTAGAAAACCTCCAAGGTCCCTTCCAGCTCTATTCTAATTGATTGATTGATATACAAATTTAAGTCCTTTAAAGCCTTTTGGAGAGCAGAAAGGATAGGCCTTAAAAAGTCATTGGGCATTCAGGCAGTAAATTAAAAAAGTGAAACAATATAACTTTAAATGCAAGAATAGCTTTCTTCTTCTTCTTCTTTTTCTTCAGCGTTTGTCTCGCGCTCGGGCGAGGTCCGCTGAATGCAAGAATAGCTTTGTTATGTCAAAATAGTTTTTACCAATAGCTTGTGTTCAAGAATGAATGGCTTCCTTTCCAAGAAAAAAAAGAAAAGGTTATCTTCTTTTGGCAAGTGGCATCATTTGGATTGTTTATTGGAAGCTCACAAAAACAAAACACTACTAACAAAAGGCAAAGAGATTGGGACATGAAGTGTCTTCAGTTGTTTTCATTATGTTATTCAGTCTGGACATCTTGATAAGTCACAGTTGTAGCTAAATTAGCTACAAACTAGCCTATGGATATAGGAAATCATGATAGCCTTTGTGTGAAAAGAAGGACAAAGAATATCTAGGGCTAAAGACCATGAACATAAAAGTCATCATACATAATGAAAAAAAAACCTGCCATCATTAAAGATTGTGGTATTTTTATTACTGCACTAACAATGAATATGAGCAAAAAATAGTTCTTGGCCAAGCTAAGAAAATCTAAAAATTATAGTATTGTATCCTATCGTACAGTACAGTGATATTAAGTCCAACTAAACAATTTCTCCAAACACGTAGTCTTAGTATAAAATAAAAGTGAGAAAAGGGAGATGGATATTGCAAGGTAATTTGATAAACAGTGTTAAGAATAGAAGCAATTTTATGGAAAGTTACAGTGCAATGGTATAATGTTATTATATATTGTTTGATTACTGGATATGCCATCAAGTTGATGTTGACTGAGTGACGACATAGGTCTTCTGTATGAATAAGCATATATGCTCTAGAGTATTTATTTTCCATTCCTAAGGAAATGAATTATCCTTTCTTTTGAAATGCAAAATGAAATGTTTAAAGCTATGTCGTCTGTGAACACATGTTCCCCAATGATTATGATTAGTAATTATAAAGAAGGGGTCTTTAGGGCATGATTTCCTGGAGTCTTTCAAAAAGTCACATGATGGCTGGAATCCAATCTTATCTCAAACCATTGCCAAGATAGCTGAAACAGACAAAAAGTCATAAGGTGATGTAAACAATCTAGCAATTCTGAAGGGTAACAGCCAGTATCTTTTAGCAAACAAGATTCATAGTACACTTTAAAGACTACCTTATCATATAACCACAGGATATTCAGACAACTTTTTTTTTGGCTGAAAAGTTCCATAATTGCTCTGTCTAAACCTTCTGAGAGAAATCATAGAGAAGCTGAGATATGGTCAACTATTATAATAGTTTCCTGTATTCTCAGGAAACAGCATTCATGTTACATTTGTATTTCAAAGGCAGAGAGGCCAGAACCCAAGTGTATTTATGTGTATCATATTTGTAAGGAATAAACTGAATATCTTAATGAAAGTATCCATTTTATCTCTTAACTCCCCATCCCCCCAATCCTAACTGTAAGTGCTCACTGAAGGAGTTGAACCACTGCAAAACGGTGCCTTGAATCCCCATTCCTTGCAGGTGTCCAGAAGATATTTGGATTAGAGGTACATTCCACCCCCAGTCAGATTTCACATGGGAGAACTGATGTTTTATAAAAAAATCCCATGGCCAGTTCTAAACCTCACTGGAACGGGTCTAGATAATCTACTTCCTCTAGCATGTCTATGGAGAATCTCAGTCATCCAGGTCATGGTTGTCCCAAAGGTGCTTTTTCAAGAGGCAACTGGACTTTTGGGTTTTTCTTTGAAGATGTTTCACATTCCCCACCATCCAGTCAGAGCTGAAGAAGCTTTTGGGATGAGAAGTGAAACATCTTTGTTCTGCTTATTAATGTTTGGATGGCATAAAGCAGACAGATCAACTCCACAAAGCGTCCATACAAAGTCTTTTTTATTGGTTCATCAGGCATCCTGTCAACTCACATTTATTCCGAGGTTCTTCTTAATGTCCAATCCTTTGCATATCTGAATTGTGGTGTAGAAAGATAATAAAGTCTCAACCCCATGATGATTGAAGCGACTGCATGGTATGGTGGATTCAGGCAAGAGTGAGGGAGCCTCCTCCAACCCAACAAGGGTCAATTTAGTGACCAATCCGGATTACAGATGTGACTACATGACATGGACTACATTTCCTAGGATGCCTTAACTACATTTACCATGATGCATTCCCTTAAGGGGACAGCTCACAATTCCTAACTAACTATCCCAAATCCCATTAACTCTGAACTGTCTGGACAGCACAAACTTCAAAGAAAAACTAGAAAGTCCAGTTGCCTCTTGAAAAAGCACCTTTTTCCTCTAGCATGCTTCACAGTTCTACCTACAGTCTCAATAATTTTCTCTAAGACATAGGGCAATACTTGTGAAAAACACTCAGATCTAGGAAGACCCTCTTTAGACTGTTGGCATCAATCCTTCCAAGAGAGAAGTGTTAACTACTTCCCAAATCTAGGAGAATTAAGGATTAGAAAGCCAAGAATGGGCATTATTTGAGTTCATATACTATTTGAGACATCTTATCTATTTTTTCAGAATCTGCAGGCTGAAAAAGAATCCCAGATAATATGGCAAGACATTGCCTCATTCAGCATAACAGACTTTGCCCAGGAAGAGAGAACTTTACACTATAGTACTTACAATAGTGAATGCAAATACAAACTGCCCAATACTGATCTGCAGTAAAAAAAACATGCACAAATATGCTACTAAATTGCATGGTTCCACACAATTAATCACTTACAATTACAGAGATAAGTGACTTTAATGCATTTTAAAATCTAGGTGAGATGGGGGCAGGGCATATAAGATAGACAGACAGACAAGAATGTAATTGTGTGTTGTGTAGTAGTGATTCATTATTAGTAGTGAAACTAATAATTTTGGCCATTCTTAACTGACATAAGAGAGAAGAGGCATTCAGAGCCCCAATTTAACTGCCACCATATATATGCTTGAAGCAAGACTTAACAACAATTTTATTTGACATATATATCCAATAGCATTGCAAGTCTAGGATAAGAAACAACGTATCTAAAGTTACAATCACTAGCATCACCCCACTTTTACTATATGGCAAGGCAAAGGAGGTACCAGAAAGAAAGGAATGTGGTTATACATGCACACAATATTCTAAGACATTGTCTTCAATTAAGCTGCACAAACCATTTCAACGATATAAATGCAAGGCAATGTGAAGAGATATGATTTATTCATGCTACTCTGCATTGTGAAACACTTGTTTTAAGTAACATGTTTCACCAATATGAAATGACAGAATGCCTAGTGATACCTTCATTTGCAGCATTCAAAACTAAGGTAGGATGTACTTCTAGCAAGCTCCAAGTATTGCAGGCAATTCTGTTAGATAATCTGTAGGTCCTTCTATTCTGATATCAAACAATTGAAAAACATATGAAATGCACATTAAGTCAATTAAGCTTCTTGTGAAGTAATTATTGGAGCAGGAACAACCAATCACATAACAGCATTTTAATATACAATGTAAAGATGATATATAGGAAATAATATAAATGGCCTATAGTATCCATATTTGTAGAGGTTAGAAGTGTGCATTAAAAGGGAATTAAATAATCACGGTTCTTGAAACTCTGAAAATCCAATATAGATTGAGCAGATAGTTCCCCATCTTAAAGCCAACTATTTTTACTTCAAACTGAAAAGTTTGTTTAAATAATCTGGTTAAAGAGATCCAATTGATCAGTACTGAAAGAATGCTCACTACAGCAATTTTCTATATATTATATGATATATAGAAAAACTTTTACCAAGGAAATTTTAAGGATAAATAAAATTCTTATCAGATTACAAGTTCTACTTTGATTTCTCTTTCCAATTTCATTAAACAATGCCTAAGAAAGCATGTTATTCTTTACCTTTGAGGTTTTCGAATATCCCAAAGCCCAACACCTTCTTTTGAGTTGGCAGTGGCCAGTAATCTGGGCTCCACTGGATTGAACATCACACTATGAAAGGCAGAAGGATAATTTGCCAAGCAAAAGGGCTCTATTAAAAAAAAATACAGTTTTAAAGGTGGTACATTTTCATTGTATCGATTTCTAGATAAACTTTGTTTATATTTGCCAAAAATTCTTAGAATTAATTTCAAGTTGTCCCAGCAGAAGTTTCATATCAGAGTTTGAATTATCTTCCCATAAATCCCACAAAAATGATAAAACTGTAATATCTCCAGAAATATGCATTATCTCTTCATTAATGCCTACCAACAAATACAAATAGGTTCTTCAGTCTTAATCTTGAAAGTGACCAATAGCAACAAATAATTTAGATTTGTCTTTTCTGCATTTTCAAGTTATTTTACCTAAATTCTGAAAAGTATGTGTTCACTTGTATATACAAAACGATGCTCCAGTCTGCAAGGTATTTTGCAAAGTTGTTAAAGGAGTTTCACTGATGATATTACCAGTTGGGAAATGAAACACCTGCAAGCAATCAACCAAGCTCAGAGAGCACCAAGGACTCTACAGGAGCTTCACTTACCATCTAATTAAAATTGGATTATTGTATCAAAACATGGCACTGAAATGAGTTTAATAAAGTAATGGATTTTCAATGTTTTGTATTATAACTTTAATAAGTTTATAAACTGCTATTCACAATTATAGTGGTGGTCTTCAGTAATTAACATTACATTTTAAGCTTGTTTTTAAATTTGTTAAAAGTTACACTTAATGCAATAGTTAACAAGATAGAAACCCCAATGTGGTTCTTAAATCAGCTTGACTAAGTTCACACAAAAAGCTAATCTGGTAAGAAATACACATTTTATCTTAGTGCCACACTGAATGTTGTCTTATATTTATTTCTATGCTGCCCCTTTTTATTTCTACAACCTGGTCTTAAGGATAAAATTCAATATGCTCATCTACAGATAACTAAGCAATTACAATTTATAAGACCCTACTAATAATTAAAAACACTGTTTTCAAACCAATGCATAAAGATGATTTAAAGCCTTCCCAAATAACTACACATGATGGTATACTGAGAATTATAACTCCTATGTTCACTTGCCTATATTGCAATGTTATCTTTGAAAGGTGTCTCCTCAATGACCTCATCTTCAGAAGTGAAGTGGGTGGAAAGACAATCCCTGTTATTAAAATACTCTTCTGGAAAAGCTTTTTGGCACCCATTCTCATTGCTTGGTAACATTTCCAAGATGTTTATATTTTCAACTGAAATAGAATTTATGCCACAAAAGAGCTGTGCTCTTTTTGCTTCCCCTTTCTCCTTCTCTTCCTTTGTCATGATTTGCTTTTATTACTCCTGAATACAAGGAGACATGCATATAGTTTTCTAGCAGCATTTGCCACTGCCTTCTTCCTAAAGCTGAGACTATGTAATTGGCGCAAGGTCACCAGCTGTTTTTCCTATCTAGTCAGGACTAGAACTCCGGTTCCCAGGTTTCTAGTCCAGAGTCAACCAATAGACCAAATTTGTTCTACTATGTAAATTGAAGAACAATATAAAAATTAATTTAGTACTGCAAAACATGAGATGACACATCTCATTCCATTACTATTTAAAGTTATAGATACAAGTTTCTGAAGCCACAGGATAAAAATACTGCCCCTTCCAGGTGAACAAACATTTTAAAGAAAATTCAGATACATGCAATTCTTTCCTTATCAAACTAAAGTTTTCTGTTTTAACAGAAAAACTCTGTGGTTTCCAACACCGAGATACCATATATATCTCAGTGTCTCATTGCCTCTTTGTGGCAATGGCAGAAACTGTATTTGCTATTCCTGACATGATTCATGATGGTGGAAGGAACATCATGCCAAGATCATAGGAATGCAGAATTCCTCTGACATAGTCACTCTTCCAGCATCTTCTGAAAGGCATGCCTACCCCACCCCATTCCCACCCTAATTTATTTTCAGACTTATCTGAAGCAAACCATAAATTATATTGGAAAAAATTGCTTTACTTCCTCTCACTTCTTCATATTGCATATGTGGAGTAAATGCAATTCTCTTAAATTATTGTCCTGAAATCATTTTGTTCATTTCAAAGAATAAAACATTTCATAGCGTTTTTTTTCACTCTTGTCTAAAATTTCCTTTGTTTGGAAAATTTAGAAAGATCATAGAAAGAGATGCCATGTCCCTTCTTCCCTGATACTTTCGGGTTCCCCACTCCCTCCCAGATATATTCACATATTTGTTCAGTGCCATCTGTTTCCAATGAAGTAAATCAATTTTCAAAATCATGCAGATGTAACTCTCACCTCCCTGAGAAGACTCTCTGATATCCCAAATGAGAACTCGACCATCATCAGATGAGCTTGCAAAAACATTATCATCAACTGGGCTCACAGACAGTCCATAGACTGCATCTTCGTGGGCAAACACATCCAGAGTTTCACCACTGAAACATACACCGGCATCATCAGCTTCTTATCTTTTACAGTGACATTGTGCTAGAAGATTTATTTCCAAACATTTAAAGTCCATTATCCCATACATATTCTTAGAAGCAATAGTATATAAAAAAAACGTATCTACAAATATGTTAATACAGTGCAGTTCTATATAAACTAGGACTATCATATTTGGACTGTATCTGTTGCTGCCATCAAATGGCTTTCCAGGTTTTTGCAAGCCAGATACGGTAGCCTTAAAAGGCAAGAAATGCCTACTCAGAAATGCCTTATTCAATTCAGTAGGAGTTTCTCATTAATAAGTATGCAATGGAATAAACATCTTGATCTTAACGCAAAGGAGACAGATAAGCTTTTGTCTTCCCCATCATTCTTTATATCACTCATCTTTAAATTCAGAGAAGTTTCAAACTGCAGTTACCATCTTAGTAGAGAGTAGCATATATGCTTGAAGCATATGGATTAACAGTGTGATCTTGAGAATGTTACATTAACTAACAATGCCATTCTACATGCCATTTCTTGAAAGTCAGTCTTATTGAATATAAGGGGGGTTATTTCTGAATAGATTATTGCAGTGAAAACTTTGGGATAATGGAATATTCCAACACATGTTAATCATGTAAATATTTTAGATCATCAGATATGAATACAATGTCCTAAAACTTAGGCCCACTGATATTTCAGTGTTTCTCCTTCTCTCCATCATTGCTCTGGTAAAGAGTATTTAGACACTGGAAAAAATGCATTTACCTTTGGACATCATGAAGCAAAACCTGTTCATCATTACCTATAAACAGAAACAGAATTTATCATTTGGTAACTTGAATGTAAACAATCAGGATTGTGGTCATGCAGTTTTTATTCAGAAAAAGAAAAAAAAATGGTTTGGGAACACAAGAAATAAATGAGCCTTTTACTTCTATTGTGGACCAAATATTCATGACAATGACTCCTACTTATTGGCTTGCTTTTGAAGTCCAAAGCAATAGCAGTCTGTTGTGGAGCAGCAATAAAATAAGTTGTCTATGGAGATTCTCAATCAGCCTGGTCATGGTTGTCCGCAAAGTGGTTTTTAAAAAGCAACTTCTTACAGAGAAAGTTCAGTTGCCTTTTGAAAAGCACCTTTGGGATCATAAAATAAGTTGTGTACTACAAGTCCATTCTATCTTTAAAAGCACTAGGATAGCTAAGTATGGAGAAGTCGTACAGAAAAAAGCCCACCATCCCTTTGTTTGCTTTAGAAACATTATCACACGGCACATCACAGGAATATACAGGATTTGGAATCCTTTTGGTTACTGAATATCTGTGTCTCTCAATTAACTCACTCAAGAAGGGCAAACTTGTGGCAATTGGGCAGTGATTTGAATGGCCTTGTATAGGTAGGCATGACAGGGATTAGTAACTGCAATGACATTTACAGTTTATAGTTTCCATAGTTTTCCCCCCTCAAAATGGTGTGAAACTAGACTTCTATGCATCACTGAAGTAATACTCAAGTTCTGGGATCCTCCAGGAGCAAGGCAATACTGCAGGCCACAGAATGCTTTTCTATCCGATCAGAAAAAAGTACAGGTAGTCCTCGACATATGACCACAACTGAGGCCAAAATTTCTGTGGCTAAGCAAGATAGTTGTTAAGTGAGTTTCACCCCATTTTATGACCTTTCTTGCTGCAGTTGTTTAAAGAAATCACTGCAGTTGATTTGTTTAACAACTTATTGGTTAATTAAGTGGATCTGGCTTCCTCATTGACTTTGCTTGTCAGAAAAGCTGATCACTTGACCTGGAACACTGCAATCATCATAAATACGAGCCAGTTGCCCAGTATCCAAATTTTGATCACATGACTAGTGGGATGCTGCAATGATTGTGTGAAAAATGGTCATAAGACACATTTTTTCCAGTGCTGTTGTAACTTCAAATTATCACTAAAGAAATGGTTGTAAGTAGAGGACTACCTCTATTTTTTTCCTACTATACCCTAAAGATAGCTCAGGTTAGGAAGTATATGCTTATTTAAAAAAATACAGCGCTATCCTGTGAGGCATTCTGTCAGTATAAGCTATTTCCAAGGCATGCTGCATTGCACCTGCCAACAGCAATGAATGGGGAAAAGAATCATTGTCAATGACAATGTGCTCAGACGGTGGTTGGTTGGTCTATCTCCAGTAATAGGAAATTGTTTTTCAGTTGTGCAGCCTCAATAATATTGCAAAAAAAAATGTTTGGAGATATACATTGGAACCACTTAAAAATCCTGTTCACATTGAGGCAGGATGTAAATTGCAATCAATCAATGAAGGTATTCTTGCTTTGCTTTAAAAACATTATTCTTTACCTCCAGAAAAGATCCTTGTGTTACCACTATTAAAAGCCAGGCAGAAGATATTAGAGTGATGTTCTCCTTTCAGTTGAATAGGCTTCACCCTGGAGTGGATTGCTTCTTCCATATGCCAGAGCAGAACTCGACGGTCATCTCCACCTACACGGTACAGAGTACAATATTCAAAAAAAAGCACTTCAAACATCTATACACCTTGTGATATGAAATCTTGACTATTTTAAGCCTGCGTTGCTGGATCATATGAAGAGCCACTACAAGTTAGGATGAATTTCTCCATTGTTGCTTTTTTCTTTTCTAAACAGAAGCTATTATATAATATTGAACTGAGATGGGGGAAAGGGGGAAACTGTAACAGATATATAAATATAACCAGACAAGCTGTTATTTTGGGCATTTGCATTCATTCTCCTATATGGTTTAGATAATTCTTTTATTGAGAACTCTAGACAGTAAAATATTGACCAGAACTCTTGCTTCTTTGAATGAAAGTATTTTATATTACAGACATCTTCTTAATAAGGGCACTTTTTGAAATATAGGCAATTAAATACAAATACCCAATACAACAATGAGATAATATGTATTATACTTGAAGCCAGGATTTTGGCCTAGGGTGTCAAAACTTAAAGAGCACCAATACTATCTTCCTTCCAAAAACAACGTCTATTTTACAAATCCAGGAAGGAGGTAGCATCATCTGTAGGAGTCAAGCATCATCAGTAAAGATAACCAAGAGGTGCCATATACACCTGAGCTAGGACTTTTTTGTGTCACATCATGCAGTCTCAGATCAAAGCCCTTTTGAAAAACAGATTCAAATCTCAAGATAGGAATGAGTCAATATGTATTTAATATGTATTTATTGCATGTAAAAGCTACCTTTCCTTTAGGATACTCAAAATCATACATATACTTTCCCTTTTTACATTTATTTTCCAAATAATGCCATGAAATACTCAAGCTATAAGCATAACTTGCCTAAGAATATCCAGTGAGAGTTTCAATGTAGAATTGGTATTTGACTTAAGGTATTTACAGTTCTAGTCCAATACTGTGGTATTAGTTAACAAGTAAAGAGTTTAACACAATTTATCCCTGCAATGAATTTTCGAGCATTAAAAATAATTTAAATTTACTTGAATTCAAAATTAACCTGCGAGAACAAAATTGAATATTAAGACCCATACATCTTTGGCTTTTTACAAATATCTTGTCAAAATTATCAGTCATGTAATCAATCTAAATTTATAGGTATGATGGTAGCTCCTACATCCAACATTGTCATATGAAAACAATCTTCAAAGACAATTAAGTATTTAGAGAAAAGCATGATAAATCTTTTGACTGTTAGCTACAATAGTTTTTCTAACACATTAACATACATTTGTTCAACATGATGAAGCCTTTGGTATGGTAGTAAAGTTTGTAAATTAGGAGAAATGTGTATATTTAGATATGCAACATAATGAATAGCTGACATAATTAAGTAGATGAATTAGGTTCTGTCCTACAGTTGAAATATAAATTAATGTTTTATTGTGTTGAGATTTGCCTAACAACGATGTAACCATCTACACCGCAACAGCATGTTTAGACATTCCTCTTAACTGAAAAAAAACCTCACTAAATACAGATTGAGGTGCTTATCTAGAAGATTACTAGAACATAAAGTACTAAAACCATCCTTTTTCATAAAGGATCACAGACACTGGTCCAACAACTACATCATCTTACTTTAATTCTGATGGTAGGAGAATGGATTTCATTAGCATAGCAATGACATCTGCCCAGAGCAGGACATGTGTCATTGCAACAAAGGCCATTTCACTGTCAAAACTAAGTCTGGTAATTGCCTAGAATGGAACATGATAACCTCTATCCTTCAAGAATACATGAAAGCTAATAGAACTAAAAAACAAAGAAAACTTCCACATTTAGAAGTACTTTTATTTATATCTCATTTTCTAGTAATCAGAATTATATTTTATTATGCCTGGCTGCTGAAAGTGGAAAGACTCATCCTCAACATCATGCACTTCTTTCTGTTCAACAGTAAAGGGACACAAGACAGAAAACATTCTGCAGCCAAGAAGGCTCCATAAACATTTGCACTACTCAAGTGACCCTGAGGATATAGATAAATCTCCAAGTGGCCTCAAGGACTCTCTAAAAGAATGCATCTTTGCGATAGGAGTTGAATTTCTAAATTCTATTTAATCCAGCATTACAAAAACTATTCAGAGATACATTAATGAGTCTTGTGTGTATAAATTATGCTTTCTTCCAATATGGCTATGAGAAATAGATTATAAGTTTTAATTTACATTTTCAACTGTCATTATGCAGTATACTGAAATTGTAACTGTAATTAGTATGAATTGTTTTTTTAAACCAAGAAATATCATCCACAAGAGGTTGGCTCATTTTCCTAAAACATAGTTAAAACTTATCATAGTTTATCTGGTTTCAGATGTAGCAAGTAACTGTATTTGAACACTTAAATAATTTCCTGGGTTTTCCCCCCATAGTTTCAGTGTAAAGAAAGTGAGGCAAAATGTGAAGAAAGCTCATGACTGTTGCACTAATCCATAGTATAGTGTGCAAGTTATCTGGTTCCTAGCAAAAGAGACCAATAGACAGGTTTAATTTCTACTAGAAGGCATTCTAGTATTGTACTACTTGACTCGCCTGTTCACTCATCAGACAAATTACACCAAAGACAAGTGGCCCCAAGATAGATTTTTTTAAAGATTTTGAATCCAGACATATTTAAATGAAAGCAGGTGGTTTTTAAAAGACCCTAAGCTATGGAGAGAATCAGCATTTTGAATTGGACCTACAATCAAATAAGAATCAATGGAGCCAACATAAAATCAAATGTACATGCATCCAGCCAATACATGCAACATTTCAATTTTTATGCATTGATCCAAATTCTACCTCAACATCTCTATTCCTGCAACTCCAAATTTGTTATGAGTGCCTTTTCTGGACAGGTATAAAGCACAATATTATTGCTGTAGAGCTGTCTGACAGTGCTGCAAAAAATTAAACAGCAAAGATCATAAGCACCTCTTCAATATTTTATATTGTATTTGGACAATACTATTTCTCTGTTAGGTCAGGCATAATTGTTCTTAGTTTATTTTGAATTGCCTTCTATTTTATCTTTGTCCATCTTCTATTAATAGTTTAAGAATCTGGCGTCCATTAATACTGACTTCTCAATCATATTAGAAGCCCTGGAACTGCAGTAAATTATCTAGAGCAAACAGTATGTACTGTACTAAATAGATAATATGCTCTCCCTCAACTGAGTGATCTCATTTTGTTCATAATTATGAGTGACAGATATTTAACTTGAGTTAAAGCAAATTAACTATCAAATCCCAAAGATGTCTGTTTACAGTGTAGTAAGCCTTCCGCTATTTCAGAACTCTTGAATATTTACAATAGTTCTATAGTGCTTTTCATTTAAACATCAAAGTGGTTCAAAGGGAAAAAAGTACCATATAATAATTACAATAAAAAGTAAAAAGTAAAAAAAAAGTTTTTAAAACCATAAAACCAACAATGAACAAATGCCAGAAATTATGGCAGCTGATTAAATAGACAACAAAGAGGTAGATTTTAAGTTTTGAGAAAAAGACTCCACACTGGGGATGCACATAATTTTAATTAGAAGTTTGCTCCAATGATAGATGCCACTACAGACACTTCTTTAGTATGTCTGTGAGTAAACAGATAATTCTGCAAATAGTTTGGTCCCAGACTGATTAAGTCTTGTAAAACAAATGCCACCATCTTCAAAAAGGTTTTCAAGCTGATGGGCAGCCAAGTTGGAGGTTTATACATAGCACTGTAAGATTGTACCCAATAAGATACTTTATTGAGTAACTTTGTCAGAATATTCAGTGCTAGCCACTTTTGAGGGGTGGTTGCTGGCTTTTCTCTCTTAGCCATAACCATAATTTTCATCATGAATTAAAACCCCCAATTACTATTTCCACATAAAATATGTTTTAGCTACTCCCTCTTCTGTCTAGCCAATGGGGAAACCCTAAATGCAAGAAATAGCTGTTGTCCCATTGCAATACTTGTTCTCCACCTCATTCTCAAATTTATATTCACCTATTCCTATGGTGAATATAACTTTCCTGAACATTGAATGAGCTGAGATGACCATGCAATTTTGTTTTGAAATCAAAACCTCTGCAATCTTTATCTGAATTAGCACACCAGTTTTCTTTTTTCAAGTAAAATTATGAACTTAGCTTCCAAAAATATCCCTTTTTTAAAAAAAGAATGTGAAATAGAGTAACTGTACATAATAAATCAACCCTCTCTTCTCTGTGACAGCCCCTCAAGCATTGGGCATAGCAATCATGTCTAATCCTTTATTTTTTTGTTAGACATATCTAGTTCCCTTAACAGTTCATCATATGGTTTAGCTTCCAGACCCCTTAACAGCTTTGCTGCTCTTTTCTGGTATTCTGTTCTAGCTATGTGCCCCTCTTTCCATTTTTTTAATACTTGTCCTTCTTGTTATCAGTTTGTTAGAGAGCTCTTTGTGCAACCATGTTGGCCTTATCTGATTTCTTTTGTTTTTCTTTCTCTATGGTATTGTTTTTCTTTCACTTTTTAGTATTTTGTTTTTCAGAGTTTCCCATGCATCCTAAAATTGTTTCTCCTTCTAGGAGTTCCATCCATGGAAACCTTCTAAATTTCTCTTAGTCTGTTAAAATCAGCTCTCTTAAAATCTAAAACATTGGCTTGACTTTGTTCAGTTGCCTGTGCCTGCATTATGCTGAATTCTACTATGACGTGGTCACTCTCCCAAAGTTTTTTTTTGTTAAAAAGGGAAAATAAAAGAGGTATAACCTATTTACCATATTAAAATAATTTAAGCCTTACATTAACTCAAATATATTTTTATGTGGACCCCATCTATTTCCGTGTTCTGATTTTGCCCATTGTTAAGAGACCTTTCCCCAGCAATACTGTCAATACTCCCAGAGTTTCCCAGCCACATGATCATTGCTGAGAAAACCGAAAGTTGTCCACATATTTCAAGGCTTCCAATGTTGGGGAAGGCTGTTTTCACCTCACTACTCAAATACCAAGTTTAGCCTTTGGCCTGAAAAAGCAAGTACCACTGACATCAGCAAGTTTACAAACAACAGATAAAACAAACCTTTAGAACAGATTCTAGTGTCACGGATGTAACATTTAGCTTTCTTTACTTTTGCGTATTCGTATCATATCATTATTATTGCATTTTCTTATATATCTTGTAAACTTCCTAATGTTCAATTTGACTGAGACAGTGTATAAATTTCCTAAATAACTAAACATTGATACACATTTGAAATGACAGTTTACAGAAGGAAGATGAGTTGTTTTCTTCCTATCCCAGATTCTGAGTCTGAGTTCCTTGAAGGAAACAATACATTTAACAATACAGACAACAACAAGGCTCAGAGCAAAGTCAAATGAGAGAGAGAGAGGGGGAACAAATGATTATTGAATGTTAATACTTGGCCAAAAATAGAGAAAATGTTTAGTTTGAGAAGGGTCAATCAGACAATCAGAAGGGTATAGAGGAGAAACAGAACACCTTCCTAAAACATCCATGAGGGGATAGCTTGGAAGAAATGGAAAGTCTGTTGGAAGATTACCACAAAGCTTTCATCTGACAGTATTGTAGAGAGATAAAAACAGAAGAACAAAGATCATCCATAGAGTTATTATCTGAAAGAAAGGATTAAGAGAGAGAAAAGCTTATGCAAAGTCATAAATATTTTAAACTTTAAGAAAATATCTGTGCTACATGGAGAATTTATATAGGCCTTTACAAGGATTAGCACAATATTTGACAAATGTGAGTTTGGAAATTGGTCTAGTATGTTTAATACTCATATAATATAGACATACAACAAATGCAACTTATGTCATAGTACTACAAGAATGAAAGTGCTATTGTGTCAGGCTGCTTCTTTTGCCCAGTAGTTATCATTTACTGTTTTGTATACTCTCATACCACCAGATTCCAGGTATACAAAACTATTAAAAGCAACCCGTACAGTACAGTAAAATATCTTACATCCCCAACACAATAAAATCTGCTCCATTTAAAAATAAAAAAGAAACAGCTGCAGCCCAATCATCATTAAGCTTTGAAAGCCTGTCTGAATAGCACTGTTAAAGCCTTATAAAAGGAAGTCAGATGCATCTTGGAGGTAAGGTTGGGGCTATCACAAATAAAGCCCACTATTTTATCTATCCCCCCTCAAATATTCTTCAGAAGCAGGCTTTACTAAATGACTTGACATAAGGAATTTCAATATTCAAATTGATATTCAAGAAACAGTAATCCTGCGCATATCAATTCCAAATAAAACACTCCTGAAGTTAGTCACACTCTTGGATGATATCCAAATACATAGACTTCTTTCAGTGGAGATCTGATATGTTTATTTGTTCCTGAAGTATTCATAAAAAGTTTTTTAAGGTAATTCTCAAGGTAATCATCAAAGTTTAAGACAAATTGACGTAACTTTTTAAAATTCTTTATAGCTCTTTTCTTGCAGAATGGCAACTAAAATATAAAGATGTAAAATATTGCATATGGCAATATAAATAAAATATTACTATTACCAGTAATATAAGAGTAATATACTGGTAATAGTAATATACTATTACTAATAACAGTAACAGTAATATATAGTAATGTATGCTATAGTACTATATGCAATCTACATCTTTACTCATTCTGCAAGAAAAGAGCTATAAGGGATTTTTAAAAGTTATATCAACTTGCCTTAAACCATGATATGGTAGAGCATGTAAAAGTGTAAAGATGTAAATAAAATATTACTATTAATACAGTAATCTAACATATATTACTAGTAATAGCAATATATTGTAATAGTAAAATCTTATATTACTATATTCATTTTACATCTTTACATTTTACATACTCTAACATATATTTAAAAGCTCTTTGTTAATCAACTAAAAAGACATTATTCTGTTATCTATTAATCACAGACAGCTTTTGCAGTACTGGTCAAATCATTACTTTATCTTCTCATTCTCCTTTATGTAGTAATCCATCTTTTTCTAGTTTGCAAATTCCTTTAGATAAAAATAATTGTCTAAATGTGATTCCAGTATATTAGTTGGCTGTAGTAAAATAATCTTCAAGTATAGAAAATAAACTATAATTTAGAATTATTGGTTTATCAATAGTTTAACATGATTAAAAATTTCCTCCTTCAAAAGACAAAAACTTCTAATAGGCTCATCATACTGCAGTTTACCTAGACAGATATTTTTATGCTGATCATTTTCCTTATTGTTTCTTTAAAGAAACTGCAGATATATTTACTTAAATCTGCATCATATTCTTTAAGTCATATCATTGTCCTTGCATGTTAATGATATATGGAATATGTTCAGATCTAATGAAGCAGGATACGTATTGAAGAACCTTTGTTTCAAATGTTTGCATTTGATTCAAAATCTCTGCCACTTCACAGCTCTTCCTTTTCTTTACTATACTGCCTAGTCTGTGACTATATGTAAATATACCTAAATGTAATGAAAGTCAGATCAAAATAATATTAACAATTTAAAACAATTTAAAGCCCTATAAAACAAAACAGTCTGATTATTACTAACAGCATATTTGGCAACATATACATGTCACTTAATTGGAGTGCCAATTAAGAAAGCTTTGTAAAATGAATATTTTTGCACTTCAGTTACCATCTGGAAATAAGTGGTTAAAATGTAGCTTTTCCAAAATGCCTTGAGATGAACATCTATGCTTTGTTTCTTATCTGATCACCAGCAGGCTTTAAAATGTTTTGCTGTTTTATGAAAACTGTTGTTTATGTTTTAAAATTGCTTTTTGTGGATGCCTGGACTATTTGATATTAAGCAAAATTATCTGTCATGCAACTGCCAATGTGGAAGATTTTTTTTTCATTACTATGGAAGGCAGTGTGGTATAATGGACAGAATTGGTTTGACTAATTGGCTAAGCATGAACAGAGAAGACTGCCTTAGGCGAGTCACTTGTGTAGTTGTTTTCAGGCTAAAATAGAAAACATAATACATTACTTAAGGTATTATAGAGGCGATTATGTAGTATTGCTAGTACAATAGCACTGTATTATCAATACTTATCAGTACCTTAGTATTGTGGTATAATAAAATTGCTTTGTTTTAAAGATTGGGCTCATTCAAGGACTAGATTATAATGCGGGAAATGTGTGTGTTGACCTCTTTCCTTATTCTGTTGAAATGAACCCAAAACTCTTCTTAGCTTCAGATTTCCAACTTTTTTTCCCTTGAAGACAGAGATGCCGTGGGCCATATCCTTAAGTTGGGAAAATATTGCCAGGCATCAGCTATCCAACCAGGCCTATAAAAGGGTTTATATATGCCTTAGTGGGAGATTCATATCCGAAGACCAAAACTACAAATAGTGTAGAAAACCATGTAATGGTGCTTATTCCCCATCAACTGTGTTGGGAGTGTCTTGATAATGTACTCTCTTCACCGTGGGCTGAAGAGAAAGGAAAATGCAAGAGCCGCGTCTGACTTGCTCCTTGTCCAAATACTGCCCGTTTGGTTACGCGGAGGAAAGTCTGGGCTGCGTAGAAGAGGCAACCGCACTTTTCCCCCGCTAGCGGGAAGCCAAGGCGGGCGGAGGGAGATGCCACCTTCTGTCGCTTCCACGCTCTTGGCGGAATAGGCCATCGATTCCCCGGCCTGACGCTATGAGGAGCTCAAGGAGAGAGCAAGGCCTGCGGTTCCCACTCAAGCCCCGGCCTGGAGTTTGCATTTCCCCTCGGAGAGAGGGGGAGGGGAACTCCGCCTAAAGCGGCAGCGGGAGGGAGGGGAGGGTCTGGCAAGAAGGAAGCGCTGCCCTCGGATTCCTTCTCCGGTGAAAGGCGCGGAAGGAAGCGGCGAAGCCCGAAGGGGCTCCTCCTTCCTTCTCGCCCACCGCCCCGTCGCCGCAGCTCACGTCAACTCCGAGGCTCCCCGACACCTGACAGCAACACCCCCCACACACACACACCCTACTCCGCCTCGTTCACTCGGCTCCACTCCCGCCAGCTCGCTTTCCCTTCCAGCTCTTATTAAAACTGGGCAGTAAAAAAATAATAATCATAGGTTGCCCCCCCACACCCCCTTCCGGCGAGAGGGGATAAAGAGAGAGAGAGAAAAGCTAGCAAATTACCATGACTCTTAAAGTCTTCTCGCAATAGGGGCATCCTTCTTCTCCATCCCCTTTTGAAACACCACCCGCCCCCCCAAAAAATAACTCTTCTGACCGGGACCCCCTTTCAAATCCGACCCCCCAAAAAAATCTCGGACTCCATTTACGACGCCTTGCGTCTCAGTTACGGACTCCATCGGATGTCACTGGGAATTTCTACGCCTCTTTTATCCATTTTGTTCCCAGTTACTCCGGCACCTTCCAGCAGGAGAACGAAACATCCTGTTATTAATTAATACACAGACACCCAGAGCAAAAAACAGAACTCCTAAATCTTCCGGAGGAGCTACTGCGTCCGGATGGGGAAGCCCAACTTCCCCCCTCCCCTCCTCCTCCAAGCCGGAGCGCAATAAACAGGATTGGGAACAGGGGATAGGACCATCCCCCTCCCCCCCAAACTGTCAACCATTTTAGATCTATATTTGGGAAACCTTAGGGTGTGTTTGGGGGGGGGGGGAAGGAGGGCATTTGCTTCTCCGGACGGGCTCGGCGATGCGGGGCGAGGGGAGCGGAAAAGAAGAAGAAAAGAAAACTGGGGGGCGGTGGTGGGGGGAAGGATGGGGGGAGAGAGGAGGGCTTGCATTACCTGAGACCAGCCATTGGCCTCCATTGTTGGAGAATTCAATGGCATTGACACAACCGAAGTGGCCCAGCAGATCCTTCTTGTAGAGGTTTCTACAGCCTCGCAGGCGCCTCCGCTGAAAGTCCTGGGTGAGCAGAGGGTCTCCCTGCAAGCCCCTCTGGGACAAGAAGCCCACGACTGACCTCATGTTGCCCCCTAGGCCAGCTCGCCGTCTCATGGTGCTGGTGCTGGTCCCCCACTTGCCCCCCTCGCTCGCTCGCTCGCTCGCTCCCTCCCCTCCGCTTTCTCCCCGCCCTCCCTTGTTATGGTTATGATGATTTTCTTTAGCCGGCCATAGCAGGGGAGAGGTATTAGACACTCCGTTGCTTCCTGATCCCCTTTAAACTCCTCCCCTGCCTTACAGCGGCGGCGGCAACAGCAGCTGATTCACAGCTGCAGCCTTTTCCTTGATGCGATTCTTCTGCCGGCTGCTTCCTTGGACTGAACGTTGCTCGAGGGGCCAGTGGTTTTGGAGATCGAGGATGTGCTCTTGACTAAGTGGTTCCTCACCACCATCATCACTATCATCATCATCATCATCATCATCATCACCACCACTCCTTCCCTATAAAATCCAAGATCGGCGGAAGTATATTTGGCTTTCGCTGGAGACCAAACAGACGTTGAATCCACCATCACTTTTATGTTACGGAGTTGCAACAGCGGAAAGCCAGTAGATCTCGCTCGGGCGGGACGAGAACGGATAGATATGATAAAGAGCGGCGAACCGCCAGATGCCGTTTGCCCTACCGTCCTTCTTTACAATCTCCATTAAAGTAACTTACGAAGTTGAGCAGGCGTAATAAGAAATAACCGGAGTTTCGGTGGCGTTTTCATCGAAATTCTTCCTAGGGCAATAAAACTTCTTGACCGAAAGATGAGATTTCCGGATTGGTTTTTTAATCTTTCTCTTGGCGACTATTGCTGGCATTTTAAATATTCCTCATGGTATCATGGAAACTTAAATCATTTTGGTCATTTTTCTCTCTCTGTGTGTGTGTGAACATTCTGAAATGTTAACATTTCTTTAAAAAAAAACATTTTAGAAAATAATTCCATACCAATCAAATATTTTAAAAAGTGATTCTGGGGAAGAGATACAGTGTACAGGACAAATGAAGAAAACAATACTTGCTGAAGACAATTAGTGGAACTTACATAAAAAGTACATAACTGCCTCATCAAAGTGTACATTACTTCATAAAATATGTCTTTAGTTTGTTTTTAAAGGAAATTTATACCAAATAGCTGTAGAATCTGCTTTGACATGAATCTATGATTTTTAAATATACTACATATGGTACATGGTACATACATGTTTGACATTGATATAAAGCTCCCCAATAGGTGAGTTTATAATAGTAAAATTTATGGGTTTTCATGTTGGTTCACTGTGGGATGTATTAATAGAAGAGATGATAAGGTGATCTTAGGAGGATGCCATTATCTAATGTGAAATAGGAGTGGGTAAACCTACAGATGGCACCTGTTGCCTTACCACAACCAGACTTGGAAATACCTTATGTGGTTGAAGCCATCTGTCCTACTACTAGCCACTGGCAAACAGCAGTTCATATAGGACTACTGCAATATTCCTAGAACCCACCAATGAATGGCATCAGATATATTCACAGCAGCCCTTTGAAATATATTCCTCAGCAGAAATGTATAAGCTTAACACACCTGACACCTAAACCTCAATTTTATCCAAGATAAAAAAAACCAGAATGTGATCTAGTACGGAGATATACTGTAACAGACCATTTGCAGTATTTAATCTTTCATACAACATGTCATATGGGTTACTTTTACTTCGACAGATTTTTTGGCATGGAGTTGTGCATAATATCAGTCTGATATTATGATTCACTGTATTATGTGAATTCAGAATATGATTTAATTCAGCAACCAAGTGAAGTGTATTATATGAATCCAGCCTTTGTATGGCAATAATGAACACCATATGAATATTAATTAAAATATTTCTAATATTTTCACTATATTGACCCATGATGCTTTGTTGGGCTGCACAAGTGAAGTCTCCTCACAAAGGCAGCAATAAAAAGAGTCTTTATCCTCTTCCTCAAATATCAGTGGGATATGCCATTTATTAACTCAGAAAACAAGGAATGTGATCGATGTTGAAAAGGCACAATCAACACTTTGAACTGAATCAAGAAGACATTGAAGTAAGCTGTTTCAATATGGAAGTTATAAGCCTGGTTTCCAGCTCCAATCAAGCAATCTGAAATGTCAAAATATGTTTCTTTTAAAATGTTTTTAGCCTGTTATTTAAATACAAAAAATCAGAACAAATATATAGAAATATAAGTTATGAAATAATAAAGAAAAAATAAACAAAAACCAAAGGAAAAATGTAAAAAATATAGTTAGGGACTACTTCCTTGGAAGTTATACTATTACCTTCACATTGGACCTTGGCTGATGATGGTAATCAATCTGTTTGCCAACATTACTGTATGACGCTTAAAAAACATTCTTAAGTGATCTAGTTTGCCTGTTGTGTAACATATGATAAATGAGAAGGCCATTCTTGCCTGGATGTTTTTTTTTATTTGCAAGACTAGTCTGCAGCTCTGCTTAGTTGTTCTTATATTGTATTTTGAGATTAGCTAGATTCTTGCATACAAAATAAAACTTTGTAGAAGACAATACATTAATGCCTGAGGAATCAAACAAACACCCCTCAGCATGTCTTTCTGGAACTCCTTTTCCAGGAAGTATATTTTGAGTGCTTTTGAATAGAAAAAGTAAAATACTAATATGTTAATGGATATATCCAGATTAACAGTTATAGTTTCAATATCCCAAAGGTGCTTTTTTGAAGAGGCAGCTGATTGTTTTTCCTTGAAAATGTTTTGCTTCTCATCCAAAAAAGCTTCTGACGATCTGAAGAAGCTTCTTGGATGAGAAGTGAAACATCTTCAATGAAAAACAAAGAAAGTCATTTGTCAGAAATATGGTGTAGGGTCTCCCGCTTGGGTGGGGGGTTGGACTAGATGACCTACAAAGTCCCTTCCAACTCTGATTATTTGTTATCTGTTGTAAATCCAGTTGGCTCTTTTAAAAAGCACCTTTGCAACAACCATGACTTGGATCACTGAAAATCTCCATAGACATAGTGTCTGTTGTCACAAATTTTTTTTAAATGAGTCTTACAGTTAACCCAGGTTGCACTATCAAAAATTCAATGACAAACCACCAACATTTAGTAAACTTATTTTAGGTTTTTTTTAAAAAAAGAAAATAAGAAAACAAACATGTTAACTCTCCAATAGAGCATGTTACTTAAAAAGTGTTTCCTGGAGCCAAAAATAAAAACCCAGTACCAACCTCTCTGCTGATATTACAATATCATTCCACATTCTTAGTGATCCTCAAAGACTATTTTTATAAAATGTGTCTGCCAACTAAAGAAATATTGCCTAATTTTTGTAAAGCCAGAAAGAGGATTGAAAGAGTTACAGAGACATGCTACTTTTGGCTGTACCAGACACCTGATTCCATAATTTGCCTAAACTACAGCTTTTTGAATTAATCCAATTATGTATCTTCAGACAACTCACAATTATGTTCAGTTGGCCAAAAACAAACCATACCAAAATACTGAAATATGTTCATATTAATACATCATATAATTAATTTGTCCACTGTATTATAGCCTAGTTTATTATGCAAACGTAACTTATGATAGGTCATCCAATATCTTAGGTTAGGAAACCAGGTTCTGAACTACATAAAAAGCACTTTTGAGTTTTAGATCGAAGGTATTACCAATGTACAAGTTGTAGAATTGAAATCAAAACTATTTATAGTTTGGGATTTTATTAATTTATATATGTTTATAAATATTAATCAAATATTAAAAGATATCCAACAAACTTATTTACCTAAGTGAAGGGATTATTATGTAAAGTAAAAAATCTCCCCATCTAACATTTGGTTATTTTTTTTCCTATGTGGTAATGAGATTTGGTTAAAATGAACTTTATTAAAACGAACTCATGCCAACTGTTACCCAGGTGGCATGGAAAGTTGCTAAAAGAAATGACCATTTGCTGAATTTGCTTGCAATAGTTATATCATGAAGAAAAAAAGTTTTTTCTATTTAATAGTGTTTGCCTTCTGCTGTGATCACAGCAACTTTCATGTTTGTTTATCGCCCCTGGCAAAATCAGGTTTGCTCTTCATATTGTAAGGACTCTCTCTCTCTCTCTCTCTCTTGCCATAGTCAATTTTGTTATTGTTAATTTTCTCCTTCCTCTACTTCCAAGTGGCAACTGAATCTGGGCAAATGCTTTGTGAATTTCATAATGGACTCTATAATTGCCTTTGATATCAATATGTTATTCCTTAATTGTACAAATTTAGCTCTAATGAATTCTTTGCCCAACTGCCCCATACAGATAGCTGATTTACAACCACAATTGAGCCCAAAATTTCTGTTACTCAATAAGACATTTGTTAAGCAAGTTTTGTCCCATTTTACGATCTTTCTTGCCTCAGTTGTTAAGTGAATCACTGCAGTTGATGTTAATAACCTGGTTGTTAAGTGAATCTGGCTTCCCCATTGACTTTGCTTGTCAGAAGGTCGCAAAAGGGGATCACATGATCCTGGGACTCTGCAACTGTCATAAATATGAAGTTGCCAAGATCTGAATTTTGATCACATGATCATGGGGAATATTGCAATGGTCATAAGTGTGAAAAACATTCATAAGTCACTTTTTTCAGTGCTGTTGTAACTTTGAACGGTCACTAAATAAACTGTTGTATGTTGAGGACTCCCTATACTGCACTTAACCAGAAGGCACTCTCCCCTTTTCAGAGCACCAAGTGAAGGGACATGGGAATAATCTTGATAATGATTTTCTGGGAGAACAGCAGATAAAGCTAATTGTAGTACCAGAAGAGTACTACATTCCTCTGTTTGCAACAGAATACCCTACACCAGGGGTCCCCAACCACCGGGCTGCGGACCGGTACCGGGCCGTGGAACATTTTCTACCGGGCCCCCGGTTTGCTGGGCGCCGCCATCTTGTTTTGATGAGAAAGTGCTTCTGGTGAGCTTTTCCGGTTGGAAAGCGGCGTTTGGGTCCTGAAGGAATCCTTGCACCTTAGTTTCACCGAAGTGGGGGGGCAGCTTCGAACAAAACTAAGGTGCGAGGATTCTTTCAGCACCCAAGGCAAGGTGAGCCGAGCGACCGTCCTGAAGCCATCCCGAAGCCCATCGACAAAGGTACAAAGGAGGAGTTGACGGGGGACGGCTGGCTGGCCGCCTTGCCATGCGTAATGATGCTGGTACCGGGATGTGGATCATTTTGTGATGCTGGTACCGGGCTGTGGCACAAAAAAGGTTGGGGGCCACTGCCCTACACCACCGGACTTGAGATTCTAAGCTTAAATAACCTTGAACTATGCCAGCTAAGATCGGACTTAAGCGTAGTACATAAAATCATATGTTACAACATCTTACCAGTCAGTGAATACTTCAGCTTCAACCACAACAATAGAAGAGCACACAACAGATACAAGCAATGTAAACCACTCCAAACTTGATTGCAGGAAGTATGATTTCAGCAACAGAGTGATCAATGTCTGGAACTTACTAGCTGATTCTGTTGTCACCTGCTCAAACCCCCACTCCTTTATCCTCAAACTAACCTCGATTGACCTCACCCCATTCCTTAAGAGGTCTGTAAGGAGCGTGCATAAGTGCACAATCGTGCCTACCATCCCTGTCCTATTGTCCCCAATTATTAATTCTTATTTCTTATATTTAAACTTATGTTTATTCTTATTTCTATTGTATTGTAAGCTTTTGATAAAATAAATAAAATAAACACTTAACTCTTACCAAATACAGTAATACATTCTGAAAGTGTTCAGTAGACGTTTTAGAAATTATTGAATCTGATAACCTACAGAGGAAGATGCTCTTGCTGTACTAGTTGGGAATTATGGAAATTGTAGTTAAACTGTTCAGAAGACACCAGATGGTGACGGAGTAAATTATGTAATGAAGTCCTCAGCAATAATGCAGCCTAATAATTAGTCCGGGAATCAGATTCGCGTTCAAGAAAATGTGGGGGGAAAAGTAATAACTTGTTCCGTAATTTTCTGGTCAAGCTAAAGCAATACTTGCTCTCAGGGGCTGCCGAGTCTTCAGCTCCAAGCACAAACAGCACTGCAACATTTGCTTTGAACTCGGTGTTATTTGTTTCCGAGTAAATATGTATAGAATCAAGCGGCACTAGGAAGAGCTTCCCTTTTTGCAGCAAATTCCCAAGTCACCGGTAAATTAAGGGATGCTACCGTGCAGATTAATTAATTGCTTCAATTAACAGTTCAAAACCTATGTCAAACAATTTGGGTACCTCGCAAGAAAACGAAAAGGTACATGCCACACAGTACCGGGTATTTTTTTTTTAAGCTTTAGTGTAGCAGGAGTGATTTTAATTAACGTTCGAGGCCACCGTTTCAGAAAACAGAAGCCCAAACAAATCGAACTGAGCCACAATTGCCGTACAACATGGCAGCGCCCTGAAGCGCTTGTATGACAATACACTTGTACGTTCCGCTCTGAAGGGAAGCCCGGAAGTCTTGCTGTGCCAACGACTAGGGTTTTTTTCCCTTTCGCTGCTGAAACAGGTAAGCGCTTTTTATTGATAAAGGCGCCGTCAGAGGAGGTTGGGAATTATTATTAGCTTGAGGACTGTAGGCAAGATATGCTGGATGTATGATTTCTTTTTCTTTAGGTATGGGTAATAGTCTCCCCTCTTCCGGGATTGTGATTATAAGGCAGTACAGTTTAGCAATTATTGGATCTTTTTGTTTTCTGTTTGAAGCCCTTTTCTAAAGGTGTTAATATAAAGCTTCCAGATATATAATGGACTTTATTCTAGTGAAGTTTACAAGATGGAGAAACTGCTTTTTGTGGAATCTCTCGCGGTATTTCCCCTGTTGATGAAAATAGGAACATGTTGTCATCCAAAGATGTTATTACTTTGCTTTGGTTCTCTAACGTGGCTCACTTCACAACAATGCTGAGGATAATGGAAATTATTCAGTATTTTGGAGGCAGTAGTCGCTCCCAGTGAAAAATCTCCATTACTACTGCCAATCTGCTATGTAGATGTATTTGTAAGGGAGAGTGTTACAAGAACTGAACACATAAAAGTAAAATTCTGCCTTTTGTATAAATTTTAAAGTTCCAAATAAGTTATATATCAAGGCTGAAAAGTGGTTGCAAAGACTACTGTGGTTTGTTTTACTTGTACATTTTTAATGTTTGACATTGAAATGGGTCATCTTATGCCTCAATAATACTGTTGATGATCAAGAAATCTTAATGATGAAGCATATTGATCAAATGTGGAGCAAATTTCTAAGAATAAATAAATATTTAGAAATATAAAAAGTATGTCTTAACAATTACTTTTTATATTTCTAAATATTTATTCTGCTGCATGGGAAGGGGAGGGAGACTGTATTCATTTTTTGCTCATTGAATCTGCACACAAATGGGAGCAGAAAAAAAGTTTGCAAAGTGTGTTTATTACACTTGCCTTTCCTGTGAGACCATAAAAATGTACATGTAAAAGTGTTGTTAATCACTCATTCAGGCATTGCCATAGCTCACACATTGTATACAAAATTATGTTGCACATTTCAGTCCAAGATATGAATTTAAAACAAGATTTACTGACACCTTGTGTCACAACTGCATCAGATCCTATGTCAGTCTATATTTGTGTTGGGTTTGTAATTTCCATAATTCTTACCAGCATGGATTGAAAGATGGTGCTGTAAATAATGTCAGAAGCTGGGGTTGTTTGCAGTATGCCAGTTTTCTTCTTTATTTTTTATTTATAGAGTTTTAAGAAAGCAGCTAGGTGTGCAGAAAGCTTGATGAATGTTTCCTCTGTAATAAATCATATGCCTTTTTCCTGGTATGAAGAAAAAAATATTTTAGGGAACAGTCTGTATATTTTACTGTAGTTGTACCACTATAAATTTTAAGTAATTCTATTTATGTTAATGCAGTTGAGGAATAAATCCACTGAAACAGAAAATGTGACCAGCAACAAAATACTACTGCCTGTCCTATCCCTTAACAAGACTGGTCTTTTTGAGAGTTTTGTAATATTTGTAATATGATCTGTAATATTTCACAGCTTATATTGAATAGCATGCTCAGTAATTTGGAGAGATCCCTCCATGAGAGCTGATGAGACGAAACAGTCCTCTCTTTCTAGAGAGGACTATTACATAGAAAATGCTTTCAAAGGTTTGGAAAGACCAAGCAAATATCCTTTCACTTAGAAAGCGGGGAAGAAAAAGTATCAAACTTAAATCTCTGTATATTGGTTTAGACTGCTGCATTCTGAAGGAAGTAGAACCTTGTATATATAGTTTCTTTTTTGTCTGTAATAAAACAACTATTCTAACTGTATTGTGTCTGTGGGCTTCGGGTGTATGCTAATCCATAGGTCTGTCCCTTCTGATTGGTCAAGGCCTCCCAAGGAGATTATATATAAATTCTTGAGGGACAAGGTGGTTTTGCTACCTCTGAAAAAAAACAGCAGTCTGTCCCCTCTTAAGAAGCCATTACCAGGTCAAGTTGCAACAGGTCAAGCTGTCTCCAATTTCCAACCGCACTGTTGTTGAAACAGATTTTGGGACAGAATGGCAATTAGGATCAGAAAAACAAATCTGGTCACGTTGCCAATTTCAAAAGCCGATACAAAAATTTATGCCACCAGATAAAGACTGAATGCACCAATTATCACATTAAACAAGAGGAAAACCTTCTATGCACCAATTCCACCCGCGCTTTTTACAATTTTGTAAACAACAAACTAAAAGAGTCAAGGTCCATCCCAGCCCTGATAGGACCTAATGATAAAGACTGCAACGATGACACCATTAAAACCAACATCTTTAACACATTCTTTGGCTCAGTATTTGTAAACCGCAATGGATCATGCCCAGTTTTTCCTAGCCGAACCACAGACAACTACAATGATCTAATACATATCGATTTTACAGAAGACAATGTTGAAAAAGCACTTCGCAATCTAAAACCATCTCTATCTATTGGACCGGATGGAATATGTGCCTACTTCTTAAAAAAGCTATCCACTGGCATAGCCAAACCTCTAAGCATAATCTTTGAAAAACCTTTCAGGACCAGCTCCTTGCCTAACCTTATGGTCACAAGCCACGGTCATCCCCATCTTCAAAAAGGGAGACCCTAGCCGAGTTGAAAATTACAGACCAATCTCCTTATGCTGTGTCACCTGTAAAGTCATGGAATCAATTATTAACCAATCCATTATCCTCCACTTAGAGACAAACAACCTACTCTCCAATAAACAATTTGGTTTCAGGAAAAAGCTATCCTGTAATCTGCAACTCTTACACTGCAAAAACATATGGACTACACAACTCGATCAGGGCAAAGCAATAGATGCAATCTACATAGACTTCTGTAAAGCCTTTGATTCAATGGTACACGACAAACTATTCCTAAGACTAAAATCTTTCGGTATCTCTGGACTCCTGCATAACTGGACAGAAGCATTCCTGTCAAACAGACAATAAATGGTCAAAACTGGGAGTGTCATATCAAATTCTGTACCTATCAATAGTGGTGTCCCCCATAGCAGTGTTTGAATTACGCCATCTCCGATCTGATCTAAGTATGGTATATAAAATCATACATTGCAATGTCCTACCTGTCAATGAATACTTCAGCTTCAACCATAACAATACAAGAGCAAACAATAGATACAAACTCAAGGTTAATTGCACCAAACTTGATTGCAGGAAATATGACTTCAGCAACAGAGTGGTCAATGTCTGGAATACTCTACCTGACTCTGTGGTTTCTTCCCCAAACCCCCAAAACTTTAATCTTAGACTGTCTACTATTGACCTCACCCCTTTCCTAAGTGGTCTGTAGCGGGTGTGCATAAGCGCACCAACGTGCCTACCCTCCCTGTCCTATTGTTTCTTTTATTTTTCTTATATGTACCCATTTCATGTATTTATAACTATGTATATACTTATACCTATTACCTTGTAAACGATTGACAAATCAAATTAAAAAAAAAATAGAATCTTGTCACTAAATGATGCAGTGGTAAAACACAGTGCCATGTGACTGCATCATTTAGTGATGGCAATCCCAGCAGTTCCTGTTCTGCCATTAAGTGAGAATTTCAGGTCATTAACTGAGGATCTCATGTGGCCATGACTTGCAACTTCCTGCTGGCTTCCAACAAAGTCAATGAGGAAGTGTAAAAAAAAACCCCTGGGAGTCAGGGAGAAGAGATGCTGCTTAGGGAATGGTCTTATAAAAGAGGGTGTATTCTGCAGATGGTTAATGGGGCAAGAGGCTCAGAAGTGACCTTTTCAAGTTTCTCGAGCTATAAAGGAGACAGTGGGAGGCTTGTACTTTCAGACTTGCAAGATTCTTTTAATATAGTCTTACAATAAAGTAGAATTAACACATCTGGTTGTGTTTTCTGTCTGGTATACCTGGTAAGGCTGACAGGAAGATGGCAGAAAATTGCAAGTCCTGGATCTGACAATCCTTTCTTTAAGTGACTGTATTTTTGTTCTGAATGCTTGGATTCCTTTTTCTTCCGCATTTGGGCAAGGTATTTGTTTACTGAGGGAAATCTTTGTAAGCTTTTGACACTGTATAGTAACTATCACTGGGAATTAACGGGCAATATACAGCGTACAGTTTCATTCTGGAGTGAAGTGACATCTGTTTCAAATTCCTTCTAAACCATTTTTTGGAGAAAAAAAAGGAACTTCCTGTGAATTAAATGGGGACTCTGTTAAGACTACCTTGGCAATTTTACATCTTCATATTCACTACACTGAATACTCTTACTACTGCTATTTCCAGTCAATTTGGCAACACTCATATTTCATATTAGATCCTGAGTAGCATTGATAATTGGGGCCTAAGGGGCTTCACCTTGTTCACTTCACCAATATTTCTAAGACACATCTATTGATTTACCTCTTTGATACTATCTGAACATGCATTTCTTCCAATTCTGTGTGACATTTGAAGCCTATTTGAAGGAGATCAATTTATAAATTGATTTTTCATGTATGTATTCAGAAATGTCCCAATGTTTGAGCCCACACCTGATAATTTGTTAATGTTGCTTGTTTAGTTTGGCTTAATTTATTGAATAAAACATAGTTTAACATAACTTAGACAAAAACATAGGCAGACTTATTTCAGGTGAGTGGGTTCTTCAGACTTATTAATTTTTCTCCACAATTTTGCTTTATTTTTTTTAATTAATGTTATTCCATGTTACTAGATCACTGTGTATTACCATTTTTGCAAATATGGAGAAGAAAGGATGATGAAAACATGCCCAGACCAACAGCAGTCACTGTTACTGTGGCTACCCTGTTTGGCATTGCAGCAGGAAGTCTAGCTGTCTGGAGGGTCATCCAACGTCGAAAACATAAAACTTGCATTACACCAAACCAAGAAGGAGATGTTAACGAGCAGGAAAAGAAAGATATCTCAGAAGACATTTTTCATTCATTTTTACCTTGTCCCACAATTTGTTGGCTGGAGGAGATCCTTGAGGCAAAAGTAATAATTGTTTCCGAGGTAGGGAAGTGGAATGAAGTGGAACCCATATTAATGAAAGAGTTGGAATGTTATCCAGTCCTTGGAATTGACTGTGAGTGGGTAAGTCTCAGAATCTATGGAAAAATCTCTTTCACAAGCTAAAGAGAGAGATTATTAATAAATTTCTTTACACAAGTGTTATAAGCTAAGACTGAGGGCTGGCTTGGATATCATGTACTCCTATGATCAGTTAGGTAAGTCTGTGATAACATGACTTGGTCTTAAAGAGTTCCCCTATCGGCACTAAATATTGCTGCTAGACCCTATCTTTCGAGGCTGGTTTGGAGACTCTTTCCATGTCATAGTGGCCATTATCTTTTCACAGGTAGTGGTAATAAATAAGTGCTTTTTAAAATCATCACACCAGTTCTGAATTGGCATCTGTTCATACGACAGTTTAGGTATTTTATAAAAATTCTACATGGAACAGAATTGCCCAAATGTGAATTTCTATCACCCTGTTTACTAGGGATAAACTCCTTCCCTGAAGAGTGGGTCCTTTTGTAGAGAAAACTGGATTGTCCTCATTCAAACGTATGATATGGGGGGCATTGCTGAGACTGGGATTTCCAGATCTAGCTGAATGTTTACAGAAAAATACTGATACTTTTAGAGTGTATGGAATGCAAAAAGGCATAACCCATTTGAGCAGCTTTGACATATTGCTTTTAGTCCTGTCCTAATTATTTATTTTTAATACACTACCATACTAGGTTCTTTATCTTCTTCCCATAGAGCTCAAGAGGCTTACATATGGTACTTACATCTGTTCAGAACCAGATTTAGTTTCAGTAATAAGACTGCATCCTTACAATACTTGAGCTTCTGTATAATATACTAATTATTCCTCTGATACGTAGGCCATTCTCACAATCCTTCCTTCCTTCCTTCCTTCCTTCCTTCCTTCCTTCCTTCCTTCCTTCCTTCCTCCCTCCCTCCCTCCCTCTCTCCCTCCCTCCCTCCCTCCCTCCCTCCCTGGAGATAGAGTAAGGAAAATGGGTAATTGCAATGGGTAAGAAAAGAAAAAAAGGGGTACCAGCTGGATGGAAATGAGGCAAGGGAAGAAAATAATTGGAGATGGAAAGGAAGGCAGAAGAGAAAGAAGCTCTGAATAGGCTCCACAAAAGATTAAAAGGCACCAAGTGATCAGTTCTTCTCCAGTTATTAGCCATAGCTAAACTTTACCGACATGCACACTGTCCTTCCGCCTGTTTGCTGCTTTTCTATTTTCTATTGCTGATGTAAGATGATTTCTCTCTTACTTGCAATTTGGGTGGAAAAAACTCACCTTCTAAACCTGGTTTAACTTAAAAACCAACTGAAAAACTTATTCTGTACCCCAATTACAGGATTTGCAGTCCTCCTTCCACAATAGAATTACTATCATCAGCCAGGATTTTAAACACAATTGGAAACTGCTAGATCTTTATCTGAAATATTTAGACCTGATATTCTTGGCTTATTTATAGTATGGTATCACAACCTGGAGATGAGAGTTCTTCTGAGACTCTGCAAGATGAACAACTAATTATGAACATTCTACAATCAACAGAAGGTTTTCTGGATTATGTAGCGAATATTTAACAGATAATATTTAGGCATAGGGATCAGATCTAGTAATACTTGGTATTACTAAAAATACATAGAATTGTCTGTGGATTTGACATAATCTAGGTTGCCCAGTTGCTTTTCTTGCCGTCATTCTTTTCTTCTGAATTCCTTCTAGGTCTCAGTGGAAGGGAAAAAGGCCAAGCCTGTTTCTCTCTTACAATTGGCTGCTTGTAATGGCCTTTGTCTCCTTCTTCGTTTGCCCCAGCTGACTAGTGGGGGACAAGTTCTTCCAAAGGCATTGCTTGAAGTTCTGGCAGATGGCAAAATCCTAAAAGTTGGGGTAGGATGTTGGGAAGATGCCAGTAAGCTATTTCATGACTATAGTGTAACAGTCAAAGGGACTATGGACCTCCGCTATCTGGCCTTAAGACATAGGTATGTATCTTTGAGAGGGCAGGTATTGCGTAACCTTGATTTAACAGATCATTTGTGATGAGAGTGTGGGCTGTTGTTCCTGAATGACAATAACATTGCAAACTATATCATTGGGGCATAGTGACATTATTATGCAAATGTAACAAATTATATCATTTGACAATATAATTTCATGAGAATGACTCAATCTATATAGCGGTATTATCATACAAATTATGTTAATAACAGTGAATGTGGGAAATACAATAGAATTTTTTGGTTTGGTATTTTAAAAGTCCCCCATTCACAGACACAATGGATATGTCTCTTGTTATTGTAGGGTGTCTAGATGAAAATTTTGTCCATCACACCCAAAAATCTATTGAATTGAGGTTTCCGCATAATTGTGTTTCTGAATGTTCCTAACATTTTGTTATCTGAGAAGGTTATAATTTAACATAATTTTAGGGCTTTTCATTCTCTAGAATATTAAATGCAGTAAGTATGGAGTGTTGGGAATGTTTCATTGTAAATTGTACCTTATTTATTTTAAATTTTGAGGTACATGTAGGCCCTGTTTACACAATATATTTTACCCAATTAGTTATTCAGCTAGTCGGGTCTGTCTATTGCTAGTTTGTCAGCACACAGTTATACCCATATGTCAAAAATCTTCATTTTGTGGAGTACAGTATCCCTGTTGATTTCCTCCAGGAGTGCTTGGTATCACAAGGGTCCTTTTTTCCAAAAGGATATTAGCAAGGCTTCATTATGTTACCAGCCCTTTCCACATTTATCAGAAAAGGGAAAAAAAAAACAGTTGCGCTGAAAACTAGAAATTCACTTGAACTTACAGCTCTCGCTCATTCTAGCTATCTCTGCTGGCCCTCTTCTTTCCTGGCCCCCTAATTGCCCGCCTTAAAACACCCACTTAATCCCACATATGCCCCTGTTAAGCATGCTGTACAAACATAAAGCTTTCTCCCATTGTTAGGCAAATGGATAAATTATGAAAAGAACCAAAGAAAAGGTTAGCTGCTGATAATTTAAATATCAAATTCCCAAATTGACAGACAGAATGATGACTTGGTTCCTAAGCATTTGTTTGATGGGATAAAGGGCATTTTTTTTTCTTCTATGTACAACCCTGAAGTAAGACCTTCTCCACAAATGGGCTCAGCCTGAAATCTCTTGCCGAAAAGCTTCTCCAGTATTCGCTTGACAAATCTCTACACTTATGCTGCAGCAATTGGGAAGCAGAGCAATTAACTCAAGAACAGGTTTGTTTTCTTTGTAAGCTTTGTAGAAGCAGTTTTCAAAGAAGGTAACTCCTGATTGTTATCTGGTCCTTCATTTTGCCAGTCAGACCCCTCTTCCCAATTGAAGGAGTGGTAGGAAGACAGGTTTTCAAAAATGGGGAATCTTTGAACACAGGAAATGACTAGAAATCCTTAGCTAAAATTATTATAGCCCTTTTATGTTTTAGGGTTGGGTGGACCAAGAGTTAATTCAGTGACATAGTGACTTTAATGAAACAGATGGAGCTTAATCAGCTGCTTTTGGTTCTATTCTTGTCCTTAATTCCTCCCCCCAAAACAAAACATGGGCTGAAATTGGGCTCTCACTCCCATTCTAGCTCGATTTTGGTGGTGGTGGTGGGACAACAACTACTGCTGTATCCATTTTGCTGCCAGATTCCTGTGAAGAGATCTTGAAGAGCAAATGTGGATTGTTATGTGTGTATTATAATCTCATTGAATATGGGAATTAATATCTTTTTGGGATGCTTCTAAGTAAAATAATGCTATTCCTCATGACGTTCCTTCTGTGAGGTAACACCAAAGTCTTCTGGTGGATTTTTTTTTGATGCTTTTATGGCTCAGTACTATTCTGTCATAGTAACAAGTCAAGAAACTGTGACTTTCCTCACATGGTTAGTGTGGGATGACTTAGGAGAAGTGCTTGATGGGTTCCCTGACATCAGTAACTATTGAGAAAAACAACCACCAATCTCTCTCCCTTAGGAAGAAGACTATTGGCTAAACCAGACAGGAAAAAGGAGAGAGACAGATTTTGATAGATGTTTAGATCATCTGCCAGTATCCTGGCCCTAAACTCACTACTCTGTAGACAGGCATGTGCATACGGTTCTGTCTGGAAAAGCAGGCAACCTATATATTTCTCTGGTGAGTTTTGTGCCAGGAAAAGAGAATGCTGGTTCCAATGCTGTTTACAGCAGCTAAATTCAGATGTACACTGCACCTCCAGTAGTCTGGGAGTGAGATAAAAGTAACATTACCCAGAAGGAGATGGGCAATCTAGAAATGTGATAAATAAACAAACATCAGGAGGGCTTGGCCTAAAAGATGGATAGTGAGGTAATTTTGGTCTATGGTTAGCAGCATAAGAAAGAACTTTTTTTTTTAATTTTACAACTAAAATTTATTCTGTTTGTTTTTGGGGATAATTCACTTCGGGTATTCTTCGGTATTTAAGATGCTGATGAATATGTTAAGGTATGCCTCTTGGTTTTCTTCCTCAGATTGATTATGCTGCCCGAGACGCACAGGTGTCAGTGGCTTTGTTCCACCACCTGGTGAACCTTCCCTACCCACCTTGTGCATCGGGTGATGGACATGTTCTTCCTGCGTGGGAAAAGGTTCTGAGGAAATGTCAAGGTTTGGTGGATGTACCCTTCAGGGGAAAAAATAATAGCTTTGGTGATGATGAAAACCCTGGAAATGTGGAGCAAAGCCCACAGTATCAGAAACTTTCATCCTCCCCAATCAACCAACAGGGGAAAGACCCTCGGAAGCACAAAAGGAAGCCTCTGGGTGTAGGATATTCTGCCAGGTAAATGTTCCTTGTATAGTTTTTTTTTTTTATCAAAATGTCCAAGAAGATTTT
The DNA here is from genome assembly GCF_049901715.1 of Pseudonaja textilis. Classification (NCBI taxonomy): domain Eukaryota; kingdom Metazoa; phylum Chordata; class Lepidosauria; order Squamata; family Elapidae; genus Pseudonaja; species Pseudonaja textilis. The sequence continues at coordinate 266,692,593 of NC_141990.1, forward strand.
TTTTTTTGCCTTTCAGCATAGTTTTGATTGCTGGCCAATCTTTTTTTTTTAATGCTTTTTAACTTTTCTATATGTAATTTTATTTTGTGGTATTTTATGCCTTTTAATTTCTTGCACCATATCCTCCTTAGGCTGGTCTTTGACCTTAATAAAAGTTAGGTTAGAATAGATTAAATCTCCCCCCACCCACCCCCAGTCTTTAAACATTTTATTACATAGATTCCCCATTGAAAATGCACGCCTAAACTCATAGTGCTTTAGAGTCTGTTTTCCTCTTTTTGGCCAAATGCTAAATGAATTCAGAGTTGGTTTTCTGCTCTCTGGGACATCAGAGAATCATGATAAGGGTTCCTTGAGTGTGGATGTGGTAGTGAACTCTAATGGGAGTTTGTTTGTTTACTCTAGATGATTGGGCAGACATTTGCTCTTATTGCTCAGTCTTATCAAGTGTAAGATATTCATGTAATCTCTGCATTGGTTCTGTGGGAGTTTATAAATACATACATATAAAAATATAAATATATATGCTTCTTTTCCCCCAGCCTGGGGCTAATAGAGAATGATTGGCAAAGTCACCCACCTGGCTTTCATGCTTAAGGATTACAAGTTGGGTACCCCAGCTCCTAGTCCTTAACCTTAAATCATTGCACAGCACTGAATCTCACTGAATTATATGCCTTTTTAAAAAAATTCCGTGGATCTTACTCCCTATAAAATGTGCCCAGTTTTAAGACTTTACTTGGGAGTATGTTGAGTTAAAATCAACGGTGAAAGCAAAAGAATAACATTGAGGAGGCAGTTGTTTAACATTTTTAACAGTTATATAAATAGTTCTCAACCTATAGCAGTTTGTTTAGAGACTGTTCAAAGTTACAGTGGCACTGAAAAAAAAAGACTTATGACCATTGTTCACATTTATGACCATTGCAGAATAGAATAGAATAGAATAGAATAGAATAGAATAGAATAGAATAGAATAGAATAGAACACTTTATTGGCCAAGTGTGATTGGACACACAAGGAATTTGTCTTGGTGTAAATACTCTCAGTGTACATAAAAGAAAAGATACATTCGTCAAGAGTCGAGAATCATAAGATACGACACTTAATGATAGTCATAGGGTACAAAAAAACAATCAAATCATACTAGGAAACAGTCAATATAAATTGTAAGGATACAAGCGACAAAGTTACAGTCATACAGTCACAAGTGGGAGGGGATGGGTGATAAGGAGTGATGAGAAGATTAATAGTAATAATAATGCAGATTTAGTAAATAGTTGGACAGGGTTGACGGAATTATTTGTTTAGCAGAGTGATAGCTTTCGCGGAAAAACCTGTCCTTGAGTCTAGTTGTTCTGGTGTGCAGTGCTCTATAGCATCGTTTTGAGGGAAGGAGTTGAAACAGTTTATGTCCAGGATGTGAGGGGTCTGTAAATATTTTCACAGCCTCCTTTTTTGACTCATGCAGTATACAGGTCCTTGACTGAAGGCAGGTGGGTAGTAATTGTTTTTTCTGCAGTCCTAGTTCTTGACTTATAGCAGTTTTTTAGTGACCATTCAAAGTTACAGTCACACTGAAAAAAAAAAAGACTTATGATCATTGTTCACATTTATGACCATTGCAGCATCCCATGGTCATATGATTAGAATTCAGATGCCTGGCTACTGACACCTACTTATGATCGTTGCAGTGTCCCAAGGTCATGTGATCATTTTTTGCAAAGTAAAATCAGTGGGGAAGCCAGAATCAGTTAATATTCATGTTACTAATTTAACAACTGCAGTGATTCACTTACAAGTGTGGCAAGAAAGATTGTAAAATGGGGCAAAATTCACTTAATAAATGTTTCATTTAGCAATGGAAATGTTGGGCTCAGTTGTGTCTGTAAGTCAAGGACTACCTGTACTCAGTAAAAGGAAGCATTTATTATGGCCACTAAAAGTCCCAGATTCTTATCGGATAGTGATTGTGGCATTCTTTTGTTTATACAGGAAATCTCCCTTGTATGATAATTGCTTCTTGCATGCTCCAGATGGGCAGCCTTTATGTACATGTGATCGCAAGAAAGCCCAGTGGTACCTTGACAAAGGCATTGGAGGTTTGTGAATCTGTTCTTTTAGAGTCAAAAAGGCCTAAATACAAGCTTGAAAAGAAGTGTGCTTGCTTTTGTTGTCAAGGTGTCCATGCTGTAATCCAAAATCCATAATTGGATAATGCCTTTATTAATACTAACTAAATGACATCGAAAATATGCTGGTTTTCAAGCACGTCAGGACTCTTCATGAAACAAGATAATAGAAAAATTAGAGGATGAGGAAACGAGAAGTCCAGAAATTAGGCTAGGTGGTCGAGCTACATGGTTTTCAGCTTAAAGTAAGTTTTGAGATGTAAAAACAGGCTGTATATGTGAGTTCGAGGTGGCTGTGTTAGTGTTTGGGGATAAACCCCCTAGCAGAGTGTGCAGCAGCAGTCAAGCCAGGCAGGCAAATGAGAGAGAGAGTGGGCCCAAGAGTATACACACACTGGAGACAAAAACACTGTTTGTGGTTTTAAAATAGTTATTTAATACACACAGAGATTAAGAAGTGTCATTCAGTCCATATATCATTATCCAGTATATCCATCCAGTTATCAAGTCCATTAACAGTAAATACTATGTTCTTATCTGCTTGTATATCTTCTCCTTCTGATACCTTTCTCTCAAGGACAACGCTGAATCCTCAGCTCACCAAGCAAACAGTCCTTGTGTTCAGGTGAAATGGTATCTGGCACAGTAGCCATCCAGAGTAAGCAGATAGACGTTACAACACAGCAGGCAGCAGACCAGGAACAGTAACCAGGTGCATCCAGAAGCCGGGTCTATTACGTTTCCCTTCCTACCTTTATTACTGCCTGCAACCGCACCCACAATGACATTGCAGTTTCTTGTGCTTAAAGCTACAAAACACTTTAAACTAGGTTTACATATTTATTCAACCCAAACCTGGTTGGTGTATCCATATACCCAACAGGCTGTTGCAAATATTAATACACACCTTGCTTTCTGGAACACAGAAATATTAGTTCATCCCCATTCTGCCATGGGAAGGGCAAAGCATGTAGACTTCTGGCCTGATTGATCTTTCTAAAAAAACTATAAAATAAAAGTTTAATTTTAGGTTTTAAACCAAATGTACCTTTTATTGAGAGGGTAAGAGCCCCATTGGTACAAGGTGCTCAAGACTGACTCAGCCTTCCATCTTCCAGAGTTTGGTAAAAGGAGGACCCAGATTGCTGGGGGCAATATGCTGATGTAAACCACTCAGAGAGTAAAGCACTATGGGACGGTATATAAGTCTAAGTGCTATTGCTATTTTACATTTAGGTATACTTGTTCGATGGAATCAGGAAGTTCATTCCATTTGTTTCATTGAGGCTGAGACTCTTTCTCCTGTTAATACCTGCCTTCTAGCCATGGGACCCCTATGCTCTTCTACCTTTTTCTTTCCATGGCCTAAAATGGGATTTATTACCTCAGTTCTGTTTGAAAAAAGAGAGGAGAAACATGGGCAGCTGAATCATCCATAGATCTAAGGTTAAACCAAAGGGAGAGAGCTACAAATTTGGAGGTTACCATGGAAAATTAGCAAATTTTACACATCACTTTATACCTCAAAGCCTCCAATGTTGAAGTTCAATTATATGTATTTTTATTTATTCATTATTTGGAGCAGGAGTGGGTGGGGTTCCCCTCCCCCATGTTGCTGAACTAGGACTCTTACTGCACTAGCCTGCAGACTAATGGGGAGGGACTTTGACATTGCAGATCAGCGACATCTGGAGGGTCACAGTCTTTGAGAGCATCAGAGAACAGGCATTATTAATATTCTCTGGGTTTTTGTGTGTGTTGTTATTTCAGAATTAGTAAATGTGGAGCCATTTACTGTGAGATTAAAGTTTGAGCCCTCTGGACGCCCCGAATCAACTGTGGATTATTACTTGATAGTCAAAGAAAATCTGTGTGTTGTGTGTGGCAAAAAAGAATCTTATATTCGGTGAGTTGATCAAATTACTGAAAGGTCTTAAGCTTCTTCCTACCCCATTATGTTGTGTTTAAGAAATAAGAATAGCATTAAATCCAATGAACTTGTAGGGATATCTTTGTAAAAATACCTAAATAAAACTCTGAGTATTTCAGTAGTTGCAATATAAATTAATTTTTAACGTGCCATAAATGACCAAGATCAAACAACATCAACGTTAGTACATCTGAACTTCATAAGTGTCATAGGATGATGAGTGTATGAATAGAATAGAATTGTTTTATTGCATATTGTATTGCATATTGACAAAGTTTACAAGTTCCACTCATGTTTACAAACTGCTGCGTTCTCTTCATGTATTTTGGGTTGCAAGTAGTGCTGTAATTATTTGTAATTGTTTGCTATTATCATTAACTGTCTGGAACACTTTTTTAGTGGAAAGAAGTATAAATTAAACTGATAGATGAACAATGGAGTTCTTGGTGCACCCTGAGCTTGGTTGTTTACTTGCAGAAATTTCATTATCCAACTAAGTAACATCATCAGTGCAAATGAATGGGGTTTTACTGCCTTTTTATATACAATTTACTTGCCAGTTTAGGTGGGGGTATCGTTTTCTCTTTGATGGTTTCTTGATCAGAGTATTATTTTCTGCCTAATTATTTAATCTGGTGCTGATCACTGCTTATCTAAATATGGGCTGCTGGAGGGGATGTGTCTTTTTGTTTCCTTCCTAGGAATTTAATTGTTTCTTTCGAATGATGTCTAAATGTGGTTTATTAATTTATTAGCATGGTTTACATGTCTATTGGATGGCTGATTTAATGAATTCCAAGCTTACATAAATTCCATAGCATTTGGGGATTTGGCTTGATCTAAGAATAGTGGACACTATAAAAAACAATACATGAAGATAATGAACACTGTGAGACAACTTGTTTAACTGCTTTCATTAAAAGCCAAGCTGATAAAGATACTCTCCAAACAAGCATGTTCCACAGCTATAAAGTAGTCATCAAGATTCTCTCTCCTGACTCAATTTTTTAAACATATTCTTCCCTGCACTAATGCTGTGTCATCTAGGTTGTAACAAATTATTTTTAAGCTGTAGGTGTTGCACAGCATCCTATACTGTTTCACATTGCCCCAGAACATTTACTGTGATCTGGACCTCTAACATCCTATCTTCAGCTACATCAGTCTAATTGCAGTTATGAAGCTGAGATGGGGATAATAAGATTGCTTTGTGTCAATTCATATATTTGTGGCTGTGAGGGGTGTTATGAACGGGAGACCTCAGCACAAAACAAGAATGAAAATTTGTTCTTGTAAAAGAGCAAAAGGGGACTATCAAAATTTAAATAGGAAGTGAAAGAATCTATCAAGGAAGTTTGCTAGTTTAACCCACCTTTTTTTAAAACCATGATTTGCTTTGTAATAGCTCACAAGTAAGCATGTTTACATTTCTGCCCTCCAAAGCTTTATTTAGTAATTAATGCAAACCACTTTGCTATTGAGAAACACAGAAACAAAATAGACGATTGTAAGGTCATTTGGCAACACCAGAATAACATGCTTCCGCCATTACATTAAAAGAAAAGCAATGTATCTTGTTCTAGCTAAAATAACTAAGGGAGCTAGAAACGCTAAAAGCTGACAATAAAATATGCATGGTAACCAAACACAGGAAGATGAATAGAGCAGTGTTTCTCAACCTTGGCCATTTTAGGAAGTGTGGATCAAATGGACAAGGTTGAGAAACACTGGTTGACTCTACTGGAGTAGAGTCTTCATTAACAAAACAGTGAAATCTTTTGAGAACTGTGAAGTGAGCCCTGTTGTATCCAGTGGCGGCTTCTTCAGCTGACCTGTTGAGTTGAGGCCTGATCAACCTCACGGTAGAAGAGCGGCTGCAGGCTCACTGGCACTATGGGTGATCTGCTCTCAAATGCTGCTGTTTCCTCAACAGAAAGAACATTGTACCTCATGAGTACCGGAAACACTTCCCCATCCAGATGAAAGACCACAATTCCCACGACGTGCTCCTTCTCTGCACTGCGTGTCACGCGCTGTCTAATTACTATGATAATCATCTCAAGCAACAACTGGCTGAAGAATTTGGTGCCCCTATTGGTTGCGAGGAGGGCGTTCGCTTGCTCGAAGATCCCACCCGCAGACTAGTCCGTTCGGCAGCTAGAGCACTTGTGAATGCAGACAGCCTCCCTGCTGCCAGGAAGGAAGAGCTGTTGCAGCTGATCCGGGATTACTTTGCATCCGACACGGTTTCCCCAGAGATGGTGCAGGAAGCAGCTGGACTGGAAACCAGGTACAGTGGCTTAGTTTAAGGGTTGATTAGATTAAGATTTAGATTAAGATACTTGATTATTGCCTGCTTGTTTGCAGTGTTTTCCAGGTTTCTGCTTCCTGGGCCCACTTATCCAACTTTGGAGAGTGCTAGTGGTTTGGCTTGGGGAAATGCGTTCTAGGGTTTGACTTGTAGTAATGAGTGGAATTCCCAGGGAAAAGTGAGAAACTTAATCTGAAGTAATGAATAGGTTCAGACTATTAAGAAGATTAGAAAAGTTATCATGCTTTCCCTAGGTGGCATCAAATAGGGACTTACTTTCTCTCTTAGATCTTCAAACAATAAAGTAATATTCCCCAATGCTTCCATTTTAATAACTATTGACAAGAACAGTTTCAGCATGGCTGGCTCTAGCCAATGAGCCAATTCGCTAAATCCTTTTCTGAAGGCATTCAGTTCCATTCTTCCTGCCATCTGATATTCTGGCACCTGCAACTCACTCAGTTCTCATTGAGCTGTTTGAGGATTTCCCTTCAAGAAAATCCTAAATTGGAAGTTTTTGTTTATTTATTGCACTTCTGTAAATATTTCCATCTTATTGACAATTCCCTCTTGTGTAGGAATCCTGCTGTTTAGCTATATAAAGAATCATATTGGGACAAACATGTATGTATTGCACTTCCAAGATTCCTGGTTGCTGTGGTATCTGAAAGGTTCTAGATTAGAGGATGCCGTCTAACATAAGATTGATTTTCATGGCCTTCCTAGCGGGATGATGGCCTTTGGAAAATGCTCAGTGTTTTTATTAACGATGCTTCTCTCTTTCATTCTACTTCCTCACTGCTTAGTAAATAGGATCGATGTCTATAATGTTCTCGAGACTATAAAGCCCATTTTGAAGTGATATAACTATCAATAAATCTATCTATATAAAAGCGAAATACCACTCAAGCATCATCACAAAATCTCCAGAACCGTAAAGCCTACAAACTTGAAATTTGGCACGTATGTTCCTCTTGGCTTCTAGGTGCTCACTAAGAAAGGATTTTTCAAAATGACCATCAGAGCATTAGTATTTTGTATATTAATGTTAACACGCTCTGATGTTAAGGAATTTTATTCCCCCTCCCCACCCGAAAAGAAATCTGTTCCAAATGCAAAACACAGAGGAGAGGAGTTTCAGTTTCAGTTTTAGTTTCACAGCACCAAGCAGCTTTAGTTCAGAACAGTTGAGCTAAGCTACGCCTAGGCTCCTTGCTGTCTCCTTGCTCACGCAGCAAATACTGTTTCTGTTTCCAAACAGCCCTCAACTCTCTCACACACTGATAGGACGCTAGCCAGATAAATAACAATGGATGCTGGTAGGCAGAGGCACAATGCCCCTCCCCTTATTTTCCTCCCCAAAAACTTGCCCGATGAGAATAGTTTTTGTAGTGAAGCATGGGTCCCAGGAGTGGGATGCTACTGGTTTGGCCCGGTTCTATAGAACCGGTAGCTCTGAAGAGCAGCTGACACTGAACTGGTTTGGTGCAATGACCTTTTGGTCGTCTGTTTGGTCCACCCACCCGCCCGGACTCTTGGCTGTCCTTTATTTCCTGCTTTTTCAACCTTAGCTGCTTTGCACAGCAAAACGCACTCTGACTGAACCGGTAGTAACACGGGTTGGATCCCTCCCCTGATGGGTACCCTGCTGGTAATGAAATAAATGGAAATGTTTTGCTTCCTTCAAGCTTTCCCAAACACCTCCTTTGTTCATCTTTTTTTTCCAGGATTTTTAACGAGAACTATGTGCCACATGGCTTGAAAGTGGTTCAGTCTTTTGCGCAAGGGGGCTTATATTCTCTCATGGGGCTGGAGAAACGTTGGCGCCAGCACTTCTTGGATGTCATGCAGCCCAAGCATCTCCCAGCACAATGGTCTGTTGATCATAATCACGACAAGTTAATCAAGAAATACGGGGAGGCTCTCCAGATTGAACTTTCATGAAGATGAAATGATGAAACTGGAAAATATAACCCAGACCTACTATTTTCCTTCCCCCCTCACGTTGGGATTAACAAGATTCCACCCAGACAGTTACATTGCGAAGGAAATCTCACCAGCATTGCCAGATAAAACTATTTTAAGCTAAAAGGTGGTTTTTTAAAGTGTTTTTATTTGTTTTGAATTACAATTTGAATATTGGTTCTACAAAGATCACCATAGCCATATCTTCTTTGTGAAGGCTTCTGTACATATGTGGACCCTTCTAGCCTTTCAGATGCTGCTTCTGAATTGCAGTACTTCACTCGCCGTTCGTCTTCATTGACACAGAAACATCTGGAGACTTTCAGGTTCCTCTCTCTGTTTTATCTTGAAGGTACCATTAAGGGGGAAGAAGAGCATGAGGTGTTTTTTTTTTTTTTAAGTGGATTTATTTGTCTAACAGCAATTATATATCACCCAAAGCCCATATTTAGCTATTAAAACTCATGTTAGACCTGTCCCAATTTGGTCCCTCAGGAAGGAAACACTCCCAACTCCATTTGTAGCAAAAAGGTTACTTTTACTAAAAGCCAAGTGATTACAGTTATACAAAGCCAGAACTAAGAGTTTGTGTGCAAAGATTCCCTAGTTAACTTTCCCTTCTTGTGTCCCATCCCCCTGGTATCATCCCAATGTCCAGTCACATTTGAAGAAAATGTTTTGGTAATTATCCTTATTACGGTTGAATGGATGGATGTGACATTCCACTCCCAGGACCACAGCCTCAGGATGTCTCGGGATAGACATCGGGACTGCATGAAGATCACTTTTGGTCTCCCCTTTCCTTGTCTTTCCACAGCCCCCTTCCCCAAAAGCTCATGGCAGTCTGGCAACTAGCAAAGCACAATTGTGAGTGAAGGGTGGCAACTCTGACAACTCATTCGATAACTTTGAAGCTGTCCTTATCTCTCACCTCTCATCTACATGTGTGGCCCAATGGTGGGATTCAATGTTTTTTTTACTACGGGTTCTATGGGCGTGGTGTGGCTTGGTGGGTGTGGCAGGGAAAGGGTACTGTAAAATCCCCATTCCCTCCCCCCTCCTGGGGGAAGGTTACTGCAAAATCCTCATTCTCTCCCCACCCCACTAACCTGCTTTCCAGCTCAGTTCTCCTGTGCAGGGCAACAAAAGAAGACTCAGCCAATCAGCTGGGACTCGGGAGGCAGAGAATAGATGGGGGCGGGACCAGTCAGAGGTGGTATTTGCCAGTTCTCTGAGCTACTCAAAATTTCCACTACCGGTTCTCCAGAACTGGTCAGAACCTGCTGAATACTACCTCTGGTGTGGCCCAAGGATGAACAACAAGGGAGCCAAAGGCTTGTTTCAATCTTTTATTGTTTCCTGTGTGGTGGAAGTTTGCATTCTGCTGGAGTATAAAATACACAAAAAAAAAAATTCAGTGGAAAAATGTATTATATTCTGAACTCAAAAAGTGTCCTTTTCCAATTTAGCCATTTCCCTACATTGTGTATCTCTGATCCTCTACAAAAGAACATTGAAATTGAAGTTTGTGTTGGTGGCCGCTTCCGATAGAATCTTTACAACTTGGATGAAACAGTTTTTACTGAAGTGCTGATTCTAGCTGGGCATTTACCACCCTACATTTTAAGTAGATGCCAATGTGGTAGAATGCAATAACTGGGAGTATGTCTTTTGATATTATCTGGTACTCATTGAGCTTGTGGAGACTGACAAAGTGGCTAAAAGATTCCCTGAGACATCACTGCTGTGACTTCTAACTTGGATTCATGCCCTGTTGACTGATTTGGTCCGTGAAGAAGATGAAGGTATTTGGATGCGAGAGGTGGGGATGGCTTCCTTGAGGGAGCTTCGGATGGTACTAGCCTTGAAAAAGGCAGTCCAGCCTTATTGGACACTAGTGCGCTCTCTTCCAACTTCTCCTAGCTTCAGAGGATCCTAGATGAAGCACATTATCGAGATCCCGTTTACTCTGGTTCCAGACCTGTCAGAGGAGAGACATAACGTAGTGTCAAGCTTTCAACAGGAGAATACCAACCCTGCAAAAAAAAGGATTCATGAATCTCATTAGTTAAGTTTACTCTGAAGAAAGTGAAGAGCTAATATAGAGAATCTTAGGAACCAAATAAACCCCAAATTTAGCCTTTATTTATTAGTGAATGTATTTATTATTAGTGAATTCACTAGGGCAGAGCCTCTACATTTCTAAGAGCCGTGTGACTCTCTTGTTTCCGGAATGCCAGGCTGAAGAGCCTTTGAGCTTCCTCCCCTTTCTTTGGAGAATTTACATCTAGTCACTTTGGTGGATGTTTTATTTAAAGGATAGGAATACAAGAGGTATTCTTCTGGTATAATACAGGTAATACATTCAGCAACTATCTTTGTAATCTTTTGCAGTTGCAACAGTGATGAAAAAATAACTTTATGACTAACCTTAGCATTTAGGACAAGGGTCTTCAAACTTGGCAAGTTTAAGACTTGTGGACTTCAACTCCCAGAATTCCTGAGCTAACATGACTGGTGGAGGGATTCTGGAAGTTCAAGTCCACAAGTCTTAAAAGCTGTCAAGTTTGAAGATCCCTGATTTAGGAGGTGCTAAAGGCAGGTGTGCAGAGCAAAGGAAAGGTGAAGTAAAGTCATAAACAACTGAGGTTTCACTTAGTGACCACTTTTCTTAATGACCAGGCTACCGGTCCCAATTGTGATTGCTAAACAAAGAACTCCCTGTTCATCCTTTCTGGTCTGGTTAGACTTTTCATGGTATCTCACTGAGCCACCTTACTGGGGGTAGGAGTTGCAGGCACCATTTTCCGGTCATTCTATTCCTTCTTTTAAGTGGATGGTTGGTTCTAGTCAGTAATGGTAGGGAGAAGAAAGTCAGGTTGGTGGGTTAGGGAGGGGGTCCCCACCCCAACCCTCAGTCCACGGCCTGGTTACCAGTCTGTGACTCATTGGGAACTAGGCCACTACCAGTCCACAGAACTGGAAAGATTGGGGACTGCTGGGTTAAGGGATGATGGTGCTAGAACTCAGAAATGGGCCTTAATACTAAATACTTGCTCCCTGTTAGCACTTTTACAAGGCAGCCAAGACTATTTTTGGAACAGGAATTTGGGTGCTAAGTCTCTTAGTGTTCAACAGATTGGGTGGCTCCCTCTATTCACAAAGTACTGTTTGTTGTTTTGTTGGGTTTGATATTTCGTCTAAATTGTCATAAGTTAGGTGGATGGGATAAAAGAGCTTGTAATAAACAAATAATGAATAAATAATTAATTACCAGTGTTTGCATCTTTCATGTTGCAAATAAATTAATATGTCAAGGAAAAACTTATAATAGGAACCCTTTGTTGGATGGACATCCAATTTTCAATATGCTACTGGATTTTTAAAAAAATATAATTGCTTTTGGTCATATAAGCCCCAATTTGTTATCAGATGTTAATGCCTATTCACAGTTTAAACACCCAAGCCTCCTTTGAAGTGTTGATGCGGACAAAAAAGAAAAGAAAAAGTTCAGTTGAAAATTATAATTGAATACACGGAAAATACAGAGATGGCTCTGTTCTTCCCAAGCAGATATTCAGCTGCTGTCAAAAGCCCTGAGAGAAATGCCATGTGCAAGCAGTTGGGACAGATAATCTTGGAGGGTCATGACAATACTATAATGCCTTTGTGAGCGATCTAGCCTTTTCAAATTTAGTGCTTCTGGGCCTTGAAGTTTACCAGAATTGTACTGACATCTGAACTGATGAAATGCTGTGTGTAATATTTGATTATTTTTTTCTAAAGGAAGAGAAAAAAAAAACCCACAAGGAGATTATTGGAGAAAGTTACTTTGTAGTGTGGGTGCAGAAGATGGTGATGGAAAGTGGTATAAATCTATTATTCTCCATACTCATAACACATTGTAAGGTCTAATGTAAATATCCTGCTTTTTAAAATGTGCTACTATAGATTTCATTCATCATCAATATTTTTAAGTGTCTTAATGTTCTTTTTAAATTAAAGCTTTAAAAACTATACACATACTGGTTTATTTTTTTCCTTTTCGCTGGATCCATCACTACCCAGTTTGGATGAAAAGAAGCTTTTCATGAGAACAGAAAGGACACTGCTGCATCCATAGCTGCTCTAGGTTTTTAGCATGGAATAAAACTGTTTTACACAGAACTATATGCATGTACTACTTCATATATCACTTTTCAAAGCCAAGAAGAACAACACGGGTTTTTTTTTCCTTACCAAGACAATATTAGAAGCACAAGATTTATTCCAGTTCCTCTGCTTATCTGAGTGTTGATTTTGGTTTACCTTCAAAATTTGGTTTCATCTTGTTGCCAAGTGTCCTATCAATGAACCACTAGATGGCAGAATTCTACAATGAATGCAAGGAAAAATCCAGACATGAAAGGAAAAGAACATTCTTCTCTGGTCTTGGATACCAGAATAACAGAATTGGAAGGAACCTTGGAGGTCTTCTAGTTCAGGGGTCTCCAACCTTGACAACTTTAAGACTTATGGACTTCAACTCCCAGAATTCCTCAGCCAGCTTTGCTGAAGTCCACAAGTCTTAAAGTTGCCAAGGTTGGAGACCCCTGTTCTAGTTCAATCCTCTGCTCAAGCAGAGTCCCCATACCATTTCAGACAAATGGCTGTCCAATCTGTCCAATTTCTGACCTTGCCTTCTGGTGCTTTGGAAAATAGATTGACATCCCTTCTTTGTAGAATCCCCTCAGGTATTGGAACACTGCTATCCTGTCTCCTGTAGTCCTTCTTTTCACTAGACATACCTAAGTTATTTTTTTCTTCGTTTTTCATCTGCCAGGCCACACTCAATTAAGCGTATGAGATCTGGCTGCTAAGCTGGTTGTTTGAGAGGAGCTTCTCCAAATATGTGTGCAGGGGAGGGCTTTTGACGAGTTGATAATTTCCCCCCTTAAATTCCATCCTCTGAAATCAAATAGTCCTCTCAGATTTATAGACCGACATTCCTATTGCCAATTTAACTGTGGAAGTATTTAGCTTTGGTCTTAAGAAGTAGGAAGGAGAGAGGAAATGATCCCTCAGTCCAGGGACAGTAGAAAGTGTGAGAAAGAAACCCAAAACAGTGCTACCTTAATTGTGTCATATTTTTAAAAATGGGTACGAGTGAACCTTTATTTACCATCATGATCAGGACAAGAACTTCCTCTAAGCGATGCTAAGTTACTAAACGAGTCGCATTCAATTTTACAATCTTTTTTTTTTTGTTGTGGTTAAGTGAATGACATGGTCATTAAGGGAATCTGACTCCCCTCATTGGCTTTGCTTATCAGAAGTCCCTGGGATGATCATAAATGGCAATCGTGATCTTGGGACTCGGCAACTATTGTAAATGCATGCCAATTGCCAAGCACCCAAATTTTGGCACATGACCTGGGGGGAGGTGGCAACCGAGTACTGGTTGTAAATCCCTTTTTTAAATTGAAGCTTACCTCAACTAAAAAAGATTTTTTTTAAGATTTCAGAGAGGTTTTTCAAATAGTGTTACTGTGATTGATTGATTGATTGATTGATCGTATGTCATCACATCAATGTCAACTCTTAGCAACCACACAGATACACTTTCTCCAGGATGCTGTGTTCCCAGTCTTGTCCTTCAAGTCCAATGGTAGCATCATGCCCCTGGTGCAGACTGACTCTGAAGGAGAGAAGGAACAGCGGACAGGGAGTGGAAGTGTGGCTCCGGAGGTTGTGGAGGAGGCTGGGGAAGGGCAGAGGCCGGCTGAACAGTCAGAGAAGGACTCAGGCCCATCCCCTATCCATCCTAGGGCACTCAGGGAGGAGAGGATGAGGAAGAGATGTGATCTACTTGGGAGGAGAGGGCCTTGATCCTCTTCATGGGCTGCAGCTGTGACAACTGAATAAGAGTACGGACCTGCATACGGGCGAATGCTGGAAACAAAGCATGGAAATCCCTCTAGTTGATGGTTCTTCTCTGAGTTTGGCGTCCTTCCCAGTGTGTGTTATCTGTGGACGTTGTCCAGCCCTCATCTTGCCTGGTTTGGGTTGCTTTTTCCCTTCTTCTTTGTAACTGTTTGTGTGGGAGTTTTTTTTAGCTTCCGTCAAGAATATTTGGAGCTTGGAAGCAAAGTGAAGGAATAAAAGGGGCTTCACCTGTTTTCTGTGACTGTATTTATTTTGTATTCCACTCTGGGTCATCATAGGTAAAACCATTGTCACTGTAACTGAGTCTATCCATTTTACTTCTGGTTATCCTGTCCTCTTTCCTTTCACTTTCCTAGCAATATAGATTTCTCCAGAGAACTAGGCCTTTGTATAATGTATCAAAACAAAGTATGATTAATTGGTCATTTTGCCATTTGTTTTGATGTCCCATTTATTTGTTTTCTTCACTGTTAATTTACTCCACAGTAATAAGTAGCATTTCTGGAATCCCTGCGGTGCCTTGACCTGAGCTACCTCTCAGGGCTAACATTAATGCTAATCACCTCCTCTCCAAGTATGCAGTGTTTGGCTGTCATCTTTTTGCAGAGTTGTGAGGTTCTGCTTCTAATGGATGTACTTTTTCTGCAAAAGAGGAATGACTCACACAAGAAGGGGCCAGCATGTCAAAGAAGCATGCAGTTAGCTTTAGGTTTGTCCATTCCAGGACTTTTTGCTGGTTCAAATTAAGCTCTCAATATCCTCATCAAATTGCTTATCTGCTATTCATTTCTCCAAACAGTCTTGCTGTGTCCATCCTTTGCCAGCACTTTCCTAATATGCAGCTGGGCAACGTCAGCAGATTGTGTGTTTGTGTGTGTGTGTGTGTGTGTGTGTTACTGTTTCTATGATTCATAGCTATATATCTAGCTCTTCCTGTATCTCTTAGCTCTGCTAACTTGATCTGGCAATCCTGCCTATAGCTAACAGACCGAGAGTTTATTTTGTGCAAAGTGTATCTGATAGAGATTATTATCTTCCTAACAGTTGCCAAGATTTGATGAGATTTTGATGTGCAAAAGGATCCCTACCGTCAGAGCTGGGTAGTTGTCTTTTTCTGCAAATCCCTCTGACTGGCAAGTGTCCCTTTTCCACATTTCAAGCAAGGCTGAGCTTCATTTTGCAGTTCTCACTGCTTCACTAGGAACATATGGCTTGAGTTTGAGAAGGGGGAGGGGGAGGTCAGAAATTAATGGATTCCTTTATATAAATGCTTGAGAACTTTCCAAAAATCTCTCCTTCAGGAAATAAAGCCAAAACTTACTGAAACACTCCTTTACCATAGAAGGCTTTATTTTTTAAACATTTTTGTAGGTCCATATCATGAACTAAGATTTATTAAATTAGAGAGACTGTTAAAACTGAACACTCTTACTTTTTTAAAAAGACCACTGTACAGTACCTAACATTAAAGTGAAGGGGGAAATCAATGGAGGCTCCTACAATCTGATTTCTTTAGTTTTTGTTTTTAAAACCTTTAAAAAGATGCTATTATTATTGTTGTGCTTCTTTTAAAATGCTAACATCTATTTATTTGCAAAGGTCCTCAAATTAATGCTGATGCATAGTCACGCTAAGCATTTGGGCTATATGTCAATTTCTGCCATTTTAAAGGTCTGAAAAAGATACCATCAGATTTATTGTACTGTCACAGTGGATGCTGGGATGGGGATGAAGAACGGACATTGGGTGTTAGGATAGCCTGCTACATTCCCCTGCTGTTGCTTTGGATGATCAGAGGGCTTCTGCATTTGAAAGCAGTGTGTCTGTATGCCATTAAATCAGTGATAATTCCTGGGAATTGCCTGAACAAGTCCCTGTAGTTTTCTTGGCAAGATTTCCGAAGAGTTTTCTGCTGAGAGAGACTGAGTGGTCCAAATGAATGAGTGAGTAGCCCACTTGCTTTGTGCCTAAGTAGAACTAGAATTCACACTCTCCTGGTTTCTAGCAAACCACCACACCAAACTGATTCTCTAAAGCTAATGCAGTACTGAAGCTGAATTCACTTTAATTTCAACAATAAAGACTTTTATGTTTGGATTTTTCACACAAATAAGAATGGATTAAATTACTGTTTCCTTTTTCTATTTTGCCCATATGCTGCCAAAAATATGGAGCATCTCTTTCAAATGGCTGATGATGATGAGTTGGGAAACTGGAATGAAAACCTTTTGAAAGAGATAGCTTTGAAATTATTTCTAACTGGGATCGAAGCAGCTATTTAAAAAGCATCCTGGAGGAAAAAATATTTCTTTTGACAACTAAAATGTAATCATTCCATAGTTGGAAGTCTTCCCTCCCAACATGCCTTGTATAATTTATCTTTATTACCTCAATTCCACTAACCATGTATCACAGCCAGTGGTGGCTGCTTGTAACTGGGCTGTTGTAATTTGTTCCAAATTTAGCCAGTGTCCAATAACAATTGATGCCATTGTTGACTTCTCCCAAACAGTTGTGATCTCTATTTGCAAATCTCACTGTTATATAATTGTTACCAATTCTTTGTCTTCAATTTATTTATTTAGCGTATGGCAAATACATGGACTTATAGTAGTTCAAATCTTAAAGCTCTTGATGGACATTCGGACACAATGTGATGGATATTTTGTCAAGGTGCACCACAGTCACACTGAAGGGTAGAGACAAGACCCCACTTAAACAATGAGTCCTGGCAGACACCATGTTGGGTATGGATCCTGTTCAGAGTTGACCAATGCTGGCGAGGAAGGTCAAAACCAGGCACCTTTTGTGTAGGATCATCTACATAACTGCCTGTATCTAGGCATTCAGCAGCCCAGTTGGCTTTTTACTGTGTGTTGATGTCAAAGTTGTTAGACAGCTGCTGAGCAATTTGCAGTTTTGTACTCCTTCACTAAGGCTTCCTGCCTTCATAGAACTGGTGGTGCAATGTGGCTCAGGATGGGCAGCCATTTTGTTTATCTGTTGCCATGTATTTAGAGAGCCAGGAGTTCTACAAAGATGTCTGACTTGCCAACTGTCACAACTGCCAATTCTTCAATGTTGTCTGGCTGCCAATTGTTGCTAGTCATTTGGTTCACACTTCCATGCTAGCCAGGGTATACCACAAGGAGGCAAACTAGCATCGTACCCCTGTCTTCAATATTATTGCCTCTTGGAAAGGCTATTCAATCAATTAAACATAGTTTTTTTCAATGACAATAATGTCTAGTGTGTTGGGTATCAATCAGTCAATTTTAAAATCCTATAACCTTTTTTGATTCTAGTAATTCTTACTTAGTCTGAATCTCTACTTTTTTACATAAACCTCAGTGACAACATTTTTCAAACTCTAATTACTAGCACCTTGAATTGAACATGGACGCAAACTGGCAACTAATGCATCTTGCAGAGCAATGGTGTAAACGTGCACTGAATGAGGAGTGCACAAAACTTCCCACACTACAATATTTTACATCACTGGATGCCTCTGAAGGCTCTTCAGGTTTAGCCCCATGTAGAGCCCATGACAGTAATCCATCCACTCAGGCATGAATGACTGGGAATAGAGCTCTCTACTTTCTGTTCTTACAAGGCAGTGATTTCATTTGATGGTGCAATGTACCTGATATTTCCAAGATTCTCTCAAATATTTATAAGCTTGCTTAGGATCTGGGCCTTTGATGATAGTTTTATTTATGTGTTGAAGAATTTCTTGTGAACTGGAGATTTCCCTTTTCTTACTTCAGCGATTGCATATTTATCAAATCCAAGTTGTACTGCAATACCACGACTTAATACATGAGCAGTATTTAGAAATAATTCCAGTTTGGTTTTTGATTTGGGATATATTTAATATCTATGTTAAAAAAGATGGGAGGATTTTTTTTTTAACCTTGCTCTGAACATTGCTCGTCATGTTTTGCTTTATTTGGAGTCAGTGGAATCATCACCAACTTGAATAGTAAAGAAGAAATTGAAACACTTTGAAAGATCTCCCTTTTTATTTTAATTTCATCTAATTCAGGGCTATCAAACTCCTAGCCTGCAGGCTGGATGCATCATGCACTGGCCACACCCACGCCCGGTTTAGTGAAGGGGGGGGAAAGTCCCGATACATCATGTGATGCCGCCGTGACAATGTGAGTTTGACACCCCTGTTCTAATTCATCAAGCATTAAACATTAAATGCACTTTCCCTGTTTCCATGGTTGTTTCTATAAAGCCCTGGATATTTTGACTAAATACCAACGATTTCCATGCTTTCCAGATCTAGCTATGTGGGAGTCAGATGCTTTTTTGTATTCAAAGCCATACATATTCACTTCGCTACATTTTGAATGTATAGGATTGCTTCAGTTGTGAACACCATTTAGTGGAAGGGAAATATCTAATTGAGATCATTATCATCATTATCTCAATTATGTATTCCCTTGCCACAAACTGGCACCCAGTACTGGAGGGAGAAACATGTCTGGCTGGCTGCAGATTTCTGGACCAGTTGAGTGTTCTGAATTTCAAAAGCAGCATTACGCTGCCCCTGGATATTGCTATACCTGTGACGCAGGGACCAGCATTTCTGAGAAATGTAGTCTCTGTGGTGCTCTTGACAGTACTAAATGTCACAGTGCTCCTAATGTCAACTTTGCAGCCTCAGGTGTGGGAATAAGAAGAGAGGGAGGAGGGAGTGAAAGATCCTTTCCTTCATCCTATCCATCACTGCCAGAACAGAAACTCAAAGCTTTTCTTCATCCGTTATTTATTACATCACCAAAACAACTTGGCTGGGCCAGTATTACCCCTTTTGCTGGAGCAGTATCTTTATATTGCTCTACCTTGCGCTTACAAACTATGGCAGAAGAAAACTGTTAGGACAAAATGTTCATTACCTTGGCAGCTCTTTCTATTATCGCAGCCAGAGATGGTTCCTACTAAGAATCACTGGTAAGGAAGTAAATGCTCAAAAGTAAACGGGGTGAGAATTGGAGTAGATGGTCCAATCTGGGAAAGGAAAAGCATTTTTGCCTTTACTGAGAATACTCAGTAAATGTTTTGCCTTGGCAACAAGAGTTCTGTTGTTCTGCAGTGTCCAGATCTATTTAAAGCAAAGTTATTATCATTAAATTATGGATGTTTCCATTCTTCTAAAGCTCTGCCTTCTTTGAATAGCCGAAGAACACCTGGCTGATTCAAAGTTTTTATGGGTTGGAACAACTACATGAAAACCCTCTGAGATTGCCGCAGATGGTGAGCGTTGCAGACAAGAAACCTTTCTACGGCCACATAGATCAGATGAATTTCTCCCAACACTTCATATATGGTGGCAGGGATACACAACTCTTCATCGTGGCACAGAGAAAATTGCCTGCACCCCACTGTGAGCTTCTGTGGCCAGATGATCACAAATAACCAATTAAGCTCCTCTCAATGCGCTGGTTACCATGTACTTCCAAAAATTATGAGACGAGATGTGCAGCGGCACACAAAAGCAGAGCTGCCTGCCTGCCTGGGGCATTGATGAGATCTGAAAGCGAGAGTGGTGGAGATAAAGGCGGCTGGAGGTAGTTTGTGCTGAAAGTGCAGAGGAACAGTGAGCACAAATGATAAAAGGATTGGACAGATGGCCTCCTCCATAGTGGATGCAAATAGCCTGTGCCATTTTCCTGAGGGAGCAGCTTCCGAAGTTGTTGTGGCAGCAACATTTAATGACTTTGCTGCTGAAGAGAGGGGGACTGAAGAAGTTTCTTTCCCTTCGTAAACCTAATAGAGTGCCACAGATTCCCTTTAATATCAAATAACGGGCATTTTAAAAACAATTGCAGCCGAGGACCACTTTTTCACTGTAGCAGCACGTTCTCAGTCTTCCTGACATGAGTGTCTTGTGAAGTGTCAGCAAAATGGAACAAATTAAACTTTGCTCTAGTCACATCCTTTACGTTCATGATGATGCCATCATGGGACAAGGCTTATGCAGTGAGGCAAAAATGCCACAAAAGTGCATCATGTTCCTTATTTGCCAGCAAAAACCAGGTTGGCAGCCCCCACAACCTCCCAGTTGTCAGTTGCTAACCTGGGTTTTAGCTGGCAAGAAATAATTAAAATGCTGGTGGTGGCACACATACACACACACATGTACATAGGTCTCTCTCTCTCTCCCTCTCTCCCTCCTTCCTCCGTGTGTGTGTGTGTGTGTGTGTGTGTGTGTTTAGTTGGTTATAGTATGGATGTTCATGTTCCCTAATCACCACCTATTGGTTTTGGAAATACCAACAAGGAATCTAAAAATGCAATCCACAACTTTAGAGGAGAAACACCTTCTCATCTTACAATTGGTACATGCCATTTTTTCTGTCTGTTCTTGCTTGTTAGTATTATAAACTTACCGTAAGTAAGTAGGGAAGGAAGGAAGGAAGGAATCTTGATGGGTAGGTATGAAAGTCACGTTAATGAAAAGGCCAAAGAATTTTTGTTTATTTTTCATGACTTGATTCTTTTGAAAGGCCTTGTAGCAATCATCCAACTATGAAAGAAAGCACCATTAATAATATAAATATCAAAGAACTGCAAATGAGAACAATGGTATTTGTACTTCACTTAGTCTTCTGTTTTGGTACATTAAAGCTTCCTTCTTTAGATAAATTGCTTCCATGACTGGACTTCTGGAAAAGGGAGCTTTCAACAGAACAGAGTTTCAGTGAGTCTAATATTTACCAGCAGTTTCTCAATTTGACCATAGTTATTTATCAAGAATGCTTTGCATACACTGTTTTTTTTAGGAATTTA
Source organism: Pseudonaja textilis (assembly GCF_049901715.1). NCBI lineage: Eukaryota > Metazoa > Chordata > Lepidosauria > Squamata > Elapidae > Pseudonaja > Pseudonaja textilis. Next base: position 266,713,657 of record NC_141990.1, read on the forward strand.
ATTCCCTGTTTCAATCACAAGCCATATTATTTCTGCAACTGCTTGTGAAAAATCCAGCTAGATGCAATTTTATATCCAACTTGGTTGCTGTGACTATTTAAAATTAATAGTGCATCCATCCATTTGCATTCAGATGTAATGCTGTGTTCAGAACCTTGCCTGAATTATTAAATCCTTCCTTGGCTGTGATTGGTGGATTTTCTGAATCAGTCTGAATAATGAATATTTTGAACAAATACAACTGCTTATACCCATCTCATGGTTTTAGGTCAGCACTATATGGGAGAGTTCGAATCCAAATGTTAATCTTTGGATCAAAGTAGGATCAGAGATGCTCATTACAGATACAAGAATAAGACTGATCCTATGGGCCTTAACATCCATCACGTGCAAGGTTTTTTTTTTAATCTTCCTTGTGACAGATGTTCTGTGAGCAGTTAATATTTTTAGGTTCATAAAACAGCCAGTGAACAATAAACAGAATAAAAACCAATTACTATGTTATTATATTAAAACCGAGAATAAACCATCAGTAATTTCCTTTTTATTGCAATTCTAAAAAGACTTAAATTATAAATGTCAGATAATATAGAGAACTTGACAGTTGAAAATTTAGCCTTCCCCTATCTGACGTTTCCCGATGCATTTGGATGCCAAATGACAAAATTCCAGCATGGGAAATCTGGGAAATTCAAAATCCCAATACATCTTAAAGATGCCTGGTTGGGACAAAGTCATCATGGCCTCTCAGCGGGGGCTATTTTGCAATTCATGCTATAATTAAAAACCAGCAAGAGAATTGCTCTCTCCTGTGGCCCAGCTTTGCATTTATTTTGATAACAGCACCATATCATAAGGAGGTTGTCCATTCTTTCCAAGTAGTGCCCTTCAGATATACACATAAAGATATGGATTATCGGAAATTACCATTACAGCCAAAAAATTACCAGTATGAAAGATCTTTATTTTTATTCAGAGATACTATAGTTTTCAACAGCCAGGATTGGCTCAAAGCTCTTCAGTCTATAGTGAGATTATCCTGCTGGAAAATCCCAATCATAGGAAATAACAGTTTAAGAGGAAGCTACTCTATTTTGAAGACTTGAAATGAGACCCATTGAATAAAGTGAGCCCATAACTAATTTTTAAACTAGATGACAATTCATTGGCTTAAATGTGTGTGTGTGTGTGTGTGTGTGTGTGTGTGTGTATAAAAACAAAATACCACTCATGCATCATCACAAAATCTCTAGAACCGTAAAGCCTACAAACTTGAAACTTGGCATGTATGTTCCTCTTGGCTTCTAGGTGCTCACTAAGAAAGGATTTTTCAAAATGACCAACAAAGCATTAGTATTTCGTACATTATTATTAACATGCTCTGAGACTATGGAGTTCTACTCCCACTCCGCACCTGAAAAGAAATCTGTTTCAAATGCAAAACACAAGCAGAGGAGAGGAGTTTCTGTTTCAGTTTTAGTTTCACAGCTTTAGTACAGAACAGTTGAGCAAAGCCATGCCCAGGCTCCTTGCTGTCTTCTTGCTCCACACAGCAAACACTGTTTCACTTTCCAAACACCCTCAACTCTCTTACACACTGACAAGGATGCTAGCCAGATGAGTACCGATGGATGCTGGTAGGCAGAGGCAGATTTCCCCCCCTTATTTTCCTCCCAAAAATCTAAGCCCGACCACATCGTTTCGTAGTGAAGCACAGGTATCAAGCTAGTTCTAAGTAGTTCCAAGAAAGTATAGCAGCTGTAGCTCCTGAGTAAAAATAGTGGCAACTCAAAGGACATCCCTTCCATGCTCAGCTTGGGTTAGTTCCAGCCTGGTGTCCAAGTACAGAAGAAATGTAGAATACAGACATACCTTGTTGTATTGTGCTTTGTTTTATTGGACTTCATAGATAAGGGTTTTTTTGTGTGGCCAACCTGCATTGAGCAATTACATTTTTCCAATAGCATTTGCTCGCTATTAATAAAGTATTTTTAAAATTAGGATATATACATTGCTTTTTAAAGATGTTACTGCACACTTCATATAGACAACAGTATAGTGTAAACCTAGCTTTTATATATCCTGGAAAACAATTTTTTTTTTAATTGTTGTGGTGGTCTGGAATTGAACTTGCAAGATTTCTGAGGTATATGCTCCCTGTATGCTGTTGTGAAGGTGAAAGGGCCCCAAAGCCAAGTTCCATCTTTACTCTAATTTGGTAATTTAAAAAAAGGCTGGGGCCTGGCACAGGAAGCAGATGTTCATTCCAAAGTTGTGGAATAAAGTTATGAACCTCTGGTTTCTCCTTTGCCTTATATGTATCTTTCATAGTTTGCTCTTCTTATGGCTTCCTAGGCCATTGGTCAATGCTTTATGGCAGACGTGGGGGAACTAAGCCCCCCCTTTATGACTTGTGGACTTCAACTCCCAGAATTCCTGAGCTAACATGGCTGGCTCAGGAATTCTGGGAGTTGAAGTCTACAAGTCATAAAAGGCCCGTAGTTCCCCACCCCTGCTTTATGGTCTCTGGCTAAAGGTCAGCCCAGTTCAGGCTTTCAGTAGCAGAGATCAATCTAAAGAGAAAAAGTGATACAGAAATGGCAAAGGTGGGAAGTAGCCCTCTCTTCTTTTTTAAAGGAAAAAAAAAAACTATCTTGAAACATACTTTTTCTGTTCTCCCTCAGAAAGCCAGAAAATGAGAATTTTCAGGGAAAATCACACATTTGAGGCAGACATTCAACTGTGAAGGGGATGCCAGGAAAAGATATGGTTGTTTTAAAGATCTGCAGACAGGTAATGGGTTGCACTCCAAACAGCAGTATTTGCAGGGTACATCTTTTTTAAAAATATACATTTTGTGACTCTGACAGTCATGCATCCTGGGCAGTAGAAATTACATAAAATTGTAGGAGCTCCACTGACTTGGACAAGTAGTATCTGATCCAGCAGCAGACCTATTACATCTGTTGAGATCTGTCTAGAAAGACTGAAAGAAGCGATGGAAGGCAGTAATCATGGCCCACTACTGCCTTCCACACAGGAAGCCTCATTCAGCTGCTTCTTCTTGATATGAATGATTAATGTAGCTATCATAACTAACAGTCCTTTATAGCCTTATCCACTATTAATTAGTCTACTCCTCCTTTAAATCCATCTCAGCCCACTTACATCTTTTGAATTGAATGCTATCTATTAATTATACATTGTGCCAAGCAGACTTACTCCTGAATCTACTGCCAGTCAACATAATTAGTCCTAGTATTAAGAGAGGAGTGGGCAATTCATAGTTTCTTCTTTGTCTCTCTTTATTTTTGCATGTTACAGTGTGACTGTTTCATGCAATTAAAATGGAGCGTGGTTTATAGAGCCAGCAGGACTGTTAAGCTCTGCTAGAACTGCGCAAGAGAAGCTAGGATCAAAATAGTTCCCTCGCTTCTTTTTCCCTTTATGGGTTTTGAAGTGGTGAAAAGATAAAATTAATGATTTAAATATTGCAAGGCTTTAGGGCACCTCTTTGATTTTAAATCTGTGAAACTCCTCCTGCCCCAACAAGGTCCTGGCTAAATGGGTATTTGGAGTGCAGCCCAATCTATGGCTACAAATAGTGGGCTGAAAAAATCTAGACAACCTCTGGATGTCTGGTTTGTATCTTTGCTGCCCTCCAGATCTATAGATTCAGACCCAGCAGCCCCAACACAAACCTGACACAGCCCCTTCAGGCTACAGAGATTGTGCTTCTTGTCCTAGAGCATTACATCCTTAGGATGGACAATGGAGTAGGTCTAAGCTGGCATTAGATCATTCCTAATCTGTAGTCCTTATTACTTTGTGTGTAAACATATTCTTCTCTAGCATTTGGAAAGAAGACTTTACTGAGCCCTTTTTATGTACAGTAGTGGAAAATCCTATAGGCTTTACTGCAGTAGTAATTTCGCATCTTAGAATAAGAGGCATTGCTACTCTTGCTTGTTTGTTTGAACTCACAAATCTTATATCCTAATAATATTTTTGCATTTTTTTATGCTATTACTTTTATTGCTAGTTTAATAGACATATAGATAATTCTGTTTTAATTAACTACACTGGATACAACTCTGAATACACTTCCATGCAGAAATCTTATTAATATTTGTAATAAATTGATACTTAAACAACAAAATCAATGGCCTAATAAAAATCCACATCATCAATTCAATCAGCAGTCCAATAAAAAATAGTCTGATTTTTATCCAAAGAAATAGAAGGTTGCTGTATTGTAACCTAGCAAGGCATTTATTTCCTTTCACAGTTAATTTTTTTGGATTGGTCACATTTGCCACTTAGATTTACCTACCTGGTGAATAGGACTGTCAGTGAAAATGGTTCCTGAGAAGTATTTGTGTTTATGACAACTCGCCATAGCCAACTCACCGCAGCCAGCTTGCTGTGGTCAACTTGGCACTGCCAACTCACCACAAGACAAGACTTACATTAATATTTTAAAAAGTGGCATAGAATCATTAAAGAAAGGATGCCAGAGGAGGGATAAAATAAAACAAAAATATTTTTAAATATCATTTAAAATAATTAAATTGAACTGTTGAGTTGTCCTGCAGTGAGTTGTCCCATGGTGAATTGGTTGTGTCTAGTTGGCTGTTGCAAGTTGTCCCATTCCAGCCTAAACGCTCATGTGACGTCTCTCAATGATTGAGTGAAGTTGTACCAGCAGGTTACACAGGTTTCTACCTAAGCTAGAAAAAAGAGATGTTCTTTAAAGATACCACTATCCAAGTTAACTCAAATCTTAAAGTCAATAAAATTAATGCAACTGCATGAGAGGCCTGGAAAAGCTGGGCAGCTTTAACAAATTGCAGGGGTACTATGCTCTTGTGAAGTCCAAAGTACTTTTCTCAAATCATTTTTGAAATGTTTTTTTTTAAACAAGTTTTATTGATTTTACAAACAAACAAACAAGACAAAACATCATTAAACATTAAAACATAAAACCTCTTTCCATTGTAGATCCTTACAAGGCAGGTAACATATTGCTTTATATCACATACTTATAATTTATCCCATTTCCATATAAACACATAAATTCCCTTTACCAAATTCCACATTGTTTCTCTTTAATCATTATTCAATCATATTTCCTTTCTGATTTATCTGCTATCCAGTCATCAACTTTATATTTCCCTCTGCTTGTTTATAATTATTCTCATCTAGTCTTCTTCCGAGATTTTATTATTTAATTCTTAATTAAACACACACACATAAAACACAGACATAAAAAACATAAAGCTTTCTTCTAGAAAGTAACTTGGCCCCAGATTACCTCTTTTTGTATGGACTCAGTTGTATTCACGCTTTTCTTATATACCATTACCCATCTTATTTACCATTCTATATCTATTATATAACTCCTCTCCACTTTTGCCTCATCTTAATTCTGTTTTATATATTTAATCTTGCTTTTTTTTTTAAAAAAATATATTTTTATATCTTTTGTCCATTTCTCCATTTACATCTGTCTCATTTCCAATTTAAAAGAATAGTTTCCCCTGGAATCACTAATCGGAGTATGATGCCTTTCTATCATTCCCCTAAGTTAAAATTTAAAATAACACCTAAATCCCAATCAGATTCTGCTTAGTACATTCTACTATTTCAAAACCAATACTACAATAATAAATCCATAACAATCAACACATCAATCCATTAAACTCTATATTCAAACTAATATTTTAAACATTCCCTTTAGTATTTTATTAAAACTTATTATCATTCATTATTAAACCTTTTAAAGTTATACCTTGATATTTTAGCCTTTTATTAGATCTTAAAAGTTCTGGTTATCTACTTATAATACAAATACCACTGTTACAATACTCATGTGTACTTTGCAGAATCCCCCTTTTTTAAAAAAAAAACCCATATATTACCCATTATCTCTGAAAAAATTTTCCTTATCTCCATCTTGTCTTATATCTTTGTAACTTTTTCCCCCTTTTCCCTTTCCTTCTTAGCCCGCCTAAACTTTTACCCCCTCCTCTCAAAACCTCTGTCTTCTTAATTTCCCCTTTCTGCATTCCTCTTTCCTTTTGCTTTCTAGCATTCTGTTGTTTTTGCATCTTCTTTTTCTCTTTCATAAATATTTTTTTATTTCTTAAGTCCTTCCTTTTCGCTCCCCTCTTTCTCCTTTCTTTCTTAGTCACGCCGTTTAGTTCATTAAAAATGGCTTCTTCTTCCTCGATTTCTTCAAGCTGTTGTTTAATTTGCTGACACATAGCAAGCGCCATATCTAGGAAACAAAGGGCTTCTCCCATAACATCTTTGCCTTCTTTCTTTGTTTTTAGATATTGTTTTTAGTTCATCAAGAGATAGAGCCATTTTAAAGTTTCTTCTTCTCTTTCTGTATCCTCTTCTTAAACCAATCAGTTATTTCAAGGCTTAAAACAGTTCCCAAACGTCCCAAAGTCCCACAGTCATCAAACAGTCCAGGCAGAGTAAAAGCTTCTTCTTTTACAGTTTCTCTTCTAGGGGTGAAGTCAAATTAGGGAAAGAAAATTCTCTTTATCTTCAAGGCATCTCCTCCAGCAAAGTCTTAGAGTAAAAATTGGTTTCCCCAAGCCTCTCCCTTCCCACGTATAACAAAGGAGTTTAGGTTTTACCTTCTACCAAAAGGCTGGTTTCCCTTTTCCATTTGTTAATTCCATAAGGGAGGGAGAGAAACTTCCCCTTTTCGTCACTTTTCTTCGCAGCTGAAAACATCAATCAGGAACAATAGCTTCCAAGTCATTACTTTCCCAGGTGTTAAATATATCCTTAAGGTCCCAGTTCAACCAAGAAAAAACTTTCTTTAAAAAAAAAGAAAACTCCTTCTCCCTCCTGCGCATTCTTTATTATCCAATTGCCGGCTTCTTTATGGTGGCCATAAAAGACCACCGCTAGAACCGTCTTGAGAAAAGGGGGTTATTGCCAGCTGGGGGGGGGGTTTGCGATGCTCCTCACCCCCATCCGGATCCCCCCTCTCTTCAGCTGCCCCAACAGGGCAGCCTTAGCCTCCAAATCCGTCAGGATCGGAGGCACCAAGGCGGCTAGCACAGCAGGAATCGCAGAGAAAGCGAATCCCTGCTGTTAGCAAAGCCGACAACCGGAAGTGTCCATTTTTGAAATGTTTGTAGGCCTAATTGCTTGCTCATTGTACAGAACCAACAAAAGTTCCACACGTGTAGCTGTGCACATGAAACAAACAAAATGTTAAAAAGTTATTATATTTATATAGTTACTTACCAAGCACATCTAAATTATATTAAAGTAACCAAAATATCTTTACAATCCCCAAGGCGTGTCATAATTTGTGAGTACCCCTAATGTTTGGAAATTAAAAGCTGAAAATTTTGACACGCGCTGGGTGTCTTATCTGAGGCAGATTTAAAACCATCCTTGGAGACTTTTTGAGCATGTACATTTATTTTAAGTCAACAGTTGTGTAGAGACAATATTTACCAATCCAAAATATATCCTTTGGAGATAAATAAAGTATTCTATAAATCAGGAATCAAGTCTATGAAGAAATTAGGAGGTTGGAGATAGGGAAGAAGTTCTTTCTAGCTGGATTTAGAGTTGAATCACACTATGTACCGTGTTTCTCACATAATAAGGCTGGGCCTTATTTTTTTTTGACCCCTGAGAAAATGGCTAGGCCGTCTTTTCGGGGGTGACTTAATTTCCTCCCCTACCTAGAGCGGCCCATACGCACTCCCCTCGCCGCAAGGCCGCTTCTATCGGCTGATCGAAAGCTCCCTTGAAGACAGAGTCCCCAGCTGCTTCGGGGTGTGGTGTGGCTGCCCCTGTCCCCTCACCTTTAGGGCAGTCTCTTTTGGGCGATGGAAGCTCCCCAAGTGCAGTCACCAGCTACTTCGATCGGCTGGTAGAAGCGGCCTGGGGCGAGTGCATACACACACTCTCCTTGCCGCGAGGCCGCTTCTACCAGCTGATCAAAGTGGCTGGTGACTGCACTTGGGGAGCTTCCATTGCCCGAAAGAGATTGCCCTAAAGGCGAGGGGACAGGGACAGCCACGCCACGCCATGCCCTGAAGCAGCTGGGGACTCTGTCTTCAAGGGAGCTTTTAATCAGCCGATAGAAGAAGCCTCGTAGCGAGGGAGTGTGTGTGTGTGTGTGTGTGCGCTCGCCCCAGGCTGCTTCTACCGGCCGATCAAAGTGGCTGGTGACTGCATTTGGGGAGCTTCCATTGCCCAAAAGAGACTGCCCTAAAGGCGAGGGGACAGGGGCAGCCATGCCACGCCCCAAAGCGGCTGGGGACTCTGTCTTCAAGGGAGCTTTCGATCGGTCGATAGAATTGGCCTCGCGGTGAGGGGAGTGTGTGTGTGTGCGCTTGCCCCGAGGCTGCTTCTACCGGCCGATCGAAGTGGCTGGTGACTCTGCCTTCAAGGGAGCTTCTATCGGCTATCAGGGTATTCTAGCCTAGGCTACCTGCGGGGCACTCCTAAAGGCAAGTTTTCTCCCCCCCCCCGCCCTTCCCCCCCATTTCTCTTCACCTCGTGTAGTTCTAACAAACGATGTGAGAAATGGCGGGCAAATGCATGGTTTTAATAGGCCTAAATTTAGGGGGCGGTGCTTAATTTCACCTCATGCCTAGAAATCATGCTGGGCCTTCCTATTGGTGGAGGCTGTATTGTTGGAGAAACACAGTACTATGACATTGCAATCAAAATATGGTTCTGAGCTATGCTGTCTCCTCTACCCAAGAATGTTACAGTCAGAATTTTGTTATGTCCATGCAGTTCATTGGATATTTTGCTTTGAAATTATCATGCAAATTGCCTCTTTTAAATATATCCACTCAAGTTGGTAAGACCACTTTGATCACTTGGTTACTATTGTTCACTATTTGCAAGCTTTCTTGGATTGCCGGTTTTGCTCATTTACATTTTTAAACGTTTAGCTTTGTTGTTATCATTCTTTGTTTGTCAAAACTATGCAGTATTAGAAAAGTAGAAATATATCTAAGCATAAGAATTCTACAGACCCACAACTATTTCATAGCTGAACCAAGCCTTAACATTTTCTGTCTGTTGTATGCAATGCCTTTTAAGGTATGCTTGTATTTGTCAGTTAAAAGAGTGATGGGTATATTGAAAAAAGGGTGCGTGGAGACAATGTACCATAACGAAGGACATTACAGATAAGTTCCAAAATGCCATGCGATTCCAAACTTAGGAGTATGTTCTATGGATATTTAAAGTCTGGCGTGTCCAAAATTGACAACATTGTACCAGTAACGAAGCTGTGTGAGAGATAGGACTTTCTTCACCCTGAGATTTGATACTCTTAGGAAGTAGAGGGAGAGGTGACCCTGAATGGATCCGTAACATGGACAGAATCTAACTTATTGCTGTCTCATTTGTTTAGAAATGAAGATCACAAGCCAGGACTGCATTTTTCTACTAAGAAAAATCTGCCTATATGATTTTTCTGGCAAGACAAATAGTGGATTGGAAAAAAGGGTATTAATTGAAAAATCCCAAAGGAAAGGGGCTAGTCCTTCTGTCACACTTATGATCTGGATCCCTAACTGCTCTGAACACATAATGTACATGCTATTTTTTTTTTTTTAATTAAAGGACCAGATGCATTCATACATCTCCGTTAGCATAATGAGTATGGTTCTGAAGCTTGTTGATTAAAATAAAAAGGTCCTGTGTCCTGTGTATTTCTATGTTAAGTGATCTGCATTTGTTTTTTTATTGTTGGATCCTTCTTCCCTCCCTCCCTCCCATCCATCATCCATTCATCCATCCATCCATCCCTCCCTCCATCCAGGGAAACAATTAGACTTTCGATCCCTCTCTACCATCCATTGTCTACCAGGCAATTAACAGCATATTGTTTTACCAGTGATGTAATTTGGTACTAAGAATAGGTTAGACAACATTTGATGAGAGTGGTTTATGTGATTCAGTCCAAAGATAATAGAAATCTAATTGAAAGATGTTTTTGAGATTCATTTGCAATAGTGCTTGCAGAAGGATTAATCACATAAGAATTTGTAATCCTTTGATAATTCTGGAGAGGATTTTTGTTGCTGGCAGTGGGCTAAATTTATATTATATAAATATATAATTATATCATGCATAAAAAAAATAATTTTATAGTAAATATTGAAAAGTAGCCACATGCTCACAGATATTTACAATAATACTGATTATTTTGGGAAAAATTCCTAAAATAATACCTTTATTAGGCCACTGGATGGTTTACAAATAATTATGAGAATTGAATCTCATTAGCCAGGAGAGTTAATCCAGAAAACATGAAATGGGGAGAAAAAGATGTGACTCAATGTTTGAGCAATGTCACTACCAAGCTAAATTCTTAAATGGAATTTGGAACAGTTAGTGTCATCTGGACGCCATATTTATGAATTTCAGTATGAACATTTTCTCTTTTTTCTTTAGATTAATAGTAATAGTAGTGCAGACTTTGTAAATGTCCCAACTATTTACAAAGGCTGCACTACTATTACAATTAAACTTCTCATCATTACTTATCACCCATCCCCTCCCACTTGTGACTGTATGACTGTAACTTTGTCACTTGTATCTTATGATTTATATTGACTGTTTCCTAGTATGATTTGATTGCTTATTGTGCTCTATGGCTATTATTAAGTGTTGTACCTTATGATTCTTGCCTCTGATGAATGTATATTTTCTTTTATGTACGCTGAGAGCATTTGCACCAAGACAAATTCCTTGTGTGTCCAATCACGTTTGGCCAATAAAGAATTCTATTCTATTCTATTCTATTCTATTCTATTCTATTCTATTCTGTTCTATTCTGTTCTATTTTATTCTATGTATCAAGGAAGGAAAAATATTAAGATTTTGCTTCATGTAATTTTAGGGTTTTCAAAATATTTTAAAATACTTGAGTGAAGGCAATTTCCGTGTGTAAATGTTACTTGAAAGTGGAGACTCTTATGTGTTTGAATTCATTATGAAATTATAATCCTCCTCCGTCTACAATGTAATGTAAGCAATAAAATCCTGAAGAGCTAACAATCTAATTTATTCTAGTTAGTTCAGAAGCTTTTTGTGTTAAGATCTTTCAGGAGCTTCTTATTTAAGAAACCTTACTTTTAAGAGTTTTATACAAGATAAGATGAGGAACTATACAGAACATATATGGTGTAAGCAACTCAAAAATATCCTACAGGTTTTCTTTCAATAATATTAATCACCTCTCAGGAAAGATGAGATATATTTTGTAATATCTCCTGGCACAAATAGTGTTCTCAATAAATGTCACATTTTTCTCTTAGATAAATAGTTGTATCTTTGGATGGCATTTCCATTAGAAATATTATCTGCTGGGTATGAAATGTTGTGAAAACGTTTTCCTCATTTGGAGAATGAATGCTTTGCATGTAAGACCTTCCTAGTCCAAACCACGCTTAAAACAGCATACGCCAACCAGATGGCCTGCAGCTGTGTCGGGACCACAATTTTCAAATTTCCATTCTGTTTGGTTAACGTTGTAATCCCAATATATCTGGAGGTTGGAGAAAATGGAATTAAGAAATTGGCACAGAATATCTGCGATGTCGGTCAGAAAATAGTTGGATTTGACTCCGGGATGTACAGACCCCACACACACACTTGTTGAAAAGCCTGACATTACAATGAGAAGACCTAATAGGAGACCACTATTTGTTATTTTGCCTGCGTTAAGTTTCAGTATGATAGCCAGCTTGGTTTATTGGTTTAAGGTATCAGGCTAGAAACTGGGAGCCTGTGAGTTCTTGTCCCACCTGGACACAAAGCCAGTTGGGTGAACCTCGGCTTTCTTTTAGTCCTAGGAAGGGGGCAATGGAAAACCTTGCCAAGAAAACTGAGGGACTCGTTCAGATAGTTCCTGATAATTGGATACCATTGAATGAGGAAAAAGTTTCATTGTACTTGGGGAGGTATAATTAATATGAATGGGTTTAAAGAAGAAAAATAAACGCTTTGGTTACAGCCTTGAAGGCAATTATGGAAATATCACATTCTATTGCTAAAACTGATTTTCTTTCTTTCACCTCACCTTTATATCAAGCTACATTTAATTCATCTTGGCAAACCAAAGGAATTTTTGGTTTCTCAGTCAAAGAGTGGGAATCTGATTACAAAATCAAATTTCATACTAGATACACCATAGAACATTTCTTGGATCAATAATGATATGAAATTAGGCATGCTGATGTTCACAATGTTATGGTTTTGTGATGGGCTTAATTAAAGCCCCTTTTCCCCATCAACTAAAATATAAGTATTACCTTTCTTGTGCTAATGTACATGATTCTTGATTTCGGCCTTCCTGTTAGGGAGAGTGGATTGCAAACTCAGACAGCAAATCTATATAGCCTGCCATGTAGGCTGTGCCTAAGAAAGTTCAGTGTCATTATCCAGTATGCTGCGTAGCTTATCAATAATGTGTTTGAGTGGTTTGAGCTGTGGGTGACAATCAGTAGTATTCCACTGTTCTATTTTTGAGGATTTTCCTTTAATATATGTTCTCTGAGAACTGAATCGGCTCTATTGATTTGTTTATTAAACTTGTTGAGTGGGTAGTTCAGTCTCTTGGTTTAATTCCATCAGTTGATAATCTCTGTCAAATAGATCAGCACAAATGCAGCCGTACTCAACGAGTAGTCCTTAATGGGTCTAAGTCTACATGGAGGGAAGTGAGGAGTGGGGTGCCAAAAGGTTCCATCTTAGGCCCAGTACTCTTCAATATCTTCATTAACAACTTAGATGAGGGAATAGAAGGGGAACGTACCAAATCTGCAGATGATACTAAGCTGGCAGGAATAGCTAACACCCAAGAAGATAGTCTCAAGATCCAGATGGATCTTGACATAACATATCTAACAAAATGAAATTCAATGTAGAGAAAAGTAAAGTCCTATACTTAGGCAAGAAAAACCAAAAGTACACATATAGACTGGGTGAAACCAGGCTCAATAGCAGTAACTGTGAGAGGGATTTTGGAGTCTTAGTGGACAACCAGCCAAATATGAGCCAGCAGTGTGCAGTAGCAGCCAAAAAAGCTAATGCAATCCTAAGTTGTATTAACAGAGGGATACCATCAAGATCAAGATCAAGATCAAGATCACTAATACCACTCCGTAAAGCCTTAGTAAGATCACACCTAGAGTACTGCATCCAGTTTTAGTCACCACATTATAAAAAAGATGTTGAGACTCTAGAAAAAGTACAGAGAAGATCAACCAGGATGATTAGGGGACTGGAGGCTAAAACATACAACGAACGGTTGCAGGAACTGGGCTTGGCTAGTCTAGTAAAGAGAAGGATCAGGGGAGACATGATAGCAGTCTTCCAATATTTGAGGGCTGCCACAGGGAGGAAGGGGTCAAGCTATTTTCTAAAGCTCTTGTAGGCCAGACAAGGAATAATGGATGGAAACTGAACAAGGAGAGATTTAACCTGGAAATAAGGAGAAACTTTCTGACAGTGAGAATAATCAACCAATGGAACAGCTTGCCCTCGGAAGTTGTGGGAGCGCCATCAGTTGAGACTTTCAAGAAGAGATTGGACTGCCATTTGTCAGAATTGGTGTAGGGTCTCCCGCTTGGGCAGGTGTGTGTGGACTGGATGACCTACAAGGTCCCTTCCAACTCTAATTATCTGTTCTTTTTTATCTGTACCACAGAGCCTAGTTTTAGATGATAAATTTGGTGGTTTAATCCAGCCAGGAGCTGGAATCATGACAATCTGTAGGTTTTCATTATAATGTGCTATTTCTGTGTCCACTGGGTAGTTGTATTGTGACAACAAGGAAGTGGGATTGCTCTTGAGGCTGAGAATGATGGTAGAATTTATGATGTCCTGATGAATTTGATGAGATTTGTTTAGTTTCCATGGGTCCAGAGGATGAAAATGTAGTTAATGAATCTCAAGTAAAAGGGGAGATTTAAGGGATTAAAGTATTACTCTAGGCCAGCCATGAAGATAAGGGGGTTATTATGGAGTTATGGCTATGCTTCTGATTGTTATGTACAAAGTTGATCAATGTGGTAGCAAGGGGTGTGTGATGCTGTTCTTAGTGGCTTGAAGATCATGGTTTTTTTTGGGGGGGGATATTGGTGTATTAACACCCACAATAGCTAAAATGATTTTGTTAGTGGTTGTCCATGGTGTTCTGCCTTCTTAGGAACTGTGTGGTATATTTTATGTAGCTGGGAATGCAAGTGACATGTGATCTGAGTATAGAATCTATGAGACCTGATAATCCAGTTGTGGTTATGTGGTATATGCATTGCAGTGCAATGGAGTAAGATGTGCAGATCTGAGCACTGGGGAAACGGAATAACCACTTCACAAACGCATGGCATAACACAGGAGAATCTGTATCTGATAGACAAAGGTCTTTGTCTTTTGAAGACAGCAAAGCTCATGTTCTGGACAGAGTATACCACTGGTTTGAAAGAGGGGTCAAAGAATCCATCTGTGTTACCTCTCTCTCAACAAAGGGTAAGGGATATGATACCACCCATCTCCTGTTTACAACACAGTCTTTTCAGCCCTCCCAAGAAGATTCCACATCCGTTTGCATTCTAACTCAGGTGACTGTGAAGATACAGATAAAACCCCAAGTGGCTTTAACAGCTCTCAGAAGCTAATTACTGATCCCCAGAGTGCTAACAACCAGCTGACTGCAAGGAATTTAAATCCTTCCATTCTCCACCAGTCAGTTAGAATGGAATAAGCTTCTTGCATGAGAAGTGAAACATTTTCAAAGAAAAAGAAAGTCAAGTCAATAAAGTCAAGTTGCCTTTTGGGGGAAAATAAACACCTTTGGGACAATCATGACCTGGATGATTGAGAATCGCCATAGACAAAAACGGTCTGTGTTGATTCTAACTATATAAAGAAATGTTATTTTAATGCTATCAATAAAACAGGATCCTTTACTGGGAAAACAATGGAACAGGACTGTCATGGCTATCCCTCAGAATCAGGTGCTTAATGTCATTCCCAAATTCTAGCTACTGGTTGGGATAGTCCTGATCATTCCTATTCTCCAGCATTCCCCAGTTTCTGCCAGTCACTTCTCCTTTAAATTAGGATTGCCTGGGTTCCCAGAGAGACATGAAACTATACAGAAGTTGCATAGATTTCCTGTTCCCCAGCCTGACAGTTTATCTGCATCCTATATTTAGTTTTCTGATGGCAATAAAGTATTTCTCATGTTAGTACTATTCCAGAGGAGAGATGGCTTCAGAAAGTTATATTTAACATAAATCTATTTTTAGTTGCCATCCCTTTTAGCAACATTCTTCGTTTTTGGTTTCTTTTAAAATGCCTTTAACTCAGACTTCATTATCTTAAAAATATCCATTTTTTCAAAACAAAAATTAGATGATTTCTATTTTTTCTCAATATAGAGATAATTTATTAAGGTTTATTTCACATTTAGGCTATTTCATATTTAGGCTATTTTATATTCAGTTTAACTAAATAATGCATTCCAGTCATCATATAGCTAATAGGCCTCTTGCAAAGCAAATTCTGTAATTAGTTTCCCCTTCTTAAGCTATGCCAGCAGAATTTACTCCATCTGTGAGTTAGAAAATAAAACAGACTCCTGGTGGCTATTGGAACAATGAATATTTCAGCTTAAACTACCTTCCCAACTTGATGGGGCTTCCTGTCGAACACATCTTAGCCTAGGGAAGACTGATTTAACAGCATGTAAATACTTATGTATTGGTAAACATCTGTATCTTTTGCAATCCCAAAAGCACTTTGTATTTTAAGGCCTGGTTCTTAAGAACAAATAATTGCCCTCTCTGTTTAATTGCAGCTAATTGTCAAATTATATAAAGATGCCCCCCACCTTCTCAAAAAGATAAGGAACATTTATTTTAGTTTGTTCTTTTGCAAGGGCATTGTAAATATTTTCTGTTTCATTTAATATTCCTGCATGATGAAGGGTTTTGTTGATGGTATAATTGTTTTCAATATGGTTTCATATATCGTTGGTCTGGTTATATACTGGCTTGAATTAGGGGTTTTTAAACTGATACTTAATAGCCAGTTATGGGATATCATGGTACTGTAGGTCAAATAATATTGAAAGAGTTCTTGATCAGGATGTTCAGAAACAACAAAAAAATTGCTCTTCTGAAAATGGTTTCATTTTTTTCTATGACCAGAAAGTTTTTATGCAATTTATCTCCGATCAAAGGAGGAAAGGGACTGAGCCAGTGACATCTGAAAGTTGTAGGTTTGGGTTAAACCAATGAAATTACAAAATCATTACTTTAGTATAAAAACATAACCAGAAACCACATGGTGGCAGCATCCTCAGAAGAAAGTAGACAGTTTCTACCCAATTTTTGTATTGCTTTCTATAGGACAACCTTGCTTTAGTTGGTGCCATCCTGTTGACTTCAGATTGAAATTCTCTGCATAACTAGATGACTTCCGGTTGAGCAAGGTTGCGTGGAACTTGATGGAAGAACATGTCCAGTTTCATAGAGAGTGTCAAAAATATAGACGTTCTCATGAAGGACTGAATTGCCAGTAGAAAATATGGCAAGTTTAATAAATTAAGCAATTAAATTAGTGTAAACCCAAGATCAGGACATTTGTTATCACTACATTTTATTTCTGGAAATTAAGTCAAAAAATATTTCAACCAAATTTCAACCATAGTTTATTGTGGTCAAAAGAATGATGAAGCTTATGACAACTTAATGATAAGCAAGTATATTATGGAATTATCCAATCTTTTTCCAGCTGTTCTCATTTTTTCTCCCCCCTTGTTTTTTCATCATTATATTATCAAAAACTTTCATATGATGTTGTAAATAGTGTTGGCCTAATAAACATATTGCTCAAATCTTGTGGAGAGACAGGATGTATGAAGTTACATAGATAAAATCTGTTTTTAATAATGAACTTTGCATGAAATTGTAAATTGTTTCTAGTTTTTAGAAAATGTGTGAATGACACATTGCCTGTTGCAGCCCTGATTTCTCAGATCAGAGGAATTTTCTGAGGAAAAGACCATTCCAGATGTTTAATCAACAAAACTTTAGATGGCTTATACCATGATATGTCAAACTTCTTTTGCTGTTGTTCTCTGCTCAAAAGATGGAAAGAACAGTGATTCATTACAGGATATTAAAAAAAGAAAAATCCCTGGAAATCAGATTTTAGAGCCATTACTTAACTAAGTCAGTTCTTCAAACCTAGAATAATCATTTTTTTCCTCAGTTGCTTGCAAAATCTGCAAGGTATATCAGTATTAGTTATCCCTGACTGTAATTCAAAAATCTCTCCATATATTTCACTTCTGAAGCAATATATCTTGATATAAATGCAAACCAGGCATTTGGGAATGCGTTTTTGCAGGAAGGGAAGGTTAATTAATTTAATCAGCATTCTGAGATTGAATACACCAGACGTTGGATTTTGATAACTACTATGTAAATCAGATAGTGCTTTTCCCCCTCTTTAGCTCTAGAGAAAACAGACAACCAAAGATTAACTGCCCTGAGAACTACAGTAATGGCAGATGAGATGCACTATTTTTGGACTTTTGCTAAAAATGATCATCCCAACTTAAATATATTTCCCACGGAGAGCAAGCCCAGTAGATTTTGACTTAATCTATTTAGAACTAAACCTGTACAAATAATAATTTATTTGTTTATCCTGTCCTTCCATTTATATTTTATTTTTACTAGGCATATTATGGTATATTGCTATATAGTTTGTATATTAAATACAAAATAAATGCGAATAAAATAATAGCTGCCTCAGTAATATAAACTAGTAAAAACTTAAAAGTCTAATAAGATTAACCAAGAGACATAAATATTTCCATAGCAGTTATCGTAATCTATCATCATTTTTGTCAATAAAGTTTGGGAGCCTCACCTTCCCCTATCTGTTCTGTTCCTGATATCTTGGATTTCAACCGCCATATATATCTTTGACCAGATTGTGGTGGCTAGGGGATGTAAGAATGCAGATTGCTCTAAGTTCAACCCACATTGCCATTGGAAGGGCATCAGGTTAAAAAGGTTAATAAGATGCTGCACCGAAAAACCCACATTTTCGGCTCCACCTCCTCTTTGGAAGCAAAAAACATCTTCAGAGGGAGTGTTCATATTTGCATCCTCTTCACACATGAATAAATGGAAGTTTTAATGCTTTGGATCATTGAATGCAATTGCATTTAGTTTGGTTCTTTTTCAGATATTCAGCAAATACCTAGAGTTTATGGGAGGAACTGAATGCTTATGATGTAAAGAGAAAGGTAAGATACAGGAATCTATTCTGCCTCTATTCGTATATCAGCCAATCATCTTGAAGGGAGCTACAGAGAAAGATCTTTCTCTGATTCAAAGCCTTTTACAACTCTAAATATAAATAGATGGTGTCAATATGAATTTGTGTCCTGTATTATACTGGAAGTCACTGGAACTATTTTAACAATGGCCAAGCACATTTCCAGCATTATAGCCAGATCATCACATTCTGTGTAACCTATATGCAATTTCTCATGACAGTTTGGATAGGAAACTGTATGGAACCCATTGGTACTTGTATGAACCCATTGCAGAAAAACTGTAGCCAAGCTACATTTTACAAAAATGAGTTGTAGGCAACTGGACAGATAAGCCTGGTGAAAGACTCTTCATTTAATTAATTCTGCTGGAACCTCCAAGGATAAGATTTCTCTATCTCTTACTCTCTCTCTCTCTCTGTCACCCTCACACTCTCTGTGTAATTTGACTTAGTGTCATGAACTCTTTGATTGTCATTGGAGCTATCTAAACTCAGTGTTTTCCACTTGAAAATTGAGCAAACATTTTCTTCATATTGTGATCCTTGACTGCATTTAAAGGATTTCTCCATCAAATTTCTACACACACACTCACAAAGGGGGGCCAGGCAAAGGAAACACAAAGCTTATTAGTAAATGATAGCTTGTACTACTGATTATTTGTAGCAAGGCAAAGTTAAAATGCCATCTGTTAAAACCAGCTATTGTTTTCTGGACATATTCCAAATGTGTTTTAGGAAGTAAGATGTCCTACGGTGAACACAATGTTAGAATCTATCAAATAAATGCTGGTTTCTTTGTTCTTTTGTGCCTTTTCAAGTACACAAGCCATAAGCATTGGGACATAAATCACTATGAAAATCTTAAGTCATAATTAAATTTTGAGTAGAGCTGAAATAGAAAATAAGGCTTTTTAGAAGCTTGCTTTGAAGCACACTCAAGATTCAAGACTACTTTCATTTAATAAGGTGATTAGGATAATATAGGCAAATGTTAAGCTTTGAGGACAGCTATGCTTAAGTGTGGCTTTGAGTAAAACAAGAGAAAAGGACTAAGAGGGACCTTAAGGACTAAGAGTAAATTAAACTGCTTTATCCCTCGAAATTCCCCACTGCCTCCTCTCTGTTTCCAGGGTCCTTATTCTGCCAGGGTGCTTTGGGGTCCTATTGTGTTATCAGTATTTGATGTATTTGCATATCTCTTTAGGGAATATCTCATTATTGAGATATAGTAGATTGTATAGAAAAAGTGCAAGCTATCTAGTCAAAAGTCAATCCTGCTGAATGTCTAAAAAAGGTTAAATCATGGCAACTCGACCAGAGAGTTAGTAGTCCACTAATCTGGAGCATACCAGATTAGTGAAGGCTATGATGAGGGGTGGGCTTCAAAATTTTTAGCAAACGGGTTCTCTGCCTGGTTGCTAGGTGAGCGTGGCCATGCTGGGCATGGCCTAGTCGGCCTCTTGCACCATGGCAGGGGGCTCTCCTTGGGCTCTGGACGCTTTCTTCAAGCCTCTGGGAGGGCGAAAATGGCCTTCCTGGGCTCCGGAGCCTCTCTGGAAGCCAGAAACAGGCCTGTTTACGGCCTTCCCGAACTCCCAGGAGGCTCGTTTTTTGCCCTCCCCAAGCCTCCGTGCGCGCCCTGCACTTACTTCCATCCAAAACAGGCCATGTGGGGACTCCTGGGAGGGGTGGGGTGGGTGGGCCCAGCCAGGAATGGGATTTGGGGGTTCTCCAAACTGTGCAAAATCTTAGCTAGGGGATCTCCCGAACCCCTGTAAACCCCCAGCAGCCCACCCCTGTCTATGATAGAAAGTCATTCATTTTCTGGTAAAACAATTTGGCGGCTGTGCTTTGACTCTTACCTGTTTTTCTGCATATGGTCATAATCTCTGTGCTTGTTAGTCGTGGTCAGGTTGGCAGAATGGTCTCCTGAAGGGGAAGGAGCAAAGGGGATTTTTCAATATATCTATAAAATTGATACAGATGAGTTCTGAGGAACAATAGGGCTAGTGATTACCTTCATGTTAGGAGGAAGAAAAAAGAAGGAATAAATGTGGCCAGGGCAGCTGTGTAGTCATTATTTCACTATTCACATATCAAGAAAACCATGACTTTGCCACTGAATATATAGAGAAGCACAGCCAACTTTGGCTTCCAAATGTACCTAATTGCCTGATGAATGTGTCACATACACACTGTACTTATACTTGAAGCAACTGAAATATTCACCTCTATGAATGTTCCCTTTACATGTTCAAATATGCTTCCCAGCCGCAAATATGAGGTATCCATGATCTAAGGGTTATAAAGTGGGTTAGACTTTCTTAATCAGAAAAATGCCGGCAGAGAACAATCCACGGAGGGATCCATCCCTCATTTTGGTGTTTTAGAACTTCAGAATTTAGTTACCCTATTGCTTTTCTTATTGCTGTTCTTTGTTTTTTTAAATACATTTTTGTGCCATTCTCTGTGAATGTCAATAGTTTTTAGTATAGTTTTTAAAGTTCTCACTGACTGCAGACAGTTCAAACAACCCTATTACCGTGAGCTTTGTTTTAAAAGAACTAAGAATAAAATCAGGGTCAGTTGGTGTCGATGTATGAGATGGCACTGATCTGAAAGGAATAGGAATAGCAAAATAACAGAATTACAGAGTTGGAAGGTACCTTGAAGGTCTTCTAGTCCAACCCCCTGCTCAAGCAGGAGACCCTATATTGTTCCAGACAAGTGACTGTCCAGTCTCTTCTTAAACACCTCCAGTGATGAAGCGCTTACAACTTCTGGTGGCAAGTGGTTCAACTGGTTAATTGTTCTCACTGTTCAGAGGTTTCTCCTCACTTCTAGATTGCGTCTCTCCTTGATTCATTTCCATCCATTGCTTCTTGTCTTCTGTTGCTTAAAAGAATAGGTTGAACCTCTCTTCTTTATGGCGTTCCCTTAAATATTGAAAGACTGTTATCAAGTCCCCCGCCCAGTCCTTCTATTCTCTAGATTAGATATACCCAATTCCTGCAACTATTCTTCATATGTTTTAGTCTCCAGCCCTCTAATCATCTTCGTTGCTCTTTTCTGCACTCTTTCCAGGGTTTCAACATCTTTTTTTATAATATGTTGACCAAACCTGGATGCAGTGTTCGAAATGTGATCTTACGAAGTCTTTACAAATGGTACTAGTAGTTCATGTGATCTTGAGTCGATCCCTCTGTTGATGCAACCTAGGATTGCATTAGCTTTTTGGGCTGCTGCCGCCACACCTCTTCATTCTTGCCTTCTCTTTTTCACTCAGTTAAGGGCTGCCCATAGGAACTACCATATGAACTCACATTAATTACTCTGTCCTCAGTGGTTCTTGAATCTCCTCTAGGCAACAGGTCTCCTTAAGATCTTTTCGATGGGGAAGCTGAGCAACTGGAATTCAAGCCATGTTTTATTTTTAGCGATTCAGGACAAATTCAGACCAAGACTCCAGATGATGATGTAAAATGAGGGTAAGATGGGTAAAACATGGATAAAATGTTTGCCTCCGTAGAACTGGATCCCCTTTTCCCCCTCAGGAGATATTATAGGATTCTCCTTGTGAGATTTAAAAACGTTCCAAAATGTATACTCACTAATTTGATAGGCAACTCTGATGTACAAAGAAAGTTTATTAAAAATGCGTTTGCCAAGGCAGCCTTCACGTCCCTTTCCAAAATGGATTGAGATCATGAAGCGCAAAATCCCATATTCAAGCAATACATTTATACTCCCTACACAATGCACGCCATGCTGAAGAAGCTCTTCCAACTTCCCCTTATTATCTTAAACCATACTATAAGCTAAACTATAAGCTAAAGGGTCAACATGACATGTTCTTCTATGCAACAGATATCGTATTTTGTTTTACTTATGGACTTCGCCTTGGGCTGATGTCCCTATCTTATTTACTTGTTGCCTGGCCCTGGGTGATGTTCCCGTTTTCCAAGAAAATTGTAACAAGTCACCACATACCTTTAACTAAATACCCTCTGGGGTTTTAGGGTGGGGGTTTTAATATGTAACAAAAGGAATATTCTAGCTTAACAATGCATAAAACACTATTATAAAAGAGTAGCTTATTATACTTTTCCTTTATCCTAAACATAAGCCTTCAATCACAGGATTGAAGTCTTGGTTGGTCATAAAGGGACCACAGGACTCTTTCATGTTTCTCCAGCAAAAGGCGAACTCTTTTAGTGCCATCCTTTTGAAAGCCGTTGAATTCCCCCTTCCTCCTCCTCCTAAAGTTATCTTCCCAGGAGAACGTGTTTGCTAGTCACCTCCAGTCTGAATCACTTCTGAATCATCAGTATTACAAAGGCCCTTCTCTCTGCAATGGACAGCTCCAGCGCTTTCTTTTAGAAGCAGAGTTTAGAAGTAGAGGACTGCATAAAAAACAATTGCTACCCACCTGCCTTCCGTTGAGGACCTGTATGCTGCACGAGCCAAAAAGAAGGCTGTGAAAATATTTACAGACCCCTCACATCCTGGACATAAACTCCTTCCCTCAAAATGACCCTATAGGGCACTGCACACCAGAACAACTAGACAAAAGGATAGTTTTTTTTTCCTGAAAGCCATCACTCTGCTAAACAAATAATTCCCTCAACTCTGTCCAACTACAGTATTTACTAAGTCTGCATTACTATTACTATTGAACTTCTCATCATTCCTTATCACCCATCCCCTCCCACTTGTGTCTGTTTGACTGTAACTTTGTTGCTTGTATCCTTATGATTTATATTGACTGTTTCCTAGTATGATTTGATTGCTTTTTGTACCCTATGACTATCATTAAGTGTTGTACCTTATGATTCTTGATGAATGTACCTTTTCTTTTTATGTACACTGAGAGCACATACACTGACAAATTCCTTGTGTGTCTAATCATCCATGGCCAATAAAGAATTCATTCATTCATTTATTCATTCATTCGTTCATTCACCCACTTTTCCTCAAGAAAGCTGAAGGTGCAGCTTTATCACAGACATCAATCTTCCTGAATTGCTGGAACTAACCATCTTTAGTGAGGTCCAGATTCCAACAGTTGTCCTATTTCATTTCTAGGGCCATCAGTGGAGCGGAAAGTTTTGATTTATTTTAATGACATTCAGGATTGAAATTCAACAGCACCTGTCAGTAAAGATCCTGAATTTAAATGAGCCTGCGAACACACCCACTTTCCCCATTCAAAGAGGTTCTTGCTACACCGGTGGGAATAAATGTTTGGATATTTACTGACTGTTGGATTTCGGGGGCTGGAGGATTACATCCGAAGTACGATGGCAAGAGATTGTGCATCCTTTGTAACGGGGAAGTCAAATATTCCGCCTCCCCTCCCCCTCCCCAAATCGCTTTCAGTGTCCGTTTTTTTTTTTTTTTAATACTTTGGGTTAGCTCGGGAAAGCTTTTTCTTTCTCTAGGAAACTCCTGGCTTGTCCCATTGCCCACGACGATCGGAACTGCATCTTCTTGCCCCCCCTCTACGTGGCATCCGACCCATTTGATATCAACTGTGCGCAAATTACAATGCCGGCTTTATGAATGAGCCCAGCGGCGGCGGCGGCGGCGGCACTCGAGCGTGGGAGCTGACTTTCCACGGCCGCCTTTAACACGCCAACAAACCCCTCGCTGCTGCTTTAGGAGAATTTAGGGTGGCATCACAATATAACCCCCCTTTCCCCCCTCCCCCTCCCGAAATTATTTTCAAAAGCCTTGAGGTGAAATATCCAGCCTTCCCATCCTCTATATCAGTGGTTTATTATTTCACTCGAACCTCGCACCCGCTGAAATAAATAATAAATAAAAATGCCAACATATAGCCAATATCCTATTATTTACCTGGACTTTTCTCTCAACCCCTGGAATATCGTCTCGCACCCCAGGTTGGGAACCCCTGCTCTATATTCCCCCCGCCCCCACACACACACGCACAGGGGAGCAAAACAGGAAGGCGAGAACACCG
This sequence comes from Pseudonaja textilis, assembly GCF_049901715.1. NCBI lineage: Eukaryota > Metazoa > Chordata > Lepidosauria > Squamata > Elapidae > Pseudonaja > Pseudonaja textilis. The sequence continues at coordinate 266,738,012 of NC_141990.1, forward strand.
CCGTCCCTGCTCGGGTTTGAGCTATAGGATTGCGAGGAAGCGCCAGAGCTGGTTCCCGAGGAGCGATCCCCAGATTGGATCCCGCCAGCGCTGCTCCTTGTCTTCTCCGGATGGGTGAAGTCCACGGGGGAGCAGATCTCCGTAGATCTTCATCGAAGGCGTTAGGACCCGGAAGACCTGCCTCCCGCTCTCTTCCTCTCCCTCTCCCTCGCTCTCTCGCTCTCTCTCTCTTTCTCTCACTCACTCACTCTCTTTTCGCTCTGCGGGACTGAGCCGGGAGACAAGAGCTCCAACAAACAGCTGCGACCCGCTTGAGCCTAGCCAAACAGGGAGGGAGGGAGAGAGAATCGGGTGGCGCCGATTTCCCCCCCCTCCCCATCGCTCTCTCGTTCTCCTCTCCCCCAAGACCTTGAACCTCTTTTCAGCTGACCCGGAGCTTCCCAGGCAGCCCGGAGGTCCCGCGATGAGGCGGATCCGGGCTAATGCCATTGCGATCCTGACCGTAGCCTGGATCCTGGGCACTTTCTATTACTTGTGGCAGGACAGCAAGCCGCCTCATTCGGCCGCGTCCAGCCGATCTCCCAGCAGCGGCGTTGGCGTTGGCGTTGGCGTGAAGAGTGGCCCGAGAAGCTCCGGCAAAGTCGAGCTCCATAAAGAAGAGAGGACCCTCCCCCTTCTGGTAAGTGCGGTTTCTCTCCCCCACCCCCCCACCTCTCATCCCAACGCAGGGCTCCCGGAGCCCGGTGCCCGCGATGGCTTGGCGATTCCCGCGGCTGCCTTACCGCTGAACCACAGATGCTGCGCGGGAGTGGGGAGGAGGGGTGTGTGTGTGTGTGTGTGTGTGTGTGTGTGTGGTGATGGAAGGGCGGAAGGCAGGAAGTGCGCGGAGGTGTGTGTGTGTGTGTGTGTGTGTGGAAGCGCCGGGCGAGTTTGCGGGGAGACGGGCCGAGTGGATGCAGCTGGCGAGGAGGACGAGATGGAGTGGCACAGCGGAGGGGGGCGGGAGGGCAGCGTGGCTTGCGCCCGGGGGTTTGATGTATTTAGTCCAGCATGTTTCCAGGTAACCATGGCAGCATTTACAATTTGGGGGATGGGCCACCAAGTGATGGGGATGAGGAGAAACGGGGGTGGGGTGGGTGGGAAGGGGTCCCGCGCCGCGCCGCGAAGTCTTGCGACTGTTGTTGCTCCGAGTTCTCGGCACCAGGCTTAGGAACCCGTGTGTGTGTGTGTGTGTGTGTGTGTGTGTGTGTGTGTGTGTGTGTGTGTGTATAAAAGCCGCCTCGGAGGAAGAACCGGTTTGGCATTCGCGAGGTAGCATTGTCAGCGACAATCCAAAGATGCGGTTTGCAGAGCGAGGGGTGGGTGGGTGGGAGAGAATAAGAAGATGCTCAGTCCAGAGAGTTATAAACACAGCACAAAAAATAAATAAAATAAAATAAAATATCATGGGTTGCTCTCTTTCTTCTTTGGAAGAGATTGCGAAGCCCAGACTCCTCTCTAGAACATTAAAAATCTCCACAGACCATTCTCATCCTGGACATTCATATTTCGAATTGTTACCATCAGGGAGACTTATAGGTGTCTTAAAATGAGGACTAATAGACTGAGAAACAGTTTCTTTTCTTGATTCAATTGTCTTGAATCAAACAGCCCATTTGTGATCTAGTTCTATGTATATAGTGGCATTTTAAAACTATTTAACTTGCTAAATGTTTTAGATAGGATTATTATTATTATTATTATTATTATTATTATTATTATTATTATTATTATTATTATTATTATCTTAATTATTTTAATTTTTAAATACTCTGTAGTGTGATTGTGATGTGGTGTTTGGGGCACCGTGCTGGAGTAGCTTTCAAATTTCATTGTATTTGTGGAATGCAAAAATCCAAAATTCAAAATTCAAATTCAAAGGTAAAATCCAAAATTCAAAATTCAAAGAATAAGAATGAAACGCACGTGTGGGGATCGAGCTGGAACTGAAGATGGTGGTGGTGGTGGTGGGGTGGTGCTAGAGAGGAAGAAGAGGTCCTGGGGTCCCAAGACGTGATGGGGTGCGGCTAGAAGCCTTTTGCACAAGGGAGGAATCGTCCTGGGTTCTGCACACTTTGGAGACTTGGCACACAGGAAATGGGCAAGATCTGAATGGTCGCTGAAGCTGCGGAGTGTGAAAGGACGAGTTCATTAGGCTGTAGCTTTGCAAATTGCGATTCCAGATGTGAACCTTCTCTCGCGATGCAGGGGCAGAGGGCTTCTCTGCCTCAAAGTTCACCTAGTTGTACCTGGGATCTTCATTTCAAGGCATTCAGCACTCGCATTTGTAGAGGGGAAATAATATACCTCTTCCAAAGATAAGGACGTTATTATTTACTCTTCAAAAGATTAGTGCAAGCCAAAATAGGTTTAGGATTGGTAGAGGGGTGGGGGAAGTAAGTAAGTAAGTACGTAGGAGAGTTGCATTTCTTTTCCTCCTTTTCTTAAAACACATGAATTGGGACTTAAAGATTTATCAGGATAGTGGGAAGTTTCAGAGTAAGCAAGCTTTACACTGCTTGCCAATGAGTGAATTATTGCCTTCCTCTTTCTCAAATCCTCGGAGCAGGTTCGATTTCTAACATCTCCAGTTTTCAGGGAGCTGCGCGTCTGCGGGGAGAATAACAGGCGAAGGAAAGATCTTTCCTAGCCATTGAATAGCTGGGCCAATAATATGAATTAATGGCAAAACTGGTTCGTTGCATAATACGAGACCGTCAGAATTACTCAAAACACACCATCAATTCATCTACATTTAGCTGATTACACAGCCCTGACTGCTTCTATGGCAAATGTAGATAGATTTTTCATTAATCACATGTTGAATAGAGAGGCTGTGCTCATCTGAGAGTTAAACCAATATTCAGACATTCTTGGTTATGACTAAAGGAGGCGTAAGGACCAAGTAGAAGTCTGTCCCCACATTTAAAGTGGGACAGCTCGCCATTTCTGGGCCCTCTCTGTTTTGGGAGAGTTCTGAATCTACAATATCCTTTGCAAAGACTGCACTCTGCTCTACCTTAATGCTGTTGCAACAAGGGGGGGCACTTCTATTTTGGGCATGGGAAAATTATGAAAATCTTTCATCTCTGTTAGAGATGCAGGCTTTCTTTTGTCACAGACCTGCTTCTTCAAGCTACAAGGTACCATAATCAAAGTAATCTGTTCACTAAAATTACCAGAACATCATTGGAACGACCTGGCTGAAAGCATTTTAGAAATTGTATCTCATTTTCAGTGGATCAATTTGCTACCTAGATGCAATGATTAAAATAGCGACTGACAATGGGCCTTAAAAGCAAAACCAGTGGAGCTCAGCAGCTTGGGGTCATAATCTTGTTAGTGATGGAGATGGTACTACTGTCTACAGTTTAGACTTTCTGTCCTTTGTGTAATTATACATACATACATACATATATATATACATACATACATATATATATATATATATATATATATATATATATACATACATATATATACACACATACATATATAGCATACTTTTCCTAGGTGTTTCAATGAGTTGTGCTGTACTTGCATTATGTAATGGAAAAATGGCAGTATATAATTTTCCTCCCACAGCTATGATACTGGGGGCATCCATGGGATGGGAGGTGGGTGGGGCTTTCATCACATCAAAATGATGATCGGGCAGTGAAAGCCCATCCCTTTTATACACACATCACATGCATGTAAGAAGAGGTGAAACTTTAATTGCCTGATTACCACCTCCCGCAACATTCTTATTAACAGAACCATCATCTACCCAGAAATTACACAGGTGGTTCTCAATTTGCAGCCATTCATTTAGCCACCATTTGAAGTTACAATGGCATGAAAAAGAAAAGTGAGTTACAACGAATCCTTGCACTTGCAACTGTCACATGGTCATGTGATCAAAATTCTGGTACCAGTGTTGTGGTTGTTAGTCAAGCATTACCTATATACCCTAGCAATCTAAGAATTTGAGTTTAGACAAAAATGTAGGGGATGTGGCATTTTCTTAGACTCCGTTCTTGCCTGTAGTGATTATTTTCTATTTTCAGATAAACGTATATATATGTACATAATACTTCTTTTTTATTCTGATGTCCATTATTAACATTTGTAATTTGGGGGGATGAAATTTAGGGCAAATTATTATATTTTTATTTATTTTATTTTGTCAAGCGATTATAAGATAACAGGTATAAGTATGAACATAGCTATGAATACATGAAATGAATACATATAAGAAAAATATAAAAGAAACAATAGCACAGGGATGGTAGGCACGTTGGTGCACTTATGCACTCCCCCTAGAGACCTCTTAGGAAAGGGGTGAGAACAATAGTAGAAGGTCTAAGGTTAAAGTTTTTGGGGTTTGGGGAAGAAACCACAAATTCGGGGAGAGACATTGACCACTCTGTTGCTGAAGTCGTATTTCCTGCAATCAAGTTTGGTGTGATTAACCTTGAGTTTGTATCTGTTGTGTTCTCTTGTATTGTTATGGTTGAAGCTGAAGTATTCATTGACAGGTAGGACATTGCAATGTATGATTTTATATACTATACTTAGATCGGACTGAAGGCAGCGTAGTTCTACGTTTTCTAGGTCTAGAATTTCAAGTCTGATGGCATAAGGTATTCTGCAATGAGTAGAGGAGTGGAGAACTCTTCTTGTGAAATATATGATTATTAGTATTATATAGAATACACAAAAGTATGTGATTTAATTTCAAACTCATCTGATTTCACAGTATTCAGAAAAATATAAAGTTCATAGAAATAGATCTGAACCCATTTGCTAACTGCTGTCTTCTGCCTTCCTTTGGTACAGTGTTTTTTAATCTTGCCATTTTAAGATGTCTGGACTTCAACTCTCAGAATTCTCTGGGGGAATTCTAGGAGTTGAAGTCCCCGCATCTTAAAATGGTCAAGGTTGAGAAACACTACTATAGTTAGAATCTGTTTTAGCAGAGCCATTATGTCGGAGTGCTGTTGGACTTCTTCAATCTTGCTTTGTGCATAAGTAAGTTGACCCAGTGGGACAAATGCCTTTTCTTTCTTCATTGTGGTAAAGTATTCTTTCTCAATGTAACCATGAGTCACTTTATTTAATTAAATTAAATAAAATACATATTATGTTTAAAGTGAAGATATATGATTTTTTTAAATCTTTTTTTGTTTTTCTGGGTAGCTGATTTGTTTCGGATGCTTTTTCCAAAGTATATGTGGTAAGCCAGACTGCCCCTGAAAGCATCAGTCTACTCAGAAGTCGTACCCCTGTTGCTGTGTCCTCAAACAGGTGTGCTTCTACTGATCTGGCAGTGCACAGAATAGTTAATGAGGATGCACTGAGATGTAATGGGAATAACAACACAACCTTTACTGGCAGTAGCGCTACCACCTTGGCTGAAGCGGAGGAGAGGGGAAATGGATCAACTTAATAGCTGGAACTGAAAATGTCTCAGATTCAACCTCTCATAGGCCAAGCCAAATCATGAAGCCATGCTTTGCGAGAAAGGAGGGCGCTATGCAACATGCTCTCATAACGTTGCAGTCTGAAATTCGCAAAGCTGGATAAGAGTTAAAATGGGCTTTTGCACTTTTTGAAAAGCAAAATCCAGGCTCAAAGGCCTTCCTAGCATTAGCTGTGAAATTACCCCTTAACACCCAAGCCTGGGTAAATGACCCTAAATTGGGTAAAAGCGGTCCTTGTTTGGCTGACTTGCAAACCCAATCACAACAGGGACATTTCAATTGATTTTAAATGCACCTTCATGGGGCAAAAAAAGGATTTCCCGATAAGCAGTTTTGGATATGAAGTAAAAGTTTGGGAAGCGCTGTCTTAACATTTCAAGAAAAAAAAAAATGAAGCTGGATGAAGAGAAGCAGTGAAGGCCAAAGAATAATCAGATAAGCATGAACTCACCATTTTTTAAAAAATAATATTTTTTTTCTGGCAATGTTCTTTGGAAAATGGAATGACTAAATCAAACTCCAAAACAGAAACATGGCTGTGTTTGATAAGTGTAAAAGAACAAATGTATTTAATGGGGAAGCTGCTTAAGTATGATTTCTTAGGTTCTGTACTTTGGATGATAGGTGGGAAAGTTTCAAAATCTTGTTTCAAAACCTTATTTCAAACATGCTCAGATCAGGAAGGTATTAAGGGAAAACCCTCATTAAGCTTGTAGACAAGGAGACTTTTGATACTGTTCTCATTCAGAAAAGCTACCCAAACCTAAAAGCAAGCGTGCTTTTACTATGCTAGAGGATATTGCAGCTAGAGATTGGTCCCCTTGGTGGGTCAAAAGCTAGGAAATTGGTTGTCCTTGGTTTGGTGTGTGTATCTCTGTATGCTTTGTTCTTTTATTTCTTTCTATTTTATTTCCATAGACTTGTAAATTACTTAGAAGCTTTTCAAATTCAGAGTCTAATACACTACAGAACAGTGGTGGGATTAAATTTTTTTACTACCAGTTCTGTGGGTGTGGCTTGGTGGATGAGGCATGGCTTGGTGGGCGTGGCAGGGGAAGGATACTGCAAAATCCCCATTCCCTCCCTATTCCTGGGGGAAGGTTACTGCAAAATCCTCATTCTCTCCCCACCCCACTAACCTGCTTTCTATCTCCGTTCTCCTGTACAGGGCAACAAAAGAAGACCCAGCCAATCAGCTGGGAGTCGGGAGGTAGAGAATAGATGGGGGCGTGGCCAATCAGAGGTGGTATTCCAAACTACTCAAAATGTCCACTACTAGTTCTCCAGAAATGGTCAGAACCTGCTGAATACCACCTCTACAGAAACAAAAAAATGTATTGTTTAAATACTGAAATGACATACAAGTAATCCTCAAATTACGACACAATTGTTGGCAAGGAAAACAGTTGTTAAGTTAATCTGCTTTCCCATTGACTTTGCTTGTCAGAAGGTTGCAAAAGGTAATCAAATGACCCTGGGACACTACAACCATCATAACTATGAGCTAATTGCCAAGTGTCCAAATTATGGTCCAATCATGGGACCATTGGGGATGCTGCAATGGTTGTGAGTGTGAAAGACAGTGGGAAGTCCCTTTCTTCAGTGCTGTTGTAACTCTGAATGATCACTAAACACATTGTAAGTCCAGCAGTACCTGCATTTGTTTGGGTTAAATATTAAAACAAAATAGCAGTTATCCCTATTTAAAATAAAATATTCTACTTTTCCAACCTATTGTACAAAAGGGGCTTTGTACAACAGAAAGATGCAAGTTTTGTGTTAGATCGGGTAGATCGGTTCCCACAGAGACGCGAGACCAAGTGTACATTCAGCTCTTTATTTCAGTATACAGACCTGTCCAAAATTTTGGAGCTGCGGCAGCCCTTCATATAGGGATTGCTCATAGCTTGGCGGCCAATGACAGGGCTTTGAATCTCCCGCGATCGGCTCAGCCAATCGCGGTTGATTCTTAGCGCACCAATCACAGCCGTTCAGTTGACCAATCGGGTTGTGGTCTGTGTGGACCAATCAGGATTCAGTGTTTGGAATATAGAACTAATATAGAACACTTTGGAACCGTATAAAACAGTAAAAAGTAAGATTACAAATAAGTAGCATCAGTTTATCCCAATCTGCATGTTATTATAGCCCAGATCCATACATGATGTCTCTTTCGCTTTTGACTTGACATAATTTCCCGCAAAAAAACCCTCCCTGCCCTCACTCTAACTATTTTATGATAATTTTCAGACCACTTATGAAGATAATATTGCAATACAGTAATCGTTTGTAGATATGACGATCATTTATACAAAGCTGCTGCGAAAAAAGGCAGACATTTTGGATAAGTTTTCTAAAGGGATTAAGGAATTAAGATTTGCCTTGCTGATAAAATCAATTTAGGAAATTAAGTAGAAAGTTGACAGCGGCCAAAGGCAAGATAAGAGGCAGAATGCAACAACCTCTGCTTCTCCAAAGTGATTATTCAGGAGGACAGGATGTTAAAAGTACAGCAAATGTGAAGAATGGACGGTTTTCATTTCTGCTGACTGAAAATTAGGCTAAGGAACCAAATGTGTCGGAAAATTGGAGCCTGCCGTTTTATTGGCTGCTAAAAACATTTGGCCTTTCAAACACCTACTTTTCTCACACTTACAAGGGATATGCTTTGTTCTCACGTCACAGTAGATTTTGCACTATACTATTTGTCATACCAGGGTGTCCACAGGAAAAAATAAAAAGGTGGCAGCTGTGGATCTTCATGATTGTAGCTGCCATCTTGACTTTTTTGATTCTTCTGCATGTGCTCCGGGCCACTTACTTATTGAGCTAAGAATACTGGTGAAGGAGGCAATGAATAATGACTTTAACAGCAATATGGCAAACACAGGATGATCAGAATGAAGAAGAATATTTGTGTCTTTAAGAATGTGGAGGTGGTATCTGGATATAAATAATAAATAATTGTGTGACTCTCTGAAAAGCATAAGGAAGAGAACTCATCATCAAATGGTTTGATCGCACAACCTTCTTCAGTGATTGTGTATTCCCATAAATGTGTGCGCGCATTTAATGGCAAGTCCTGAGAAACAATGAACAAGAAATACATTTTAGAAAGCTACTGCTATTACAGAGTCAGAAAAAACTTCAGTGTAGATCCAGACTAGGAAAATATTTGGTTAAAAAGAAAAAAAAAACTTCAAGATACGTCCCTTCTCTACTGTATCCTTAGACAGCTAAGTTGTGGCTAGTCAAACTAAATGTAAGAAGGCAACTTGGTATGATTCTATGCTAACTTGGTAGGGTTGATCTCTGTACCAGGAAGAGAACCTGTGGCTCTTATTTCTGCTGAGTAGGTTACTGATTACACATCCAAAATATAATCCTGCTGAAATGTTATATAATATTTACTTCTTTAAATATGAAGATTGATTGACACTTTCACCATTGTGCAAAATTCTGTGTTTATGACAATAAACAGGTTGCTGGTCTCCATTTTAAATCACGAGACCAAGGGGAAAAAAGCTTATAAAAAAAATTGTAGGATCTGTTTATTGGGAGAGAAGCAACAACATTAATTTAAATCAGTTGTTCAGGTTCTGTTTTTGTTTTTAAATGAAGAAAATTTAGAATGTTATCTTTAATGGCACCTTAACAAAGACCTCCTGAAGCATTTTATTAACAAAGGCTAACATGAAATGGAGCCTTCTCTCAGTTACCTCTCTCTATCATGGAGCTAAATATTAGGTATCATTCTAGGTAGTAGATCTATTAGACAGATTGGCAACAATGAGTAGGGATTATGGAAACTGAGATCAATACATCTGAAATAATGGGAAAAGTGTCTTAATAATAACCTTCAACTTGTTGTCCTTTCACACATCCATCTTCCTAACTGCATACATATACTGCCTCAGACATATACAAAGATGTAATTTATATATTACCATATCATGGCTTTTCAGGTCATCAAAACCTATCTGCTTGAAGCAGCCTTTTCTTTCCTAGATATCAACAATTGAAATAAGGCAGCAGTTCTAATAAAGACGCATTTGGAAATAGATGAGTGATTGGGATTAGATTCCTATTCCTTGACTCCAGGGAGGAAGAACAAAAAGTTTAAGAAAAAGAAGCAGCAGCAAAAATCTATATTTGTCAGTGCCAAGTCAACAGACAGACTTGCAAAACTTCTTCAAACTATATGACTTTGGTTCTTATTCCCTCCTGCCTTTGTCACCGTACAATTTACCTAATGTGAAATCAAAGTTGTTACTAATATCACAGGAAAGCAGTAGTACATGAGCTAGCCTCAGAGTGAGGGGGAAGAGCTTTTGAAAGTGAAGCATCTCTCTATATATCTATGCTTAGAAACGATTGAGAAAAACATACCCAGTTCTGCTAAAATTGCCAGATATTAAACTCAAAGAATCCTTCTCAGCTTTCGGACTGGAAGAGAACAAGAAACTTGGTGCTTAGAAAAAACTAGAAAACCAAAATGCCTGGAGGCTGCATTAAACAACTGAGTAGCTGTTCTGTTCATATCAAATGTTGGTTGGCTTTTTGATGGATAACAAAACACACTTTGTCCATGCTCTAAGGCAGGTGTATTTTGATTTAGTTAAAATATTTATTCATCTGCTCCAATGTTGGGATCTCTGAGCATAGATTTGGGACCCCCTTCTAGACAGTTTAAGCTTAAATGACTTCATAAAGTGAGATAGATATAGATACATTTGTATAGATACAAATTCCACATATATGTTGAATGTGTTTCTGAATCATGTTTCCCTTCCAGCAAATCTGGATTTCTACACAATTCTGAAGATTTTCTAATATTATGTGTGCGAAACATTATGTATGGGAGTCAAGCTCCAAAGCACCCAAAGGCAGGACAAGAAGCAATGGATGGAAACTAATCAGAGAGAAGCAACCTAAGACTAAGGAGAAATTTCCTGACAGTTAGAACAATTAATCAGTGGTACAACTTGCCTCAAGAAGTTGTGAATGCTCCAACACTGGAAGTTTTTAAGAAGGGATTGGACAACAATTTGTCTGAAGTGGTGTAGGGTTTTTGCTTGAGCAGGGGGTTGGACTAGAAGACCTCCAAAGTCCCTTCCAATATTCTATTCTGTTTTGTTCCGTTCCATTCCATTCCATTCCATTCCATTCCCTTCCATTCCATTCCATTCCATTCTACTTTGAATCTTTTCCATACCTTTCAGAATCACCAGTATGATTCTTTTAGATCATTCATGCATTCGGGTTGGAGGACATGGGGTGGGGGGAAGGAGGATGTCCAATCTAAAATTTAATATTTGAAATAACTAGGTGGATGCAGAGGGAATCCAGGGTAGGGAAATCAAAGAGGTCAAGATAGAGGCAGCAAATACATGATTGCAGCCACACTTCTTTTTTGGTGTGTGCGCAATGCATGTGAAAAGGGGTGGTCATGATTGCAGCCACCATCTTAATTTTGTTGATTTCCCCCTCCCTTTCCTCTTCTTTGGTTGGATCAATGTTTTTAATTAAAGACAGCAAAGCAAATTAGCGACACTTGTTATTTCAATATCTCAAGCTCCTTCACACTGTCCCAATTATTTAACTATTAAATGAGCAAAAAAAAAAGAAGAGAGAGAGAAAAAATGAGTATGACCCAGAAGAGGGTAAAATGTAGAAGGGGTTGGCACGTGTTCAAATGAACACTCTCCTTCTAGAGCTCTCAGTCTTGAAAAATCCTGCATCTATTCAATGGATAAAGGTATATGCGGTAATCTTTGAGGAAAAATGGTTGTGGCAGCAGATTAAAGGCAGCACCAGAAACAGAATCCTTAGATAGCAATCTTCAACTTTGTGCCTTCCTACTGATATCAGCTCTCAGAATTCCCAGCTAATGTGACCTTTGGCTCTGCTGTTTGAGAACACAGGAAACTAATTTTCTTCCCATCTGGAGGTCATCAGGTTATAAAAGGTGTCTTTAAAATAACAAGGGATTTAGAGGATGAGAAAAAATATTTGGAGGAAAAAAATGTTTTGAGAGACACCCAATGAAAAGCAATGAAAAGCAATCAGTGGACATCTCTGAGGAGGGTGTCCCCCCCCACCAAAAAAAAGGATATCTCAACCAGTAAGACTTTTTCCCCCTTGTTATTATCTACCCCATGTTGGAAGTGACACAGATATACCTGGAGACGTGCCCAAGGAAGATCTTAACACAATGACTTCAAATGATGGAAAAGAGTTTTTCAAATATAATGCCCTTTATGAGTTATGGTGTGAAGAAAGATCAAATAACTTTTCTGCTGACCAGACAGTTTTCAAGACTCTGGGAAAATTCTGGTTGTATATGTCTTATGTCTATTTCTCATACTTGCTCATTTTTGTCAATCTGTATATCTACCTTCCCAGTTATATCATTTTGCTGCTTCAGCTTGTTATTTTTTAAAGTTTGAATGTAGTTTGGCACAAATTTCTCAAAACATATACATTCATCTCATGTATTTTTGTGATTTTTCCTAATGTAATACATTTTACCTAGTTTGATGAAGATTGGCATTTGTGTATGAATATTTTGCGAACACACTTAAACATGATAAGCTACATGCAAAATTCCAACAGTTTGGACTTGAAATAAGCTTTGGCTTGTGCAACTGTTTACTGAAATGCATGCTAAAACAATTTCTCCCCTTGCCTGTCTTACTCAGGTTAGCCATCACATACTCTGGTCATTTGAACTTTCATCATCATCTCCTCTTGTTCCATGAAGCTTCAGTTATTAACCCTTATCTAAACAATTGTTCACTCTCTCTATATATACATGTTTAACTCTTAACTGCCTATTCTCATGCCTGGATCAGATAAGGAAAAACAATTATATTGACAGCATTTCCTTCCAGATAACTCCCCCTAACTTGGAGGTGATAAATAAGCATTTGTCTAGATTCATAGCACCAGTTGCTACGTTGCAATCCATACAGAATTTTGTGCATCTTACAGTTCTGTGGTTATGAAAGGGTTGGTTATGTTTTCACTGTATTTTGCTTCATTTGATGGTCCAGGCTCCATCTAGAGGACCTCTCTCCCCCAGGACACTTAAGAATGACATAGGTGGGATGAATGAAGGATATTGCAATTTGTGAATTGCATTGTTCGCTGGTGCACTGTTTATACTATTAAGGTGGAACATTTATCATAACAAAAATTCACCTTCCAGCATTTGCCAGCTGAAGAGTCATAACATGTGTATTTTCATTTTGTGCAGTCATTGCTAATGTATAATGTAGCTTGGTTCCCAACTGTGCTAGCTCATTATTCTGGCAGCATATTGCAACACCACAAACAAGTACTGTGACTTGACATGTTTAAACTCTGTAATAATTGGCAGAAAAAGTTAACATATATGACACAATTTTGGGTTCAGTGAAGTGGACGGGTATGCTAAGCTGTAGGAAATGCAATTTACAATATTCTGGAAGAGCTTGCCACCAGAAACTAAGAAAAGTGTTTATATTTATCTTATTACAATCCCTTTATTTTATCATCATAAAGCAGGACTATAGCTAGTTTTTTTTTTTTTACTGCAAAGGCTGGCTTTAACTGTATATTTATTCAGACACTTCTTCACTAGATGCCTCGGGACAACATTTCTTTTCTGGTTATTGACATTACAGGCTTCTGCAGATGCCCTCAAAAAGTATTTATTGTTTTTTTTAAGTATTTTTTTTACTTCGTTCTTCAGCACAAAAGGCTCACAGAAGGGTTTGCCAAACAATAAAAAGAGAGAATTTCTGCCTTCAGGTTTACAGTCTAAGAGGCAATATAAAAAAAGCAGAACAGGGCAAGGAGACAAGAGGAGAATAAATAAAATCTGCCTGCAATTTTTAAAAATAGCCAGATATAATTAAAAAAAAAGGTTCATGCAGTGAAGGAACCAAAACCAAAACAAAAAACCACTCTTTCTGCAGACCTGACCCAATTCACCCATCATAGTAAGTCATATTGTTACCTGTTTTCTTTAGGTTTTCCATATCCTTGGAATGCATCATTGTGATTTGTAATACCTTGGATTATGAGCTCAGCCAATTGTAAGTTATTACATAAGTCCGTGGTTAAACAAACCATGGTTTAGTGTGATGTGCAAACCCAGCCACAAAGAGGCTCTGCAATCATCCTTTTTTCCTGCAGCTAGGTAGAATTCCTACTGTTAGGTAACAGTGCATGAAAATAAAAAGGCCTAAATGTCTCCAGTCATTCAGTAGACTTGCTGGGCAGCTTCTGCTTTTTTTTTTTTTTTCAGGGATTCAGATCCACCAGCACTATGCAGAAATACATATAAGATAGATAGATAGATATTCCCTTCTGATCTCAAACAAATCTTCCTTTCCTTGCTATGTTGTATTCTAGTACTGCTTTCTGAGCCATATGCATGTAGCTCTTATTCCAGAATATCATCACTTAGATTTGTCTCTTACTGCTTTTGTGCAAAAGAGAAGGATGGTCCCCATGTCATCTCCTTCATTCCATTAAATAAGTATGCATGTTTTTAACTCAGAATATGGCCTCGTTCATGTGATGCAATAGACTCTGGTTTATATGAGTTAACGTCAAAACAGAGACTTACCAGCAGAATTTTTGAGGACTTCATGTAAGTCAATAATCTGGCTCTACATGCATCATGGCATAAGGATCTTTGCAAAGGACAATTGCAGGACCACAAAGTTAAATAAAATTTAAAAAATGGCTGCCAACTTTTGCAAAACCACTAAATCTATTTTAGATAGTTTTGATATCATGCTCTTTTCTGTAGTGTTGACTGTCCCAGATACTCCCTTGAGTTTCAGGTGGTCAGAAAGTCCAGTTGCCTTTTGAAAAAGCACCTTTGGAACTCTTCCCTTTTAGATAATTTAATACATCCTCTTGTCTAATGGCCACCATTAGAGTTCCTTTGCAAAAAAAAAATATCTCATTACTGTTTAATTACTTGCATCCATTTAAATAATATTTTCTTTGTTGCATTCACTGACAATGATTTAGCTTACGTTTTGAAAAGTTACAAATGCTTAGTGCACATTTGTAGTTCCATAGTAGCAGGAGGTAGCTGACTTTGGCTGACTTTGAAAACTAAGGTGGGTCAGATCTGATTAGTTTTTGGAGGGGAAATCACTAAGAGAACCCTGTCTTCTAGGCTAGATGCGAATGTTCAAAATGAAGAAACAAGCACACAGACACAAAGAAGGCAAACCATTTCAATGTGCTTTGAGTGTACCCCAAGAAGTCATCTTCTACTTCTGTCTCTGTGTTACTCCTCTTATGACAAGTAGAAGAAAAAGGAATTATGCCAATGAGTGGCATAAAGAAAGGCTGATTTGGGGGAATTGCCAGATATATGAAACACCGTTTTTATTTCATACCTTATATGTTGCTGGGATGGCAGATCCCAGGAAATAAAAGTACTTCCTAGCTCTTATCTGAAGTGTTAGTGGATCAGATCATATCTTTGATCAAGATCAATTCTTTAATTCCCTGAGACTCCACTTCTTCCCAACTGATTTGTTTTGAACGCCATACAATGAATATCATTACTTTGGTTATTTTAAAACTTAAACAGACTTTTGGGGGAATAGATACAATTGAATTAAAATAGATTGGTGGACTCAATATAAAACATTTTTTGTTTTTCAAAAGTGAAACTGGACCAAGAGAAAATAGTATTTTCTCTTGGTCCAGTTTCACTTTTGAAAAACAAAAAATATTTTATATTAATTTTATCATTGGATATATACTACCTTAATCTAATCTTTGTATTTTAGTTGAATGCCAATACTTTTGAGATTTATAGTCTGTCTCCCATTTGGGAGTCCAAATTGTTTTGTCCAAATGAATGAATTTTTTCCCTTCAGCCCCCCTCAGTTCTTCTGATTTGGACAGGGAAGTTTAAGGAGAAGGTATATATGTGAAGTGCAAGATCTGTCTGATAGCTCTATAAAGATAGGCAAACACAAGGTCTACAGAATCTAATTTTTAGTAGAACCAGGACTTTTTAGGCAAGATAGTGAAGACAGTTGCTTGGAGATGTACAAATTAAAAACAGCTGTCAGGGTTCCAACGATTGCCCTAATTAAATCATGAGCTTGAGCCAAGCTTCAAAAAAATTCAAAAGATTTATTAGGAACAACATGCTGGCATTAACCTAAATGAAGCCAACTCTGGCATACATAATTTAAGTCACCTGTGACTCTGTTTCCCCCCTCCCCCCTGGGTGTATCATAAATCAGATTCCCCAATGAAGCACGTTAGTGGGCTGGGTGTCATCAATCACATTCTCCAATAAAGGATTTTCCCCGAGCAGAAGATCCAGTAGCCTAGCTACAATCTTTATAGATAAGGGTGGAATGTACTTCTCGTTTTAAACTGCTGTAATGCTCCTTCAGATTCCCCCCGTTTATGGCAACTCAAAACAGGCATAGGAATGTTTTATGAAGTGACAACAGCACTCTAAAGTTTGGATAAGGATTTGGATGAGGATAAAGTTAGGATAAGGTGAACATCTTTTCACCATTTTTCTAACTGATCAGTTAGAATGTAATGCCATGGCTATCTCCGGTTTTTTCTACACCCTCCCACTGACCAAGCCACTGATTTTAATGGATTGAAAGCAATGGAGAGGACAGAAAATAAGACTGATATAGCAGGCAGTGAAAAGAAAGTGGGTAGGAAGGACTTTCCTTAGTTAGAATGCTGATAGCTACCATCCCAGGAGTGCCAAACTGGTGGCCCATGGATGGATGGATGTGTCAAGTGCAGGCTACACCCACCCCAGCTCCATGAAGGGAAAAAATGTCGTGAAACATCACGTGATGGCAATGTGATGCCACAGGTTTGACATCTGTGATATAGGCAGTCTATAACTCTAGGCAGGAAAGGATTTATTGTAGCTCAAACATGACTTTACAACCCTCAGATACTACTAACCAGGTTTGCTGAAAATGAAAGGTGTGGTTTTTCTGACGTTTTATGATGGGAAACAGATGAAGGCTATGATGTAAAGCTCTAAATTAGGCATCAAAAAAATTCAAAACACATCCCACCTACTTGTATACAGTGATATGGTTTCATCTGGGGGTTTTTTGGGGGGGGGCGGGGGGGGGAGGATTTCCACTTTCCCAAAATATTAACTCTAGCCTTAATCTTCAAAGCAAAAAGTCTAGATTTAGAGTTAAAGAATTCTGAACCATAAATGAATATAGTCATTGTAGTTCCGTAGAAAAAATACTGCTTCTGGACACTATATATTTTAATTGGTAAAGTACTAGATAATTTTGTCACTGCTGTTAATAAAAACCTTTTCTGGTTTATAAAATGGGTTGCATTGAAGTGTGCATAGAAAGTGGACCTGCCAGAAATGGTTTCTTTGATTTTCAAGGCAAGCTGAAATAATTCTTAGCTATTTTCTCCTGTCTCTTTAAATCTATCTCTGCTCTTCTTTTGGAAACATCTGAGCCAATAACTATAGTCACATTTGTCTAATTATGTTCACTGGTTTGAAAAGTAATTTAAGTTTCCAAGACAGCTTCATTAGCAGTGATTTTAGGAGGCTGCATTGACCAAAGCTTCTGCATATACAACATGTTTGATGTCACTGAATTCAAGACAATCCACTTTTCATTGATAAACGTTGAATGGTTGTAGTAATAATATTGACCCAGCAGCATTGATAGTCACATCTCAGTCTTCTTAAACTGAGTGGTCTCCAGACCTTAAATCCCAGAGATCCTCAGCAGCATGGACAACGTTCCTGGAAATTTAAGAGTCGAAATCAGCTGGATGGAAAAGGAGTGAAAATTTATATGTTATTCATTTCTCCCCTCCCTCTCATCTACCCAGGTTGGGGAAGGATGGTAATATGTATAAAATTGGATTGAAGAATGTTTCCTATGTTAGGCAGAGAAACCTATGGACTACAATTCCTGTGAGCCCTCTCTCCTCACTGGGAGTTATAGTTTAGCAACGCCTGACTTCACATAGCATGTTAGCTGCATTATGGTTTAGAGCAGGGGTGTCAAACTCGATTTCATTGAGGCCACATCAGAGTTGTGTTTGACCTTGGGGGGCATGGCCAGGGTGGGCATGACATCACTCATGTCGGGGCACCTGTGGTGCCAGCAAAAACGGAGCTTGGGAGTGCAGACCTCCTGAGTTCTGTTTTTGCTGGCAGACGTACTGTGGGCCAGTCCTTCAGTGTTTCCAGGGCGGCCCTGCAAGGTCAAATCTAAGCAGCTCACAGGCCGGATTCGGCCCGCCAGCTTTGAGTTTGACACCCTTGGTTTAGGGGGTTGTGTTATTCAAGCCACTCTGTTTAATTTAATGGGGAAGCTCAGTCTCATTTCTCTCCTACCAACTGACTCCCTGGTATAGTGTAATAGTTGGTTCCCAGACTGATAAAGATTCAGAAGATCCTTAAACAAACAGCTAGCTTCTCCATTATTGTGGAAAGACCTGCCTTCTTTATAGTTTGTGGGAAAGCTGTTAGAAAGAGAATGAAACAATTTCTCCCCTCATCCATTTTGGGATATATTGGTTCTAAATGATAAAGAATTCAATTGCGGGAGTTCTTGTAACCCTTTTCCTATTATCTCAATAAATCTTGCTAAAGAGAACTTGGTTGCATTCATGCATGCAAATAATCACGATCCATTTTAGGAAGTGAGCAAAAATTCTGTGATTGAGGCTATATTTGGGTAGGGCTCCCGAGTTTTTCTTGTTTTTCTTCTGTTTATGGAAATATAATAAGAGTTCTCATGAGGTGGTCATGACAGAAGTGATTCAGAATTAAAGCTCTTAATGGTGCTACTCATTAAAAAGCTCACAGTGTTCCCCTCCCTGCTTTTTCCCCCAGCTGCAAAGATGGTAGGAATTCATCCATAGTATTAAATCCAAGCAATTACATTTAGCTTCTTTAAATTCTGCTTGCTGTTTCAACAGGAATAAATTACTCTGGTGCTTCCTTATCTGGAATTAGTTGTGATTCTGAGTCCTAGCTTAGCCCAGGGAGGTGGTGTGGTGTGCCAGGTTTCCTTCTGTTATTGTATTTTTTTAAAAAATGTATGTTGTGGGAAAGCTTTGTAGCTATTCTGTGGATCTGTTTCAAACCATTTTTACAAGCTGGGTGATCTTTAGCACTAGCAGCTAGTTTTCACAGAATTTTTGTTTTTGTTTTGATATCCTGAATCCACTTTCGGCACTTTTTGAAACATTCCACAGAGAGCAGGGTTTTGCCAGTTGTACGAGCAGCAACAGATACTCTATTGCTTTTCTGGAGCAGCTTTTACAAGTAAACAGTTTCAGCCCCGTTATTATTAATAATATTAATATTATTATTATTTATCGCATTTACGCTCTGAAATTAGAGATTCTTATTTGCTTAAATAGATGAAATTAATTTTATATTCTGTGGGTCTACTCACACTCCCTGGGGTTTTAAAAATGTAAAACAAACACACAGCATAAACTGCCCTCCCAGTGGTTTTAAAGCATTTGTATGAAGTCCACCTGGCCTTTGTAGATTTCTTACTTACCTCCATTCAGGTGGAAAATGATTCTAGGCATGAGATGAGGATGAAAAGAAAGCTACCATGCATGAGCTGCAAAAAACAAACAAACAAAAAACAACAGGTGACCACTAGATGGCAAAGAGCTTTCTTAAGTCTGCCATCTAACCCTTGTATGAGGCCTTGTATGGTTATCATGCTGGGTGAACTTGCTAGCCAAGCAAATTCAGGCACGCTGTCTCAGTTGATAAGCTATGGTTAATGACTGTATGTGAAACAAATAACTGAATACAGCATTCCTCAGAGCTATGGAACCAGAAAGGAAACATGACGGAGAGTTGCTGGCATCAGATCTGTGTTTCGGATCCAATTTGATATATATTAGCTTCCTCTCCAGGAAAGGAGGGGGGGTCAGATTTTCAGCTGACAGATCAGGGAAAAAGGATTCCCTGAAGGGTATGGAGCCCGAAAACCATTCAGACAAATGTTAAATAAAGTAGAAAGCCAAAGAGCATTAAGCAGCACTAAAAGAGAGAACATCCCAAAGTAGGATATTTAGATCAAGTTGGATTATATAGCTTTTATAATATAAACATTTCCTGAAACACAACAGGAGCTGCAATTAATTATCTAATTGGCTTGCAGGCTGGTCCAAAGTATGTTTGCTGAAAAGTGCTTTCCATTCATTTCATTGAGCTTTGTCCTGATGGTTAGAGAAGATTATTTTTGATAGGCTAGATGCAGCTCTTAAATTACTGTATATGTCTGTGCCTCAGCTGGATTCTGCCCAGAAAGACAGACCCAAATAAGAAAGAAGATTAAGTGAATGACCAGATTGTTTATCACCCTGATTGCATTTATCTCTGTTTTGTTTTCCCCACATCCCTCTTTTGTGCACTTGTCTGTTTTTCTTACCAAAATAATTAACTTCTCTCCCAGACAGGAAGATTCCATAATCTCTGACAGGCTTGGTTAGAGCAAAAATAAGATTCCCCTCCCCCCTCCACTTTCCTTGTCTGCCTCATTTTCAATTTCTCAGGTTGGCTGTAAAAAAACAAAACAAAACCACACAACAAAATGAAAAAGAGGTAACGGGCTTTGTGATGAGCTATGCTCAGTCTTATTAAATATGTATAATCATCACTCAGCTGTACAATGTGTCCCTTTTGAAATACCCTCCTTGAGTGCCTGCAATCTCCCATGGTAACCATGTTCCTTGGTTTTCTGAAGCATTATCAGAAGTTTCCAAGCAATTTCTTTTTACAGGGAGTTGGAATTCTTGTTTCGCATTATGAAAATTACTGTATTCACCAACCTGTTGCCCTGCAGATACATCGGACAACATCAGCCCAGCCAGAACAGAAAAGACCTTTCTTTCAAACGGGATCCTTCTCCTCCCGCTGGAATCAGATTTTTATAAACTTGTAGCTGCAGTATATTCACAGTTATAATTGATTCTTTTGTTTACACAAATATCATGTCTTTTTTAAATGGAGGCATAAATAATTTGTATGGCTACCAGCAAGACTTATCTTATTAAGAATCTGCTCAAAGTTATAAACACTGAAGGGCAGTCTTCCTCACACTTACTTTTCCTCAAAAATCATCCAACTTCTCTTTGGCCTCATAATGAACTCAGCAGCTGATCACCAATAAGATTATAATCAAAAGGGACAACTGAAAATAAAGAGGGAGGCATCATCTTTCCCAATATTTTAGTTAAGTATGTATGTATGTATGTAAGTAAGTAATTAAGTAAATAAGCAAGCAAGCAAGTAAGTAAGTAAGTAAGTAAAATGTCTAGCAGCAGACTGACAACAGAAGATTGGCTAGCTGAAGCTCCATAGAGGTTTCAATGCTCAGTGGAACTTTCAGCAGGACAACACATATAAGGATATATTGAAGCATTCTGTTGCTGGTTTACTTGTGAAAACTAATAAAACATTTATTAGATGTTCCTTTGAGATTAAACATTAAGATGCCATCATTTGAGATATATTTGGGATAATCTCAGTTCAGGACAGGAAAGAACAAGAATTACATTTTCATTTCATTTCCTGAGATATCCATATGGAGAGGATTCCCTTGTCTTTTCTTTCAAAATTAACTAAGCAGTCATGTTGTCTAATTGTTCTTGAGTAGTTTATGGATAAAGTTGTAAATCAGTTGATGAAGAATTTGTTAGGAAAAAAAAACTATTGGAGAAGTCCCAGAATAATCCAGTTTATAAATGTTTCTAAATGATGTTTATAAAATGTCGATTAATTTATCTTTTTGGAACGTTCTTTTTTACAGTAAATTTATTAGAAATTACAAGTAGAAAGATAAAAACTGATACAAACTAAAAAAAAAGAAAAAAGAAAAAAATTACAAAATTTGAATGAAAAGCGAACTAGAAAGTTGGAAAAGAAAAAAATAAGAATGTAATAATGAAAAAGAAAAGAAATATATAAAGAAATGACTTCTCCCTTCATTACAACTGTAAACAATTTTAGTAACCTATCACCTTCTATTAAAATGTACCCAGTGATCCGATCTTCTCATATTCTCTTAACTGTAAACAAAATTTGAAAGCTTCATTATTCAGTTCTGATCAACGAAAGTGCATTAATAATTACTAGACATATCTATTCATCTTGATCAACTAAATCAATTTCATACTGTATTCCTTCCTTTTTTACTTTCAGTAATCTTGATCTTTAGTCCCTTTAAGTAATGTCACAGATCTTGATTTATTTTCATTGTTTTTTTGGCCCTTCTCACAAAATTCTTCAAAGCTTTAACAATTTTCTTTTGTAAATTCAGCATACAAAATTTATCCAGGTCACTCTTTTGATTTCTAATTTAATTGACACCAGCCAAAAAAATTTGTATGTCCAGGGCAACATCGTTTTCCTGGTAGCCTGTCATTTTAAAATCCATTTTAGATCAGTCTCAATCCTGTTGGGTACGATTTGTTCCTATTATGTAACATCTTTAAAACACAGTCTATCTATAGAAGCAGACACTTTAAAAAATTAACTTCTGCCTCCGTTGTTCAAAAATATTCTTCAATATGCCCAATGTCAAAATATTTTGTTTCATTCTGTATTAGTAATTTTAAGTGTTTTTTCTTTAATTGTAATCTTTAATTCCTTCTGGTTCCTTATAGTGCCCAACCTTCAAAGTCTTACATTATCATGGTTTGTTTTTTACAAAAAATCAAAACAAAAGCATTTTCCCATGGGAAGGATTATGATAATTACTTTCAAAATCTTATTTAAAATCCATCTGGAATCTTAATCTGTTTATAACTTTTCAGAAGCAAAGTCCTTTTGCTATTCATCCTAAAATATATTTTTAAATTTTCTTCCACTAAGGATGAAAGAAAACTCATCCAGTGCTACATAATTTGTCATTCCAAAAGGTTGTTACTAGCTGAAGAGCAGTTAATAAGCAATTTACATAAAGGATTAAAGTATGCAAACATAGTATCCATTGCAAAGGTGCTGGTCACATTTTCAACAAAGATGGGTTTCCCTCATCTCCCAGAACTCTAAGACCACCAGGGACTGCTGTCTTGCAGTCTCCTAACAAGGAGCAACTATGTGAAGCACTTGATATCAAGTCCTCTCCTTGTCTGGAAAAAAAGTTATGAAGACCCTGTCTACTTTCTGGTTCTTAATTATGCTGTGGTTATCAACTTCACGCTCAGTGGAATCATCTTCTGTTACCATTTTTCCCCTGGAAGTCCTATCTTTTTAGAGCTTTCATAATTAGTTCTTACTTGTAGATCCAAAATATGTTGGCAAAAAGGTGAGAAAATTGCCTTGCACCCATGTTTAATAACTACATGTGAACAGTACCTAATAAATAGTAGGCCCCTGAGAAAACCATCTCTAACATCATCATCTTGGATGTGACAAACTGTAAGTCATGATCATTATTTTTAACTGGCTCCATGACTGAAATTGATTCTGATTTCTAACTTCTAATTTTATGCAGCAAATTATATAAGCCTGGAAACTGTGCCTCTAACTTGTGAGGTATATGTATCTTATAAACAGTTGTTTGCCCTTTGGGAATGATAATTTCTTGGGCTGTTCATTGACTCTTCTGAACAGTGACAGCTATGCTTTGTGCTCTTGAATCAGGTAAGTCAGCAAAGCAGTGCTGTCTGTCAGTGGCCTGGTGGTTTAAAACGGAAGAGAAAGGCTGTGAAAATGTTTGTTTATTTAGAAAGTAACTATTCATTTGCTTGATGAACTGTGAGAATTGAAATTAGTGGTAATGCACAGAGCATTAGCCTTCCTAAGGAAAACCCTATGATCGATGCAGATCATGTGCTGTAGTTTAATTATATATATAAAAAAATTAACATAATAAATTAGGTTAAATACATGTTAGGCTATAATGTGAGTTGTTAGTTTTGGCTTAATATGAAACCACACACTAAAGCTTTGTGTTATACTGTTTGTATTTTGTTTGTTTTAAAGGGCTGAAAAAACACCGTTCTAGTTCTTGTGAAAGATGAAACATTCTCATTTCTACATTATTTATTACATGTATGACTTTTTATCCACAAGCTGTATTATTAATTCTTCCACTAACAATTTAATTCCCACAACAATTTCCCTCTGAAATAAGTTGGATGAAGACCCAGAATCATCTATAGGGTCTGTGATTGAATATCATCTTGGAGCTTCTCTTTTAATCAATACAGGACATTCTTCTTTGGGTGAAGAAAAAATGCTATTTTAAAACAGTTGTTTTCCTAATTGGGGCTTGTTGATAATAGTTTCATTTATTAACATTAGTCTTGTGACCCTAAAACAAACAAACACACAAGTAAATAAATAAATAAAAACATGATCTAATTCCAGGATAAAATAGATAAAAAAATATATAATAATAAATACATATGTGGAAATATGAAGAATCAACACTGAGATAAATACATCACCTCTACAGGATTATAATGTCAGCAGTGTTCAACAATCATTACAGCAGCTGCAAATTATTAGGACCGGTTTTTTTTTTTAAAAAAGGGGTTAGGAAGAAAAGGCACAGCTCTAAAAATATTCATAGCACTGTTTTAGAAAAGAGCCATGAGTTGGTTATTCTTTATATACCATTGCTAATACTTTTTTCTAGCTGCTTTGGGGTTATATACTGTCCTAGTTATCTAGGATTTATTTAGTTCTTCCAATTCATCTCCAAGAGTCTTTCTTACTCTCATCCACCAATTTTTTGATAATGGATTGTAACAGCTGCCTTAAGCTTGAAGAAGATTGGATTGTTTTATATGTGGTTTCCTTCATTTTAATCTTAAAATATTTTTGTGACGAGGGAACAGGAACAGAAAAATTAAAACACCATTGTTTCCAACAAGTCCTGTGGAAAGGACAAGAGATTCGACGTGAATATTTTAAAAAACTTCCTCTCTAGTGTCCTTGTAACTGTTGTGTTGGATGTTCTCCAAGTGTTAACCTGTGACAGCACTACATCAACTTATTTTCATGGTTAGCAGCCATTATAACTGGCAAGGCACGAAGCGTCCTTCTTCAGGCCAAACTTCCCTGCAATTTTATGAAATGTTAGCTCCAGGTTTTGAGGCTCCCTTAGGGCAAAAAATCTTCACAGTAGCTCAAATGTGTATTTCTATTTTTTTTTTCTATAGGGCTATCCCAGCTTCTTATTGCTTTCTTTGACCCTCAGGGTTTACCTGATATTAAGATCTAGAGAATCCACTGTAATCCAATATTTTTTCTCCTTGCTTTTGTCATTGTTTAGTCATGTCTAAAGGGCAAGAAAGTAGCAGGAGGAAAGATCTTCAAATTAAGGCCAACTGAGTATAGATCTGAGCCTATTCCCATTGATTCTAGGGCTGCTCTATCACAGCTCTTCCTTCATCTCAGTTTTCTATGTGTCAATAAGAAATGTCTTTGCTCACCTGTGTATGAGTTGTGCTCAATGAACTTAAAGTCAGAAATACAGATAGAGGGAACTTTGACAGAGCTGCACTACGCTCACAACAGTGCCTACAATATCCTTTTAAAACGTTGACCAAGAGCTTTGCTTGCTTGTGAAGTTTGTGATGAAACAACCCAGCTTTATTTTTCCATTGCTGTTTAGAATAAGAGAGGAATACCAGCTGCCTCCATCATTAATGTAACAGTCAACCACACGTGACTTCCAAAAACAGTATTAGAGAAAGGTGGCCTTGGGGAATGTTTCAATGAGGAGAGAGGAACACCCCGCCCCCAGAAATGGCAGCATAGATAACTGTATGTGTGTGATTTTTCACTCTGTCAATAAAAGAAAAACTCAAACCTGACCTTTGCAAAAGCTGGATGGAAACAAACCAGCCCACTCAAAAGAGAATGTTAGATAAGGTGGGATGAAAAATTAAGTGGAAGAAGGCTACAATCTATGTCCTATAAATAGGGCTGAGTGTCTATAGAGATTCTCAATCATCCAGGTCGTGATTGTTGTCCCAAAGGTGCTTTTCCAAAGACAACTGGACTTCGTTTTTTTTTCTCTTGAAATGTTTCACTTTTTATTCAAGAAACTCCTTCAGTTCAGAGCTGAAAAAACTTCTTCAATGAGAACAAAACATTTTCAAGGAAAAAAAAAACCCAAGAAAGTCCATTTGCCTTTTGGAAAAGCACCTTTGGGTCATAAATGGAGCTAGTTTTTGATTGCTAAAATCATTTTGATTATAACTATCTGCTTTCTTCAATAAATATTCCTGTCAGTGTTCCAACTAACGCCCCCCAACGAAAGAATTCCGAGGCATAAGGTCTCCTCAAAGAACATTTTATTAGAGTATGTCATATTTATTTATTTTTATTTTATTTGGTTTGTCAATTGCTTACAAGATAATAGGTATAAGTAAAAACATAGTTGTGAATACATGGATACATATAAGAAAAAAGAAACAATAGCACAGGGACAGTAGGCACGTTGGTGTGCTTATGCACACCCCCTACAGACTTCTTAGGAAAGGGATGAGGTCAATAGTAGACAGTCTAAGGTTAAAGTTTTTTGGGTTTGGGGAAAAAAACCAGAGTCAGGTAGAGTATTCCAGACATTGACCACTCTGTTGCTGAAGTCATATTTCCTGCAATCAAGTTTGGTGCAGGTAACCTTGAATTTGTATCTATTATTTGCTCTTGTATTGTTATGGTTGAAGTTGAAGTATTCATTGACAGGTAGGACATTGCAATGTATGATTTTATATACTGTACTTAGATCGGACTGAAGGCGGTGTAGTTCTAGGTTTTCTAGGTCTAGAATTTCAAGGTATTCCGCAACGAGTAGAGGAGTGGAGAACTCTTCTTGTGAAATATTTCTGGACTTTCTCAACTGTGTTAATATCAGATACGTAATATGGGTTCCAAACTGATGAGCTGTATTCAAGCATTGATCTAGCAAATGTTTTGTATGCTCTAGTCAGTAGTGTAATATTACCAGAGAAAAAGCTACGTAAGATTAGGTTAACAACTCTTAATGCCTTTTTGGCTATGTAGTTACAGTGGGCTCTAGCACTTATATTATTAGAGATGAGTATTCTAAGATCCTTGACAGAGTTTGGATCATCAACAAGGTCTTGATTATTCAGACTGTATTTTATTTTCTGATTTTTTTTGCCAATATGTACGACAGAGCATTTATTTGTTGAGATTTGAAGTTGCCATTTGTTTGACCATTCTGATACATAGTCGAGGTCTTTTTGAAGGGTAGTAGTATTGTCTGTGGTGTTGAATAGCTTTACATCGTCAGCGAAGAGAACGCAGTTGCTCTTAATATGATCACAGGGGTCATTTATGTAGAGTATGAAGAGAGTTGGTCTAGGTATGATGCTGGTGAAAACCGCATCTAAAAGTTCCCACCGGTTTCCCCCCTAATTAAAAGTAAGTTTGTCACTTCCCCCAAAGCATCGATCACATGGTCCAATCAGCACAGAGTCCAGATGCAGGATGACCTCAGTCTCCACCCCTCCCAACCACCTGCACACATGATGTTGGTTACCAGGGGAAAGAATGTTGTTTTGGGTTATAGCATCCCAGCTATCTTTACAATCCCCTCCCTATCCTTCAACTCCAGTCTGTGTCAGCACTGAAGCTTTGAAGAAAGGAAAATCCCAGTAGAGTAGTAAGATGGCCACCATCTAACAGCTTCAGGGTTGACATTCCATTTTGTCCATTCTTGGGGACATGATTCCAATCATTTACTTTGTCTTGGAATCTGCCTGACTCATCCCTGCAGTTTTCCTGGCAAGATTTTTCAGAAGCTTCCTACCTAGGGCTAAGAGGAAGTGACTGGTCCAAGGTCACCTAGGTAGCTTCCATGTCTAAGGCATAATTAGAACCCACACCCTCTTAGTTTCTAGCCTGATCACTATACTAAACCTCTTCCACGTTCAATGGCTGAGGAATAAGAAGACTTGGAAATGATTTATAGCACCACATTTTCCCCCCATAAAAGGCTGTAGGCACTGAAGGCTGCAGGCACAAGTGGAGGCCCAATTTGGTTATTCCTAAAACCATCACTGATGTTCTTACAAGCTTAACTTTAGCAATGAGGTGCTTTTCAAATTCTGCATAATTCTATTATGTTTGATAAGCGATGGAGGAATTAGTTACTATGAGCAATTAAATCCTGAATTACATATTGCTTTCAGTTTCTGACTATCTTTCTTCAGAATGGATAAATTTAAATTTTAAACAAATATACGTTCCATTTATTTAAAGGGAATAAGGGAATTGCAAAATAATTGCTGTTCAGCTAATATGGTTTTTGTCTTCTTACACACAATATTTAGAATATTAAGCTATGAGCAATGACATGGCTTCATTTCTCTGATAAAGCTCAACAGTAGGCAATTGATTAATTAAGTGTAATTAACTTTTGGCATCCCCATTTGAGCAAATTTCTCTTTGTATCATAACACAAAAAGGTATGTCTTAAAGGTCCTGTTTAAGTTGTGGGTAAAGTTATTATGCTAGCCGCAATTTCTTTTAACAACTCTGTAATCCCTTGCATCTGGGTGAAGTTGGGGCAACTGAATGGAGCTTGAGTATTTATTGGCCGGATACCCTACCTGATGCCTATCTGATGGACAGCTGACAATTACTCATTGTGCCCAGACAGAGAACTACCTGCTCCTACCTAGGATCAAACTGACAGCCTTCTGATTGTGAGGTGAGAGCTCCATCTCTAGACCACTGCACTGCTCTGGCCACTACTCTACATAATGAGCAAAATATTTCAAATCATGGAAAAGAAAGCTGGTTTTGGAACTGAAGGAATAAAAAATAATTTAGATGATACTCAAATCCCAATAAGGATAACTTTTTTTTCATTTATTATTTTTTTGAACCTGGATTCTGTCAGACTTGCTGATAAGTCATTGGCTGAAAGTCCCAAATACTTGACTCAGGATAACTGGCTGGATTCTAGACATACGCACTTGGCTTAAATTCTCCTTCCATGGCATGGAACAGCTGAATACATTTCTTTATTGCTTTCTAGAAAGAATGGATCAAGTTGATTGCTCGTGTCAACATGAAGATGGAATTGTTTTTCTATAGCCACTGAAATTTAAGTTCAGTGTGCATTTCTCCCATTTTTCTTTTGGTCTGTGTTTCTTGACCTTGAAGCTAGGTTAATGTTGGTTATTGACATAACTAACATCTGTCTCAACAAATTCTACCTCTCAGCTAATGCAGAATCTCAAAAATGAATACAATTTTTTTTCTAGCAAAAATTTCTAGACACATTTTACATGTCTAGCAAAATTAGATGCAGTGTGAGTTGAAAACAAGCCACTGGTAAATGTAAAGATGAAATCTTTTGTCTTATAGCTTCTTAGGTTTACTTAATGGCTTTCACAGTCTATATGGCAAATGAACAGCTCTATATCATTTTTTATCTCATTTCTGTCTTCCATAGTAAAGATTTTTTAAAACAGTTGGAAATTTTCTCTGACAGCATCTTGGTAACTCCATGGGAGCATAAGAAAGAGTAGCTATAGGGACCAGCCGCTCTATTTTCTTCCCTCCTTTTACAATGCTTTAATTGGCAAGGAAAATAGATTATTGGTTAGGCCACAGTGATGGTATTTTCAAATTAGTTCCATTTCTGTATGAAAATGCTGCATCTGTCTTAATCTTAAGAAGAAATAACCAAGCCATAACTTGTATTCCTGTAACTTTGGTTGGAACAGAGGTAATTAAGTTGCTAAATTGCCCATTGAACAACTTGTCAGAGGATAAGAATTAGGGTATTCTGTGACAGCTTCTAAGAAATTACAGTCCAAGTCAACAGTATAAAAGGGAGCAGGCAAAAACCTGTGATGAGAGCTGAAAATGCTGCCACAGCAATGCAGAGCAGCCATTTTTTGAAGCTCCAGTACTTTAAGATAATCCCATGAATGGTTGAGGAACCTCAATGTATCTGCAGAACTTGCTGCTGGAAACAGAATGATTACAGAACAGGGAATGCAGGAGACGGTTATCAAGAGCAGATATACCATATTCTTCACAATGGAGACATGATCAGAAGGCACTGTTTCATGCGAAGCAGGAAGACTCATGTGACTGACCACCGCTGACCACACATAAGTGAAGTTCTGTAAGGCAGGGGTCTCCAACCTTGTCAACTTTAAGCCTGGCGGGCTTCAACTCCCAGAATTTCCCAGCCAGCTTTGCTGGCAGAGGAATTCTGGGAGTTAAAGTCCCCCAGGCTTAAAGTTGACATGGTTGGAGACCCCTGTTGTAAGGTGACCATGCAGCAGGTCAGAGAACCAACGTTCTCTACCATTTGCAATTCAAAATCCTTTTCATTCAAGTATCCTGTATTCTGTTTCTTAAATAGAAGAGAATATTTATTTATTTATTTAATTTATATTGCCGCCTATTCGTCTATGGTGACTCGAGGCAGCTCACACGATGTAGAACCATATTTAAAACAAAAAACAAAAATAAAAAAACAATAAAGCTAACAAAAAAGAATCAAATAAAGTATAATAAAACAAAATCTGGGGGGGAGAATCACCCCCCCCCAACTCCCACCCCCCCACCCCGACGACAGCAGACCACCCTAACCATTTGATGGGCCCCATCCCACTCTGGTTCCCCAGGTCCGCTGGCACAACCAGGTCTTCAGTGCCTTCCAAAAGAGTGTTAGAGTGGGGGCCATTCTAATCTCTGGGGGAATGATATTCCAGAGAGAGGGAGCCACCACGGAGAAGGCCCTTCTTCTGGGTCCTGCCAGAAGAATTTCTCTCAGAGACGGGACCCGCAACATTCCCTGCCTCCCCACTCTAATGGGTCGGGTAGATGTGACCGGCAAGAGACATTCCCTCAGATAATAGCAGTACAGGTAGTCCTCAACTTATAGCAGTTTCATTCCGTGACTATTCAAAGTTACAACAGTGCTGAAAAAAGTGACTTATGACCGCTTTTCACACCTAACAACCGTTGCAATACTCCCATGGTCATGTGATCAAAATTCAGACACTTGCCAACTATCTCATGTGTAGGATGGTCACAGTGTCCCAGGGTCATATAATTCCCTTGTGCTACCTTCTGACAAACAAAGTCAATGGGGAAGCAAGGTTCACTTAGCTAATTTAATGACTGCAGTGATTCACTTAACAACTCTGGCATAAAGGTCTTAAAATGGGGCAAAGGGCGCTTAACTAATGTCTCACTTAACAACAGACATTTTGGGCTCAATTGTGGTCATAAGTTGAGGACTACCAGTACTACAATGATACACTAGTTTCAGTGTTTCAGCCTTTCCTAATCTGCTGCTCTCTCATTCGTTTGACTGTAAGTCCCAGCATTCTTATGAATTGCAAAAACCTACAGTCATAAGCGAATCAAGCATTGCCTCTAAGACGCTGCTTATGAGAATGGAAAAACTGTCAAAAGTTGAGCTGGCTAATTAAATGACCTGAAAAGCAGTATTAAAAAAAAAAAGTTACCTGTATTCTACAAAGATTGGAAACTGATTCAAAAGCTTAACTTCTCAAGATACAAATTAAAATTAAGAGTGGATATTGAATGGAATGTGAAATGCTCTTGTTTTTATTTTCTTCTGGAGTACTTCTGTTTTTTGGGGGCCAATCTTTTAAAACACTGAGGCATGAAGTGGTCACATTGCATTTGGATTTGCTGAGCTGCCTTGGAGCGCATATAGGCTACTTAGGGGCTGTGTCAAATCCTTGAGTCTCCATAAGGTATCATGCTTCCTATTTCTCTTAGTGGAGGTTAAGACATGTTTGTGTGCAAATAGAATAGGCAAGGAAAGGAAGAAGAGAGAGAGAGGAGAAAGATTATTTGTATGTGTGTGTATGCATTTTATATATATGTTTTCTTAAGTTTTTGCGGGTACTTACATGTATGGCATTTAGCTTTGTTCGGGTATTTTCCCATGTCATTGTAGTTGTGATATCACACATAAACATGTATATGTATATATCCCATCTTTATTATATTTACAAATAATTCTAGGTGATGAATATATCCAACACACCTACCCCCTCCTATTTTCCCCACAACCCAACTTTGTAAGGTGAATAGGGGTCACTGATCTTTTGGACCTCAGGGACCACCAAACTCATAATTTTAAATCCCACAAACCAGAGACCCTGGGAAAATCCCCCCAAAAAGTCTGCAGGAAAATTCCCCACCCCGTTTTCCTACCGATCAATCATTCTTTATTTGGGATCGCAGGATACCATCTCCAGCTCCGTTCTCACGGAGAGAGAGAGAGAGAGAGAGAGAGAGAGAGAGACTGACTGACTTTTGGCTTCATGCAAGGAAAGCAGCAGAAGCAGCAGAAGTCTTTCTTTCTCTCCCCCAAATTATGCCAGAAATGAGTCTTTGTGAGACTTGTCATGCCGTCGCAGTGTCTTGGAGCAGGATGCCTTGCAGGGTCCCAAAAACTCATTTCTGGCAGAGTTTGGGGGTGAAAAAGAAAGACTTTTGCTGCTTTCCTTGCATGCAGCCAAAAGCAGAAGAAGGAAGAAGCAGCCTGGTGGCCAGGCAAGGCGTGTGGGGAAAGTGGGGCAAGTTCCTGCCTCCACCCTTTCCCACCTCCCCTCACTACCTTGTGTTGTTCGCAATGCAAGTGATGCAAGCCTTGTGTTCCCGTGGGCCATGTGGGTTGTGCAACCTTGTGTTCCTGCACAGTGTGGATTAATTGCTTTGGGGTGTGTGCTTTGGGGGTGACATTTCTCTGTGGACGACCAAAATTTTATCACGGACCACCAGTGGTCCCCAGCCCACTGCTTGGTGACCACTGGATTAGAGTAACTGGCTCAAAATCACCCAGGTGACTTTTGTGTCTAAGGGCAAATTTGAACTCATGGCCTCCACTTTCTAGGTTGGTGTCATAACCACTAGACCAAATTGGCTCCAGTATTAATTAATTGTCATGACCTTTACCTAGTCCTGAAATAGTGCATCATAGGGCAACAATTTTTGAACCTCAAATTGTTTCAAATGGGCTAACTTAGCTCAAATGGGCTAACTTACACAATTTGTCCAAATTCTGGGATCCACAAGTTCCTTGAGAATGAAATTTGGGGATGTTCTGACTGCTTCAGTGCTACTGGCTACAGCTGGGCTGCTGGGCTGTTGTTGCAGTCATGTGATACCCCTTCTGAATGTTTTGTAACAGTTTACCAGCCACTCTCACAATCCCTCATTCCCTCCCCCACCCAGCAACAAGCAATTGATACATCATGTGCTCTTAACTTCCACTTTAAGCAACAAGAAAGGCCTGCATATTTTTCATTGCTTTAGGTGCCCCTTCTCTGGCATGCAAACAGGCACACGTATCTATATCCCATCTTTGTTCATGAACTCAGGGCAGATACATTGATTCCAACCACTTATATTTCTTCACAACTACCCTGTGAGGCAATTTGGGCTGAAGTGTGAAGCAAGTGAGCTGCTGTGGCTGCAGATGGTATAGAAACTGGATCTTTTTGGTGTCAATTAAATACATTAGTTGCTATGATAATGATAGCAATAGCACTTAGACTTATATGCCACTTCATAGTGCTTTCCAGCCCTCTCTAAGCAGGGTCAGCATATTGCTCCCAACAATCTGGGTCCTCATTTTACCGACCATGGAAGGATGGAAGGCTGAGTCAGTGAGCCAGTGAGCCTTGAGCCAGTGAGACTTGAACTGCCAAACTGCAGGCAGCTGGCAGTGAACAAAAGTAGCCTGCAGTACTGCATTCTAACCATTGCACTACCAGGGCTTATGATGATGTTATCCATTCAGTCGTGTCCAACTCTTGGCAATACTATGGGCCAGATCTTTCCTCATCTTCCAATCTTGCACTGTTCCTTTGAGGTTTTCTATGTTCTGGCTGATTCATTTTTCAACTGCTCCCTACTTTGAAACTGAGTGTAGACAGCCCATCCTTCAGCCACCAGAGATCAGGTAGACTAGTCCTATCCTATCCCTTAGGAGGTTATGTGATCCTGTTTTTAAACTGTCACCGATAGCTTCCTACAACTCAATGGAGGAGCGGGGAGGGATTATAAACTGAGGTGAGAATGGTAACATACAACATTATTATGGAGGAAAAATTATTGTGTTAAAAAATGACGTTGCCATGATTCCAAGAATTATGCTCAATTTATCAGAAGGTGAACATGTCCCTCTTCAGTGAGCACAGTTCCCAATATAGTCATACTTTGCTCTCACTAGATATACTCTGCAAGGACAAGCCATGGAGAATGTGCTGATTTATCTGAAGAAACTGGTATTCCCGCATGGTCAGATGCATATTGCTTTAAGCTGAAGGAAAAGAAGTAAAAATGTTAAGAGTACTGTACTCTTAAAGAATGGCAGATCAACCACAAATCTTATCAAAAGTGTCCTTTATAAACAAAAAGGATCTATATTTGCCTTGCTATGCATCTTTCTTCTTTAACAGATGTTTTCTTCGTTAATTTAAAAACCAAAGCAACAGCAACCCACCCATGGTCACTCTGTTTAAGTAAATAAATATTTCTGGTGGAGGATCTTTGGTGCTCTCTTAGCTTGGTGGTTTTCTTGCAGACATTTCATTATTAAACCAGGTAGCATCAGAAATGCTAGAAGGGAGGGGTTCTGTTTTATTTAAAGAAATATCTCTGGAAGGACGACCCAACAGATCACCAATTGGTGTGTGTGTGTGTGTGTGTGTGAGAGAGAGAGAGAGAGCGAGAGAGAGAATGAGAATGAGAATGAGAATATATATGTATATGTGTACATTTATAAGGATGTGTGCATATGATGGAATTAATTCTGTCTAACTCCAAATTTAGCCCTGCTGTCACGCGCATGTTTTGCTTACAGATTTTCTCCCTATTCCTCAAAATGTGGCCTTTTTTTAATAGAGAAATTTCCTGTCACTGAAGTATTAAAGCCTTAAAAATGAAAGTGAATAGCATCTAGAAGTGGCTAGTGGAAATAGAGAATTTGAGTGAGCAAACATCCTGTCCATTACTTGCAACAACGTGGACACATTTTGCCTTGTTGCTATCTGTTCCCAAACTTAAATGCCCCTTCAGCATGGCAATCAAGGTTAGTAACAGACATGTCCTTCACAAAGCTTTTCTGTCAGTAGTTTTGCTCATGTGGATAATCTGATCCAAATCTGAAACATTTTTCCTTGGTAATAAGATAGGAGCTGCAGAGATAAGAACAATGAACACTGATGCCAAGTGAATAGACATATTCACTTGTACATGAATGATGAATGATAAAGGTCAACCGGATGGACTGTGGGAAGGGGGAGAGAAGCTAAGGATCAAAGAAGAGACTCCACCTCTCACATATTTAAAATGAGGAGAAAGGGATTTTAGGGAAGGATGACTTTGATTTGGAAAGATCCAGCTCTCAAAATTCCATTGTTGAGCATGATCAACAGCTTCAAAAGTAGGAGAAACATCAAGGATAAGAAGAGAACAGAGTTAGCGAGATTTAGCCAGGAAGAAGTCACGAGGGAGCCAACAAAAACAGCTTCAGTCAGCTTAAAATGTCAGAAGTTCTTCTCCAAGGAAGCTGGGAAAAACTAAAGTCAAAGAAATCAGTGCATTGATTTTGGCCCATGTAAATTAATTCTATAAAAAGAAGGGCAACAGTCTGTAGTTAAACATGAAGGTCAAAAGTTCTTTGACAAGCCTGCCTCTTTTTATTCTGAATCTTTTTTTTTTTTTTTGCTTCTCTTCTTTCATTTGAAAGTAAAATAGCCAAAGGCACTTAGCATCCTTCACTTATTCTGAATAAATATTCTAAAATCAGCACCGCAAAAAATGGCTGTGTTTGGATGTTACGTAAACCTTCATCTGGCTTTTTTGAATTTAGCTTTTTTGATTAGTTGTTACTGACAAATACCGATAACTGTGGTTTATCAATAAATTGTGGTGATATGTAAAGTAAATCATGTCAAATGTGATATGTAAATGAAATTGATCCATAGTCACAGAGATTTAATGTTTATAATTTTCCTCTATTCTACTGCATTTGGGAGGCAATAATACTCATTGTTAAGGAAAACTGATGGGCATTTACAGAAGGGAGCAGTAAAATATAATGAGACACTATACTGTCATTAAGGAATGAGGATGAATCAAATCAGAGGCCATTTCAAACCTGGTCTGTAAGTTAAACAAAATAGGCTAAGCACTTATCCACATTGGCAAATTGCCTCATTGTACTTAATTGCTCTTAAGCCTGGGGCCTAGGTGGGTGATTGAACCTATCTCCTGACTATTGTAAATATGTATTTTTCCTGGTTTTAATATCATGAATTGCACACAGCCGTGTACTTGAGATAGGCAGCCAAATACCATGTTTTCCCAAAAATAAGACCAGGTCTTATATTTTGGGGGCTCCAAAATAAGTACTAAGGCTTATTTCAGGGGAGGTCTTATTTCTTTTTCCATGTGTAGGAGGCCCCCTTCTGCTTGCTCATTGTCGCAACAGGGTAGGCAAGCCAAGAGATGGTGGGATGGAGTGGATGGCCAGTCGAGGGAGGCTCATCTTCATGTCTCTTGGCTTTCCCGCAGCCTGCACGGTGGGTCGGGATTGCCTGCCTTCCCGCTGTGCCTCTTTTCCCTCTGCTTCTGGTGCTGCCGCATAAAGAAGAGTGTCCTGTGGCTTCCTGCCCACTCCATCCCACTGACTCTCAGCTTTTCTGCATCCCATGCGGCATGACCAGATTGTGTGCCTCTGCCTCTGCCTGCTGCTTGGACAGGTAATCAACCCACCTGTGCTACACAGGCTGCTGCTGGACACTGGCAGTCCCCGCACCCTCACCACCTCCAGTTCTGGCCACTCTC
This sequence comes from Pseudonaja textilis, assembly GCF_049901715.1. NCBI lineage: Eukaryota > Metazoa > Chordata > Lepidosauria > Squamata > Elapidae > Pseudonaja > Pseudonaja textilis. Next base: position 266,774,399 of record NC_141990.1, read on the forward strand.
CCTGCTGATGACAACCTTAACTAGAACTTATTTTTGGGGTAGGGTTTATATTTGGAGCATGCTATAAAAATCAGACTCGGTCTTATTTTTGGGGAAACACAGTAAATAAAATAAAATAAACAACGGGCTAGCAGTGGGTAATAGATAATGTCATCCTCTATTAATTTTTTTATTAATATATTAATTATCTATTATTTGGGGTTTCTTCCCCAAACCCCAAAAACTTTAACCTTAGACTGTCTACTATTGACCTCACCCCTTTCCTAAGAGGTCTGTAGGGAGCGTGCATAAGCCCACCAACATGCCTACCGTCCCTGTCCTATTGTTTCTTTTATTTTTCTTATATGTACCCATTTCATGTATTCATAATTATGTATATACTTATACCTATTATCTTGTAAGTGATTGACAAATCAAAATAAATAAAATAAATAATCCTTCACTAATTGTCAAAACAACTGTCAAAATACATTTTTCCATGTTAAATCACTTCAAGCACATTTACCTGTTTTAATTAGTAGGGTTCAGTTAATTACAGCTGAATCTAGTAGTTTACTGCTTACCTCACAGAGGCAGGAAAGTTCCTTTGGCAGAGTCAATGCTTGCCATGGTTGCAAATGCCTTTTAGAACTATCTTTATCACGCATGCTGTAGTTGTACAGTAGTTAGAATACTTTTCTGGCAATTAGAAAGTTGCTTATTCAAAGCCTGGCACACACACATGCACACACACACAAGCACATACATTTAATCACTACTTTCTTTTTTTTTCACAAACACAAACATTAAATTATGAATGTTAAATAAGACCTTCTTGCATGAATAAAAGGATATAGCAAGCAAGGGAATTTTAATGATAGCCTTTTATTCAGACTGAATACCTTGAAAACTGTTGCCAAAGGGTTTGTACTGATCATAGAGAATTGCCTTGAAGGACAGGAGGAAGAGCTGCTACCAAGACAACCGTTAAGTGGAGCTTGAGCCAAAAAACAAAAAAGCTTGATAAACAACTCAGTCAAGCTCCTTCCTGGCTTGCAACAAGATAACATGAAGAAGGGTGAAGCACAGACTTGCAAGATTCTCCTCCTCCTTTATCTTTATCTTCCACTTGTCCTTCAAGGCCATTGCCTGTGTCCATTACAGTGTGTCAGCCCAGGCAAATTTTCTTGATTTGGAGTGAAGGTGTCATGAGCTCAGGGCAGAAATTGCTTAAACCTCTATTACTGGTTATTTTCCAGCCAAGGTCATGTAGCGAAGGTAGTAATGTATGAGGATTCCTGCTTTCCGGAGGTTGGACTAGAACAGGGGTAGGGAAACTTGGGTCTTCTGTCACTTATGGACTTCAACTCCCAGAATTCCTGAGTGAGCCATAAAAGATTCCCCATCCCTCGCCTACTGTTTTTCAGTTGTGAGGGAAATCAATTTTTGACTTGAATAAGACTGTTTAATATACATATGTAGGACAGTCCCATTCAAGTCAAAAATTGATTTCCCCCACGAATGAAAAAGCAGTAGGCCAGGGATGGGGAACCTTTTATGGCTCACTCAGGAATTCTGGGAGTTGAAGTCCATAAGTGACAGAAGAGCCAAGTTTCCCTACCCCTGGACTAGAAGATCTCCAAGGTTCTTTCCAATATATTATTCTAAACGATAAGTACAGATATGTCCTAAGACAGAGGCCTCCAAACTTGGCAACTTTAAGACTTGTGGACTTCAAATCCCAGAATTCGTCCATAAGTCTTAAAGTTGCCAAGTTTGGGGACCCCTGTCCTAAGAGATATGCTCACAAAACATATTTTTCTTGCATTTTAAATTCTTTCTTATATTTATATCAAACAGAATATGTTTTTCTTGTAAATTGGTGGCCAATTCAGCAGTGCTTTATAGTTATGACCTTGTACACAGATACCAATCTTTCTTTAGCAGGATTGCCATTTGTATTCTTGCGTTGTCAAGCCATTGTCAAAGTAATATAAAGCCTGTGGTAATGTTATTTCAGAGCATCAATAGCTGGATGACTCTAGAAGACACAAGTCATTGGTAAGGATCCCGCCTTTATCTGTACAGTAGCAGAAAACTCTCATCTATTACTTCTAAGAATTAAACCTGCCACCTGTGTCATTGCTTCATTAGTCAAGTGATTTTCCCCCAGAATTAAAACGGAAGGTCCTCTTTAATCTTAGAGCTGAAAAAGTTTGCTTTTAAAATACGAATGGCCAATTTTCATGGTTCTGTATGAGTCTTCAATCCGGTTCTTTTGATTTTATGGCAGAATGGAACAAACATTCATCTCAAGTTGCAATAAATAGTTTCCTTGGGGGACAGAGGCTGCTCGAGGATTTTTAATGATGATTTGATTTGTTGCACAAGCCATAATGTCCTGGTTTGTACATAATGCTAAATCAAAATCTAACAGACCCCGTTATAACTTAGTGTTATGTGTGCAAATTAGACCACTGCATCTCTGTAGACAGTAATTATCTATTCCAAGCCAGACTGTTTTCAAAGTGGTAAGGTCAGAAGAAGAGTAAATCTCACAGAGATACAATGGGCAATCTCTTCTGAAGGCAGATACCTTGAGCTTGAAAAGGCCATTAAACATTTCTTAAACAGTATTTATTGCAGCACACCAATCATTTTCTCCCAATTCACCAGAGTGCCTTGGCATAGCTTGAAAGTCATGGTTTTAATTCTGCCTTTTTTTTTTAGTTGATGGCCTCCATCCAAATTACAAATAAAATTGTTCCTGTTCTCAAAGCAAAGAAAGATGGGACTGAGACTTGCATTAAGAATACTGTGTAGCATTTGTTAAAGCTTAATAAAGCGGATTTTTTTTCCCTGCACATCCTACTGGAGCTGACAGGGGCTCCCATCTATTAGGGAGTATGTGGAGGGTAGAAATTGTGCCTTGTCTGTCCCAGCACCTGCTGTATGAAGCAGCATCCCCCTAAAGATCTAGATGGCCCCAGGCTTGTTAGTCTTTCATACAGTATTAAAGACCTTGTTGTTTTCCCTGGCTTTTGGACCAGCTCCCTTGACTGATCTATTTGTTTCCAATTCTTGAATTATAGGTGGAATGTTCTTGGACCTTTTGCATGTACTTATTTGTTATTTCTACATGCTATATGTACTGTGTTTTTTCTTTCTTTCAGTTTTAATCCTTGTTCATTATCTAAAGTCATTATATTGGGGAATAGAGGGTTTTATAAATTGCTTGAATAAATAAATGATAAATAAATTGTGGAAAATTAATTTGTCCTATGAAGACTACTGATGCAGGCTGACTGGTAATAATAATTAAATATAGATATGCCACAAAAAGTGACTGATAATGTCCTCTTTGGTGACCAATTGTTCATTATTAATTTTCCCATGTTCTTCTTTTGTTGTACTTGTGTTTTGGTCTGTGACCGCAAATAAAGTATTATTATTAATATGAGCGACTAATCATGTGAAAGCAAGATGTGACAGATATATGTTTACTGTAAAGTTGTGAAAGTTAGAATTAGGGGAGGCCTCACATATATTGTAGGGACATAAAGTGGGGTTAGACTTCAATCTCCCATTTGCACCTGTCATTTTGATGACATTTGTGTCATATATCTGTTCCCGCACAGCACTGAATGTTGGCAGTATACTACTGGTTTATAGTAGTATATTGATTTGGATGGATGAATGGATGGATAATTGCTTAAACTGGAAATAAATAGTACTAAATTAATTCTTAATTATTGTGGAATAACTAATTCCCTCTGTTGAAACTTCTATCATTTTTTTGTCCTGCTATGGTAGATTTCTGCATTTTATTTTTATTCATCAGTTCACATTTATGTCATAAACAGGCAAATGGTTAGAGTTTATAAGTAAGCATAATAAACACGTATGAATCTCTGGATTCTCAAATGTTATATTTGCTATAGAGGCTTCTGGAGGATTTATAGTGGAAAGTCATTTTGTCTGCTGTCGTACACATAGCAAAATAATGATAAAAGTGTCCTATGCAGATATTTAGTTTTATTCTGTTTCTAAACTTAATAATCCACTTATGGGCAAACTAGATTTCCATCTATAATATCATCTTGTAAAACTCTTAGTATAAATGACAGGCAATTTGAGTTGTGGTGTGTTTTATAACCAGCAGTCAATGATTGTTTCCTTTGTGAGAAAATAATTGTGACTAATTGTATCTAATAAATTACAGTTATGTCTGCTAAAGTTACATATAATATAGTAAATTATGCTAAATGCTCCTGTCCTTCTGTTCTCATGGTATGTATGAAACAGACAATTCTTTAAATTGCCCTTATGTCAAGGATGCCCACATTGTTTTAAAAAATGTAACAGAAGTATATGGATTGGTTTTATTTCCTGAATTTAATTAATTTAAATCAAATTTAGTTTTTCTTTGGGCTAGCTCTCTTTTTTCTTGCATTCATCATTATGTCACTCAGAACCCAAATACAGCCATTGGCATCAAAAGAATTGCACAGACCTGGCTTATTGTTATCACATAGCAGTGTTTGAACTTGGCAGGATGGATGAAAATACTGTGCCTTAATTATGTTGATGTGATGGATTTGAGAACAATGCTCCTGAGATTTGACTCCAGGCTAATAATAAAATCACTTCTCTGTGCATTGAGGGGAAGAACAAATGCTTACATTGGCCCATCACAATTACAAGATAATGGATGTACTTGCACACAAAGTGTTCTTAAAAATTTGGATTACCGAAAATAGCAATATGATACATCCTGATCAGTGACTGTCACTTGGCTTCTTCCACAAACAAACACATCTAACAGATGGAGATAATTCCAGTTGTGGTTTGCTTATTGTTACAAATGAATCAGGATTTCTGCTTGTTCCTCTCCTAATAATACAAGGGCAAAAAACAAAATAAATCATGGTTTATGACTATGGTATTTTTTTCTGATCTATGTACAGCCAAAAGGCAAACTACAGATGGAACTATACCTTTATTCCAAAGGGACAAACTAAGCAGGACATGCTAGCAAATTACTCATTCTGAAAAATCTGGCTTACTGCTATGTATAAACATGACTGATGTGTGATAGGACCATGCAATTAGCTGACTGTGTGACTCATTGCACAATTCATCAGCATATAGCTGTATCATAGTATGGGCTTATTGGAAGAACATGGGTAGTATGGATACATAGAGATACCTATAGAAGAGCTACTTTAGGTGAATCAATGATCTATGACCATCTGATTGCCTGTCCATCTCAGAATGCTGCTGGAAGCAAGTGCTGCCATAGCAAGCAGATTGGTTCCAATTAATTTCAGGATTAGAAGCCCCAAAGCTCTGATTGGGATTGCTCTGCTGCCAATTGTAGAATTATTTGAGATAAACTGTGCTGGGTAGTTTGGCCGACATTCGACCCCTTCTGAAGTGAATAGCAGAGAGATCAAATCAGGTTTACATAGGCAGGTATGCTACAGCAATCGCTCTAAAAATGGAGCAGCCCTGTACAGTGATTTTAGAGTCGTTATTACCTGTGGCCAAGTATTAGGTGCCATGTGACATGAGCATATAATTTTTAGAGAGCCCATGACTTTAGCTTTATTTTATTTAATTTATTAAATTTGTTTGCCACTCATCTCGCCATAAGGCGACTCTCTATATTTCCAGGTATGCTTTGCTTTGTTTTCTTTGCCTTCCAAAAGAGATGTTTGCTGTACTGCCTTCACCTCTAACTCATCCCAGGGGCATCTTTGGTCATCTTCTATTCAGCCGCTCATCCAGCCAGTGTTTCTGTCAGTGTTCCAAGTAATGCACCCATAGAAAGAAGAACTCCAAGGCAGGCATATCCCTCAAAGAACAATTTATTGGATACATCATATTGGCACAACTGGTGAAAGCCGGACTCTGAAAGTTCCCATGGTTTTCACCTGATTAAAAGTAAGTTTCCCCTTTTCCCCCAAGTCATTAGTCATATTGTCCAATAGAGGTGCTGGCCAATTGCTTAGTTATTCCACTCCTCCTCTTCTCAGCCACCTTTTGGAATGTCTTTGGTTCCCACAGGAATTTTGCAAAACCCCAGCTATCTATTTCCCCTTCCCTGTCCCCTCTTCTTCCTTGTGGCAACCCTGAAGCCTCAAAGATGGCCCCAGCCAGATTCACTTCAGGGCTGACAGTTTCTTCAAGTTGGCCAATTGGAGAATAGAAAAACTGGCAAGTTGTCCCTTTGCTTCATCCTTAACCTTGGTGTTGATCTGTGTGTTATCTGAAATAAAGGGGTGGGTGTGGGAAAGCACACTGGTCATCATGCGGAAGAGTGGCAAAAACCTGATTCATAGCTGCCAGGAATTGCTGGGGTAGGAGATTCCTGGAGGAAGGAGAAAACCCAGTGGGGAAGCAGAGAATGGGCAAATTATTATTTATTTAAATTTGCATAAATATTTTACCTAGAAAGCAGAAAACCTCCCTTGTCTTGGAATGTTTGTCCATTGCTGATGTGGTTGCCGCTACTTCATACTGCTGACTAATGTGGTTATAGCAGTGGAAGGAACATCTGCAGCTACCAATTAGATTAAAGTCTAAAACCACCAAATGTTTTGGAATTGGGGACTATTAGTTCAATGTATTTTGAGGCAGTGAGCAGAGGATGGTTGACCTTGGATTCAGTTGTTTTTGACACACATCACTAATCGAGGATGGGTGATGGGTACATATTTAACAATCACCACATTTCCATTCTGAGAAAGGGCATCTGTTGCAATTTTGGACAATTACGTAATTGTTGCAGACAAACAGCTACCATTAGAGGGAAACGTCACAGCAACTGAGATAGATGAGTGTCCTTGATTTAAGCTTGAATGCAAATTGATTTAAGTAGAATGCAAATTCAAAGTATTGTTTTGATATTGCAATAGGCTAGTCTTTGGGCAAATATTTCAACATCTGAATTGCGAATATGAAATGCTGAACAACTTTGTCATACTCCTCCAAGTTTGCCATTGGAAAATAGATTTCACATTTAAGTGAACAGCCCATTTATAACGTAATAGCCAAGTGGGAGAACATCTTCCATGAAGTTTGGCAAAAAGCCCCATGAAATTCTTTTTGGCATATTAACATCAAAATAGACATTTCTGTTCAGAATGTGTATTGTAACCATCAATGTTTAAATGTCACATATTTGTACATATTTTTCCTGCCACATATCTGAATGTATATATTCTACAAAAGCACATTCATATCAGTCAGATATCGATGTAACACTGCTTGTTTATAACCCTGATGAAAAGCTTGCAGCTGCCATCCTTTTCTTCTTCTCTTAATTATAGCAGTAATAAACTGTGGTTAACAATAGCTAACTTCATTTTTTTAATCAAATCGTGGCTGGCATTAACACTAAGCCATAATGTAGTTTGTCGTAGCATTATGACTGTAAACCTATGACTTGGTATGCCATGTAAACCTAGCCAATTGTGGCACAATCAACGAATCACAATTAAACACACTAGCATTTAATTCAAGAAAGTGAATTTTGTTACAGTTTGCAGCCAGTTTCAAAGACTGCTTCTGAATTCCAATTAAAATGCTAATATTGGATGGAAAGTTTAACAGTGACAGGTTGGTGATTCATACCTATGTATTATTTAATTTGAATTGCACAAATCTTGCCTAGCTGTCAAGATGCTGAAAAAACACATAGATCTGGTAGTAGTTTATGATGGATGTAATTGATTTCAATCTTTTTCATACTAGCGCAAACTTTTTGGAACAGTTCCTGCTACTGCCTTGTCCTTATTCTACAATGAACCAAAGCTATTTTTGTTTTTGTAAGGGAACATCAACGGTTCTTCCTTTAAAGAAAGTTATCTCCTGTATGCTTATAAACACTAAGTGGATTAATTTGTACACAATGGCATGGGAACTATTTACAAAGCCAAAGTGATTAATTTTAGAAAGCAATGCTGTGATGAATATTGTGTCTTCTTATCCTCTACCTGGGGGCAAGAAAGTGTTCTTATGCAGTTAGAGCAAAATAACATGATGCAGTAAATCTGCCTATTACAAAAACAAATGACAGATGCAAATTGACACTCCCAGCCAAAGGATGGGTCCCAGATATTAGTCTCTCACATTTGATGGGAATGAGCAATAGAGTTGAAAATTGTTTCTATATATAAGGTTTGCTCTTGAAATGGTTGTCATTTTTTTTAATGGCTTCATAGCCACAATCAATATAGAATTATTTACAGGAATTGCTTAACTGGTTATAGTTCTGCCTATTGGGTGAAATATGGGACTAATTTTCCAAGGGCTGATTTCTTCTATTTCACACATGCACGTACGTGTTTCCTTTTACATCATTTATCATGTTCCACAATGGAGCTATAGCTGGATATGTGCAGCAACTAAATTGAAAATAGCTGAATTCAAGATGGCTGCACGTCCTCTTAAAAATCTACTCATACCATAGAATTCAGTTTCTACAGAAGTTAACAAGTTGCCAAGTGTTGGTTTCTATAACTCTGGATATGGATGGCAACTTCAACACAAACCCCATCCTCATAACAGACATCTGTAGAGTGGCTGGTCTTGATTACCTAATATATTTATCCGTGTTTCCTAGTTTTGTACTGAAATTCTATTGTTAAGTTTACCTGGGGAGTCCACCGGTTAGGATAAACAAAGAACATTTTTTCCCATGAGGTCAGTCCAGGCTGAACTCAGATCTGATCATATGGGATTTCCTAATTGAAGCGCCATTTTGAAATCTTTGAATGAAGTACTGGGGCTAAAATACTGATTGAAGACTTATTTTCTTTTGGAAATTCTTTGTAATGAGCTTGATGCTTCTTTCTAAAACAAACTGTACCCAGAGCCAGGCTGAGTCCTGTTAGCACATGAGGCAGGGACATTTGCCTAGTTTTTTTTTAAAGGGCAATGAAGTAAATGGTTAGTGATTTATTAGTTCTAAAACGTGCTGCTTCCAATGGTTGCCTCATTCGGTCTTGATATATAGTCAACCCTGGAAGATGCTGTTGTGGCTTTACCCTAACTTTTATAGTAAATGATGTGTTATTTTCTCTTTTTAAGTGGTTAAACTCTGTAGCTTTATCAAAGCTCCAAATTGGCTGTTTACTTCTTTCATGCTAGACTCAAAATAAGCAATAGGCCAAGTGAAAAGTGGTAGCACTGTAGAGTAAATCAACAATTGTGTAGACTCATTAAGTTTATAAAGTTAAGTCATTAAATTTATAAAGCAAGGCTTTTTTGTTTTTCTCTCTGCATCACTCCAGACATCAAATTTCCAAGTCTAGCAGAATGATTTCTCCTGCATCTATAATGAAATTACCTCAGACACAGAATGTGGCAAAGACATTTTAAACAATTTCTGCTCAGTATATTTTCACCTCAAGTTAAAAAAAAACTTAACAAGAGATTTCATAGTTAGCTCCCACAGTTCTTTGCAAATCTACAAAATCAAAAACCATTGAACAAAAAAATTGGTTGGTATCCCTTACATTCCTTCCCTTTGACACACAAACACACACACACACACACACACACACACACACACACACGTATATGGTCTGTGTCTTCCTCATTATCAGGTTCTCAGGCCTGAGATTGGTTCTGAACACTATCTTAGCTATCCCTAGCACTGCACTCTTCTGGATAGACAGCTCTGAAGTTTTTCCTGGAATCTGTTGGAACCACTCTCCCATCTTAGGGAAGACAGCCCTGATTTCTCCTACTACCTCTGAGGCCACTTTGGCCTTTACTTTTCACATGCTCTCTAGTGCTGCTAAATATATACATTAGGTCCACACCATGGATATTGCTAGAATGAAGATCCTAATCACAGCTTTAGGCATTTGGAAAAAAGGGGGCCAAAGCTTCTTGTTTTGATAATTCGATCTATCAGCTCTACTACTGTATAGTAAATGCACACGAGGGAGCTATTCCTCAGTTTTCCCAACTCGAATATTGCAATCATAATTCCTAGACAAGAGAGGGCCAGAAAGAGGTATAGAACAAAAGCAATCAACCCACTGCCTGTCATATGTTTTGAGACTCCACTTCTCCTCGGCTGACATGGTAATGAGGATTGTAGTCCAAACATATTTTAATATGGGCCACGCTTGCTAAATACAAAGACATGCTTTGAGGTTCACAGACAACTGATCTTTTGAATAAATACATATATATATATTTTCTATTGGGAATTAAGAATCCTTGGAATTAAGAGTCACTTGATATAACTGAATATAGCTAAGCAAAGTTGACACAGAAATTAGAAGCTTATTTTTAAGAAGAAGGAAAATGGTAATATAACATCTGCCTAATGTTGGTCCTTTGGAACCAGATGAAATGAAACTTTAAAGACTTTGTACTTTAAAATTACTTTAGTAAAAAGCACATAGCCCATGCATGTTTTCAGTCAAGTCAACTAGTTCACACCAAAACTGACTTTTATACTGAGATTTACTTTCTACTTTTATAAACAGCCAAATGCTCCTTTGTGTCCTCTGATGAGATTTGCATCTCGAAATCAGAAGCCTGCATTAACAATGCAAATATGAACAATCTAGAAATTAATTTTTCATTCTCTAACAGTTGTTCATATTTATTAATTCAGTTTCTCTCATGCAAGGTGATAAAAGCTCATAATTATTATATAGCTTCCCAGCAGAAATGTTTGCCATATACGTCTCTTGAATACTATTTGGCCCTTGCAGAGCTAAAACTAGCAATCCATGTGCATCTTGCAGAAAACCACAAACTGAATGATACTGGCAAATGGGCAGGATTTTGATCTCAGGTGTGCTGGAAGACATGAAACTAACAGGGTCCCAATCTTAATATAATGTTATTGATCCATCACTCCCCAGAAGGGAAAAGGATGCCAGCTTAGTATGAAAGATCAGGTGGCTGTTTTGGTGCCAAATTTTGCACTCTCTTAATATCTTACATTAAACAGTGGAGAAACCACTATGTGAAAGTGTCCTGGAATTTTCTTCATCCAGGACTTGATGTTCAAGATAGAAGCAGACCTGCCCTGGCCTGATGTCTCCTAAATGCATTGCATTGGCAGCATCCAGAATTCCCAGCCTTTTACCAGCTGGAGGAAGGCTTAGGAAAAGAGGAATCAGTAAGTCTGGGTTGCCATGTAAATCCCTCTGCTTAATTTAAAGGAAGTTGACTTATCTCCAATCAGACTGTGAAAACTAAAAAAAGGAGCTTTCCCCATCTCTTGCTATTTGTTCCTTTCCATTTGGATTGCAGCGGGATCTTCTGCCTGCAAAGCATTTAATATAAAATTGAACCACAAGCACACAGACACCGCCCCCACCACAAGGTTATGGTGCTAATCAGCTTATTGCTGTGTGATAAAGGAATTTATTAAACACATGCTTTGTAAAAACATTTTCTTATTTCCCCTAGCATTTTTATTTCTCTTCCATTACTTCTGACTCTATAGGAAGAGTAATTTTTTTTTCTAGAAAAAGTAAAAAATACGTGAGTTTCATGTTATTAAATATTTGCTGCTGGCTTCTCCAGTGCTTTCTTTCACTTTTCCATCTGCCTCTACTGGGTCAGGTAACTAAAACCAATTTAACACGCTCTGTCCAGCAATTCAAACAACCAAAAGACATGGAAGGGAACAGTATAAGGAAGGAAAAAAGAAAGCTTAAGGCCAGTTCTTGTAATTAGAATTCTTAGTATGACTTGCCAGGGGTAGAACAGTTCAAGGAGCCTGTTGGGCAGCTGCCAGCCAAGTGATGTTAGGCAGAGGGCAAAGCAACAGGGTCCTTTTCCCTTGACTCTTCAGCCTGTTTGAAATGGCCTATTCTAGATCACCACTGGAAAAGAAATTACTCTGAAGAAATATCATGTGGAGGATGTCCAAATTCTATCCCGTAAGGGCTAGCTAGCAGCCAGAGAGATCATAAAAGGTTATTGCCACCAAACAAACGATGCAGATAATATAGGGAATATCTGGGGAGACACTAGTGTGAATGTGCTCTGACCAATTAACAAATACACAGCTCTCTAGGCCCAGTCAAGACATTTCCTTCTTAAGCTGTTGCCTCATAACTCCCTCTGTCCTCTTTGTCCACCACATAGCTCTCTCTCTGGGTTCAATGCCAGGTTTCTTTTTATTCTCACGATCAGATGAGCTCATTTAAAACAAAAAGGATGAAGACCCTAGCAACAGGCAGGAAATGCAAAGCCGAAGATCCTGTCAGTTGAAATTGCTTTCAGTCCTGCAACTGAAGCAATGCAGTTAGTGAAAAAATTCAATCAATTCAGTTGGATTTTATTTGGCTTCTAAATAAAATGCCAGCAGTCTGGGTTTTTTTTTTGTCTGAAATCTATACTGGCAAATGGAGCATGAGGTTTTTTTCAGTGTTGCATAAGCAAGTGTCATGCTACCTGCCTAAATGCTTGGAAAGGAGGATTAGCACAATATCAGACTGTCTGATCCCACAAATGTTAACAGTGTAATCATTGATATCAAACACAGCATTTATCTAGATCCATGCTTAGTTCTGAGGTTCAAGGAGGTAACAACATACAAATAAGCAATGTTTGAAAAAGGGGGGAGAGAGAGAGAGAGAGAGAGAGAGAGAGTCAAACAAACCTAAAAGTATTATTTGAAGTATCAGTTTAACTTGGATTTTTTCATAACCAGGTGATGTTATTTTATCCTTATAACTCATTAAATGATAATTAAATGGACCCGGTTTCATTTGGGTCTAGAAAGAGTGTAGCCATAGAATCCAATGAGTGCTAGGAAAACTAGGAATAAATTTTGGGGAAATTGTGCAATTTCAAAATGAATGTGTGATCAAGCCAAGAAAGGAGGTTGGGAATGATTATCTTGTTGAGCAAAATGAACAAATGGATGGGGATGAGAAAGTAGAGCAAAATTGATTGGACCATTTGGAGACCCCAAAACGAATGGAATGCTGATTGATAAGTATCTGTTCAAAGGAAGAGTTGTTTTGAATAAAATGCTGAAGCCAAAATCTATTCATATTTCCTTTTCACACGGAAAAGGAATAAATAAAAAAGCATGACTGATTGGATCATTTTATGATGAAAGATTGAAAGATGCATAAATGAATGTGTTCTGAGTGTGAAACTGGCCTTTTTGGGGTAGCGTTAAAAGTGGATCTTGGAGAAGAAGTGGACATGAAAGAAAAGGAAAGAAGTGAAACAAACCAGAATGAAAGTAGAATGACTGCTGGAAATGTGAATTGTGTATGAAAATTGTAAGGAGATATATTAATTCCCCAACAGAAGAAATTGGAATGTTGATATTCTGGGAACAAGATAGACAGAATTATGTCATGGATTGCCCCAGGCTGTGGGGAGTTATGCTAATATGGAATGTGAAAAAGGACACTTGGTAGAATGATGTGGTGAAAGAGGTTGTGTTTTGTGAAATCTTCTGACTCCTCTGATTCAAAGGATAAAGAGTCCCAGCCTGCAGTCCAAGTTGCAAAAGGCTGTCAGGCACTTGTGAGTGATGTGTCTGACCCAGTACAGGCAGCCATTGATTCTAAGAGTAAAGAGCCAGAGCCTCTTTCTGGGTGAATGCCAAGTCCTAAATCATACTACCAGCTAAAGAGAGACAACCAACAGAGATCAGTATGGCTCCTGGAGAAAAGGGGGTAACAACTCCTCTAATTAAGCCAAGCTAGGAACTCTGACTATATAACAGTGTGCTGCTGACCCTTTCCTCTTTTCTGAAACAATTCTTTTGCTTTATGGCTAGTGCTCTTGTGATGTCCTGTGCCAATTTCTTCTGCTTCTTCTCCTGTAATTGGTTGTTTGGCTTGATATTTGGACCAGCTACTGTGGAATTTTCTGACACTTGACCTATAGACTTGGAGATCTCTTGGCATAAGGCAAGCAAATAACTACTCTCTGAACTCTCTAAATCTTTATTCTCCATCTAAATTACCACCCATTAATAATGCCTCAGTTACTGGGGGAAGATTTACAACTCACCAGCAAAGTACTTAGACCTGTAATTGTTGTACTTTCTCTTTGCAACAGTCTAGTGTTTTCTCTTTGTAACAGTCTAAGGCTTGTACAGGACACTATGGGTGAAAACAATTCATATCAGAGAATTAATGCTGCCAAAAATAAAGGAGTGTGCGTGAGAGAAAGTTATTAGAGATAATGTATATTAAGAGAAAAAGAGAATCTCAAAGAATGCAGTCAAACAAAACAAAGGAAGTTTAAAATTCAAAGAGGTAGAGAATACTGGAATTAATGGAAATAAAATTGTTTTTGAAAGGAAAAGACTAAACAAGAATCAGCAGTTTGAGTTGAATGAAAAATAAAAGTGATAACATAAGAAGAAGAAGAAGAAGAAGAAGAAGAAGAAGAAGAAGAAGAAGAAGAAGAAGAAGAAGAAGAAGAAGAAGAAGAAGAAGAAGAAGAAGAAGAAGAAGAAGAAGAAGAAGAACAACAACAACAACAACAACAACAACAACAACAACAACTTTATTGTCATTGTACAGTACAACGAAACTGTGGATGCACCCCAGCAACTGTTCGCAATACAATAAAACCAGAGCACTTAAAAATGAAGATAAGAAAAATAGGGGATGATGGGGAATGATGGATTGTATATTTTACAGATTTGTACAGGAATAATACATTAGAGAGTGAAACTTATCCTATAAATTGTAGCGTCCAAGGGGGGGAAAAAATGACAAAAAAGAAATTGTAAATACTCTGTGAATGTTGAAAATTAGAAAGGAGAAATATGGGTGTGGTTTGCTTATGGAGTGACTGTATGACTTAAGTGGCATTTGTAAAGACTGAATCCATGCCTGAAGGCTGGAATAACACTATATTATCATAACCCACTGGAGGATTAGTTTGTTAAGTTGCCTTGGAAAGTGTTTGGCAGATTTCTGATTGAAAGTGTATGAAGTGCCACAATGGATAAAATTTGAGAAGAGCTGTGTGGCTTTGTGCCTGGCATGGCCTGTGTGCAGATGAGTTTTTTTTGTCTCCAGCGGTTATTAAATTATGGAATCTTCCATGAGAATATGGAGTTGAAGTTTGATTATTGATTAAAAAAGAAGGTCTATGATGGAAGTAAAGCCTGTGTGTGAATAAATGGAATGCTTAACAAATGGTTAATTTGCCTTCATTTGGTTACTATTAAGCAGGAATGAAGACCAAGATGGGCAATGTTCCATTGGTTGCTTAATGTATTTAAGAATACATGTGTAAGAATGCTTGTGTGTTGGGGCATGAGATTTAATTCACTGATGTTACTCAGGATTTTCTTCATTTAAAAATAGTTCCTTCAAGAACTATATTAAAAACTAGACTATTGTCCTTCCTTAGAGTATGAACAGAGGATACACCTGGAGATAAAGAGGATATACATGGACATAATAATTGTCATTGTTTATAGAATGTTTATAGATGATAGTATCCAGTAAGATAGATTCCTGATAGTATAAAGAAATATAGACATGCCATAGTAAGGACACCCCTAATACTGTATCAAAGGTATTTTTGTGTAGAGTTCATGCTGTGTTTTATAATATTATCTATATTTTGTATGTGATGTAACAAACCAAACACATTTAACCTGTACTTTTGCTCTGTTTGGGCCCTTCTGCAATTCTTTGGAGAGAAGCCAATGGTCATTATAGTTCCAACATGCCAATAAAAATATTTTATAATTCAAATTGGTTTGGTTCCTGGTTTATTTGGGAATTTTTCTACAACATCATTATATGGGTGCTTTTGTATTGGGTGGTTCATTGAAGATCCAAATAATTTATAGCAAATGTTTGATAGTTTATATAAGTAGGGGCATGGGTATGAAAATTAATCATCAAAAATGTTAGTGGGTTTGACAGGCAAAATGGAAAGAACAATGGCAAGTTATTCATAAATTTCAGACAAGTAAAGCAAGTAGATGTATTCCTACAGGTAGTTCTTGACTTATGATCACAATTGAGCCTTGAAGTTGAGTTGTTAGTCATTGTGATCTTTAAGTGGGCCACCATGTGGCCTAACTAGATTTTATGAATATTGTTACAACGGTCATTAAGCAAGTCATTGCACTCATTAAGTGAACCACATGGTCCTTAATCAAACCCATCATATTCAGTAGCGTAGGGTGTTTTTTTTTGCTATTTTCTGCCAGCAAGTGGCAAAAAAGTAACAAATCACGATTACATAAACACAGATTGCATAAGTGCAAGTCAGTTACTAAGTGCCCCAAATGAGATCAAATGTGGAATAATAGGGTGCAGCAGTTGTAACTTTGAGGATGGGTTAAAAGTAGCTTTTTTGAAGTCTGTCATAACTTTCAGTTGTTGTTAAGCAACCAGTCATTAAGCAAGGACTACTTATAAGTCAGTATAATGTTAATTAAATATGGGAAAATGAATGGAAAAAATTTAAGGCATGAAAATGCCAGTAGAAAGATAGTTGGCATTTTGGAGTTTGTGATGAGGAATGAATGTCAAAAGAAGAGAAGATTGGTGTACAAATTGTGCTGTTATACAATTTGTTATAAAGAGGTAAGAGTTGGACAATGTCAGGGGAAGCATGAAAATAAGTTGAATGCAGTGAGAATTGATTTTTTAAAAAGTTTTGTGTGGTAAAAAGTGAAGATAGGATGAACAATGAATGAGTAGTGAATGAAATATGGATTGAATACAGTAGTGAGAGACTTGAGGTGACTTGGTCATAAGAAAAGAATAAAGGAGGATTGGATTGCAAAATGAAATATGAAGGAAGGATGAATGACAACAGAGGAAAGACTGAATAAATAATGGCTGATGGAGCTGAGATTCTCAAAAAGATAGAGATGGCAAACTTAACAAAGAGTAAGAAACATTGAAACTGTATATGGGTTATGATAGATAATCTCCAAGGATAGAAAGATACACAGAGATACAGTGAATGTATTCTTCTAAATCAGATTTAGCTGCATTTCCTTCTTTTATCCTATCTGATACCATTAATTTGATAGCACCAATGTGATATAGTGGTTAAGGAGTTTGACAAATGCAGGGAGACTCAAATTCAAGGTATCCTCAACCACAGAGTGACCTTGGACAAGTCATTCTCTCTCAATCCAATATATCTAACATGTTTGTTGCAAGGGAAAATTGGAGGAGGACACCTCATGTGTTGGCTTTTGCTTTTGAACAAAAAGTGGGAGATCCAACTTAACAAAGAAATAAATACATATTTGCTTACTCTTTCTTGCTTCATTTTGTGATGGATATAGGTATCTTATAAATGTAGTTACTGAATTTAAAAGTAGCTTATCTTTTTCTGCTTGAAACATAACATGGTAGTTGTTCAACTGTCCTTTGATGTCTCACTTCCACTATGCTGATTTCCTGTTCGTTTTGTTTCTCTTGCCTTTTTGCCGGCCAGCTAGCCACACTTTATTTTTTGGGTCCCATTACTTCCTGGAATTCTGCCACTTGAGAGGTCTGAAATGGATTCAGCCCTAACCTGAGAGTAATCACGACACCAGCTGTCCCCAAAATAGACATGAATCATTGGGAAAGAGCCAGAAAATGAAGAGTCAAGATGCATTCAATAGATGATGTATGTCCAGTGGGTATGGACATGTACTGAAAGTATGGGTGGCCTATGATAGGAACATCAGCATATGTTAACCATGTCCCCGCCTTACAACACTGCTACCTTTGGCTTCAGTAACAAAGATAACAATATTCCCGAAGTTTTTGTGCAAAAGCTGATGGAGAACACTTGTGACCATAAGTACTATAATCTGGAATCTCAGTGAGTATAATTTTTATAGGAAGTGCTAAATCTAATTTGGTTCAGACATGAACTATTTGATTGCTTAACATTTTAAAATTTTAATGTCTGCCAAATCACACCTCTCTTGATTCTTAATTCCTGCTTCATCAGCCAACAATGAAAGTTCTGATATCTTTCTGAATGTATCCATTTATTCTTTTCCTGGCAACATAATAGAAGTCATTTGTCATAGTCTTTCCTCCCCCCCACCATGAAACCTCTCAGTCTGATCCATACTCTGGGATTTCCTAGTGGTCTCTCATCCAAATATTAACCAAGTACAACCCCACTTAGCTTTTAAAAATCACCTAGATAGGTAGTTCTGCTCTATTTTCTCCCTGGTCTTCTCTGTCCTGTTATTTCAGATTTCCATTCTCTTTAAACAATCTGTTTTAATCACTTATTTAGAAATATAATATAGAGAAAATGGAAGAATTAATATTTTTTTCTTCAGTTCAATTAGGTTTGGTTCTCAGAGACTTCCTGGAGAAGTCCCTGAAGTTTTCTTAGCAAGACTTCTCAGATATGATTTGTCATTACCTTTTTCCTAGGGCCGAGAGAAAGTGACTGATCCAAGATTACTCAGGTAGTTTTGTATCTAAGAATGGACAAGAACTTACAATCTACCGGTTTTGAGCCTAGTGCCTTAAGCACTGCACCAAATTGGCTCTCATTGCTTTTAATAAGCATATTTAAATTTTTCCCTTTCTTTATTTTATTGACTAACATTGGGATGAAAAAACACAGGGCATCCTGATTTGGATTGTGCTCCCAGTCTGAACTGGAATTGTGCGCTTTCTATTCATCAACAGCCTCTGGTTTGCAATTAGAAACACCAGTTTGGGGGAAAATAGAAATATATAAGAACTGGTTGATATTTTCTGGCTAGAAATAGATATAAGTTCCCAATTCTGATCAGGAATATCATTTAAAGGAGGGTATTAAGCATCTTCTTTTTCTTCAGAATAAGGGAGTTGACATAATAATTTTAAAATATATCTAATGTTAGATACAGATTAACACTTTATTTCCAGGGAACAAATTAGGGCTAAGAACAGGAAAAAAACAAGAGTGGTGTCTTTTGGTTTGTGTATTTCTTGATGACATCCTGGAAAATGATATTAGCAAGCCATTTCTAAGCTGTTCCTGACAAAAGTCTATGGAACTGTCCAGGTAGCCATTAACTAAACTTAAAGAAGACTCTGTAGCTTTGCCTTACTATCTAAATTTTTTTCTTGTTTAATGACACTCAGAAGGAGAACTAAGTTCTGGATGAGAAGTTCATATGCCAAGAGTGGAAAATTGCTTCTATCTTAAGCAGTTCGTGGGAACCCTAACATGTTTAACTGCAAAGCCTTCACTTAACAATAAAATTGTTAAGAAAGAATAAATAGTATTCTCCAAAGCCATTCTGTTCTCCCCTCATGTTATTACTAATCTTTGTGGGTCTTATTTTTATACACATTATGCCTTTACCGTCTATCATTTATTGGTTATTCTGTTGGGTTTATTTAGGTGACCAATTAACACCTAAATATTATGGAAAGCAAAATGGAATAAGTGAGGCTAAACTGAACATATTCCAATTCAAAGCAATTTCAGAATGGGTTCATGCAATTCTCTGTCTCAGTGCTTTGGGGGGGGGATCTATCTATCTATCTATCTATCTATCTATCTATCTATCTATCTATCTATCTATCTATCTATCTATCTCTATGACCTATCTATCTACTTATCTAAGATTGGTAAACATAAATGCATGGATGTCAAATTTTAGAGGATAGTTAGGATAAGTGTAGAAGACACTTCATGCAGCTTAAACACAAGTTGATTTTGTCATAATCTTGTTATTGTGAAGCTCTCAAGTTACTTTATCTTGAGCTTGGGGAGTAATTTCATTCTCTAGTAAATACTGCCATCTCAAAGATAAGTTCTTTTCTTTCTTTTCTATCTTTTAAAATATATTATTATGCAAATATAATCATATGTTTATGTAGACAATAACACACATCAATTTTCCAGCAGCTGTGCAGTGCCTATATTCTATATAACAAAAGTTTGCATGACACATAATATATCTGCATTTACATAAAAATAGGAAATGCATTTCACTCCATGACAACTATAGTATATCATGCTTGATTTGAATGTAGTCTATTGAAATACAGACTTATTAGATTTTTGGATATGCCTACATATGCATTTGATTTACAACAGTCTTCCCTAATCTTTTAGAATACAACTGCTCACATTCTCAGTTAACATGACTTAGCTGGCTGCAAATTATGGAAGTTGTAGCTTAACACATAGATGGCTTCAATGTTAGATATATTGCTTGCATTTATTTGAAAGGAATATCACTCCAATTTTAAGATGATTCTTCTCCTTGAAAGAATGGACAGAAGACACATTAGAAGCACAAAAATCTTGTCTGATGCCTAGAAGCCAAGCCAAACCAAGCCAAGGTTGTCATTTATACCTGAAACCAATCCCTAAAGATTCCACCCTGCCAAGTATGCCAGTGACACACTTGCATATAGTATGGGCTTTTATTTGCAGTATATCTTTTGTATATCTATTCCTGCAGAAGCGTCTCTCTCTAAAATGGGTAGGACTAGGACAATAAATTTACATTCATTGAATTTAATGAATTGAATTAATGCCTAACTAAAATTAATTTAGTGAAAAATTCATGTGTAAATTCATACAATGCATGTACCAGCTTTTCTAGGCCTCAAGCAGAAATTTGCAGACAAATGCACATATCTATGCTTCTCTCTTACCAACCAGTAGAAATAGCTAATAACAATCAAAGAGGAGAAGAATGTAAAACAAAAAAAGGAACATTGGAGGAGAACATAGGGTTCTAGTGTTCAGTTGTAGGAGTTTTCAAAGCTTGTCCAAACACCTCACTACTTACCTAAACAGGGAATGAAACATGTGCAATTGAAAAACCAGGCTCGGAGAATTCCTACAACCCAACAGAGAAATAAGTCCCTTATTAGGTCCTATGAAAGGCCCAACCATATTGTCCAAGCAAAGTTTAATCTTCAAAGAAATCTGTACTTTTCAACAACAGATCTGCAGTCTTTCTTCCTCATTCTTCTGTTTGCACAGCATTTTATATTCTGACTGGTGAAAGTAAGGTGAGGGTTTCCTAATGCTATTCATTAAAGGGATTATTCATTGAGTTTATAACACTGCATAGGATTGCAGCCTGAGTATATTAATATAATCACTTGGGTTTAGGGGTTGGATTGTCATTTAGAGCGGAGATGGTTATGTTAATCACAGCTGGATTGTTGGGTTTTTTTAAAAAAACTTGACTATAGTTTATTTTTACTGTTGGTTTTTATTTTTTAACTGTGTGAGTGGCCCATTGACACTATGGTAAGATGGATGGCCATATAAATCATTAAGTAAATAAGTACATATTTGTTCCATTCAATCATGTCCAATTCTTGGAGACTGTCTGGTCAATCCCTGCAGTTTTCTTGGCAAGATTTTTCAGAAGTGATTTGTCCTTGCCTTGCCTCCTTCCTATATCTGAGAGAAAGTAACTGATTCATGCTCACCCAGGTAGCTTTGGGCCTAAGGCAGGACTAAAACTCACATTCTTCTGGTTTATAGCCTGATGCCTTAATTACTACACCAGACTGGCTCATATAAGCAAATAAAAATAAATAAATGAATAAAACAAAACATGCTTTTAAAAAAATAAAAACCAGTGAATTCAGAGAGACTTGAATGAAAAGGTATTACAGGATTGTTCTGTCAACTAATACATTTGCTGAATCAGGTTGTTTTAGTGCTAATCTTTTCTCTCTTACAGTACTTGTGTTAGAATCTACTATTGCCACGTATCATTTGTGTCAAACGGGCTAATAGCACATTTCCAATTATCCTAGCATTTAACAGCCATTTCTTCCTCCTAATGAGGAGATTGAGGTTGACTACTAAGTGAATATTTAATCCTAAAGAACATACTCACAGACACTAGCTAATTTCCATGTGGCATTATAGAAAATTCTCTGGGCTACAATTCTTCTTACATTAGAATTTTCTAACAAAAACTGCTTTTAAGATATTGATTCTCAGAGAGATATTATATACCGGTAATACATTTCTTTGCATTTGCCCAGCGGACTGTGCTTAAACCCTGCTTCAGTTGTAATGCAGAAACTGGCTGAGGTGTCATTATTAATGGTGATTAATGTAAGCGAGATAGGATAGAAAACCTGTCATTCAACAGATCTCGAGAGTAATCAGGCCTCAGCAGCAGTGAAGAATGGTTAATGAAAAGAGAAAGGACAGGGCTTCTTCAGTCAGCAAGTTTAGGCACAGAATATGGCAGAATAAGGTGAAGTTCTATTGACCCCAAAATGCTGTATTGGAACAAATTGTTGGATCAGCATTTTGGAATAAAAAATGGCCTTTGTCAATAGTGGTTGGAATTTGTGGGTGAAAAGGGAAGGTGTGTGTGTTGGGGGGTGTGTCCAGTGATGAAGCAATGTTCTGCAACAAGGATCATGTTTACAAATTATAGGTTTGTTGTATGTGTTGTAAATGTGGGAGAGTGAGAGAACACAAAAGATTAGAGAAAAATGGTCATCTTCCATGGAGCAGAATACAAATAATTCCCCATGCTGGATTAAAAGTTTTTAAAAATTTTCCCAATATTCCCGAAGCTTCCTCTAACATTTCTTTTTCTGTGTAACTGGTCACTAAAAAAAAAAAAGGATGGTCAGGATAGAAAGGCTACATCAGTTGTAACAGCTGGCTAATTTTTTTTTGTTGGTTTCCATGGTAACATCTTCTACTGTATTTCTTTTGGCACGTAGTCTGAGGTAATTGAATAAAGCAAACGCTATTGTTTTGGACAAAAAAAATGCTTGGCAAAATTAGTGTTTGTGTGTGCATCTATATATATTAGTTCTATAGGGAGAAATATAAGCAAAAACTGTCATTTTTTTTTGTTCCACCCGAAACACTTTTCTTTGGGCACAGCAAATATATTTCATTTGTAGCTTCCAGCATATCTGCTAAAGCAATGCTAGCCTTACTTTTGAAAGGCTGTTGAGAACACTTTTCCACTTTTTAAGCTATATTAAACTCTAGATGGAAGTTTGTACTTGAGTTCTATATTTATTCTTCAGCAGCCCAATTTACATGGGAAATTGTTATCAAGAAATCTTAAAACAAAGGATTAAGAAAACCCTCAGTGTTTTACAGTGATTTTCATTAATAGATTTTGAAGGACCTTTTTTAAAAAAAATCTTTTTAATGTGGTCTGACCAACACTCCAAAGAAGCAGTTAATCTATTTGGTTGTGTCCAAAAGACACATGGCATTTTATAAATGTGTGTGTGTGTGTGTGTGTGTGTGTGTAAGTTTATAGTGGTGTATAAGTTTATAGTGTGTAAGTTTATGCTTTTTAGAGTACACCCTCTCAAAGTGAAATATGTTGCTAGCATAATAAATTAAAAGACATCAATTTGTAAATAATGTAAGAGGAGAAAAAATATTTTGGCATACAACTATAAGCAATTTAGCACATTAGTCAAAAGCAATTCTAAAACACAGAGTTTTAAGATTTATTTAAATGAATCTGGCTGGATTCATGCATTGTGCTAAACCATGACTTATGTAATAATAGTTTGTTGAATGCTACAATTAGGTGGGTCTACACATTATGCTAAACCATAAACCAGAAGTGCATAACTTTTTCAGGCTGATTTGCCAATTGTGTAGCCTGTCAGGGGCTACCTCCCCCGCCCCCCCCAAAAGATGGGATCAGGCCAGAGATTTAAATGGGGCATGAGAAAACATAAGTTTAATGCAGTATAATTTGCATTTAAATGTAATTTAATTAGTTGAATATAATTAATATGATCATACCTGATCTTTTTAATAACTTTCCCTTTTATCTAATTAAGATCACAATTAATTTTTGGAGAAGCAATGAAGACAGATCAAAAGTTCATTTGAATCTCAAGGAACTTAGACCTGGCACCTCTTCAATAAATCAAAGCTTACAAACTGCAGGGGCTGATCCATACATCTTGTTAATCCAACAGAAGAATACATTACGACAGAGCAGACTATATATACATGCGTATAAACTATATGTGGATAAACTGACCCTCAAATTTTTAATCAAACCACCATGAAAATGCATTACCCTTGGATAAGCTGACCCATATTTTCCATGATATTTTGGTTAAAATTTGAGGATCTATTTAGCTATGGATAGGCTTATGTTTTTAGACTATATAGGAATATGTAGGTTCTTTAAATATTTATATATATCTACTTATGGATAAGCCTATCTATGGATAAGTTGAACACTATTATTTGAGTATATTTTAACATCTAGAATTCTTGGCTTCAACACAATATATACAGCAATACATAAATCCAATCACTGTGGACCTAGCAGTTTCCATAAAGACATTAAAAAAAAGTAAATTTGCCTCAGATTTCAGCTGTGGGCAGACATGATCATGTAACTGAAGGTAGATATTTATATCAACCATTTAGGATTTAGCATTCATAACACCACTTTGAATTTGGCTTTGAAGTATGTCAGCCTCTGATTTCATAAGTGCACAATTTATTTGTGCACAGATTTATTATCTTCCACCAGCATCTGGATACCCTTAATCTGCATCATCTGAACTAGTTTAAATTTAATTTGAAGGGGTTTAACATACCTTATGCTGAATAGGGTTCTAAAAATAAAGTTGCTATGAAATACCTAAGCTGATAAGAATGATTCCTGACTATTGTGATCAGCTGAGTTTTTCCAACATCTCCAAGAGCACTTTCAAGCTGTATGACTGATCTTTAGCAGGAATGTAATCCATTTAAAACCTCTTCGACTATCCAGGTTAGGTAACTTTCCAAATACAACCTATATATTTCAACTTGTTTACCCCTATGCATACCAGTACAACAGTTTCAGAAGCCCCATAATTTCTCTGATCATGCAGCTGAAAAAAAAAGGCAAACCTGCAAGTCATCCATAGCACTGGCCAAAAAGTATGAATAACATCTCCCAATAGATTCATACAGAAGTTGCAGAAAATATAATGGCAAGAAAGCCATCCATGCTATCTGCTGTAATGGAAGTATTAGAATCACTGTGCTCCCCAAATCCAGAGGAGTGAATCCAGACAGAAAAAATTGTGGTAAGCAGTATCAAATACTGCAGAAATAACCCCCAAATAAGGAGGCTCACATCCCAGGCACTTGGCTTCTGCGGCAAAATGTAAATTGGGAGAAGGCTGAGAAGATATCATACTTCTATTTTCACAGCGGGTTTTAGAGGTGATAAATCTTGGATGAATGCAGGCACTCTTCTCAAGGTAGGGCTTCCTGGCTGAGTAGGGAGTTGGACTAGAAGACCTCCAAAATCCCTTCCAACTCTTATTCTGTTAGAAACCAGCTTAACTGTGAGGGGAGATATTTAAGAGTATACCTGAATCAAAATGTTCCTAATTACAAAAAGTGAAATATTAAAGCATCTTAGATGTTTCAATCAATAAACTGTCCGAGTAGACAAATCTGATCATATCAGCAGTTGCTCTGCATCAATAATAATAATAATGAAACATATGTT
Organism: Pseudonaja textilis; assembly: GCF_049901715.1. Lineage (NCBI taxonomy): Eukaryota > Metazoa > Chordata > Lepidosauria > Squamata > Elapidae > Pseudonaja > Pseudonaja textilis. The sequence goes on from NC_141990.1 coordinate 266,799,840, forward strand.
TCAAAAGAAATGATTAACCTTTATGCATTCTCTGCTCCCCACTCTTCTTCTGAGTCTTATCCCTTTGCTCTAGTAGGCAGTTTCTATTTTGCTCTGGAGCTGCAAAGATAAAAGATTTTGTGGAATGAAAGTAATAAGAAACTTAGGCTGTGCAAAATTGGTTTTCATATTTCCTCTAATTGTCCCATAGCTATAAATATTTGCTGTGTGCTAAGCCTCACATATTGTATTGTGAAATGTTTATGGCCTAGGAGGAAACATCATTTTTCTTTTGTGGAATATCATGCCCGCTAGCTGTAACAAAAGAGAAAAGCAGCTACACTGAATTAATTTGGATTCATTATTTGTTTAGAGTCAGTTGAAGCTTTGCTTTCCAGAGAACACTTTTGTTAAAAAAAAAAAATCCCTAATATGAGTATACTTATATTATTTGCACCACAAAGGGAAAGGGTTTGGGTTAAAATGATGGCTTATCTCAATTCTTTTCACATTTGCATTTTCTCATACTTCTTTTCATACTGTAGGCTTTTATTCCAAATGCTACCCATTAATTAAAGCGATTAGAATGATCACTTAACATTTTCAGATCTTTGACAAAACAGTGGTAAAGAGCTATCTGTTATTAAAAGTGGCTGCCTGTGGGAAGATACAAGATACAAAACAAATGGATCAAGAGAATCACTTACAGAATACAAACACTGAGTTTGATTTATTTAATAAATAAAGTTTTAGGGATATATCAGGTCAACCATCTAAATCAGCTCTACTTGGTTTTGAAAGAACTTTCATATACCATATAAAGCAAAACAACAGCAACACCAAGATTCACTTATGAAGAGTTTCTGAAACTGAGACAGGGAAAGGGAGAGAAAGTTATTTCACGTAAATATATATTCCATTCCATTCCCCACTATCCTGTCAGAGCTGAAGAAGCTTTTTGGATGAGAAGCAAAGCATCTTCAAAGAAATGAAAAAACAAGAAAGTCCAGTTGCCTCCTGAAAAATCACCTTTGGGACAGTCGTGACCTGGATGACTGAGAACCACTACAGACTTTTATTTCACACAAACTTTTTAAAAAGTGGAGAGTTGAGAGAAGCATATACATTGAAACTTTGCATCATCATATTTGTATATTTACAAGTTATCCCATGTTACAGCTTCCAAATAGGTATCAACTGTTACAAAGTGGATACCAGTATTCACACTGAAAATCTGAAATTCTGTAATTGTGTAGAAAACATATTCATGCATATGAAAATTATGGTTATTCGAAGATTCAATTGGATGTCACATTTCAAAACTTGGCAGGCTAACTCTTGTTTGCTTGCTTGAATTTTCTTATGGATTAATAACAGAGGTGGTATTCAGCAGATTCTGACCAGTTCTAGAGAGCTGGTCGCGGAAATTTTGAGTAGTTTGGAGAACCAGTAAATACTCCCTCTGACTGGAGATTTTACAGTATCCTTCCCCTGCTATGCCCACCAAGCGACTCCCACAGAACCGGTAGTAAAAAAAATTGAGTTCCACCACTGATTAATAAGTGTCTGTTTTTAGGCCAGAGATTCCTCACTTCTGGTCCCCAGATACCATCAGTCATAAAGAATCCTTTCTCTTCACTTTCATTTATATTGTTTTCATTTATTATAATCAAAGCAAATATAAATCCAAAAAAATAAACTACTCAAATAGGCAAAGATACTTTGATTTGTTATTGCGATAAATACATAAATAAGTATTTTCTCATCTTTCTTTTTGAAAAAATCTGCTCATTGTCTCATCTGAGTCAAAGCAATGGTTCTTGAACTATATGTTTTCCCCTCATCTTCTTGTCTAGAGATGTTCTTTAGAAAACAGTAACAAATGGCGGTGGAGGGTGGGAAGAAAATGGGATGCTGAAAAAATGTAAATAGAAGGCAGTCTTTGATCCATGATCCAGACATGCAAATCACAAGGGGATGTTATCATGTTATTAATCTTCTATGGAACTTCCTTTCTGTAAGATGAGAGAAACCACAATGAAAATACATTAATGGGTCAAGGACTTGTGGAGGCTAAGGAACTATTCAATTGATTCCCAAGTATTCACCTTCAGACTTCTGTTAAATGTGTTTCTTAACTTTTTGGCATATTCTTACCTAGTGCAGATACAGCCTCTTAACTTGTGTCTCTTTGGTTTCACAGTTGTGGACCCTGCTAAGTGTATTTGTCATAATTGGAATGTCAAGATTGTTGCCTTGGGCAGCAAGATGATAAACTTTGAGTTCTTTTTAAAATTTATTATGCTGATGTAAAGATACTATCGCCTTCTTCTTCTTTGCTATATTTTTGATTTGAAAGTGCTTCTGTATTTAAGAAAGTCATAAATCACTAGGGAACTAATGACCTGCATATATGCTGATAGAATTCAGTGGGAGGCAAATTCACAATACATGCTGACAACTCCTCCAGTCTTATTCAGAGGGAACTTTCATTTTAAATTACTGCATGATAAGGAAAGAAAACTAGCTAAATGCATAAAACAAAACAAAACCCCAATATAGACAGTTATCTGAGGAGCAAATACAAATGCAAAATAAAAAGAGAGAGATCAGCTTTCTTAGTTATTTAGCAGAAAGAATATTAATAAACATAGTTCATCTTATCATTGAAATATGTAGCCCCTGGGCAGATTTGATGACTTTTATCACATGTCTCTTGTCTTTTTCTTTTAAAATTAAAAAAATTGAGTATACCACTAGAGAAAATGATGAACCCATTCAAACGTCATAAAAATTACACCCTTACAACAGTGGTATCAAACTCACGGCATCATGGCCATGGTGGTGTCACGTGATGTATTGCAACTTTTACCACCACCCCTTCGCAAAACTGGGCCTGGGCCTGGCCAGCATGTGAAATATCCGGCCTGCGGACCATGAGTTTGATAGCCCTGCCTTAGAATTTCAGACTCTGCCCATTCTGCTGCCCTCTAGATGCTGGCAATTGAAAATCTCTGCTCTGAATAACAGTAATGAAATAATGGTGTCTGATATTATCAATCCATATAAGAATGAAGCAATCCGACTGGGATGAACAGATAATGAAATTGTTGTGTTGAGTTCCAATAAACTGAATAACCTGTAAGAAACGGAAGCAAATAAAAGCCTTATCAGGGATTGGGATAATGGTATTTTTTGAAAAAGTCTACTTCTGGAGCAAGAAATGCAGAGAAATCTCATGATGTATTAAAACTGCATGATGTTGTGCTTAAGTAAGAGGTGGAAAATTGTGAACTATGTTCAGGGTTCGGTCTCTCAACTGAAATTCCTTAGATAATAAAATTAATTATATTCTCATAGTAATTTATACTTCCTTCCAATAACAATTGTTTCCATTCTATTTTGTCCCCTTGTAACTAAGAGAGTCACTTCCTAGATACTCTGTTTCCTCTTTCCTCAGAGCAGAATTGAACCCATTCTTGGTTCAGATGTATTTAATTTGTAGAGGATCCTACAACAGCAGCAAATAGATGAGAACTGACTTCCTTTAACTTGGTGCCTCATATCTGATGTGATACAATTGTCATTTTATTTATTTACCTGTATGGTCTTTTCTATCTGGCATACTCATGGCTATAAACCATCTCAAAATGAGAACACAGCTCATTTAAAAACAGTTATATTTTTTAAAACAAGTAATTTGCTTATAAAAATACATTGACACATATGTTTCTTACAAATGTGTCAAAGAGAACTGTATGAAAGTAACAGATAAAATGCAGATGAAATGCCTGATGAAACAGAGAAATCATAAGATGTCATTTAAAGCTTATGAAAACTGATGCCAACTCTATCTTAATAGGTTCATAGTTGGCAGCATCATGTATTTGGCTTGAGAAGGGTCAATAAAGAAGCAAACTTGACAAGTTTAGTGATATTGGACAATTGTCCTTATATGATACATAAAGCAATCTGACACTCTCAGGGTCAAAGCAGTGATACACTGCAGTTGAAGCTCAGATTTAAGTTGGATTCCCACTGTTGGTGTAAGGGCAACAGTTTTACTCTAATGCAAGCACCTATACCCTTAAAGCAAATTGGATGCAGGCTCATGAACCACAAGGTTAAATATAAGATTGCAGTTTAGATAAGCTCAGATGTAATAGTAGGATTACTGTAGTGTGATTCTTTCATTCTTTTAGATGTATTAATTCCTTTGTGTGTGGCCAGTCAGAGAGAAATTCAGACTTCTTTCTTGCTGTCTACCACTTCCATTTTATCTGGGAGTGTTGCTCAGATTCTTTTTTTAGGGAAGCCTTTCAATGTTCCCACCCTCATAGTTGTCATCAGATACACGTATTTTTATTATATTTTACTAAATGACATATTCATGTCTCTGGAATCAAGCTCACAATTCTGAAGCAGACTCAGGGTCCAATTATCTCCAGCCCATCTCTCTTCAGAGGTTGCCCACAAATATTCCATTTTGTATTCTTTTGGGCCTCAGGGCATTGTAGCAAAATATTTATTTTTAATTTAATTACTCTATTTCCTGCCCCCTGACTTTCCAGATAATGGACTATATTCATCATGAACTGATCTTGCTGAAAACCCTGAGGATGGCAGCTTATGACTTGAATGCTGTCAAGGAATGGTGGCATACAGTAGCAAGCAAGACCTGTTTCTTGGCAAATCAAACAATAATCAGTACCTTGGAGAGTGCAATTCACCACTTGTTTTAACTAGAAGCATTGCTGCTTCAGCTGTGTGTATAGATAACTGAAGCAGGCTTTAACAAGACAGGCAAAGCCTGTAGCTTTGCTCTGCTTGTTGCTGTAGCCATTTTGAAAGCTTCAGCTTTTCTGCATAGTGGAGGCTCACAAGAAGCCACTGAGGGATTGATCCTGCAGATCAGGCTTCACATTGCGTATTATTATGTGACAGCATTCAGTCCCATAGGACCTGCGTATTATAGTTGAGGTAGTTTCTCAGTGATTTAAGTATGTGGAATTCTAGATGACAACAGATTCCAACTAACTATAATTTGGTTCAGTTGCATGTAAAGAAGAGATTGGTTCACATCCAATTATGTAACCCATTTTCCTAGCATTACTAATTTGGAACAAATTTGTTCATGTTCTGTTTTGGCTTTATTTGAAGTATTGGTATTCCCATTGATTTAATTTAAGGATTTAACCTGTAAGGGTATAATTAAAGATTCTTAGATATGCTTCACATAGAGTATGTAAATTGAAATGCTTAGATAAGTTTAATGAACACGCTGTAGATGCCTGTCACACAATACCTAGCCATTAGCAGACAAATAATATGACTAAGCAGCTGATAGACACATTGTGCTAACCCCTCTTCTCATTACATTGTGTCCTAGTTATACAGTATGTGTTTTTAGCCAAGTATGCAATTAATGATGCAAATTGCTTAGCAATTATATTATTGTTGTAACAATTTTTTGTATTCTATTATTGGAAGGACAAAACATATTTGAGAAGGAAAATCCATGACTGAATCTCCTGACACTTTTTGAAAGTCATTAAAACAGACTTATTAAGGAGGGAGTTGAGTTTTATCAAAATCACACAACAAGCTGAGATTTGCCCATCTGGATAGAGGAAAGGAGCTGAAAGCAGATACTAAATAGTAGCTCAAAAATTATGAATTGTGATTAGGACTGTACTGCTCTGGAGAGGAAGTGCTGCGTCCTATTTTCTAGAGCATCTTTGTTGTCAATTGTACCCCCATCCTGCTGTTGCTTTTAAATCTAAAACAAAAAATGACAGGAGATCCAATTATAGATCTTCCCTATAATATCTAGTTTGGGATCAGAAACCACAAATGAAATTATAAATGTTGATATTTTAAAATCATGATAAATTCTAAGGTTACGGAGGCAGAATCACAGAAAAAGCTTGAGAATGATAGGCTGATTCTTTCCTGTCTGTCACTTCCACATTTTAAAGGGACTAGTACAGGATTCTATATACTGTAGGCAAGTCTTTCATTCTAGATGTCAATTGTGTAGAAGACAGATTCAGATCCTGGCCCATAACCTAGCTCCTCCTAGCAGTAATACTGTTCTTATCCCTGATGTTTTACAAAGTCAAGGAACATTAAAGGATCTTCTCTCTGTCCATCTGTCAGTGAAGGGCCACTCCAAACTTTCATGTAGATATTATATTCAGTTGTGGATTGCGTGCTCTACCAGGAGGCTGCTCAAATTTATTTATTTATTAAACAAATGTATATAGTCACCCAACTCACACATAGGTGATTTTGGAGGACTTACAACATTTTAAAAAAACTCTACCATATAAGAAAAACAAGAAAAACCACCTCACTCTTCATGGGTAGCAACCGTTCAAATCAACCACTTGATAGGCTCCATCTCCATTCATCATCCTCAGGCCTGCTGGCAAAAATCACATTTGTAGATCCTTTTTGAGAGCACTAGGGTGGGGACCAACAGTATCTCTGGGGGAATGATGTTCCATAAAGAAGGGGCCACCATTGAAAAGGCCCTTTTTCATGATCCCAACAGATGCACCTCCCTAATAAATGACACTTGTAACATGCCCTGCCTTTCCATCCTCGTGGGCCAGGTGGATGAAATAGGGGAGAGGTTGCCCTTCTAATAGCCTAGCCCCAATAAAGGTGATAACCAGCATCTTGAATTGTATGTGGAAGCAGATTGGCAGTCAGTGCAGTTCCCGCAGAAGAGATAACACATGCACAAGTCCAGGCTTTTATGTTAATGATATTAATGTTAATTTTAAATATCAATGTTAATTCCACTGTCTCAGATCTTATACTGAGTGTCCTCTTACAAACATTTTATGAAATCAGAGACAGGGTAACCACAAAAACATTTCTCTGGTTGTGACATTCAGGTGTGTGGAACACAGCAGCAAGGAGGAAGGGGAGATTACAGGAAGGAAGTAGAAATTATGGGTGAGAAAGGAACTATATATATCAGTGGTGGGATTCAAACATTTTTATTACCGGTTCTGTGGGCATGGCTTGGTGGGAGGTGGCATGACTTGGTGAGTGTGGCTTGGTGGGCATGGCAGGGGAGGGGTACTGTAAAATCTCTATTCCCACCCCACTCCTGGGGGAAGGTTACTCAAAATTTCCTCCAGAAATTTTCTCCAGAATTGGTCAGAACCTGCTGAATACCACCTCTGATACCTATGCTAATAAAGTGTCCTCAAAATACCTTGCTCATCTTGGCAACACCAAGAAGAAAAAGCCCATCACTTTTACACATCCCAGAACTATTTTTCTGTTGAGTGGAGTCTTACTTTCCAGCTGGAAACTGGGTTTGAAACTACTTTGAACTATGAACATACTAAGAGTATCTATCTATTCATGCCTCATTTACAAAGTAACCTATGGGTTAACATTCTACAAAGGTGTCTTGGGCTTCTTCGCTCCCTATCTCTTCTCTTACTGATGGCTAAATACTTGGTTCCACTTGCTTTTGTTTGCAACCGGCTAGAATACTTATGTCTGGTTTTCCATTATTTGCCTGAATAAGGTCAGAGCAAATTGTGCTTTATGAATCTGGCTTGTCTGAATCAACTACAATTAAAACTAAAAGCACTTTCTAGTAGATATGGAAACCAACTCTTGTTAGCAAAGGATTTCATGGCATAGGAGTAGAAGAGAAGGGAGAAGGTTTGCATGTACAATATTAAACAATGGCTTTAGCACTGTATATGATTTCAAAGCCTCCTGCTTCTACCTGTGATGGTTGATTAATAATGCCTATGCCATAAGAATCTTTAAATCACTGTGTTGCTGGAATTTACATTCCAGAAACATGAGTAGAAGAATTTCTGACTATGCAACATTTGTAGGACCCAAGACAGGGCAAACAGGAAAACCATAGAAAAGTTCAGTCAGCTGAAATAATTGTAGTATTGGATAGCCATCTTATATTTTCCTGAGCATGGTGCCTTTTCTAGGGTAATTAGCCACTCTGGGCCTTTTTATGAGGGAATATTCTTTTAAGGAATTGGATTAATCCAGCCTCCAGAACTTGTTTCTCTTGATATGTTGGAACTACAGCTCTTATCAACTCCAGACATGCCTTGAAATAGGACCTGAACTGAAAAATAATAAATGATACAGGAGAAAATCAGGCTAACAGCTAAGCCAAAAATTGATAGCCATGTTTGCTCTAGGGCCACACTTCATAGTAACAATGAGTCAAAATCAAGGAGAAAGCTGAGATAACTTTTTTTCTTGGAGATCAGATAAAAAGGAAAAAAGTAAACAGCACACTGTCAGATAAAAATGGTAAAACATCTCCCAATACCTAGGAATGGAATATTTTTTGTGACATTGGAGACTCAATAAGAATCAAATAAAACAAATGAATTAGGATGCTTTTGCTTCAAATTTCTATTAAGTCCTTTTAATGTACTTAACAGCATTTCTGGAGGAATGCAATTGGATAATGCTTCACAATCACATTTTTTTCTGTTCTGTTCAATTGTGTCTGTTTCTCAGAGATTGCCTGGGCAAGTCTCTGCAGTTTTCTTGGCAAAGTTTTTCAGGAATGATTTGTCATTGCCTACTTCATGGGGCTGAGAGAGAACGAATGGCCCAAGGTCATCCAGGTGGCTTTGTTCCTAACACTAGCTAAAACTCAGAACCTCCCAGTTTCTAGACTGATGCCTTAACCACAACACTAAACTGGCCTGTGCATAGCACCATGAACAAAAAACCCAGAAAATTAGTGACTTAAAGCATCACTGTGATGCTAACACTACCTGGGAGATGGGTGGTTAAGAAGTTTGATATATAAAGTAATTAAATAACTGGTAAGAATCCTGGAGATAGTTTATAAAAAGCCATCTTCAGACTCCACTGTTTTCAGTCAAAAGAACCATGACCACTTCACAGGAAATTTGCTATAGAAGTCTCTGTGTAAACATTGATTGATTATTTATGTGACATCAAGTCATTTATGATTCCTAGTGATCCCATAGATTTCCCCCCATGACAATCTGTCACTAACCTGCTTTTACAGGTCTCCCAATGGCACACTCATTATCACTATAACTGAGCTCATCCATTTTGATGCTAGTCATTTTCTTCTGCTCTTTCCTTCCACCTTTTCTAACATTAGAGCCTTTTCTAAAGAGCTGAATCTTCACATTGATTGAAGTAAGATAACTTGAGCCTAGTTATTTGTGCCTTAAGTGAGAACTCTGGATTATTTTGTTTGGTGATCCACCAGTCCATGATGTTCTGAGGAGACTTTTCCAACACCAAAGTTCAAATATTTTTTTCCTATTCTGCTTCTTCAAAGCCCAATTTTCACTTCAATAAAGGGTTACCAAAAATATCACGGCTTGCATGATTCTGATCATTGCAGATTTAGAAACCTCACAGCATTTGAATTTCTTTTCCAAGGCCTTAATGGCTGCTTTACCAAGTGCTGGCTTGTGGTGTATTTCTTAACTGCTTGTTTTCTTATGTTTGACAGTTGATTCTAAAAGACAGAAGTTATCTACCATTTCAATATATTCATTACCAGGTCTAAGGCTAGTTGTTATTGGAAGATCAATTAGTTCAAAACTGAAATTCTCATTAGCCTGTCCCTTTCATTTCAATAAATCTAATTAAAGAAGGCTTTGTAAGGAGATTGCTTAGGAGAAGTATTTTCAGTTTGAAGCAGCTGCCTAAACCTGACACTTCACCCAATGCTAAGGCAATATAAAACGTGTCCTCATTATTATTTTGATACAACAATACTTGAAAAACTCTAGAAGACATTTGGGCCTTTTCTTCACTAGTCACATCTTGTAAAGTCACTCAGCCATAAGAACAATGAAGATAGGCTTCATGCAATCTGCAGAAACAAATATATTCCATGGCAAATTTGAATATATTGTTGTACACGTGGCAGTTAAGCAAGCTGCCATTGTCAGATGCATTTCCTAATCTCCCTCCCATGTTCTTTTCTTTGAGACTCCTGCTTTAGAGTACAAAACTATGGACAGGGATTGTATAAAGATTTTTTGGGGTGGGAGGGTGGGGGGCTACATTGGCAGCTTTTATCAGCTGTGAAGGGAAAATGCTTTCCACCAAAAAAAATTAATTATTTTGCCTCTGGCATTTCTAGAGATCAGGAAGGAAAGCGAGCAAAGGTTCGCAGATAAAACAGTATATAGGCATTGAAAGGCTTGTCACACTTGTCCAGTACCTTCTTTTAAAACTGAAGATAATTGTTTCAGACATTTGAAAAGAAGAAAAAGCTGAAATGTAAACAGTTCAATTCTAGGGTATTACTCAGATGGAATTCATCCATCTTAAATAGGCATCATCTTGGATAGTTTTCATTTATCATCTGTTTTTCTACTTGAAATTCTAACCTTTTCTGATGACTTATTTTGTATGAATTTGCTGCTGTAATGGTTTTCAGAAAATGGTTTATACAGTTTTCCTCACAAAAGTGTAGTTTTCTTTGCAGGTGGTCTTCAGCTAATAACCATTCAATCAGCATCTGTGCTGAATGGTGCTGAACGAGGAGACTTACAGCTGGTCCTTACACTTGTAACTATCGTAGTATCCCCACCATGCCTCGGTGGCACAGTGGTTAGAGTGCAGTACTGCAAGCTATTCCTACTGCAATTTGGCAGATCGAATCCCACCAGGCTCAAAGTTGACTCAGCCTTCCATCCTTCTGAGGTGGGTAAAATGAGGACCCAAATTGTTGGGGGCAATATGCTGACTATGTAAACCACTTTGAGAGGGCTGTAAAGCACTATAAAGCAGTATATAAGCCTAAGTGCTATTGATATTGCTACCATCATCTGATTGTAGTTCAGTGCGTGGCAACTGGCTTGCAATTAAGATTGTCTAGCATCCATCAGTCATGTGATCATCATTTGTGACCTTCATAGCTTCCAACAAGAAAAGTCAATGGGGAAGTTGCCAGGAGATAGCAAATAGTGATCATGTGGTGATGTCATGCCTTACAACCACACACAGGATTTATCTAATGACTGCAATTGGAACTTCCGGAATTGCAATCATTGGTTGGTGTGGTCAGGTGACATTGCATTTTATGGCTCTGTCACTTAGTTACAGAGTTCCCCATCCCAATTACCATTGTTAACTGATGACTACCTATATTTCCACTGCTTTAAAAAGGATAAAAGCTGTGAACACCCGTTTTCATTTTGCATTCTTAGTTGGCAGGACCTACACTGAATAGTCAATTGGGCAAGAGTCATTTAGAAAACAGATTATTTTAAGTGTTTTAAAACAAAAAGGAAGACTGCAATAAATCTGGAAGAAAAGATATGGATTTTCTATACAGTTTGCTGAATCACCATAGGATACATTTTCCTTGGCTATTCATTAGGAAACTTTTCTTAAATCTGCTTTCTCCTGTGAATAAGGTCTGGACAGATATTGACAACTATCTCAACAATTCCTATCTTCAAACATTTTATCAAACATCGCTCATTGTTTAGTATGTTCTAAGGTCTCAATAAAGAGGTGCATCTCTATATGGCATTTAACCAGCTTATCCTAACAATGAGGCTCATTTCAGCTTACAGAAGATGAAAGCAGTTATGGAACTGATAGAAGGATAACTTTTTCATGCAAAGCAATGTTGAAGGAGGAGGAATAGATAGTGCATCATGTATCTGTGGGACTGTAAATTGTAAAGCAAGCCCTTCCTTTTCTTTGGACAGATTTAGTAGACTTTTCACAATTATTCTTTTAGGTCAAAATAGTTGACCGGGTAAGATGATTCTATATTAACCTTTCCCAGTTTAATGCTCTTCAGATGTAACTGCCATATTTCTTAGAATTCATTCTTGACTGAAGTTGATGTTGGTTAGGAATTTAGGAAGAAAAGGCCAGCTATGTAGCAGCACCTAATTGACTATGACTTATCTTAAAACATTAAGATATTATTTGGATGGGGCCACAAAGGCCATTGGTTGGACCAGAAAGTTGAAAAAAAATTGGGTAGGAAAAGACATACCAGTTCCATATTATTGTTAAAAAGAGTCCAGAGGTATATGTTGTATGTATCATTCAAAATATAGGTATATATCTAAACTGAAGTCTGCAATATTTTAACTGTATTACTGTGAAGTAGGGCCCATTGAAAACCAATTTGGTTGTAGTGAGTAAGGCAATGGTCTAGAAACTGCGAGACTATAAGTTCTAGTCTTGCCTTAGCTACAAAGCCAGCTGGGTGACCTTGAGCCACTTGCTTCTCTCAGTCCCAAGAAGCAGACAATGGCAAATCAGTTTCAAAAAACCTTGTCAAGAAAACTGCAGGGATTTGTCCAAGCGGTCACTAGCTTTCAGGACGGACTCAAAGGAACAAAAAAGCCCTACTAAAATAAAAATATAAATATGCAAATGTTTTGACAAGAATAGAAGGAAACATAGTCCTCATTTCTTCTGCATGAGCATAATCAATCAGCCAATAATTAGACTGACAAAATAAATTTCTGTGCTTCATTTTTTCTCCCCAAAATAAAACTTTGTACGTATTACTTTGAAAATCTATTTCTGGTTTTCAATAGAGTGTCAGGTTGTCACTTGTATCCTAAAAGGCCTTTCCTTTATAGGACTAACTTTTAACTCTGTCTCTCTCTCTCTCTCTCTCTCTCTCCAGGCATCCAAGCCACCACAAGCTGAGAAAAATGGCTTAAGAGGATTTGATGAAAAAGCCTATGTATCGTCAAAGCTACTGAAGGCTGGAGAAGACCCTTATCGGCAACATGCTTTCAATCAGTTGGAGAGTGACAAACTGAGTAGTGACCGGCCCATTAGAGACACTAGACATTACAGGTACTGTAGTGCAGATGAGTATTGATTGTAATCAATACTCTGTACCATGGCATCTCTGTGACCTAATCTTTGAGACAGTTTAATTCTGAAAGACAGAAAGATATTATCTGTATCCCACCTGACAGAGGACTTCTCATCCTTAATGCAGACTGTTTTATTTATTTTAACATCTGGATATAGTTAACGTAAAGATGTCATAGAAGATGGAAACATTGTTTAACATTTAAACAAATCTCTAGAAATGTGATAATGCAATGAACTGGGCCAGATGGTTATGTATATTTAATTCCTATTAAGGATCCTATTAAATAGTGACTAGTAAAAAGCCAAGTAATTTCACACAACACAAATATGCTCTGACAATACCATTTTTTTCTGCCTTTGACCCTGTGTTGTTTCTTTCATCTCAACCAGCTCTTGAATGAAATAAATCATAGTTATCTTTGGTTGGATCATCATTAGAAATGTATTATCTTTTTTATTTTGATATGGTCCAATGGCAAACTCAAGGTACATATAAAATCTGTAGGCTTTGTCACCCATCATTTTGGAGGAAAATCAGGTGATTGGCAGTAACTGAAAACAGAGGCGAGATAGGCAGGATAGGAACTGACAGTTGGGGTAGCCAATTTCATTCTAAAATAGCATGGTCCCCAAGTCCTGGTCCGCAGACCGTGGGCCATTTGGAACCAGGCACAAGTGGTGGGTGAGTGTGTGAAGCTTCATTCGTGCATGCATGGGATTGGGTTGTATGCACGAAACCATCCCTGCTACCGCCTGCTGCCGATCTATGGAACTGCAGGATAATTTTCTGCTGATTCAAGAAAGGATGACAAACTCTGGAGAAAGGGTCAAGGAGTTTATGATTGCCTGAATAGCTTATCTAATCTTTCTTCCTGGAATTGTAGTTTACCATCTCTCTCTCTCTCTCTCTCTCTCTCTCTCTCTCTCTCTTCTCTCTCTCTCCCTCCCTCCCTCCCTCCCCCCCTCTATCTATCTATCTATCTATCTATCTATCTATCTATATTCTTAAGTTTTCGTGGGTACTTACATGTATGGCATTCAGCTTCGTTCGGGTATTTTCCCACGTCATTGTAGTTGTGCTTTTAAAGTTGTAGCAACGTTTTGGCAGAATCTCATCTGCCATCATCAGGCTTCTGTATTGTGTTCATCTGTGAGTCAGACTTTTATAGTTGTTTCAGTTTTAAATTTGGGGCTAGCCTATTGCTGTGCCAGAATGGTTTTTTCTTCATCCTGATTGGTTGGGAGTCTTGGTCTGTGTTTATTGGTCTTGAAGTTTGCTGTGTTCTGTTTGATTGGTGTTTCTAATATCTTCTGTCTGTTTTGTGGCTTTTTTTGTCTTGATTGGCTGGCAACATTGTGTTCCTGTATTGGAGGCTTTTAGTGCAGTTTGGCTCTGAGTAAATGGATGGCTATCATTTATTAGGAAGCTAGGTTTCATCTGGGTGCCTGGTTGGAGTGTGTTTGAGCTGGAAGTATCAGGGGGGATCTGTTTGTGCCCAGGTGTTTGCCTGGCTAGTGGTGTGGAGATTTTTTGTTTGTGAGTGCAGGCTTCCAAATAATTGACAGTCTGGAGGAATCATCTCTTCTATTCATTTAAAACTGAAACGGCTGTGAAAGTCTGACTCACAGACGAACACAATACAGAAGCCTGATGATGGCAGATGAGATTCTGCCGAAACGTTGCTACAACTTTAAAAGCACAACTATAATGACGTGGGAAAATACCCGAACAATGCTGAATACCATACATGTAAGTACCCGCGAAAACTTAAGAATATATATATATATATATATAAAAGTTTTTGTAGATTTTCACGGGTACAGTATGTAGGTGTTGTGACTCCAGGATTGGAATCTGCTCCGTTGGCAGATGTGAGCTCGAGCGAAGACGATTTGGCAGTGAAATTTGAGCTGGCATTGCTGAGTGATTCTGAGGGCAGCCAGGATGAGGAAGTGGACAGTTATGAGACACGAATCTAATTTGTTGGAGGTGAATTCCCCCGAATCTCCCTCGCTGACTATACAGCAGCCGGGAACAGTTAATTAGGAGAATGTGCGAGAGTTTTCAAGTGCGGAGGAAGAGGGGTTTGAGGGATCTTGGCTTGACGTGAGAAATAGACGGAGATTGAGACGTCAATCTCAATTGGGAAACAAGCGTCAAGCCAGTGATTAATGAGACTGACACGCCCCCTTTAGGGGATAAAAGGAAACGGATTGGCTTGAGAAATTTGCCAGAAGCAAAGTGTCTTGTTAGAGCGAAAGTCTTGTGAAGATTCTCTGAGGCATTGTGATTTATAGGCACTTCAGGTTTGCCAAACAGATATCGGATTTATTGCTGAGGACTGGAAAAACTTCAGCAGTTATCTTGGTTGGGGTTTGTTTTTAGTTGCTTATAATTTTGGAACTTCAGAATTGTGATTACTCACCTGTGGATTCAGGTGAGGCATAACATTTAGGTCTACATGCGTTCGGGTCTTTACCCGTGTAAGATTAAGAGTATCTTGGCGACGTTTTCGCGAGGTCCCATCCTCAGGCTGGTGCTTTCAGCTTTGTGCCAGTGCAAGCATCACACACTGCTTGCACTGGCACAAAGCTGAAAGCACCAGCCTGAGGATGGCGAGTGGGACCTCGCCGAAACGTCGCCAAGATACTCTTAATCTTACACGGGAAAAGACCCGAACACATCTAGAACCACACACACACACACACACACACACACACACACACACACACACAGAGTATATATAAATCTCTGCCATTGTTTTTTAAAGACCTAATCTAAAATCATGGTGACTCTTCTGTTCCTTTGCTTTATAAAGAAGACTTTTCAATATTTTTAACCAGAGAAAGAACAGCTCATAAAATGACTGAAACTCTCTAGATAAGGAAAGCCATTTTTAAAATCTGTCCGGAGGTAACATCACTTCTGCCTCATCACAGTTAAGAAATCCAGCTTTACAATTGTAAAGGATGAGTCATCAAAGTTTCTAAGTTCTGAGCTGAAGCAAGGGCTGTTGGCCTTATAGGAGGCCAACATATAGGAGCAATGGATAGCCACAGCTCTGTAGACTTTCAGTTTTATGGAGATATGGATGTTGTATTGATTAAGCACTCTAGTATACAGCTGCCCTGTGCCTGGATGACGTTATTGATCCTGGAGTTAATTTCTTTGTCCAAAAACTCATTACTTGAGATGATTCTTCCCAAGTATTTGAAGTTTTATTTGTCAACAGTGAATTTTGGTCCTATGGGCTTAGTATTCGGTATGGGATTTCAATCTTGCTCAGACTAGTAATCAGGCCAAGGGCATAATGGTATCTAAGAATTTGTTCACTATTAACCGTAGATCATTGTCTTTGTGCCCTAGAAGCTCAAAGTCCTAGCAAAATGGATTTCTTGAAGGCACTTCATCTATGTATTCAACTGGCAATGGTCAAAAAGATCTTTGCTTGATGTACACTCCTTATTTCAGACAGCATGCGATAACATGCAAGTAAATAACAGATTGAATAGGACTGGGGCTAGCACACAGCCCTATTTTATCTCACTGGAAATGACAAATGCAGCTGACATATCAATTTTGTAAAACAAAACAAAGCCCTGTCCTTTCATTCTATTGTGGAGTAGCTGAATCAACTTCACAAATTCCTTGGGCATCCACAATGTCTCAGGATAATCCAGAGACTCTCCCTGTTTGCAACCCTTTCTCAGGTCAATGGAGAAATGGAATAATTGTTCTGCTTGTTCTGATTGATGCACTTTTCTGACTTGCCTCATGGCAAGTGTCATGTGCTGAAAGCTGTACTGCACCTCTGGGAGGTCCCTTTTTGAGAAAGTGACAAATCTGTTCAGGAGAATGTGGGCAAAGATCTTGCCAGTGAGACATTTTTGTAATTTCCACAGTCTCATTTGGTTCTCTTATTTTTATAGAGAACCACAATGAGGGCATCATAGAAGTCATCAGGCATTTGACCTGTGGACCAAATGTCTTCCAAAAGTCTTGTATGCCTGCAAGGTGTTTGGGTCTAATGTTTTGTAGATCTCATTAGAAATGCCATCCTGCCCTGTTACTTTATTTGAGCTCATCTGCAAGTTTGCTTTCCTGGTCTCATCAGTAGAAGGAGGGAGGCAGATCTAGGGCATGCAACACTGGCAGCTGTAAAACCAGCGGTGGACAGCCTATTGAGTAAATTGGAAAAGGGTTTGGCTCAGTGGGTTTTTCAGTCTTTCCTGGTCTTTGATCAAGTTCAATGCATTCCATGATAGCAAGGGGAGCATCCTGATTTAGAAGGATCATAAATGGACTTTATGGCACTGAGGGACTCTGTGGTGGCCTGCACCACCTGCACAGTGTTCCACCTTCTTAGCTTTCCTCTGCTGCCAGCCTTACTTGCACTTCTGTGTGTGCTTTGGACTGCAGGTACTTAACATTGTCTTTATATGAGACAGATGATGGATCATTCTGCCAGGCTGCCTAGGGCTAGGCCTTGTTCTTGACCTAAAGAGCTGCTGAAATGGTTTTGCGGTTTTCATCAAACCAGTCTTGATGGGCCCAGAGTTTCAGTCCAAATGCAGTTGTTGCAGCCTGGGTGATGGCATCTTAGAATTGTGGGTCCATTTTTCAGAACAGGTTTCTAGAAGTGGTAAATTGCTGGAGAGCTTTATGGCCTGTGCATTTGAAGGACCATCTATTTCCTGTAGTTTCTGCCCATCATGTATAATGGAATGTAATTGGCATGCTTTGGGTCCCATCAATTAAATGATGGCTCTTCTCTGACACTGTGCCTGTAGTCTGGAACAGTATTCCCCCAGATGTTGGTATGGCACCTACTTGGCCCTTGTTTACATAGATTCTAAAAACTGAGTTTTCCCCAGGCCTTGACAGACCTTTAATGGGAATGCTTTATATTTGGGATGTACATTTTATTGTCTTTCTGACATTTATTGCTTGTTTTTGTTATATTGTTTTGAACTCTATCTAATACCACCCCCAGTTATTATGGAATCAATCAGATTTAGACAATTAACAAAAGTGCAAAACAAAGAATCCCTTCCTCAAATGCAACTTTATTATTTGGGATCAGCCATGGGGCTAACAATAATCCAAAAAAGTAGGTCTTTGTACCAATACTAATATTTTGCAACAAATTCTTAGGGATTGTCTGTCTGCAACATCTATGATGAATACAACTTTGTTGCAGGGGGGAATCTCCCTTGGGCTGCTGTTTCAGCAGTGACAACATCAGTGAATTCCTCAGAAAAACTAGGCTACCTAATTTTGGATTCTATGTTCACAGCACAGCTGTACAGTCAGAATTCTCTCCCCGCTTTATAGAGTTTGCTGCTGTAGATTGTGCCCAAATTGGAAACCATTTGTGAGTTCTAGTCTAGCCTTAGGCATGAAAAATCAGCTGGGTAACTTTGGGCCAGCTGCTCATTTCACATTTGTTGTGAGGAGAATATGAGGAATAATAAATGCTAGCATATTTGCTACCTTAAATTGTATATGAAAAGGAGGATTAAACAAAACGAATTGCCCATTCTTGCAGGTTGGCTGGTGTGCTGTATGTCAGGTATGTAGCCTTGGCTTTGCATGATAGATATTGCCGGTTTAACTCCTGATTTCTGAGAATAACTCCAATAAAAAAATCTGGTTTGCTTTGCCTATCAGAGTAGTCAACATGCTGCTATTTTAGAACATGGCCTTCTAAAAAATTATCTGAAATTGGCATTGGGTTACTTTTAAAATCCCTTTAGATAAGATAAAAAAAACTATCTTAGGCTTCAATTCTCCTAATTTGCAGTCAACCTGAACATTTAACATTTCTGATGATCATCAGGTTGGCAAAGGTTGACTCAGAGAAAATGTTTCTATGCATACATGTGTTTCCAAATTAACTGGCAAGGTCTTCAGAGGTATAGCAACTATTCTTTTCTTCTCATAATCTGAGTAATTTAACCTGTCTGGGTAGTTTAGCATTATGAAGAATGAATGATTCTTCCCAAAACATTAATTTTCTATCTTTTCAGCCAAATGTGTGTAATTACCTATTTTCTGCAACTCTTTGTTTTTAAATGTCCTGGAAAGTCACCAATAGATCAAATAACAAATGATACGATCGTATTTCAAATTACTTTTGACACAATTTTTAGTACTTTCCTTCTTCCATAACTAGCAGTCCTATAAATGGCTTTCCACATTTATAAAAATTACTTTTTAATTACAGTGTATTGTTCCAGTTTGTCAAATGTTACATACAACCTTCAGTTGATTAGAAAAATGAGAGATCCTTGTTCCAGCTATGAAAATATCTTAATCTATTTATTCAATTTATAACTCTACAGTTGGATTCAAGAAGTTAATAATAAAATACATATTTCTCTACAATTGGATTCAAGAAGTTAATAATAAAATACATAATAGAATGCAGGCTTATAAACAAATCAAAACAGATCAATGAGCAACTCATAGTTTTAAAAATCAGTTTTAAAGCTCACACTTGAATAATAATAGTAAATAATAGTGATTCAGGATGCAATCTGAGTTGGCCACTGAGATCAAAGGTTTCTTATTCCAAGCTTTCAGGCTCGTGCTGGAATCTGTCATCAGTGAGCTTCTCTCTCTCCAGAATGTGTGTCTTAGCTGGTTCTACATGTTGTATTTATATGGTACTTAGTTGTGTATGTGTAGCTTTTAGGGTGTTGATGACTGTCATTGATTGTTGTTTTCTTGTGTTGCTGTGCCCTGGGCTTTAAGTACCTTATAAACTGGTGGTAAATCAGCACTCCTGTTGACTAACAGGGGCCCATTTCCCAGGCTTCAATAATTTCTCTGGCTATTTTTGTTCCTGCTTGGCCAACAATAGTAGTAGCTGCAGAACTGAATGCATGTCCTTGTTTTTGCACTGTGAGGCTACCAATGAGTTTGGGTCTCCACATCTAACTGCTCGCTCATGTTCTCACAATCTGGTGGTTAGCTTCCTTCCTATCTGGCCCACATAGTTGCAGGGGCAATCCATTCAGAGAACCCAATACATTACTTTTAAAGTTACTCCCAACTCCAAACATAGTTATGATTCAAACTACTGTTAAACAGGCTGCTAATGATGCCAGGAGAGGAAAAAATAAGGCTCTGTTGTGAATCTTTGATCTGTCATTGAGGCCAGGAAATGGTCTGATGACCACTCAAGGTCCTATGTGACAAGAAGTTAGGCCTATCACATCTAGGCTGCAAACATCTGAATGAACACTCGATGATAACGAAGCGTTAGAGGTTTTCTTGGCCTTTTTATGTCATATGGCTTCCTTTGTGGGGAAAGAAGTCTTCTGCTTC
Source organism: Pseudonaja textilis (assembly GCF_049901715.1). Lineage (NCBI taxonomy): Eukaryota > Metazoa > Chordata > Lepidosauria > Squamata > Elapidae > Pseudonaja > Pseudonaja textilis. Next base: position 266,820,025 of record NC_141990.1, read on the forward strand.
TTATATCTGGTGTTGTTTAAAAGTGAACTGGCAGCAGTCTAGAGATTTTCAGGCTAGACAAGAAGTCACAAAAACAAACCAGGGTTCTCTGAAGGCACATAGGTTTCAAACTGGTAGAAAATAGGCCCATTGGACTCTCCTTGTTTTCTTTCTGACTTCCCCATGTCCACCTGATATTCTGAAGAAGATGTGTACTCTGTGCAGTCTGGGACCCTATTTATTATAGTTCCAGGTGAAGCAGTAAAATTATGTTCATGAAAAATCTCTCAGCTGAAGATATGGATCAGGAATAGAAGGGGTGGGGCTGCATGTACTGCCCTGATAACTTTTCACCTTAAAGGTCTGGGGGAAACTATATCTCTTTCTGGGTTTTTTTTCTTCAATATTCAATGCAGTTACCATCTGCAAAATTCCTTTGAGTGGCATCCAGTTAATTCTTCTGGCTCATGAAATGTTTTCTGTTAGTTGGTACCCATAGTTTCATCATTTGGATGAACATTAGGAAGCCCTGGTTAATTAGATATTTTCTTATCTGATCATTTTGCTACAAAGGAGGAAGAGATTGCATGTACAGGTGTAGGACTCATTTTGAATGTGCCCAGTATTAACAAAAGAGCACATCACATTTGACACTACAAAGGGCCAGATTTTTTTTTATTAAGCTTATTAAACTGAGATACAATCTTCTGAAAATTCTATTATCTTCTATTATGTTTTCATTGCTATTGATGTCTGAGATATTTAAGCTTTACATTGATATTGATTTTAAAATTATGGATTTTTGTTCATTTTTTTCACAATTTCTTTTTGCTTCAGAACATTATAGGAAAATTAGAAAAAAAGATGAGAAAAATCCATACATTTCCCTTCTGAGAAGAACCATTTATGAGGCTGACAATAGGGATACTGGTCTATTTTTCCATTATTATCATTGTAAGCCATTTATTTTACATCCTTGAACCTAATCCATTGTTTTAGAGAGTAGGAATGTTCAAAACCAAGGGAGCTTGAATTTATTTTTTATTGGACCACTTGTTTCAAGGTCAAAATGATTGTTTTGAATGTTCTTTGACTCCTGCTAGCATATGCTGGCTTGAAGCCTTTGGTTAACAAGCAAATATGCTTGCTTGCCAGCTGTAACACACAGATGAAGGGGAATTTTGTCTTGAATCATATTGGATTATCTCCCCTCCCCACTCCGCTGGATTTTATTGCTTGTGAGATGCCTTCTAGATGGAGAATAATATGATTCACTTGCATGACTCTTTGTTGGTCCCTGCTGAGTAATGTCACACAGGATAGAAGTTGATGTGACCCCCTGCTACGTTTTTAATACCCATGCCACTTGAATAACAGTAGGATTCAGCTACGATTCCTCCCACAATCTTCCATCCAATTTTATCCTGCTCGCAATCCTTCTTCATGTATGATCAGTGATGAAGTTAGCTCTGAAGCCACAAAGTGCACATGTTGTCTGGAGGCCATGCTCTGCTTGGATGCTCACAGGCTAGATGGACAGAAAGTGAGGATCTTTCTAAGCCTCATGTCATTACTTGTCTGCCTGAACTCACCTGTTCAGAGTTACAGAATCATGTCAAATATGAATCAACACAATCAATTCATGAACCTCAGGATCAGAGTAGAAGATTTAGTATAGAGCGTGCACACTGACACATATATTTAAGTTAATCAGACCCACGCAATGTGTTTTCAAAACAGCTTCATTATACTGGTAATAACTTGTTCCTTTTGCTCTTTGTTTTAATTGTTTGAGCTTTGGCAATGGTATTCATTGCTATTTCTGACTGCATTTAAATACAGACATTCTGTGGTTTTAGTTGGTTTGCTCAAATTTTGACATGCATATAATTGGTACATGTTCTTATACCTTAGAACTGTTGAATTTTCAGAGTAGATTGTAATTAGACTATAGCTGAATGTTTATTTAATTTTTGTAATTGTGCATTTTCTGAAAGGGCATGATGGTGTGATCTACTGTACTGAGTTTGTTTTTTTGGTCTGTTGGAGCTTCAGGATTTAAAAAGACTTTAATATACGATGTATATGTGTGTGCAAATGTGTGTATACCTGGTACAGGTATTGTGCATATGAATACCTAAACATACTTAGCCTTCACTGTTCCAGTTGTTTTTTGTAGCCACGATCTGATATGTTTTTAAAAGATCACTTTTCTTTTTCTTTAATAATTTACTGATTTTCAAAAAAAAATTACAACATTAAAAGATAGATAAAAAGATTTGAAACAAGAAAAAGCACAGAAAAGAAAAAAAGTGAAGTGAAAAGAAAAAGAATGAATTCTGACTTTCTTTGGTATAGATGTAAGTAAAAAAATACATCAAATTATAAAAATATCAGAGTTTTCTTCTGCAATTCCAAAATTTATCCCATTGGAACTCAGTCAACCCAGAAAATTTGGGTGGAACATTTTTGAATGGGACCGTACTGAGTTGAAAATAAACCATCTTTTATCTTTTAACCCTATTGTAAATATCAATCTGTTGTTAATTTTCCCATTATTTATGCCAGTCTGAAGTTGTGTGCAAATAAGCCCTGACTCCTAGCAACTGCCTGGATACTCCGATGCAGTTTCTAGATAACTTTTTTGGAAATGGTTAGCCCTTGCCTTCTTGCTAGGGATGAAAGAAAGTGGCTGGCCCAAAGTCACCCAGTTGGCTTTGTGCCTAAGGCTGGACTAGAACTCACAGTCTCCTGGTTTCTAGCCTAATGCCTTTAACCAGTACCCCAAATTGATTCTCATTCTTCCACATATCTCATTGCAATTCCCCACATATTTTATTTCTGCTGCATTGCAGATTAGTAGGCAAAACTGAACTTACAAGGATGATCTTTCTAAATTCTTTAGAAGCTCTCCTAAAACTAGATTCTTAAAGATTGAGTCGCCAGCTGTGCAAAAGAATGGTAAAAACTCAATAAAGTAGCGTCCTCCCACAGTCTTTTTCCAGATGATGCCGGGCAGTGCTATTTCCATTGAATTGCAAGCTGTAGAATGGATGTAGTGGGAAGCACTCATCATTTACCAGTTGATACTTATTTAAGTGCATGAAGAGATAACGATGTATGAAACGGATGAAGTGGTAGATAAGATTATCAGCAGGCTACTGTTCAAAGCAACAGAGCTGGCAGGTCTATTGAATAGGATATGAATACTTCAACAATTCCGGACTTGCCAAAAAACACCCGGTGATGATACATTATCAGAAAGAATAAGTGGGCTTTGTTACTGTCTTCACAGATACTTGCTGATCTTTAATTTCAAGTGGTAATCTCAAAGGGGAAAACTCTTTTTCAAAGGCTGGAGGAGATATTTCTGTCATATTGTATGAATTAAGTCGTTATATGAATTAAGAAACATTAGTGATATTGTAATACTTGTCCTAAATGTGACGTTTTAGAAAAATCTTTGCAATTCACCCAAGCCTCTCAAATCTCTGGAAGTGCAAGCAGCTTATTGCCTTGAAAAAATCCATCAGGAAGAGAAGCTTATCAAGGGTCAGCTGGTCTCTCCCTTTACTTTCTAACTGGCAAGGGCAAAACAAATTTCCAGACCGTGGCTTTGCTGAAAACAGGCAAAGTGGAGATGGTGGACTGGAAGAAGAACCAGAAAATCCTTTCCTTGTATTTCCCAGAATCCTGAGGCAAAAGTCTGCCTGATTTTCACCATTCTTCCATGAGATTCATGGATGGGAGGAAGAGAATGAGAAAGCCCCCCCACCCCGCTTTCCCAGAACTGCCAGCCAATCAGAATAACAACAGAATAACAGAGTTGGAAGGGACCTTGGAGGTCTTCTAGTCCAACCCTCTGCTCAAAACAGGAAACTCCATACCCATTTCAGACAAATGGTTGTCTAATTTTGTCTTTAAAACCTCCAGTGTTGGAACAGTGACAACTTCTGGAGGCAAGTTGTTTCACTGTTTAGTTCTAAAACTGTCAGGAAATTTCGCTTGAGGTTGCTTCTTTCCTTAATTAGTTTCCATTCATTGTTTCTTATCTTGCCTTCGGGTGCTTTGGAAAATAAGTTGACTCACTGGCTCATATTTAAATGATTGTCCACTAGGACTCCAAGATCCTTTTCTCAGTTACTACTATTGAGCCAGGTACTACCTGTTCTGTACCTGTGCATTTGTTTTTTCTTGCCTCAATGTAACCAGTCTTCTCTTCTTTTTCCTAAGACATCTGATGCAGAATTCTCAGGTATGATTTTGCATTTTTATACCGTTTATTCCCCCATCCTACCCCGATTAGTTTTTCTCTTCGAATCTTTTCTTAAAAGAAAGTGCAGTTGCTGCTCCTTTGTGTTATCTTCATGAGGGAAGATGTCAACCTACAAGGAAGATCTTATAAGGATCTCAACTCCACAGGAAGAGTAAAATAATATTTTATTGAAGTGAACTGTAGCAATATAATCTTATAAGTCGGCTTGTTTTTTACTGTCTGTCCTTCCCCACTGAGTCAGAGAGACCCAGCCCGAGTCTTTTCCTAACACCATTCCAGAGTTTAGAGAACACTTCCACCATTGCTGTTTTTATATAATGGTTTCTGAATATTTCTTCCAAGGCTATCTGGAAGGCTAATATATCCCTTAGCCAAAACTCCTGAGTCATTCAATCAATCTTCCAAGTGACAGAGAGGAGAAAGAGCTTTGTAGGTGGTTGTGCATCGGGGATTTCTATTTCTCTCCCCAATCTCAAAAACTCTACGCAACTGCTTAATTTTCTGCTGTTGCCTGCTAATTATCCGTAAGCACTTTCTAGAACATGGGCTCTTTCCTCAGAGTAAGGGAAAGGCTATGCGGGGAAGGAACTGTATAGGCAAATATGTATATTATATTTAATTAAAATAATCTTCCTTGACTTGTTTTAAAGTTTGAGGAGGGGAAATCAATCAGTTAAAGTAATATACTTTATTTCAGTTGATTTAATTTTTGCCCCAACATGTCTACATTTCAAAATGTATTCTGGCAAACACACAACCCAAAAATCACTGAAGCTCACATTTTTTTAAAAAAGTGCATCTATGGAATATGGCTAATCATCCATTATCAGTTTGAGGATGACAGTTTAATGGTACAAGTTGCATATGATCATGTATCATTTGGCAGCGCTGTGGACATCAAAATAATAACAACAATAATAATAATGCCTTCTTTTAGCATGCTTTCTTGTCAGGTAGTCCTTTTCCCGAGGACCTGTGGGTTGACTTTGAGAAGAAAAGATAGGTTTCAAAAATGTCACACATAATTCAAGGCCCAACTGAGCCTACTTTCAAACCAGCCAAAAGCTGATTCATTTGACATGACTTATTGACCTCTTTGGGAATCACTGAATGAGTTAAGCATTCAATTCATTTTTCCAAGCCATACAAGGATGATTTGGGATTCATATCAGCAGTGCACTTTCAAAGTCAATTTTGGAAGAACATCTGCTCTTATTAAGACAACTTCATTCTGCTTTACTACACTTACTGTTGTCTTTTCTTATTCAGAACCTTGTCCATTAGGCAGAGGTGGTGACTAAGAATACTTAATGAATTTAATAATTTCGATCAGAATTCCCTAGTCCTAGATGAATATTTGGATTGTTCAATAACATATGTATATTTATCAAGCAGCTGAAAGACTTGACTTTTATATATGCTTTTTGTTCTGTCGTAGAACAAAGACAGACTCAAGACCGGAGTTGAATTCAGCTCTTTATTAACTGCCAGTAACTTCAACTAAACTCGAGCCGCAGCAGTCTCTTTTATAGCGGCTGCTTGCGGCTTGCGGCCAATGGCATCATTTTAAACCTCCCGCCATTTGGCGGACCAATCGCAACAGTTGTTAACCACCAATTGCTAGGCGGCAGTGGTAGTCCAATCAGAACGTAGTATTACGAGTATGCAAATGTCTATATAGAACACTTTTCATATAAACATTTAATGTATAAAGTGATTTTTATATAGTCCTAGTGCCGGGTTTGCACCTGTACAGTACCTATTTTAAAACATTATTATACTGCACCTTGAGTAGGCAACCCATCCTTTTGTAATGTTCAGGATTTATATTCTTTGCAGGCATCTGGTCCAGGGGTGATATTCTACTGGTTTGGCCCGGTTTGGCCAAAACGGTATCTCCGAGGATCATCTGTGAGTGAACCAGTTTGCTCCAATGATCAGTTGCTGGCCCTGCCCTGACTCTATTCTGACCTTTATTTCCTGCTTTTGAAGCTCAGCTGCTTCGCACGGCACAATGGATTGCCGCGTGTCAGCTGTTTAACACACAGAGAGAGTGCAGGATTGCAGGAGAAGGTCAGTAGCAATCTCTCTGTGCATGCGCATGCGTGTGCAAAGCACACCCACCAAGCCGCACCCACAGAACCAATCGTAAAAAAACTTGAGGGTTGGTTGTTAGTTCTCTTAAATGACTGAATGTAAATCCTTCCATCCCCAACCAATCAGTTAGAACTGAAGAAGCTTCGTAGATAAGAAGTGAAAATTTTCAAAGAAAAAAACACCAAGAAAGTCCAGTCACTTTTTGGAAAAAGCACCTTTGGGACAACCATGTCTGGATGATTGAGAATCTCTATATTCAGGGGGTCCTTCTCATATTGAAAATAAAATTTAAATTTTGTGTTCATCAGAAGCTATTTAAAGGTATCACAGATACTTTGGGAAATGCAAGCAACATATGGTCCAACCATGATTAGGATCCAGGTTTTCCTATTTGATACCTTTCTATGGAAATGTCTATTCTATATTCATCACTTCAAGACAGACACAGACTTTAGAGAGCAATTAGAACTGCAGAAAAAACAATTACTACCAACCTGCCTTCCAGCTTGTCATCAGCTGGGTGGAAAACACTAATCAACTCCTCTTAATAATGGGGGCTGTGGCTGGAGATGGAGGAAAGCCAGTTTTGACAAGAGGGAAGTTTTAATGGGCTCCATCTTCTGTCAAAATTCCCTCCAGGCTGGAGGGCGGAGCTGGCGTCGCGACGATATGGCATGCGATCTTGGAGGTCTGAGATTGCTGCCAATATCTTTGCTCCTGGATGATCCAATTGGACCTAAACCGTTCCGAAGAGACGGTGAAAGTGAAGAGCACATCCTGCAGATCCCAGGGATACCGCAAAGTCCCTGGTTGATCCAGGAGAAGCTCTTCTTGCCAGCGGCAAAGAGGCAGCCATTAAAGCTGCTGAAGTTGGGACAGCTCCGAAACGGAAGAGAGCAGAAAGAGAAAGTGTGCTGGTTTGGTGAGAACTTTTTTTTTACTCTAAGATCTGAAAGGACACCTTAAGGGAAAGAAAGAATCTGTAAAAGTTTTGACAGAAGTGACTAAGCGGCGATTTTAAACAGGAGTGTCAAAGTAATGTTTTTTGTTTTTTTTCTCATTGCTGGATCTTTTTATATACAATCTTGTATTTTGAAACTGGACTGATTTTTTCGTTCATATCTATTTATCTTTTTTCTTCTCCTTTTTGATCTTGTAATATTTTAGGCTACAGGCTCCCTGTAGTTAATTCATTTTTTAAAAAAATATCTTTTTTTTTTTTTATCAACCCTCATCATATTCTGCTTGGAAAAGGAGGGAGAAATTGAGAGCAAAGGAACTTTGTAACACTGCCAACTAGAGGCTTGAAAATATTCTTTCCCTGTGACCAGACAAAGCTGAGAAAGAAAGAACTGAGACTCTTTTTCAAGGACATTGCTATTTGATAAGATAGAGGGAAGAGCATGAGAGAGTATTATTGCAGGTGCTCTTCTGGGTTTCTATCAACAGCTGGAGTCTGGTGTTGAAATGTAGGGTGGAAAAAGGTGATAAGTTTTTGGAGAAGAGAGCTACAATAAGAGCCTTGGATAATTAAATAAAGTGCAGTGTGCCCTTTTTATTTTTCCTAAGTTGTGCTATCCCTCCTCACCAGCTTTATTGCATTTTTTAAAATCTCCTTCTTTGTAATAACTGTTTGGGTTTCTGGCTTTGCTGGCTCCTTCAAGGCTCCCAATCTCTGATCTCAGAGTCAGACATGGTGGAGTATTATGTGGAGTATTATGTGGAGTCTGCACCTTCTTCTCTTGCCATCCGTCCCACCCTGCCAGCTGTTAAGTGAGACTAATTTTAAATATGGATTTAGTAAGAGGTAGAAAGCAGTACTTTACAACAGGTTCACTACTATGAAACTGGAGCCTCAAAAGATAGCTAAGGCTGTCTTATATAAGAGTTAGGGGTGAGGTGAAGCAATATCATGAAGATATAGCAAAAATCGAAGGGAGAAGAGTTGTTGGACAAGTTTATGTTTAATGCAAGTGGAGAACGGCCCTTTGATTCTTAAGATTTTAACTAAGCAGCAGTGATGAAAGATGCAGGTACTATGTATTTATTTGGGGATTTGTAGCCTATTTAGGATGGATTTGCACCTAGCTGAAGTGCAGAAAAAACAATTACTATCAACCTGCCTTCGGTCGAAGACCTATATACTGCACGAGTCAAAAAGAGGGCTGTGAAAATATTTACAGATCCCTCACATCCCGGACATAAACTGTTTCAACTCCTTCCCTCAAAACAATGCTTTAGAGCACTGCAAACCAGAACAACTAGACACAAGGACAGTTTTTTTCTCAAACACCATCACTCTGCTAAACAAATAATTCCCCCAACACTGTCCAACTATTTATGGAGTCTGCACTACTATTACTATTAATCTTCTCATCACTCCTTATCACCCATCCCCTTCCACTTGTGACTGTATGACTGTAACTTTGTCGCCTGTATCCTTGCGATTTATATTGACTGTTTCCTAGTATGATTTCATTGCTTATTGTACCCTATGACTATCATTAAGTGTTATACCTTATGATACTTGACTCTTGACGAATGCATCTTTTCTTTTATGTACACTGAGAGCATTTGTACCAAGACAAATTCCTTGTATGTCCAATCACACTTGGCCAATAAAGAAAGAATTCTATTCTATTCTATTCTATTCTATTCTATTCTATTCTATTCTATTCTATTCTATTCTATTTGGAGATTCTTTCAAGAACCATGGCACAAGGTGTTAGGAATTGATAGTCACCTAACAGTGGGGTTGGAAATATATAAACCAGGGTAAGCATGGAGCCAGAAACCTTGGTTGTTAGTTCTGTTGTTAGTTGCTAGTTGCTAGATGTTCTGATGGTCGATGTTCTTTGGTTCCTGCATTTTTCCCTATTGATTGTTGCTGATCGTTGTTCTTCTTGGATTGCTGTGAGTGTTACTGAACTGTTTATGATCCTGGACTTTGTTATTTGGATTATCCCTGGACTAAATACTGACTGCTTTAACTGTGTATGACTTGGACTGCTTGTTGGACTTTGCTTAACCGTTTACTGGAAGTAAAACCTACATTTTACTATTCAGTGTATCTGTGTGCTGGTCATGTGTTATTCAACATCACTCTCACTACGTTTCCCTGTGCGCACTCATTCTCCTAACAGGGAATTACCTCAACACTGACCCAAGCCTTGTTCCAAGGAAACAAACACGAAACAGAGGTAACAGCAAAACCTTTTAATGATTCTTTATGAATTCCATTCCTTCATGGTTAAAAGGCTATTTCAAACTAATTGTCTCTGATAAGGTATATAACACAACACAAGGTATATAAAGGAAAAGGATCTCAGATAAGGAACTCCTTGTGTTGAAATAAATCTTACAATGCAAAGCCTTGAGAGAATTGTCTCCAAATTCTTGTCTCTAGTCAAAATAAAGATTTTGCCTGGCTAGTAGGATTGGCATCTCCCTAAGCACAATAAGACACTGTCCATTGAAAGTTGCTATAATGGTCCAATGCCTGTTGGAGCCAGTGGTGGGCTGAAACCAGTTTTACAACCAGTTCTGTGAGTCTGCGCTTTGTGTGCTCACAGCATTCAAAACACAGCAATTTGAACCTCAACTGCTTACTTTCTGGGGGCCATGATGGCGAACCTATGGCACACATGCCAGAGGTGACACGCCGAACCCTCTCTGTGGGCACATACACAGGCCAGCTGGTCTTCAGGTTTCTGGTGCTCCGGCATGTGTGAAGACCAGCTGATCCTTGGTTTCCGGTATACGCAAAGGCCAGCTGACCAATATGCACCTGCACACCAGCCAATTGGTCTTTGGGTTTCCAAAGCTCTAGCATGCGCAAAGACCAGCTCGCCGGCACACACATGTGCACCGGCCAGCTGGTCTTCAGTTTCCAGTGCTCTAGCATGCGTGCACATGTGCCCACGTGCCTGCGTTCCGGTTTGGGCACTCAGTGCCGAAAAGGTTCGCCATCACTATTCTAGGGTGTCCCCAGTAAGTAGAACAGCTGAGGTGCAGAAATCAGCTGTGCTGCGTGAATCAGCTGAGCCAGAAAGACAGAAATATAGGACAGGATAGAGTGTGTGTGTGTGTGAGCCTGGGCCATCTGATAGTCAGAACTACCGGATTACTAGAACCGGTCCAAACCAGCATCAGCCCACCACTGGTTGGAGCTTGAGGAGCTCTCCCAAACTGTGAAACAGCCCTTCACAACGGAGTACAAACCAATGCAGAACAGAGTTCTTCACCTGCCAAGCTTTTCTTTCTTTCTTTCCAACAGTATTCAAAGCCATAACAGATAACAGATACTCAGAATTGGAAGGGACCTGGTAGGTCATCTAGTCCAACCCGCTGCCCACGTGGGAGACCCTACATCTATTTCTGACAAATGGCAATCCAATCTCTTCTTGAAAGTCTCAAGTGATGGCGCTCCCACAACTTCCAAGGGCAAGCTGTTCCATTGGTTGATTGTTCTCGCTGTCAGAAAGTTTCTCCTTATTTCCAGGTTAAATCTCTCCTTGTTCACTTTCCATCCATTATTCCTTGTCTGGCCAACAAATAAAAAATAGCTTGACCCCTTCCTCTCTGTGGCAGCCCCTCAATTATTGGAAGACTCCTATCTTGTCTCCCCTGGTCCTTCTCTTCACTAGACTAGCCAAGCCCAGTTCCTGTAACTGTTCTTCATATGTTTTAGTGTCCTGTCCCCTAATCATCCTGGTTGCTCTTTTCTGTACATTTTCTAGAGTCTCAACATCTTTTTTATAATATGGTGAACAAAACTGAATGCTGTACTCTAGGTGTGGTCTTACTAAGGCTTTATAGAGTGGTATTAGTACTTCTCTTGATCTTGATTGTATCCCTCTGTTAATGCAACTTAGGGTTGCATTCACTTTTTTGGCGGCTGCTGCACACTGCTGGCTCATATTTAGCTGGTTGTCCACTAAGATTCCAATATCCCTCTTGCAGTTACTGCTATTGAGCCTGGTTTCATATGTGTACTTTTGATTTTTCTTGCCTAAGTGTAGGACATTAATGAAGAAATCCAACATCTTCAGAGTGCAGGCTGCAAGCCATTAGAGCAGATTCAAAGTTTCCATTCTGAATCTCTTTCTCCTGCTTGTATACTATGACATGCTGAAAGCTTGTCAGTTTGTGTATTGTTATGGTGACAGACCAATCCAGTCTCGTGATGTTTCCCTCTGACTTTGGCATTTCCCACATCTTTTTTCCAGCACAGAATTTCCACTAAGGTGACTAAAGCAGTCTTTGCACTATATTGTGGATTAACTATATTTAATCAAGGTATACCGGTTCTCATGTAATGTCTACTTGGTCAGCAATTGTTCAAACACACAGTGGTGCTGAACAAGTGATATTTATGACTGGTTCTCATACTTATGGTTGCAGTGTCCCATGGCCACTCGATGGCCATTTGTGACCTTCTTTGTCAACTTCCTACAAAAAAAGTCAATGGAGAAACTGGTGGGAGGTTACAAATGGTAATATAAAGATGTCCTTGCATAAAGAGATACGGTGCTTCATTTATCAACACTAAATGGGAGTGTCATAGGGGTTATGTCTGCTGTGTCGGCAGCACTGTCCCTCTCTAGCATTCATGTCCATTATTCTATGATGTATTTCCTGCCTCTGTAGGATTTACCTCTATCTGCTCCTGTGGGGCAATTTCCTGTTCCTATTATTTGTGTGTGTGTGTGTGTGTGTGTGTGTGTGTGTGTGTGTGTGTGTGTGTGTATGTGTATTCCCAGTGATGGCTTATGACTTTTAACTGCAATTGATTAAACTTCTTGAAACATGGTGCGCTGGAACACCATGACATTGCACTTTATAACTATGTCCCATAGTGATGAAAATTCTAGCCCCAATTATCATTAAGTGAGGACTACCTGTATTAATGACTTCAATTTCCAAAACAACTAACACTAACCCTTGAAACCAAAAAGAGGAAGAATCCATACTGTTATTCACAAAAAATCAGAAGCCAATAATATAAGTCAACTCTCTCCTCAGGTAGAGATGATTAATAACAGCCTGTGTGAGTGCATATGATTTAGATAATGTCAGCTTAACTGCTCCATACGTCTTGCTACTAAGGGTATGAGCTCCACTCTCCCCAGCTGCTGATGAGTGATGTAACTACATGCCACATCACCTCATCATCTGCTGCTAGGTTTGTGGAAGAATTAAGACCACCTGCTGATTTAAACCCTCCTGGATTTACATCTGTTTCTCTCTTCCCACCCCTGCATCAATTATGCAGCAAAAGTATAAATAGGTGCCATCTTGTGTCTTGATGGCATTGAAACCACAGGCTTGTTAACAAGTGTTCCTGGCAGTTATAATCCAATGTGTGGTAAACCTTGTTGTCAGCACTGCCAGCATTTGACAAATTGCAATCGTATAAAAGATGTTGTATGAGAAATGTGTTGGCAGGATAACAAAATTCAGTTGGATGCTAAATACGTATATCAGGATTGGTGAGCTTTTACCAGATTGGGATTTTTCTTTGTTATTAGTTAGTTTTCCAGAAATGGAGGCATGGGCTTTGTCTGATGAAACTCTTTCTCATTTGTTACAGATGTGCATCTGTTCACTATACTGCAGATCTGCCGGCCACAAGCATTATTATCACTTTTCACAATGAGGCTCGCTCCACTTTGCTCCGCACAGTGAAAAGGTACCTCATACTTTTTGACTTAAGAGTGATGGACATAATGTATGCAAGAATTAATTTCCGCTGTGATTAATGGTGTTTATTCTGAGTAAAAAGAGAACAATCCAATATTGGAATCCCAGGAACACAAGAAAGTCTTGTTGAACTCAGCATGACATATGCCTGACTAAGGTAGCCTCATTTGACTGTTAAGCTCTGTTAATATTAAAAGAGCATCTGAATAAGCATTTGTTCAGATCCATGGGCTATTTATTAGATAATGCAGCCTTAGCCCAAATTATCATCCTTCTGGATTTGCAGAGGAATGGCTTTTCTGTAATCACAGCGTGATTTTTAAACAAAACAAAGACATTAATCCTATATTTTCATCTCACCCCTTATTTTTAAATTAGATGTTGCAAATCATGATCATCAACTATTACTATTTCTAATAATATTACTTGGAACAGCTTACATCCTGTGACGGAGACCTTTAACACCATCAAACAACAGCATCCGCTTATCCCAGGTCTATGGGAAGGATTCAATAGATTAAGAAAAGTGCCATATCCAGTCTAAACATCTTGTGACCAACCATAATAATAATCCCCCCAGTGAGGCACTATCTTGACATGGTTGTGGGACTTGTGTGCTCTGAAGAAGATGAGAGCTATGGCCATTGTTCAATGATATTGGACAGGTCTCATCAGAGGAGCCAGATGAAGAGAGTGTTTCTTTCCTAAACAATATAATGAAATGTAATTTACAGAAACCCATCCTACAATAGTCATCACCTGGGTCAACAGGGATTATGTTAGATGTTAGAGTTCCTGGACATCTGATGACAAATTGGCTATAGGACTTGTAGACCAATGTCATTCTTTAATTTAAAATAAAGTACTCACAGCATCAGAATTGGAAGAACTGCAAAGGTCTACCCAGGGCAAAGAAACCAAAGCCTTGCCAGAAGTAACTCAGACTGTAAAGGCAAAATAGGGGGAATTCACATTAGGAAGAAAAAAACAGTATAACTTTTGAATCATTTTCATTCCCAAACATGGTACCTTCTCCTCTGCCTTCTCCTCAGAAAGAACAAAGCCCTCTAACTAAAAACTGAGCATTTAGAACAACACAAAAAGATTGCTTGCATTGAAACTTGTTCCAAAGGAACAAATAGCACAAGTATTAAAAGGTGCCAAAACTGCAATATCAAATATAAACACTAAATCATTGCAGGAAACAAACCAGCTGATATGCAGCACAGCTACAGTTATAACTGAATATCTTGGATGCAAAATCAATAAATAACAAAGCCAAGCAGTCACTACCAAATTGAAAGCTCAGGTTAGAAATAAGATCAGTGTTCTTGCCCTAGCTTCTGCCAATCTAGTAGTTAGAAAGCATGCAAATGCAAATAGATAAATAGGTACCATTTCGTAAAAGCATTCTGTGTACCTTGCCATACAGTCAAGCTGGCCACGAAACCAGGAAAGCATCTTCAAACAATCCTGGCTTGCTTGGCTAAGAAAGGGTGATAAGCACTGCCCCTAAAGTCAGATATGACTTTTACCCTTACCTTTGCTAAAATTAGATGCAAACAAGCTAGAAAAGGTGGGGAGGAAGAGAAGTTGAAGAAAAAGATCAAATAATAACTGATCAAGATGTATCACCTAGAAACCAGGAAGATCAAAAAAGCACTGAAAATAATAAAGCAGCCAATGACAGCTATAGCCAGGAAGATCAGCAAATACAATTATCAAAGTGGACATTATAGGCAGAATCTCCAATTTCAGTTAAATCAGAAATGTTTCTACCAGTCCATTAATGGAGGGATGGCAAAAAAACAGTCAGCGCCTGATAAAGAAGACACTGTGCAGTTCTGGGTACAACTAGGGGCAACACAAAGAAATACAAAAATGCAGCTTGGAAAAAAAGGAGATAAATAAGAATAGAAAAGAAGCTGAAATGAAATCATTTGAAATATGGGCAGAAATGGCGAAGAAAGGGGCAAGGAAAATCAAGAATTGGTCCACTGGGGGAAGATGACCAGGTGTTTTTTTTAATATAAACAAGTGACTAGTCTACACATACTTGTTGCCAAGCAGTTTCACAACATACTTTAAGGAAGTGAAATTGAAGCCTGGTTAACATTTAGTAAAACCTACTTGATAATAAAAACTGAAAGAATCAAGATGTCCCACGGAAATAATATAAAGCATCTGGATGAAGACAATCACTACAAATACTTGGGTATCCTTCCAGCTGACAGCACCAAGCACACTGGAATCAAGAAGAAGGTTAGAAGTGAATACATCATGAGAGTGAGGAAGAGTTTAAAGTCTAACTTGGTGGAAGAAATATCATCAAGGCAATTAACACTTGGCTAATTTCAGTCATTAGACACACTTTTGGAGAACTAAGCTGGATAAAAAGACTGAAAAAATTATAACAATGAATCATGCCCTTCATCCACACAGTGATGTTGACAGACTCTACTTATCAAAGAAAATAGATTAATGTGGAATGTTGCAAGTACTCCAGGCAACTGAAGAAGAAAAGCATGGCATATGAAGAATATCTAAAATCTGCTGAAGCTGGTACATTATGAAAATTTACTGAGTACTTGAGAGATTAAAAAAAAAGCAAATGAAGAACAGAAAAGAGACAAGGCAAGGCTAAATATTTCATGGCCAATACATTAAAAAAAAATCTAGCAGGCAAAGCAGGTAACAAGACTTAGGAATGGAGAAGAGCAAGAAAGTTGAAGAAAGAGACAGAAGGGTTAATTCCAGCTGCATATCACCAAGCCTTAAAAACAAATATATACAAAGCCAGAATTGAGAAGACAGTAACAGATAGCAAATGCCATCTATGAGCTGAAGAAACAGCACTAGTTGCTGTTGCAGCATTAGTTGCTGTTAGTAGATAACACAGACTGACTATAAACCGTAGTCAGTCAAGCATTGAAATATGTGCAAGAAATATCATTTGCTTGCGGACTTCCAGTTTGAGCTTCTTCGGCGACAGACCGAAACCTCATCTCTCCGAGGCTTCGATCCGTGCTCACCACTGGAGTGCCCTGAGCCAGCTGGTTTGGGGGCTAAGCCACCCCATAGAGGTGGTGAAGAGGGGGGAGACTGCCTGCAGGGTTGAGAAGAGCTGCATCTCTCCTCCCCAGCGGTTGTAGCGGCGGTCAGAAATGGCCACCACAAGGAAGAACTTGACTGGAAAAGAATGTGCAGGAGGAAGATAAGAAGAGAAAGTTTTGGTTGCCCGGGTCAAACAGCAAAAGCAACAAATAAGGTACCCTGGAATTTAAACTTAACAACATTGTTCCCAAAGAAGATTTTGAAGGAGAGAGAGAAGGGAAAGGATTAGGTTTTTTTTCTTCCCTTCCTTATACTGACAGCTAAGAGACTTAAGCAAGAAACTGAACAAAAAAAATCCACTTTGACATTAATAAGCATCTAAGCTGAAAATAAAAGTCAAAGGGATAAATAAAGATTTCTGGACATTTAAAAGTTTTTAAAAGCTGGAAAGGAGAAAAAAAAGAATAGAAAGGCAGGATCTGGCAAAAAGGAGGAGACTGCCTGGAATTAAGGAATGGAACTGTAATTAAAAGGAACTTACAGTGAAATTTTAACAAGATTCCTCAAAGATACATTTTAATGGAAACTTGGTAACAAAACAATACAACCCCAGGAAGAGAAAGTTGAAAAAAGAAGCAAGTAGAAACAGCCTTGGATTATTTGGATTACTTGGTGATTTTTGGTTTTTGCATCTAGATGACTAAAATTAACTGGATGGTTGTTTAAAAGTTTTTAAAATGGTATCACTCTTAGAAGAACTGAAAGCGGAACTTTAAAAATGGAAAGAAGATGCACAAGAAGGGAGAAGTTCTTTTGGCTTCGTGTTTCAATTCTTAGAAATGGAGATCTGGAATTATGAGAAGCAACAAGAAATGCTTACAGAACAAAAAGATTGGGACAAAGAAGAAGCCATCTTTAATGATCAAATAATTTTAAGTGGGGGGAAAAGAGAAAAGGGGGGAAAGAGAGTAAAAGGTTTAAGATTAGAAAAAACAACCAAAAAAGAAGAACAATTTGAAAGATAAATATAATATTAGAAAGCAACAGAAGAGGGGATTACAGATGAGAGAGTTAGAAGTAGAGAGACGAGGGGGTAAAAAGGGGAGGGAGAAGAAGGCAAGAAAAAGTTGTAAAAGACAGAAACAAGAAATGGAGAAACAGGGAAAAGATATAAGGATTGTAACCATAAGTTTGTTTAGAGATAATGGGTGAAAATTTAATTGTAAAAGGGATTCTGCAAAGGTACATAAGATAGCTTTGTTATATTACAAATAGAAATAACTTTAGAAAATATGATGATGGATAAAATATTTATTGTAATGCAGTGGGATGTTTGTTAATAAATAAATGAATTAAAATGATTGAGAGAATTAAAAGGGAACATTTTTAATTATTAGTAATGATTTATAAAAATATAAGTGAGAAATATGGGGAAAAAAAGAATTAACTATGGAAAGTTTATAAGTGTTCCCAAGGAAATATGATATTCAATTGAAAAGAATTGTTAAATATGTTAAGATTTTAATGAATATTAATGATAGAATTGAATTGGAATGGAATGTGTTTTATATATATATATATAATTTTTTCTTTTTAAGAATATAGTGTCTATTTTAAGAATGTACCAAACAGAATTCGATTAGAAGTTATGTATTATATTGAATGCTATAATCTTAAAGCTATACATTGAAGCTTAAATAAGAGCTTGAATGGATAAAATTAAAGGATATAAAGGTGTCATACTCTAATTGGTAACTACAGGGAAAAATTTGTTTAATAAGAAAAGATAATGTGAAATTGTAACAGGACAGACAAAAGTATAAATATAATGATTTGAATTGAGATAATCAAAACAAAGTTGAGAAAATTAGAAGAGGGGAAAAACTATGTAGAAAATATAAAATGGTAATAAGATATGGAATAGAATATAAAAATGAGCATGAAATTGAGTTTCCATGCTATTTTCCAAAAAGATGTTTTATTTGTATTTTGTTTTTGTGAAAACCCAAATAAAATTTTCAAAAAAAAGAAAAGAAAAAGAAATATCATTTGCTTGCAAAATAGACAGAGTGATTGAAAATCAAGATGTTAAAGTACTCTGGGACTTTAAAATGCAAACAGACAAGCACCAGCCATGTAACACCCCAGACTTAACAATTGTCAATTGTCAATCAGAAAAACAAAAAAGCCTGTGGTACTTTTGTAGTACCTGGAGACTGTAGAAAAGAAGACAAAGAAAATCACAAAAATCACAAAATACAAAGATGCAAAATGCAAATAAAAGTACTGTAGAATGACTGTGGGAAAAGAAAACAAAGATGGTATTAATAATCAGTACCTTGGGTGAATCCTAAATCATCTGGAGTCCCACTTGAACACTATTAAACATAGACAAAATCACCACCAGCCAATTGCAAAAGACAGCTTACATTCTCAATGATAACCTTTATCACCATCTAACAACATCTGCCTATGCTAGGTCCTTGGAAGGACTTGATAGTCCCTGGATAAAAAATGCCAAATACAATCTGAATAACTGGTTGACTAGGTGACCAACTATAATTTATGTACTTGAACTTGCCCCATGTTGGACTCTTTTCAACAATGGTATATAGTACTACATGTGGGATAGATTCAGATGCAGAAAGATTTTAAATTAAGATATATATATATTTTCTTAAGATATATATAGATATATTTTCTTAAGTTTTCATGGGTACTTACATGTATGGTATTCAGCTTTGTTCGGGTATTTTCCCACGTCATTATAGTTGTGCTTTTAAAGTTGTAGCAACGTTTCGGCAGAATCTCCTCTGCCATCATCAGGCTTCTGTATAGTGTTCGTCTGTGAGTCAGACAAAACGGCTGTGAAAGTCTGACTCACAGATGAACACTATACAGAAGCCTGATGATGGCAGATGAGATTCTGCTGAAACAGTTGCTACAACTATAATGACGTGGGAAAATATGTATATGTATATATACTGTATTTATAACTGTATATAGAGAGAGTTTCTAAGAGTCTATTTCTCACTGTAAAAGTTCTGTAGCCTGCAAAGCTGATCATCTTGAATAACACATTATGCAGATTCCAGAGCAAAGAAACAGGAGTTGAAAACAAAAAATAATAAATCACCACCTCTTTTCCCATGTTTTTCTTTGAATCTGTATCTGGCCTTTGCTGAAGTCCTATCACTTAATGCAGGACACCATCTGATTATCATCTACTTGGCTAAATACATCTTTTTTTTTTGTAATAAGCCAGAAAAAGGTACTCTCTACATTTGTAGTTGCTGCTTCCTTCTTCTTTGGCTTCAGTTCTTTGATCCTAATAAATTCCCTGTAATGTTGAAAATGTTGGTTTAATGACTTATTTGCTGGAAGTGCAGATGGAAATAGAATTTTTGATGACAAGCCAGGATGTAAATTGAATAGGTAAAGATTGCTAAATGGTTTAAAAAAAAACTGTTGCAGAGATAGAGAATTAATTCATCATGTGACCGTAAGTATCATGCCCAGATAGGAACACCTGATACCTGCTACATGATAGCCAATTTATCTTCCTCCTATCCTTTGGCCCTGGGTAAGAGCCAAATAGAATAGAATAGAATAGAATAGAATAGAATAGAATAGAATAGAATAGAATAGAATAGAATAGAATAGAACTGGAAGGGACCTTGGAGGTCTTCTAGTCCAACCCCTTGCTCAGGCAGGAAACCCTATACCATTTCAGACAAATGGTTGTCCAATCTCTTATTTAAAAACTTTCAGTGTTGGAGAATTCACAACTTCACTATTAGTCCCCCTCATTCAACACCATTGCAAGTTTGAACGGTTGCTGAATAAGTGGTGATAATGTGAAGACTAGGTGTACCATTCAAAGGCAGCCAGCCTCTTGAGACAGCATGTACAAGTCAAATTTGAAGTAGAAGTGGACCTAAATGTCAAATCACTAATGCCAAATATTAGCTTAAATCAATTCCTTCCCATTCTTTCCCACATTCTCTGCCTTTAACAGAGAAGAGTTGCTGATCCAGATCATCATGTTCAATTGTCCAGAGCTAAACTATAAGATTGAGGCTGATGCACCAGTGAATCATGATTTCTATTAAACCCTGATTATCTTCAGGAGCTTGGGGACTCATTATAAATGCAAGTCTTTCCTCCTGATGATAACTTCTGATTTGTGTCTCTCCAAAGGTTATAAATAAAGAGAAGCAAGGGCAAAGAGATAAGCAGACATTCATTAACGACATCCTATATCAGATGGATTTTGTAGAGTCAGAATTGATTGACCTTGACCTTATGCGAGGTGATTGGGATGATGATTGGGGTGGGGTGGGGTGGGATGCAGAGATGATTGGGGTTGGGCAGGATGCAGCTTCAGTTGAAAAGCAAGGTTAGACCAGTCTACATTAGGATTGGAACCAAAGGTAAGCACCCCATTCATGCAGTGAGAAATAAAATCCTGATGACAGGGTACTGCTAAGTCCCAAGGAAAAACCTTGAGTCTGATTTCCATTTTTTTTCAGCCTGTTGTGATTTTTCCCCTCAGTCCCATAGGTCTCCCACTGTGTTCCTTTCAATGAATGCAGTTCTTCAGGCAGTGCACAAATCAATCAATTTTTTTTTTAAAAAAAGTTGAAAGCCAACGTACAACAGAGCATAATATAGTGAAAATTGGAAGCAGTAGTAATATGGGTACTAAATACAGCACACAATCGCAGGCATTAGCAGCAATAAAACACTGAATTTCTAAAACCACTCAGGAATAGCTTAAAATGGATGGCAAAAGAAAACTTCAATAGGGCACCAGAAAGGACTCCGATGTTACAAAGTGAAGCCGTTTAGATGTAAAATAATGAAATAAGCAAATTAATTTTATATTTGAGGGAAAGTTCAAGAAAAGGTAAAGTTCCACCTAAGAAATAGTTTCTGATATTGAAACAAGTTTCATGGGATGAATGCCCCATGCCTCACTCTATTGTGCACATTTGAATGAATTCCTAATCTTGGAGGGAGGGGGACATTTTGTATTTTATGCATCTTTACTTATTTATTTATTAAATCTATATGCTGCCCAGATCATTGTCCAGTGTGATTCCGAGTAGCTCTCTTGGTATCTTATTCCTTTAATATGATTTTTTAAAAATGCTGCTCGATTCCAACTGACCCTGGGTAGCTTACAAGTCAGACAACAGTAATATAAAAATGACAAATAAATTTAGACGCCATAAAAATTAATTAAAATTACAAAATACATCTTTTGCTTTGTTTCTTTTGTAATTGGTTTTCTGCTCAATTAAAAAAAAGGCCCAAAACTCTAGCAAGGTTTCCAAGGTGCTTGAGGTAAGCCATGTATCTCAATGAAAGGGTTCTGAATGCACTCAGCTGGGCATGAATTATTACCGTGAGTATAATTGCTATGTCTTTACTCAGCCAGTGCTCCTTCCTCTAAATAATTACTGTGAAGTGCCGTGGGGTATGTGAAGTATGAAAAGTCTGTTCTGATCCAAATATTGACTTCTCGCAAGCCCTCACGGGACTGCATCAAAATCTGGCAAGCAGAAAATGACAGTGTGAAAATTGCACCTGTCTGCTTCTTTTGTGACGTCTGGTCACACTCTTAATACAGATCTGTTTTTTTTTTCCCCTCCTGAAAAATAAAGCCAGTGGATTAGGCCTTTCATGACAATTAAGGGTTGGTTTGATTTAATTAATTAGCTGTTCTGGTAGCACCTGTTGAAAATTACATGTAATTAAATTGTTAGAGATGATTACAAAGTTGTTTTCCTAAACAGAAGTTTAATGTCACTTTGGGAAATGGCAGTGATGAAGTCCAATTGATAAGTCCAATGTTAAAGCCCAAATCTATAAAGTTGGCTAATGAGTTTCTAGGTCTGGCACGAATGGTCGGAAACCCCACGGGACTTCTCTTTCAAAAAGAGTGAGACTCAAAGAGTCAATTTGAAAACTTGGGCTAATGAGCAGGTCTGAAAACAAGCATTCAGGTAGCCCTTATGAATCTAATCTAATGACTAAGTTTAAATAAGTGGACCAAGCTAAATTCAGCACTTGGTTGAATGCAGAAGCTTTGTAAGCAATTGCCTTCAAAGTGCTTGTATTTTTACATGTTGAAAATCCTTTAAAAAGTAGAATATTGTACCTCAAACAAAATTCTAGTTATATCAGATACTAAGATGATATCAGCAGTTTAAGGTTGTTCAGAGCAGAAACCAAAACTGTGAGTACCAATACTACCCTTATTTTAAGGCTACAATACTGAACCTTGCGAGTCTGAAAGCATTTCCTCCCTTTCCAAAGAACTACGGAAGAAAGGATCACTTCTGAAATGCTTTCTCTATTTCCATCATCCTTTGGGCTAAGACTATATTTATAAAATTGCTGTCTAAACTGTGCCTTCTCTCCTGTCTCCCAAGGTTATTCTCAACCCATTTCAGTTGGTCCCTCAGCCATAGATTTGTGGGGTGTCTGGTTAGAAAGGTCTAGATTGCTATCATGATGGAGCAATTGAAATTCTGTTTTATATGAGTCACCACAATGGCTGCCATCCTCCCTTTTTTTGACTGTGACCTATAAATTCCTTTGCACAAATCAGATATCATGTATATGCCAGAGATTGTTCTTATTTTATTTACACAGAAAGGGTCCCAGGATTTACTCTCAAGTAAATCACGGCTGAAAAGATCATGTGTGAATAATTCTGGAGAGATGGCTGAATGATCTGAAGTCACAACAACATACAAAACTCACTTTCCTAGTCATGATTTTGTGCCATTTTAATGGCTGTCATAATGTTTACTGCTTGAAGGTGTAGTCATTGATTTTTCCTTGATAGTTATTGTGTACAATCAATAATACAATACAAGATAATTCTACTGCATGTTAAGAATGAGCAGTATAGGTGTTTTGATTACTTCAGGTCTGTAGAGATTAGAATTTTTTTTATCCCTGTTATAAATCTGAAGAAATGGAGAATGGTATTTGCAAAATGGGTAGAATATCATGGCCTTGTGCCTTCAAATATGGCATTGCATATGGGCAAGCTGTTTAAGAGAGTGTGGACAGCTTTGGGTACATATTTGTATTGCAGATGAGATGTTAACAGTGGAAAGTAAAAGTGGATGAGAGGAAAAGAAGGTCATGTGACTGTAGAGTGGCCACAAGAGGATTCCTTGGTTCACTGGTGAACTTAAAGTCACCACAGTAGTGATTACAGAAATCAAAATTTACAGTAGGCTTTTTAGAGTTGAGTGAGATTTGGGAAGCATTGCAATACATTGCAGGATGCTGCAGGATATATCTCTGAAATGGCATTGTGATTGTTTGTTGATAAGTACTTCCAAGGTTGTGTTTTCATGGTCAATATTTTTAAAATGTGTGTAAAAAGCTGCTTCATATATACTTTGTAATAAAGGGAAAACATAACAAAATGAAGCCTCCTACTGCACCAAATGTCTCCAAACATAACTGTGTGACTATTATGTGTTCTGGAAGCCCAATGATGAAATCATAATTCATGTGCAATTTATAGATTTTATTAAAGGCCAATGGCAAGGCACTCAACCAATCACTTAGTATTCAGAAGGGACAATGGACAGTCTCAAGCAAATCAAGGTAACTTAAGCTACTAACACTTTATTCAAGAAGATCAAAGAAACAGGAGATGTTGGAAAACAGTTTCCTTCAATGGAATATCCACAGTGTTCAATGGTGTTCAGTGATTGGTATATTGGGCTTCATCCCACTGAGGCAATTCTTCCACTCCAGAAGGCTAGTATACAGTCTTGTGGTCATGCCTTTCTTCCCCAGTCTCTGATAGCTGCCCTCCAAGTCACTTTGTCATTGGCTGCTGCCCTACTTCTTCTAAGCCCACTGTGGTTATAAAGACATATTCAGGCGTGTCTCAGTCCTTATGTGGACTCCTTATAGATCTGGTTTATGGAGCACTCACTGCTATACCAAGATTTCAGCTGGTGTGTGTGGGCCAAACAAGGCACATTTCACTTTCTTGCCTCTGCCCGTCATCCTACAGAAGAATATCCCATATAAATGCAGTGAGAAAGCACCACTTTACCCAGTCAAATGCTACTTTGCACACCAAAGATTATTTCCAAATGTTGTGGCTATTAACTGTCAATCTTCCCTTGCAACACTTATTGCTTTGGAATATTTGGGATATGGGGTAAAATTAAGGTTCCTGACAATTTATCCTTCTAGCCTATAATAGGTACAACTTCTACCTTTAATAGGTACGACAGTCTTCTATAAGACTAGTAAATCTGTATCCAGAAGAAGACTGGCAAAACCTGCTTTTCAAAATAGACCAACTGATGGGTTATTGGTAAAGCAAAGAACCTCTGCACTAGCGGCCTATCATTCAGGCATCTCAAAAAGGGGGCTAAAGCCCCTATCCCACTCATTCAAGTCTGCCCCACCAGTCTCTAAGGAGAGTGATTGGTGGTTTATTCCACCAGCAGCTGACCTTAGTTAGGAGAAAAAAAGGAAACTAGGGAACCATCCTATGGGAAAAAGGGGAAAGTGCAGGCAAGAAGGGAGGAAATGAATCTCTTTCTCCTCCCAGCCATGGGTTGATAGGAAAAGAGGGATATAAGAAGAAATTTTTCTTTGATGCCAGTTGTTTGATCTCTCAGAGGAATCTCTGGCACCAAAGAAGCAATCTCCCCTGCATCTCCTCCCCACTCCATTTCTTGTATGGGCAGAAATAATACCCCACTTCACTGGAGAGGCAAAACAGAATTTGGAAATACAGCTAACCTTTAATTAAGCCAACATACTTTAACCCAGGGTCCCGTGCTTTAATGTTGCTCTGTGGAAGAACCCTTAAACTCAGAAAGAAAAAGAAAAGGGCTGCAGGCTACAGCAATGGGAAAGAAACATTTTAAGGCTTCCATGTTACAAGAACAAAAGCCAGAGATTTACAGAAGTAAATCTGTAAACAACTTCTTGTGCTAGCAAAGGAAGAAGTTTAAAATACAACATTTACACACTATATACTGACAGAATGTACCGTATTTTGCATAGGCACAATCTAGTTTGAGAATAGAAAATTTAAAAAAAGAAAGTTGCATGCTTGGGGGGAAAGGCGGAAGATGAAAAGGATTTTTAAATGAAGGAATAAGAGGTAGAAGAGCTGCATTAGTTTGCTTTGCTAGTGTAGGTTGTTATCTAAAAACACACAATGTATCTGTATCCCACACAGTATAACTAAAAGTGGGGACTGTTGGAAAAGTGATGTCACACTGAAATGTAAAGGAGGGCTGGAAGTAGTGAAAGAAAGGGTGCAAAAATTGTGCAAAAATGATTTGGGATAAAGTAAAATGGATTGAGAGAAAGTAAGAGAGCCACTGAACGATTAAGGGGTGCTTTTTAACAGCTTCTAAACACAGAAGGATGATGGCTTGTTCAGACATCCTCCTACTAGATCTGTCATTATTATATAAGACCCCAACAATCAACTCTGCAGCTGAGAAAAGGAGGGTGAGGGGTTTTATGTTTGCACAACTTCATAGGAGTGTGTCACTTTGAGAGTCAATCAGGGCACACTGTAATATTATTTTATTCCCTCAAGTCACTCACTTCTCTACCCCTTTTCAAATCAACCAGACATGCCTCTCAGGCTCATTCCAGATCACCAGATGTCACCTTTATTATAAGAGGGAGTGCTTGCTGCAAACAGCTGTTTTGTCTCATTTCTTGGCAAGAGTACTGAGACTGTGCAAATGTTGATCCAAACTAGGGAGTACAGTTCAAGGGGTGGGGGGATTTGCAAATCACATAATAATAATAATAATAATAATAATAATAATAATAATAATAATAATAATAATAATAATAATAATAAATAATGACCAGGCCATTTCCTGTTCCAAGTGGCATGTAAGAAACAATGCATTTCTCTCTTCAGAGCATAATTTCAGGAAAGAAATATTCAAAGGAATCCCATGTCTGGCAGGGAATCCTGAAGGGAAGAAGTCATTATTGATAATTGGGAACTAGCCATGAAAATAATTGTCATGCCATTAGCCATTATGACCAAATGCACCACTGGGCTAGAGGACAACAGATGTCTGGAAACTTTAATTTCTTTTTATTAAGATATTACATTTCTGTAATACTTGATAGCTAAAAATCACCCTATAAAATAGAAGTAGGTGTGTGCCGTACTTGTGTGTGAATTATTTTCAGTTCATACACATTGTTATCGCAAGCTCTGTGCCAGAAACCATTTTCCTGCTGGCATTTTTTGTTTTCTTCTGATGTGAAAAGAATTCTGATAGCACCAATTAACAGTTTATTTAAAGGCATAAGCTTTAATAAAGTAGAGCTCACTACCTCAGTTGCACAGGGTGGCTAAACTGCAATAGTATTTCAATTGAGATGAAATTACAGGAGAAGGAAGAGGGGTTAAATATGTAGATACAGGTATTTGTAAGACAGATTATAGGTACCTTATGAAATAACAGCTATAATATGTTTAAAAAAAACATTGCGTTTGTTGAGACCTAGCTCTTTTTTAAATACTGTATATGCAAGTTCAGCATACTTTCACTCAGTGCTGTTAAAATTCTTCTTTATTTTTTCCAAAATGGTTGCTTTGAGATTTCCTTAGCCTCTTTGTCCTGTTATTTCATGTTGTTCATGAGAATCTTCCTTAGGTTAGTTGTTGACAATTTGCAGATTCTCACTTAATGCCTGAAAAAGTACAGTGCCATTGTCCAATATAGGTCCTACGGCTTATTAATAATGCATTTGAATAGTTGGAGCTGTAAGCTGTAGGTGACATCCAATTTTGTTCTGTCATTTTGCTTTTGTGGTTTGACTTTTAGTAAGTAATCTCTAGAGATCAGTCCGGTTCTATTAATTGGTCTTTTGATCTCATTGAGTGCATAGCTCAATCTCTTGAATGCCTGTTTCCTAACTAATTCTAATTAATTAATCTTAAAACTAATTCCATTAGTTGAGCCTCTCTGTGAAACGAATCAGAACAAATATAGTGGTAGTTGAAAGTGTCTCTATAAACAATGATTTGGGCTGTATGTTCTAGGTGAAAGCTAGAAACGTATAACGCCATATGACAATCTCAGAATTTCCTGTATAATGTGTTTATATGTCAACTGGGTTGTTCTACCATGGATTCAACAAACTGGATTTGTTCTATAGATAGATCAAGGCTAAGACTGAAAGCTCTTAAGGTCATGTTAAAATTTGATGAGAGATTCATTTTAGTGGGTCCTGGTAATGTTTGTTGTCAGTCAAGACCTGTTTTATTGAATTGACTTCTTCATTCCATGATTATCCATCATGACTGTTCACTCCTTTCACCTTTTGCTGTATATAAGATGGCTGTCAAGGTTGTAACAAGATATCAATCAATCAAGTCTTTATTACGGTCATGACCAAACTAAAAATTAAAACATGAAAATAAAACAAAACAGAACAAGATATGGTCATAGATTACAGTTTGTGGTGAGATCATCAATGCCCAGCCTAATTTTATAGACAAAACAGCAGAATTTAGCTTTGCTCAAGAAACTGTATCATACTGATCAGACAGTAATAGCTGTACATAAAAAAGATTACAATTTTCCAGATATTTTACCAGACATGGTTATACAAAATGAGTCCATGAGTCCTTAGAGGGTACAACATAACCTGCACATGAATTGAGGTTTCAATGGGCTTCTTATCCACAGGTGCACAATCTCAATTCTATGCAATTTTTTAAATCAATCCTCTAGAACTGCTATGGGGAAAGTATTACAATGTGATAGAGTTAATACCCTTCAAAATTTAGAAGCAGCTATATAATATAAATGTCTTGTTTGTTTATGGGGGTGTCTGACTACTCAAGCAAATATTCTTGGTGGAGCAGACAGGTCCTGTTGAACTTTCTGGTCTTTAATGCACTTAGACTTAGAATAACTTTATTGTCACTTTAAATATACATGAATTGGCATACATTAAAATGAAATTTTGTAGCTTACAGCTCTCAAAGGGTCACCACTTCCAATATACTCTACATAAACATGACAAAACAAACAAACAAATAAAATATGTATACACACACACACACACACACACACACACACACACACACACACACGCATTACATATTACACAGAGAAACAACACAGTCTAGTTCGGATATATATGTAGTGAGAAAAACAAATATTTGCGAGTTTACCAGATGGATGGGATAGGGAACAAAACTGTTACAGAATTGGGTAGTCCTGCTAGAAATATTTTGAAACCTCCTTCCAGAGTATGTGGGCTCTCTAACAATGCTTTGAGCTTTAAGCACATAGCGCTTATAAGCAGTATCCTGAATCATGGGAAGTGAGTTTCTTATAAACTTCTCGGCTGTCTTTACCACTCTCTGTTTGGACTTTCTATCTGAGGCACTGCTATCACCAAACCAAACAGTGATGCAATTTGTTAAAACTCTCTCAATTGTGCCTCTGTAAAAAGTGGCCAGGACAGAAGGAGAAAGATGTGCTTTCCTCATCCAACGCAGGAATGCACACTTCACTAGGATGACATGTGGAGAGACCGATTCAGATTGTTATCTGCACCCCCAGATACTTAATAATGTTGACTACCTCTACAGCTGCATCCTTGATAATGAGTGCATGCTCATAGCCAATCACAAGGAACATCTCCTTGGAGTGGCCAAGATATTGGAGGCTTTTTTTTTTTTGGCCTACCCCATATTGATTTCTAATTATCATCCATAAGGAAATAGCTGTGGGAAAGAATATTTTAGCCAATGTGCTTTGATGCAACTGTTTCAACCTTAGACAACCCTGTTTACCACCTTGTATTATGTTAAGAATGCAGCAAGTTAACCCTTAGAAATTTGTTTTAAACCCTTTTGAGAAGGTTAAAGAAGGAATAAGGTACCTAACTGGGCACTGGAAGGCAATTGTGCAGAAGCCTGAGCTGGGAAAACAACTTCAATAGTTCTGGTATATATTGTGCTCCTCTTATAAAATAGAAGGATTGGATTGTGGCCACCGCTTCTTGAGCATTTTGTATGGCATAGCTTTGATGTGCGCTGTGTTTAGATATATTATACTGCAACGCTGTGTCTTGGATATCTCATTCAAAATATATGAGTGTTTTGGAAGAGTAGTTTTTACCTATTCCAACTTTACAGTTCTGCTAGGTGTACAGCACTTCCTAATTTGAAAAAGTTCAGAAGAAAGAACGCCCTCATGATGGATCTGGGAAACCAGGCCGACTGGTTTACATACATTAGTTCAAATAATGCCATGCAGAAAAATGGTCCTGCATTCTTTTTGACCAGTTCCTATTCAGTATTATAGCTGGTATGTGCTTTTAGTAGGAAATTAGATAACCTGTGACCTATTGAGTCATTGTTTTAGAAATATTTCCTTATTTTATTTAAACAAAGAAACATCAGGAATCTTCCTTTCCTTTCCTTTCCTTTCCTTTCTCTCCTCTCCTCTCCTTTACCTTTCATTTCCTTTCCTCCTCCCCGTCTCTTCTGAATCCTTGCTGGCTTTCCCAATTTCTCTGCCTGTGTGAAGCTTGCAGGAAGAAAGTCAATGGGAAAACCAGCAAGAAATTGCAAGTCCAGTGCCAGGTAAGGTGGCTGCTGCTGGGTAAGGGAAGGTGTGAGGTTTGTGTGGCTACAGGTCAAAAACTGTGTGTGAGAGAGAGGTGTCATATGGCTGGGAAAGATGTATGGGTGTGCACCAGAGATGATATGTATGTAGGGGAGGGCACACAGGTGGACTACATATGTTGAATAGGGTGCACAGTGAGGCAGCGCCACAGCACAGGTTAAGAAGTGTGTGTTGGTCATGGAGATTTGTAAGAAGAACTGCACAGACCAAATAGTCTGTGCTGGGAAGGTGGCAAAGGTGAAGAAGAATGCATGGGGGTTACAAGGGTAACTGACATTGCCAAATTTCATTCCTTCAGGAGTCCTGAGTCCTGAATGAGAGTTTTAGCAGTATATAGATAGAGGAGACGATACCAGGATATAGACAAACAAGATGAAGTTTGTAAGGATTACACAAAGGATTCTCCAATTTGGCTCTCTTCAATAGAGTTTTACACCATCATGGACTCCATTTGGATTTTTTAAAATTACCCTCCTGGTGGATGCCTCTGGATCGACTATAATTCTCATTGTGCTAAATGAAATAGCAATGGCCATATAAACAGGAGATAATGGGAATTGCAACCCAACGTATCTGGAGAATGGAAAGACTGTGCTAGTGGAGTCTGGAATAAAATAAGTAGCAGTGTAAATAAATCTAGCCAACTTTGTATTCTTTTAATATCAGAGAATTCTTAACTAGCATGCAAGTTATAATCTAGATAGGGTACAAGTTACTGGAAAGTAATAATGTGATAAAAAGCAATAATTTGAATTAAGAAATGGAATGTGACACCGAGGCTGCTATTTACACTGAGTTACAGTGTAGTACATTTGTATGATGAATGCATGGGTAACTAAATGGGTTTCCTTTTCTATACATTTATTTTACATCCACCGCTCACAGATGTCCCTCTCTCTTTTTCATTTAATTCCCCCTATTAAACAAAAATTAAGTATAAAGTGGACCATGTTCCACAGGCTTTATTTTCACTCACCAATTTCTGGATGGAAAAAGTTCTTCGGTGCCTAACTTTTTCATAGGCAGAGTTCACATCAGACTTCCTCAAAGCTAGTTTTTAATTCTTTATCTAAGATTTTAATTCAGGAATGTAATGCATATAAATGTAAAGGAAGGCATCTAAAACAGTACTGTACATATGATCCAGGCTATCTAAGTTGTCTCATCTATGCTGCCATTTTTGACTCTTACTGTGTTTTGGAAATAACTTTTTTGGGAAGAAACTCTTAGTGGTAAACTAAGGGGCAGGCAATGTATGGAAGACTACTTTCAATTAATACTGGATTTGGTTATTGCTGACCTTTTTATTATTTTTACAGTGTTCTAAATCGCACTCCTGCAAATTTGATTCAGGAAATAATTTTAGTGGATGATTTCAGCTTGGATCGTAAGTATTACTTTTTTCCCCTTTGTGTTATATTATGTTTATTCTCCTACCCTCCCTCCCTCCTCCCTCCCTTCCTGATGTTTCCATTCATTTTTATTTTGGGGAATAAAAAGCTAATTGGGGAAGAAGTAATTTTTTTTCTGGCTTGGAGTTGGGGAGGAGAACAACTGTGTAAGGAAAAGAAAAAAGAAAAAAATTGGCATTTTTCCATACCTTTTCAGAGAGACAATCCTAACCATAAAGTTCGGCTGTTCTATTAGATTTCATTAACTATCAATTGAGGGCCATAATCATAAGGATAGCAAGTAGCGCACACAGCTAGAATTCTCAATTACATAAGCTTAATACAAAGAAGATAATGCATACTATATTGTGCTTCTTGTAGATGAGAGCTGTTCTTGCTGGGGGTTTTATAGAGCAGAATTATCCCAGAGCAATAAAGGAGAATACTATTGCAAAATTCATTATCCTTCTACCAGGAACCTTGAGCAAGAGCATACTGCTTTACTCCCGCATTGCAGATGGACTTTTCAGTGGTTTTCTCTTAAATATTAGAATATGTGGCTAAAATAATTTAGAACCTCAGCTGATGAAAGCTATTTTGAGAATCAAATTAAGTGAGACATTGAGGATATCATTAACAATTGCATCAGTAATTTAAAAAGAAAATTCAAATAGTGGGGTAGGGGACTTGATTATTTTTGTTAGAATCCTATAGGGTCAGCTTATCCCAATCCCCTCATGCTAAAGAATATTAACTCATTACTCCCTTGTTGTATTTTTGGATGAAAATCACCCATCACCAAACCCTTAATACTTGTAAAATCAAAAGTTGTATTGTGAGCTTTTCTTCTTATTGAAAAAATATATTAGTAGAAAAGGCTCTTTGGGAATTCCTTGGAATTCTATGGATGGAATGGAATAAATGCTCCCTTTCCATACAGTAATCTCTCCACAAATTCAGATGGGTCTGGGGAATGGCTTGCCCTATTATTAAATATCTCTGTGCCTGATTTAAAACACATTGTGGTATGGTTTCTGGGTGTAAGACTTGGGAGCTCACTGATCTAAAGAACTATGGAAAGTTAAGGCTACCACCGTGAAAAGGGTTATGAGCTTAAGAATTCTTTTATGTATATGGGAAGAAAGTAATACTTTGGATGTTAAAATAGATTCAAGAAATGAGTTCTTCATTAATCATTGAAATGCCTTTAAATCATAGAAAGGAGAAGACGGGGCATTATGCTTGATATGGTTTAGGTTTAATACAATCTTAAAGAGGTTGTACTTCGTTATACATATTTTTTCTTTTTTCCTCTTTACTGTTTTTTTCAGCTTATTGTCATTCTTTCTTATTGTATTATCACCATGATGTGTTTTATTTCCACCTGTTAATTTCATAAATTTAAAATGAAATTAAATCAAAAGAGATGCATAGCCAATATTTTGAACTAGGCATGGTACGTCATCAGTGGTTGAGAGCCAGAGAAGGCTAACAACTTGGGATTAAAAGGTAAAATCAAAAGAATCCAGTTTAAAAATATGTGTACTATTCCAAGAGTGTCTAGATGAAGAACAGTTTATTATATAATGTAAATACAAAATAGATAAATTCTACTCACGTGGTTTAATTCCTTTATAAATCATGAGGAAGCAATAAGTAGATAGCTCATGCATCACTCCTGAATTCAGCTATAAAGACAACATAGCAGAACAAGAGACTTGGCAGCTAAAACATCTTGCACATCTAATCCATTTTTCTTTCTCATGTGAAAAGTCAGGGCCAGAATCTATTTGTTCTCTCTCACTTTGGACATTTTAAATCACATTTCTTTAAACTTCTCTAGGTGTATGATAAAACAAGGTATTTTTCCAGAAGCTTGAAGAACTCTTGTCACTTCCCTTGGTTATTGTAGAATGTCAGAAAACATCTTATCAAATTTCTTATCTCAAATCTTAATTTTCTTGTTGCATGTTGCTGCAAAAAGGATGTCTCATTATTTCAGATATAGAGTAGTCACTCGATAAATGATGTAAAAAAAAAAAATTGTTAAAACATCAAGGAAGTGGGATTTCAGCTGAATACTATTGACAACAACATACTCATGGGAACATTTCAGACAGTGGGAGCTGTATAAATGGAATTGGTCCAGGAGATAGTTGCCAAGTACTTAGCTGGTGGCCTTCTTACTGTTGCAGGATATCAAGGTTCTGCAGACATGATATAAAAAGTTTTACAAAATATGGAAAAGAACAAAACATGTACCTATGGCTAGTGCTGGGGAATTATGAGAGATTAACATGAGAAAACAAGATTATTCTGGTATTTCTTGATCCAGAGACAAACCTACACAATGCTGAATTCATTCTCTGTGATAGTGAGTCTGTCTCATCTCCAATATCCTAGCTTCATAGATTAATTCAGACTGAGCCAAATGTAAAAGAGACAAAAGAACAATCCAGTGAATTTGGAATGAAACTGAAAAAGCTAATCCATGGTGTTGAGAGTCATCTTCCAAGTCTGTTGGGTACATTGTGTATTGGGATGTAGAATATTACATCAGATTACTCAGTAATCACTTACCTGATGCTTCATTGTCCTTTACAAATAAAGACTTCAAAGCTCATTTCTTGGAAAAAAAGGAAAAATAAAATAAACTGATATCTCTCTCTTCCATTTCCCTAGAGCTTTTTATGTGCATTTATCTATCTCTAGCAAAAACATGTAAATCCGAGCAGTTCTTATACAGAGTTAGCTGTCATATTGCCAAGCAACGTTTCTTCTTTTGTTGCTTAAAAAAATACCACTATTGCTAGCTGTGATGGTGAAAAGAGAGCAAGCTATCTTTTTATATTGTTATGGATCATAGTATCTGTGCTGGTTCTCACACTGTGTTCTAGTTCACACTTTCTTCCAGCTTTCTATATTTTCTTCTTGTTGTTTTCAGTTCCTTTCCCAAGTAATTAAAGCCTTGTTAATTAGTACTGGCCATGCAATCACAGACAAATTTTGTTCTTTAATTTGTTCCTATTTATCAGCTCTAAACGGTGGTCGATTAAGGTTTAGTCTGTATTATTTTCTCATCAGTTACATCATCCTCAAAGACAATGTCCTGGAACTGAAATATGTATGGAAAACATGTTTTCTTAGTCTCCAAAAGCTATAGATAGTTACTGGCTAGCATATCCTGCTGTTCTTTTGGTGGCTCTTCTCTTGTTCAGTCCAACTTGATGTTTTTTTCAGTCTGGAGGAATTTCAAGAGGTGGAATGACATATTATATGGGGAAAACACCCTAACACAGGGATCTTGCTGACAATTACAAAGGGCAACATAAGGGATTGGGGCAGGAACTGAAATATTTCCTCCATCTCTTGATTTTCTCCAGCCCTTCTTTCTTCCTTCTTTTTCAGAATGCTTCTTTTTAAGCTTGGAGATGACTGGAGTAAAAAAAAAGAAAAAAGGAAGGGTGTTAAGGATAAATCAGCTCATTACTTTTTCATTACAAACGATCTCTATGCATTAAGGAATTGGTGTGCTTTGTAAAACATATTTTTAAAAAGTAACATGATTTTTTATTCTAAACTAGAAGTGGGCAATTGTTTTGTGGCTAAAGACTACATTTTGCATTTTTTAAAGAGGCCATGGGCTGCAATCTGGTGGGAGCAAGTTGTATTTGAGGTCTGCCTATATTATGACTGACAAAGTATTAATAAAATGATAGGAAATTGTGTCGTCGCTTTTAAACAGTCAGATAAGCTCTAAGTCTTCAGTAAGGAGAATTTAGGATCACCTTTAGCCCTGAGATGGCAGGCTGCCCACTGCAGATCAAAGATGTTGGGCATCAAACAATGCATAATAGTGTCATCTAGTAGCTATCATCTTACGTAACATTATAAGCTTTGCAAGGCACTCACAATCAAGGCTGAATTGTATCAGAGAAAATATGAAAGAAGTATTAATTTTTTCCCCTTTCAGTTGATTTTGCTCTGAATCTTTCATCTTTTTTTCCAGATGCATTTAATGAACTAGACATTTCTTATCTTACAAAGTATAACCCCAGAGGAATAAAAACACCATCATGAAAGGGAAATGCGGGTGAAAATTGGTTGGCAAGGGAAAGATTTAAGCACCTTCTTCTCATTCACTCTTACTGATAATAGCACTTTATGATGGCTGTTAGGCATCTTTTTATACTTACACACAGATGTAATATAATATATGGAGTCTGCTTTACTGTCTCAAAGAGATTGGTCACAAAGAAAGGAGATGACAGGTTAAATGAAACCTATCAGAGATACTTTAAGCAACAGAATTATTTGCTCTGGAATCACCAGATTGATTGATATCATAACTGAAAATAAAATGTTGACCTGTACTGAGAACATGGGACAAATTAATTACAGCTTTCTATGTGTGCCAAATGAACCAGGCATTTCAGCCAACTGGATTTCCTCCCCCCTACCCCACTTTTCTTTAGCTGAAGACTGCCAGCTACTTACCAGAATCCCGAAAGTCAAGTGTCTACGCAATGGACGTCGAGAAGGTGAGTATGACAAAGTTTGCAGAAAGCATTCACTGTTATGAGGCCCTAATGGAAATATAAATGAAGACTTGTGGCAGAAAGAATATGGAATTATCTCTTCTGAACTGAGCATGGTCCTTTGTTAGATCTAGTTTTAAAAAAAAACCTGGAGACATTTTCAGATTATTGACTCTCATTGTCAGGCCAATAGGAAAGTCCAGATCAAAGGAGCTTTATAAAAGAGGGTTGAGATCTAGAGATTAGACTCAGCTATACTGAAAAGGAGATAATATGAATATTTCCAGAACAGAGACCAACTATCATGAGCATAAACCACTTTGTACTGCCTGAATGGAGTTTTAATGTATTAACTCTCCTTCTTTTATAAATCTCAAGTTGCAACCTGAGTACAAAACTCCAGCAACATTTTTAGTGAAAACAAGAAATAGAACTAATAGTTTTCAGCATTGGGATTATAGTGTACTCCAAAATTTCATACAAGCTATCCTGGCATTTATAAGCATGGTAACGTCCCAAAGCACTGCTGATTAATATTCCCAACCAATATTGCTAAACCAGAAAAATATGATAGAATAGCAAAGAATCATAGGGCGATAACCCAGGTAATTTTGTTAGATAACAACTGACATAATTGAAAGACAGATGACAGTTGGTTAGGAATATAATTTAGTTGTAGAGTAGACACTTGCTGCTCAGTAAAACTCCAACTCATCAATCTGTCTGGAATACAGATTGCTGTCTTATCTAGCAGAGCTGATTAGAGTTAGTATTATTTGAGTCAAATTATGCAGATGCAAAATATGGATAACAGGAACCAATTAGACCAGGAATTAAAGTATTCTCCTAAGGTTTTCCAAATGAGAATAAAAGAAGTGGAACCTGAGCACTTCAGAAAAATAAAATTTTCTTGAGAAATCTTAACTAAATACCCAGATTCTCCTTATACTTGAAGCAATTAACATTCCCCTTGCTATCCTTCAAAGCTTCCCCAATCCTCATGAGTAGATTAGTGGGGGTTATATATAGGGAAGGAATTATTATAGAGCACTTCCTTTAGTAGAACATATCTTGTGAATAGAGACAGTTGGATTTTACCTTTGTAAAACATGTCAGGTTCTAAAAAAGATGAGAAGAAAAGACTAGAAGATAAAAAACAACAACAAGGAAATAATTTAAATGCAGAAAGGAAGCTATTATCGGTCAGGTTTTATCTAGGTTTAATAGAATTCAGTTGTCTTGGGAAATTCCTAGGCCTAGTGGAAAGAAAACATTAAAGGAAATATAGAGAGAATGATGTGGAGGAACAAGATCTGAATGCAACATATAAGCAGAGGTCTTCAGAGGAAGGAGAAGGGAGATTTAGTAAGGTGTAGAGGAAGTAAGAAAGAGTGTTTCCTATGTGCTAAGGTCTTAAGTCTTTTGTATATGAAGAAAGATCTTCGGGTAGACATAAAAGGGTTAGGGTTAAACCCTGAGCTACAAACATTCTCCTTTATCAATTCTTTGGTTCATTTACTAAAATAAGTTGGTGTCCTTTCTCTTCATTTTCTTGCCTCCCCATTTCAGGTCTAATCCGCTCCCGAGTACGAGGTGCTGATACAGCCACAGCTGATATTCTCACCTTCCTGGATAGCCACTGTGAAGTGAACAGTGAATGGTTGCAGCCAATGCTTCAGAGAGTAAGAGAGGTGAGCATGTTTTCCTTATCTCTGTCTAGTCCATGTTTTTTTTGCTTTCAGTTGATCAGAGTCATGTCAGGTTCTTTGGCAGTTGGCTAAAACCAAAAGTGATTTTCTACCAAGCAAAGTTCTTTTATAGCAAGATTCATTGAAATAAAAGGAATCACATTGCAAGAATTCCAGCTGTTAAACCATTTTCAATTTACAGCTGATATATCTTTCTATATATTAGGTCTTTCTGATTTTCTTTCCAGCAACCTTTGTTTTCTTTGTTCAATAAGTATGTGGAAGCTTACTGTGAGCTGTTTATATAAGAGGATCCATAACTTTTATCAGTTTGGAATTGACTTTTACAAGTGTTACAAACAGAAATGAGGCATTCTAATGTCTTTCTTCTCTTTGATGCATTCCTTATCTTGCTGCAGTTGTTGCTCTCACTATAGCAAGGTCCATGGCCTCAAACCTAGGAAGATAACCAACATGAGGTTTAATTTTCTATGTTGTAGAAGTTTTCATGGAAGGAAAACTGGAAAGCATGAACTCTTTTTTTCATATATATCTGTTGACAGTAAGGCAGTAGTAATATATTGGAAAAGAAATTTTTTTAATCCTGCCTGGCATTTGGACAGAAGCCAAGTTCATAAAAGATGCAGGTTTTTGCCTCCATAGATGGAAGAAATAGGAAGTCATAAACAGAAAGCAAATGCCACTCCTTTCTAGCATTGATGATGTTACCATATTTGGTAATGAAACGTCTTCAAGAAAATAACCAAGCTCAGAGAGCACTAAAGATCCCACAAGTAGGAATTTGTTTTCCACTTGTTTGGTACTTTTTAACTGATAAATATACCTCACAGAAACAAAGATGAAGAGCAAGAGTGCTGAGAACTGAAAGGCTGGTGATACTGAAACCTGGAGTGTGCTGGAGAAACACCTGGTAAAGTTTTGAGTCTAGAGCAGTGTTTCTCAACCTTGCCAACTTTAAGATGTGTGGACTTCAACTCCCAGAATCCCCCAATTTCTGGGAGCTGAAGACCACATATCTTAAAGTTGGCAAGGTTGAGAAACCCTGATTGTTCTGTGCCACTTCACCTAAAGAAAATAGAAGATGTGAGACTGGGAAGTAGACAAAGTGGGACAACCAGGACAGCTGAATCGTTATTGAACTGATAAAAACAAGCAGTGTTGGTTGAGAATGGATA
The DNA here is from genome assembly GCF_049901715.1 of Pseudonaja textilis. Taxonomy (NCBI): domain Eukaryota; kingdom Metazoa; phylum Chordata; class Lepidosauria; order Squamata; family Elapidae; genus Pseudonaja; species Pseudonaja textilis. The sequence goes on from NC_141990.1 coordinate 266,858,640, forward strand.
GCTATTATGCAGGTAAAGAATATACAACCCAAGATAAAAGGGAAGTGTATTCTAAGTGACTCATGCATCTGGAATCTCCAAAAAATAGGCAGACAGGTCTCCTATAGTGTGAACTATAGGAGGCTAAGAAAATACTATTTAAAGAAATTGACAATGAAAGGGAAAAGTGGAGAATGTATGTTATTTGACCTCCATCTTCCAAGCTAAGAGAAATGCTGAAAACTCTGTACATAAATAAGTTTATAGAAAACTACCCAGAATGTAGATTAAGTTAGGTATAAGAATAGGATCAATATATAATATATTAAATAATCTTTTAAGTTTTACTATATGGTAATTTATATCTCTGAAGCAATAAGTAGAATAAACAATAAGGATGAAGCCCATGTCTACTTGTTTCCCCTTTCTCTGCCTGAATTATCCAAAGTGAATCCATAATGGTGCTGTGTAGAGTGAACATGGAAAGAAGGAGTTAACCTTGAGGCAAAAGAGGAAAAAGAAGAATAAATGATACAGCTGAGTAGGCAGTTCTCATTCTGGATGTGCCAAGGGGTCAGGAAGAAGGTGTGATCTGCAGTAACAGAGATAGGTAGGCTGATCTTCCTGCCAGCTGTAATGCCTGCACATTTTTTTAAAAGAACCTTCCTAGATATTTAACAAGGCCCAAGAGACAGATGGGAGGAATTGGTAGGGATGCAAATTGCAGATATGTTCAGCTTTGTGCCAAGAGGGGAAGAAGGTGAATTGTCTGAGATGGAGTTTTGAAAGCCCTCAGCTTAATAAATCCTCCCCCTCAGCAGCCCATAAATGTCTGATTTATATTTGTTCATAAAATCATGTTGCTGAATGGAGCAATAATAGTGACAACTACTCCTATACAAAAGAAGTTCCACAAGGCAGCTTTATGGTAGAGAAAAAGATTCCTCCAAAATGTCCTATCATTGTGTAGGAGTGGAGGATAAGGATTGGTCTTGGATGTTTGTATGGTAAATTCAGTGTCAACCATTGTGAGTTCATCAGGTATGCCAATATACTGTTTTTTTAAAAGCCACTCATTCATCTCTTTAAGAAAATGCATACTTCTGTCAAGGATTTTGAACATTTTAAATTAAATTACCAGGATTTTTCTTTTTTGTTTTTGCTTTATAATGTTGGGAGCTAAGACAGAGATAAATTAATGGGTTAGTCAAGTGCTACACTTGATCTTAGCTAAAAGGCCAAGAAGTGATTAATGAGTTAAATATAGAGAGAGAGAGATCTCCAAACCTCTGCCTTTTGTCCTGTGTCCAGATCCCAGGGGAATGTCTGCACACAATCCTTACACTGAATAATTTCAAGTTATGTTTTTTTACACATATTTTTTCTTACACATAATTCTTAAGGCCGTTATTTCTCATGTTGGTCCTTATTGTACACCATATCAATTAGCACTGAGATCTTTTGGAACTTATCAGTACCTTCTTTTGCCCAAACAGTTCTAATGTTTAAAGGTTAACATCTGGCAATCTTACTGAAATTGAATCAGCCTAGAAAAATAGATAAATGCCTGCTTCTAGTCCTTTGCTCATCCCTTTGTTCACATAATCCCAAACTGAGCTATAAAAGATAACCATAATAAAAGTATTTAAATGATGTTTATGGATTTCAAATGCTTAATCCTGATTTTTTACTTACAAAGCACTCAGGCTAAGCAATGTTATTAGAACAATTGAAGTAGTATACAATTGCTATTGAAGTTCCAATAAAACTTGAACTTTCTCCTGAGTCTTTTCTTTATTGACTATATATTCTAGAGACGTTTAATTCTTTTAATTCTACCCTAGATTCCATTGCATGCCCTTATCAGACTTTGTGGTGGCATAAACATTAACATCAGAGGAAATCCCCCAAAGAAAAGTTAACAAGAGAAATATGAAAAGAAAGCACACTGTTGAACTATATACAAACAGTATTTTTATTTTTAAAAGGGCTTTAGTTGAGGAAATGTAATTTTAAAAAGGCTGTGTATGCCAAAAAATAAAAGCATTAAGAAAAATGGAGTTGAAGCCATGGAAAAATAGCTGCAGAAAATTTATGGTCTTCAAAAAGATTTACTGTAAAATGGTGCAACTGTAAAAAATGATGATCCTTTCTGTGGATTAAGAAACCCACTCACCACCCACTAAACAGGCTTGACTAAGCAGAATTACCACTCTACTGATGCTGACAGTAAAGTTTACCAGACTTGTATTGATCATCATGTGTGTAGTAATATGTTCTACTGCCATTCTCTTGCAAAGATTTTTTTCTGGAACAATAAGAAATAACCACATATTTTTGTCTCTTTCTACATTTCTCTGTTCTTCTTTCTACTTCGCAGTCAACAAGTTGCATCCAAACTCGGCAGAGTTTATTTGTATCTCTCCCCAGAATGCTGAAGAACTTGCTCGTTAGTAAATCCTTTGACAGAAGAAAGTTACACCTTGCTGTTGTGTTGATTAGTTTTTACAAGGAAACTTTCCAGAGTATCTTGGTGTCACTCATAAGATGATAAATGCTATTTTTGCACTATAGAAGTGGAATTTAATGCTTGTGAATTACCACTTAAAATTGGGCTGTTTATCCATGAATAGACAGACCTTATGATTATACTTTTTCTGCTAAAAATAAATCAATAGAATTTCTGATTGTATTATATAATTACAAATTCACTGTAACTTCTGATATTTATCATTTCTGAAACATGAAAAAAATGAAGAGACAAAACTTGGATTTGCAAAGATAAAACCTGGAGTTAGGGTCTTCATTAGGGAGCTACCTAAAATATATTGAAGAACAGCAAGATCCAAAAATTTGGGTTTCCACAATTTTTTGTTCAGTGACCAGGATAAAAAATGGATCTATCACACATTTCCTGGAACTAATTATATTTTTATGTTTTTTCAGTGTCTTTTGGGGGAAACTTGGCATTTTTGTTTCTTTTTGTTTTAATAATGGCCACTTACACAATGTATTAACCCAATCCTCGATCAGCTCTGTCATCATCTCTTTTCAGCTGTGCAGAGGTGCTGTTTAGCCCAGATGAAGCCAGAAGGAATAATATTGACACGGTTCTGTCAGTTTCTCTTGCTTTTCACCCGTGCACCAGCCTCTTCCAAACTGCCGGGCTAGCTGGTTTTTTAATTTCTTTCTTTTTCTTTCCCTTATTGTAGTGTGCGGGAATGATTTTTATTGCTGCAGGACATACTGAGGACGGGGCATAGATTGATGATCTTTGTTTCTCAGCCTCCTTGAATCAGCAGATGAACAAACAGTGCTGGAAAGGAGAAATGGTGGCAGTATGAAAATGCCCTGTGTGGAATTTATTTGTGGAAATCGCAATCGTTTTTTATGAGTTTCCCGCTTCAAAGTTGTAGGAAATAGCTTTGTTGACTTTTGGTAATCAATTCCAGCAGCCATAAAAAAAGATGTGGGAGGGGTATGAGTTGGCTGACTGAAATGACACCAGCTATTCTGGGCACATACACCATAGATGTGGGTGCAAACATAACTTAGGTGATGTGGGCACGCCCTTGGGAGACAATGTTAGAGATACATGAATCCTATGAGGAGATGAGTGATTGGGTATTATTGACTTAATGAACAACTTGAAAAAAACAAGTCTGAAGAAGTATTTTGATCAGCATATAGCTCAAGTGTAAAATTGGGAGATTTCTCCATGAAAAATTAGCATGAGGGGAAAGCAACCTGAGATGTTTTGCACTATAAATTCCTGCCTATGCGGTAACTGGCATCAGTGAAAATGATAGTCTAAAAAAAAATCTTGAAGAAAACCCGGGTGTCTACTTCTCTACTTTAGCAACACTTTTTCTAGATGATTGCAAGAAGTAACATTAACAGTGAGAGTCCGTCTGATCAATACAACTTTGAAATGGTTGTGCTGTACTTAATGCCTGAAAGTGGAGAACGATAATTGCACTGTGAAAGTTTCACTTTTCGCATTTAAAAAAAGCTACGGGCTACAGTTGTGTGTGTGTGAATATCAATTTAAAAATCTGAAGGTAACACAGGCATATGTGTCCATTGCTTTTCCTTCGACCATCTTTGTCTTGAAAGCCTCTTGAAACAGTACTTTCCTCCTAGGAAAAAAAAAATCCAACATTCTTTCTTTTTCTCTACTGTTTCAGGATTACACTCGGGTGGTGAGTCCTATCATTGATGTCATCAGCTTGGACAATTTTGCCTATCTAGCAGCATCAGCAGATTTGAGAGGAGGTAGGTAAGAAGACAATTGATTCTGAAATACGATGTTTCTGGGTCTTTATCACTGAGGATCTGCCCCATGACAGATTCCTTTTGTCTCCTGAGGCACTTCCAGCTAAGTAATCCAAGGACATTATGCAAATATTCTGCTGTATGCTTGTGAATTGATTTTCTGTGGGACAAGAAGAGACAGGCAATCGGTTGGATAAATGTATGAGAGGTATAAATGGAAGGTAGCATAATCTGGTCCTTATACAATTCTCTGAACAAGACAGGGTGAGGATACAATAAAAGCCTCCTTGGAAACACCACTGATGTTAAATGGTATTAAACTTATGCTTTTCCCGGCTGTTAAAATTGACCTAGCTTATATGTTTGTAGGATTCATAACAGCTGTAACTTTCAACAGGCTGTAGAGCAGGGCTGTCAAACTCGTAGCCCTAGGCCCAGATGCATCACATGCTGGCCACGCCCACACCTGGTTTAGCAAAGGGGGGGAAAGTCCCGATATGTCACATGATGATGCCGTGACAACATGAGTTTGACACCCCTGCTATAGACTATCACAGTTTGCATAATTAGCCACTGCTGCACCTGTGTTTTCTACAGCTGCTGCTCTTCTGTTCACTTCTTTTCCATATCATAAGAACAGTGGTGGGATTCAATTTTTTTTGCTACAGGTTCTGTGGGCGTGGCTTAGTGGGCGTGACTCAGGGGTGTGATTCAATTGGTGTAACAACCAGTTTGTATTCGGTGAACTGGGCCGAACCAGTTGAATACCACCACTGCATAAGAACAAGAAAAAGAACGTTTCAATGGGAACACATGACAAAGGCCATTACATCAAAAAGAAGTTGAGTGCTAATTTCTTTCATAAGAAAACATGATAAATCAAGCATTTTATTCCAATAACATTACTGTCATAACATTTAAAATTCATTACAAATTAAACATTATTAATCATTAAAATGCAGTGTCATTTGGTCAATAATAAATAAACCAGAGTCAAATGTGCTAAAAATTAAATGTTTTTATTGATAACATTTAGAGCAGAGTATTAATAATGACTGGTTCCTCAAAAGTCCAAGCTGCATAAAAGGACAGCGACACATAAATGATTTCCAAGATGTCGCTGCCTCTTTGAGGCACCTCTGGAAGCTATCTAAAGCAACAGGATTGGGTGAGATTGCTCATTCTCTTTACACACATGCTAGATCATGGGTGTCAAACTTGTGGCATCCTGTTGCTGTAATGTGATGTTTCGTAACATTTTTCCCATTTGCGGAGCTGGGGTGGGCATAACCTGCATGTGATGCATCCGGCCCACAGGCTGCCAGTTTGACAACCCTATAGATGTCCCTGCTAGTTTTCCAGATAAGATATTATTCCTCCATATGTTGCACAACCATTCACATTTCTTTCAATACTTTTAATAGTCTCTTGATAGATAAAACTGTATTTGTGCCTGTGTTCCTTACTATTTTCCTCCTCCTCCTCCTCCTCCTCCTCCTCCTCCTCCTCCTCCTCCTCCTCCTCCTCCTCCTCCTCCTCCTCCTCCTCCTCCTCCTCCTCCTCCTCTCCATCTTGTCAGGTTATGAATACTGTCTTTTTGTCAAAGAGATGCTTGATCTTTCTCAAAGGATGAGCAAATTCTTAGGCAAGCAAGATCCTTGCTGTTGGATGGACAATGTCCATGATACAGCCTGATTTCATCTATAGTTCAGCTATATACATAAGTCAGTGAGGGTAAGTAGTTCGTGTATTATAAGAATACCAAAAAGGGTTCAAAAAGGGTGAAAGCAGCTTTCACTCTGGAAATTAGATTTTGCCCACAAGAGATAGTGTTTTACATAGGGCTAAATTAGCCTCACCTTTGGTGTATCATGGTAGTCAAGGAAGAAAACAAAATATTGAGAGAAACTATGCCAGAAAACTGCCTTCTATCTATGCATCATGTAAGCCAGATTTCACACTGCCAGGATAAAGCACTTCTGCAGATTAGCCTCAGATGCAGTGGTCAGTTCCATTGCTGACCATGCTGGACTGCAAGAAATCCAAGCACTCAGTCTTTTTCCTAAAAGAATTGCTATGCCTCAAGCACCTTTTTTAATTTTTGAAATCTCCCTCACTGTTCTTTATTTCCTTTTGCGAAGGCACCTCTGCCTTTCACTTTTGCCATTCTCACCTGCATGCATTTTTTTTGCCAGCTACAGCCTTCCCAATACTCAATTTGCAACACTTTGTAAGTCAGATGCCATTTTTATGTGGTGCACATGGGGAAAAGCCAATTACAATAAACAGAGACACTTTGTTCCCGGAAATACATGTCATCCCATTGAGAGTACTGATTAATGTCTCATAACTTTGGCAGCCAATGAGGCATAGGACAACCTGATAGAAAGCTAATGATTGCCTTTCTTTCTGGGAATCAATATAGGAAGTTTGGAATGTTACTCAGCACAGATAAATACCAGTGAGTATACCTACTGTGATAGGACTATCCTATAGAAGGCCTTTTCTGCTCTGGAATAATATGTGTAGAAACAAAAATGCCTAATTGTCATGCTATGCTAGTTAACCTTTAAGTTTGGATACAAGGTTCTATGCGTTTTTATGTTCTACATTTTAGGATTTGACTGGAGTCTTCATTTTAAATGGGAACAGATTCCCATTGAGCAAAAGTTGTCACGGACAGACCCTACCCAATCTATTAGGTAAATTCCTTCATGCAAAATCCTCTTGGAATCCCATTTCATATGTAATCTTCCATGTTTTATTTAATTAAGAAGTGGTCTCACTGGTTGATGTAACCATGAGGAACATTCAGAAGTTATGTTTACATCATTTATGAGATATAATAAGTCTCTTTTGCTCCTGAAAGATGTTAACATTCTTGAGATTCTGTCTGGTGGCCCCACTGCACTGCTACAATAACAGCACGATATTGAGTATTGTATAATCATGTATGGTTTTTATAGATTGCACTTGTTTAATATGGGGAATTTTACTGTGCCTGTTTGAAAAATATGTGCATTTAATTGATCTTTCCCCAGGCTGTATATAAGCTACAAATTGGAATAGAATCTACCTTCTACTTCCAGGACAGGAGTTTTTCCTCAAGATTTAGACAAATTCATCAATACAGGGCTTTTTGTGTTGACTTGCACAGTCACTGGCTTGTGCACCGTGTTCTATTTAAAGCATAGTGGAAATTGTAGATAAGGACCATGAAATCTAGCTAAGCTTAGGGTTTCTTTGAACAGTAAGAATATGTTGCAAGTATATTCAAATAGCAATAACACCTAGCCCTACATTTATGTAAACTGTGTTTCAAATAGATTTATATATGGCAGGATGAGAGTTCTATTTGAGGAAATGTACCAGACAAGTATAGCGCTCTCAGTCTCTACAGCCCAAATACAAAGAAACTTTTAGTCAATTCTGTTTTTTGCTGGTCAATTTTGCAAATATGGACCAGTCTAACCTAGTGTTCTGGTCAGTGAAGAGGAGTGAGATTGATTTGTTGTTCCCTCCTTCTCACAGAATTCACTAGCAAGCAAAAGAAGTATTTCTTTACGTCCCCGATACACATGTGGAAAATTGGGAACCATCCTTCAGTTCATTTTCACTTGACTTGTTAATGACTTTAACAGGCCAGGAACAAGTTGTGAGGCTGCATGATTTTCTCAATTTTCATCCCCTTTGATGGAGACTGCTCTGTTTCCATTAGCTACAGGGGCCTATAAATGAGCCGCACTGAATACTAAAGATCTTCTCTGCATAATTAAAGTGATTTTAAAAATTCCAAACTTTCCCCAAAAATCTCATTAAAGAAAAACTAAGTGATCACTATATATATTTAAAACCAGAAGTTGGGGGGGATTTACAAAATGAAAATTTGTAGTATTGTGATCCAAACCCTGCATCGTTTGTTCATTCATTCACATTACATGCACATACACAATGAGCGGTGTTAGGATCACAACACTATGCCCACCATCTTGCAAGTTTTGACACCTCCTTGCAGGTTATTTAAGTACAATGTAGACATTTTTGTAAATCGATCATGAAAATATTACAGACCTACAGATTTTTCATGTTACATAATCATAGGAAGGTTATTACTTTCCAATTATTTAGTTTATTTTTCTAAAGTATTTTATATAGAATATATTGCTTACAAATGTAGAACAGTTCTATTTTTCACTCTAGCATTTTTTATTTATAATTTTTTGCACTTCTCCATTGTCATTTTCACTAGAACACCTGTCATAGCAGGAGGAATCTTTGTGATCAATAAGTCTTGGTTTAACCATCTTGGAAAATATGACGCACAGATGGATATCTGGGGAGGAGAGAATTTCGGTAAGTTGCTACTATCATTTGACTTTATGTAGCCTCCTCTTGTCAATTTTTCACAAATCAATTCTGAAATCCTGGACACATAATATAATATTTTCTCCTGACTGGAAGGACTGAAAACCCAGACTTTATTCAGGATCTACTTGCATAGAGATAGAATCTCTTTCTTGTCACCAGGCAGTCCTGCCTTCTCAGCAGATCTTTGGGTAAGTCAACATTTCCTACAGATTCTTAAATGACACTCTGGCAATACCTGCATTATTTGTTATACTAGATATCTCCTGTGGATTTATTCACTGATAGGGTCTAGAAGAAAATACTAGTAAATAAATATAAATTAAGTGTTACATTAAATATTTAACTTACTAAGTTTGTATTTTGTCCTTTCAGTGTTAGTTAAAACTAAAAACATGGAAGAAAGAAATGCACCACGACTGAAAGATATCTAAGGATTTTGCAACCCTAACCCTAAAATTTTGAACTGGGAAAATATGGACCTGGGTACAAGTCTAGCTTAGAAGTAATGAAGTCTAGTTAAAACCATTCAAATACCACTACAGTAAAAGATGATAGAACAGCACAAACAGATAAAAAGTTCCAAGATAAATTCATTAAAACCAGATTATGAAATAAGCTTTGTTGAAATGAAAGCACTTACTTTATGACAAAAACTAGCCACATTCCTCAGCAACTGCCTGCAAAGAAGGTGGGGGATATTATGATCACCAACTGTATATCTGAAGATGAGATCCACAAAACACAAGAATGTGCAATAAAAGGGGGAATTTAATAGAGAGCTGGGGAACCTGTTCCTTCCAGTTGTTAGATTTCCACTCTTCTGTCGCCTTCAGTTTCTGATTTGTTTTGCTGCAGCTTTTCTGATGTTTTTTTGTACCCCCAAATCAGTAAACAATGGTGAGCTTCCAATTTGATTAAACATAGGACCTTTGCAAGGTCACTGTTTTTCTGAGATTCAAATGAGGTTTTACCGTCAAAGCCTTGGTAGTCCTCTGATCCTTTTAATAATAATTAAAAAAAAGAGCTTCATTTATTCTGGGGCAGTAAAATCTCTGAAAGCAAAGGGCAAGGGGATAGGGAGGCTTTAGTTTAAATAAACAGGAGGAGGCATTCTGTGTCTCAGAATCTGGATTGCCAAATGATGAATTCTTAGGAGAGTTTAGGACCCTACAGTAAGAAAATGCCAAAAGATTTCAGCTTCAGCCTGTAAGAGATGAAAAGCACGGGGACTTTTGGATGTTATGAAAAGAGATGTGTTCTCCCACAGATTTAGGAGATTATGCTTTAGATCAGGAGTCTCCAACCTTGGCCCCTTTAAGCCTGTAGGACTTCAACATTCCCCAGCCAGCTTTGAATCCTCTAGGCTTAAAGGGGCCAAGGTTGGAGACCCCTGCTTTAGATGATGGCCAGACTCTGTCATTCCTATAATACTGGCCAGATACTAGGAGTCTATAAAGATTTTAAAGAGCGTGAAATTTGATTACTGCAAACACACCCCTAAGCACTGATTAGAGTCGATTACATGTGTCTCTAGAATCCTGACAATTTTTATTCAGGTTTTCAGTCTCAGAGATAACATACAGCTGAAATGGTTTGCTTGGGACTGCATAGATCTTTGTAACATTTTGTCTTGATTTAATTTTGTCAGTGCCATTAAGACCAGGGGTGGGATTCTACCAGTTTGCACCTATTCGCTAGAACCGGTTGTTAACATTCTAAGCAGTTCGGAGAACCAGTTGTTAGAAGAAATTACTGGCCTAATCCTGTAAGGAAGGCAAGAAGGAAACATTCTGGTGTTGCTTACAGAAACTGCCTCTCCGTTAATCCTTATTACATTCTTGGCAGGCCTAGACTTCCTGTCTCAGGAACATCTCTGGGTTTTTTCCCCTCCTTTGCTGGTACTTTGCTTGTGTGGAGTGACCATTCAAAGTTACAATGGCACTGAAAAAAGTGACTTAGCACCATTTTTCACACTTACGACTGTTGCAGCATCCCCACAGTCATGAGAGGCCAAGCGAGGAGATGCGTGCCACGATATGAGTGATATTGAGTTGGCCACATCCAGCCAATAACATGACCACCAAGCCATGACCACCCAGTCACATGACCACCAAGCCACACCCACCACCTAAGCCATGCCCACAGAACTGGTTGTTAAAAAAATTGAATCCCACCCCTGATTAAGACCTCATATTTTCCATCTCTCATTTTGTACTTGCACATGGAGCCTTCTCCACTCCACTCTAAATTATGGATTTTCTTCTTTACGTTAAGGGAATCTTCCTTTGATAGACAGCCTTTTAAAATAAAATCAAGTAACATATATTCTCTGGGATCTTTCAGCAAGATTCCCTTTTAAAAGCCTGCACCACTCCACCCCAAATTATACTGATCTGGTATGTGGAAACAAGAGAAAGGTTACAACTGAGGAGGAGCAGGATTTTCCCTCCCCTCATACAAAACTTCATTTTCAGTAAATTTCTTCTCTTTTCATAATCCAGGTGTGTCTCTACATCTAGCACTTTCATGTCCACCTGCACATTCAGTAGATGGTTATTCTTTGTTTCACCTTATATTCTCTTTCCTTGAATGTTTTCTAGAGCTTTCTTTCCGTGTCTGGATGTGTGGAGGTAGCTTGGAGATTGTCCCCTGCAGTCGAGTGGGTCACGTTTTCAGAAAACGCCATCCGTATGACTTCCCTGAGGGCAATGCATTAACCTATATCAAGTAGGAATGGCTTAATTCTTGATTCCAGTTTAGAGAACAGTAGAGTGGAGGGGCTTAGTTCTCACTGATGTATGGTGCTTGGTCAGAGATCCTTTGTGTATTTTATTTATTTGTTAGATTTTTTAAAATCCTGTCTTTATTACTTTATAAGTAATACAAGGTGGAAAATATTCATAATACTCCTTTCTCCTATTTTTCCCACAAGGGTAGGTTGGGCTGAGAGAGACGGAGACTGGTCCAGGGTCACCTCAATTTTTCATGAGTAAAATTACAACTCATAGCCTCCTGGTTTCTAGGCCACAAGCTTAAACACTGCAACACATTGGTGTTCTCTCTCAATCTCTCTCTCTCTCTCTCTCTTACACACACACAAACAAATTTTTCATTTTATTAATAATTATTTTATTAGCAAAATTTTACTAATTAGACCTTACTCTGGGATATGAATATAAACTCAAAAAATGTTTGAGTTAGCTGACTAATCCTAACCAAATTAATATTGTCTTTTCTCTTTTAATAACACAAGTTTGCAAAGAGAACTTCTCTGATGATTAGAAAACATTTGTTTTTTAAACTGTGACCCAGTTATTTTTGTGGAGATTGTACTTTGGGATTTGGAGTCTTGCTTAACCATTGTGTACTTGGAAGAAATACCGATCTAGTACAGAATTCTGTAATTAAATAGCAGCTCAAAAATGATGATATAGATTTGACACTGAGCTTCATTTAATGTAACAATACCATATCCAAAATTAAGAGTTATAATGAGAGCATTCAGATGTTCGTATCTGTGCCTAGATATAAGAGCTAAGGTCTAGAACAGTACAGAAATAATATCATTAATATCATGTACTGCTGTAAACTTTCTGAAAAATAATGACTACTGATATTTATGGCAGGCAATCATTATTAAGTGCTTTAGGTAACCACACACACATGCACACATATTGCACTTTCCTATTTTCTATTAGTAAAGTCCCAAAATAAGACAGATGATAAGTCAACACAACCATTGCCCTGTCCTCATGTTGCAGTCAATTAGGCCTACTGATAAACAACTCTTCAGATGCCTCCTTAGTGTAAGATGCCTCAAAGTTTATCAAACCTGCTACATAATTGGCACTGCTTTGGCACAACCCAAAGTAGGCAAGAAAGTTAAGGGGCTATAAATGAAACACCTAGATCTTTCTTATGTGCAACAGAGCAGTGGTTATTACAATAGTAATAGATAAAGAATTCCTTAGTTGCCATTCCCACAATATGTTTGCTTTTCTCCATGTTAAGAATACTGCTGAAAAATGCTTGGCTGTTGGAGTTAAATAATCTTTAATGATGGACTCCAACATTATGCGAGTAGAAGAATGCTTGTGCAACAGGATGCTTTATTTCTTTTAACTTTTTCTGCAGCCCATCAAAACTTGATTAGGAGTATTCCTCAGTCCCCCCAAAAGACTTTGAGTGTACAGGAGATTGTCAGAAATGATTCTACTCTAAGTTAAAATGAATAAAAAAATAGAATACTGTATATTCATAACACTTGCTCTGGGAATCTAAGTTGTCTTCCGTTGAGATGTTTAAAGGCTAAAGTTCGTAGAAAATGGAATGTATCTTCCTTAAATACTCACACTCTTATATTCCATTCCTTATTGTCCGTGATTTCCTCAAGTTGCAGAAGAGTTGTCCTCCACATCACTGATCAGGGAGCTGTTCTCATCTTTAAGCAAATGAGAGTACAGCTCTCCTTCAGACATCCTTGTGAAGGTCAGGGAGAATAAGGGACCTGTTGAGTGGTAAATGAAGATATAAATATGGGGGTAGAATACCTGACCCTATTATCTTTGTGCCTCAGTCATCACTGTTTTTTAGAATGCTTCAGATATGTTCTTTTTAAATGTTATACACTGAGTCTATTTTGTTCATGCATTGAGGAAAGACAGCTCCTTTTTATTTGGTTTCTACTTTTTGAGATTTTTCTACTCCTGCATCAAAGTTTAATGACAGTTAAACAGGATAGCAGATTCTTGAAAATGTGCTGCAACGTCATGTTGTGGCAAGATGGCCTGTGCAACAATGACCTTTAATAGGACTTATCTCGTCCTACCTGCAGAAATACCAAACGTACAGCAGAGGTATGGATGGATGAATACAAACAGTATTATTATGAAGCCAGACCTTCTGCCATTGGAAAGTCATTCGGAAGGTAAGGATGTAAACCACTTCAGTTAAATTGCTCAGAATCGTTGTAATCTTTGAATCTTTTGTTCTTTGTGAATTCAGAAAATTGATTGTCCTGAAACTCCCTGATTAAAATACAAATCAGACAATAACTGGTTGGGTATGTTTTGATTTATACTTCAAAACATGTTTTAAAATATACATTATAAAATAAAATTAACTTAAAAGTGTGTATTTTGGGCACAAATAATATTTAAAATGTAAAATTTTCAATAAAGGATGTGCAAAAAAAGTTACTAAAATTAAATTATTGAACACTGCTGAAGAAGAATAATCTGTATAGTTCCTGCAAAAGCAAAAGCCTGTCTCGCTAATTTTTTACATTCTTTGAGGAGAATAATAATTTATTAAACATATGCCACTTGATACCCAGTGGATCTGTTACAAGATACTGTATACTTGATCTTTTGAAAGTTTTTGGCAAATTCCTTATTCAAATCTCTAGGACTGAGTAGACATGGAATAAGGAGAGAAAATTATTTATGGCTTGGTGAGCAGTTAAATAATTCAAAGCAAAAATAATATTTTCACAAGGACGATGTCATTAATAGGATTTCTATTTATTTTATTTTATTTATTTTGATTTGTCAATTGCTTACAAGATAATAGGTATAAGTATATACATAGTTATGAATACACGAAATGGGTACATATAAGAAAAATAAAAGAAACAATAGGACAGGGACGGTAGGCACGTTGGTGCGCTTATGCATGCCCCCTACATACCTCTTAGGAAAGGGGTGAGGTCAATAGTAGACAGTCTAAGGTTAAAGTTTTGGGGGTTTGGGGAAGAAACTACAGAGTCAGGTAGAGTATTCCAGACATTGACCACTCTGTTGCTGAAGTCATATTTCCTGCAATCAAGTTTGGTGTGGCTAACCTTGAGTTTGTATCTATTGTGTGCTCTTGTGTTGTTATGGTTCAAGCTGAAGTATTCATTGACAGGTAGGACATTGCAGTGTATGATTTTATATACCATACTTAGATCAGACCGAAGATGGTGTAATTCAAGGTTTTCTAGGTCTAGAATTTCAAGTCTGGTGGCATAAGGTATTCTACAACGAGTAGAGGAGTGGAGAATTCTTGTGAAATATTTCTGGACTTTCTCAACTGTGCTAATATCAGATACGTAATGTGGGTTCCAGACTGATGAGCTGTATTCGAGTATTGGTCTAGCAAATGTTTTGTATGCTCTAGTTAGTAGTGTGTTATTACCAGAGAAAAAGCTACATAGGATTAGGTTAACAACTCTTAATGCCTTTTTGGCTATATAGTGACAGTGGGCTCTAGCACTTAGATCATTAGAGATGAGTATTCCAAGGTCCTTTACAGAGTTTGGATCATCAACAAGATCTTGACTATTCAGCTTGTATTTATTTTCTGATTTATTTTGCCAATATGTAAGACAGAGCATTTATTTGTTGAGATTTGAAGTTGCCATTTGTTTGACCATTCTGATACATAGTCAAGATCTTTTTGAAGGGTAGCAGTATTATCTGTGGTATTGAACAGCTTTACATCATCAGCGAAAAGAACGCAGTTGCTTTTAATGTGATCAGAGAGGTCATTTATGTAGAGTATGAAGAGAGTTGGTCCTAGAGCACTAGACACCACTATTGACAGGTACACAATTTGATAGGAAACTCCCAATTTTGACCATTTGTTGTCTGTTTGACAGGAATGTTTCTATCCAGTTATGCAGTTGTCCAGAGACACCATAAGATTTTAGTTTTAGGAGTAGTTTGTCGTGTACCACTGAATCAAAGGCTTTACAGAAGTCTATGTAGACTGCGTCTATTGCTTTGCCCTGATCGAGTTGTGTAGTCCATATGTTTTTGCAGTGTAAGAGTTGCAGATTATAGGATAGTTTTTTCCTGAAACCAAATTGTTTTTTGGAGAGTAGGTTGTTTGTCTCTAAGTGGAGGATAATGGATTGATTAATAATTGATTCCATGACTTTACAGGTGACGCAGCATAAGGAGATTGGTCTGTAATTTTCAACTAGGATGGGGTCTCCCTTTTTGAAGATGGGGATGACCATGGCTTGTGACCATAGGTTAGGCAAGGAGCTGGTCCTGAAAGATTTTTCAAAGATTATGCTTAGAGGTTTGGCTATGGCAGTGGACAGCTTTTTTAAGAAGTAGGCACATATTCCATCCGGTCCAATAGATAGAGATGGTTTTAGTTTGCGTAGTGCTTTTTCAACATTGTCTTCTGTAAAATCAATATGTATTAGATCATTGTAGTTGTCTGTGGTTCGGCTAGGAAATACTGGGCATGATCCATTGCTGTTTACAAATACTGAGCCGAAGAATGTGTTAAAGATGTTGGCTTTAATGGTGTCGTCGTTGCAGTCTTTACCATTAGGTCCTATTAAGGGGTGGGATGGACCTTGAGTCTTTTAGTTTGTTATTTACAAAATTGTAAAAAGCACGGGTGGAATTGGTGGATAGAAGGTTTTCCTCTTGTTTAATGTGATAATTGGTGCATTCAGTCTTTATCTGGTGGCATAAATTTTTGTATCGGCTTTTGAAATTGGCAACGTGACCAGATTTGTTTTTCCGCCAGAGTGATCTCTTTTTGGATTGAAGTTTCCTTATTGTTATGGGTAATCTGTTTTTTTGTTTTGTTTTGGGAGTTGTTGTTGGTACATATAGTTTGATGACTCTTTTGACTTCAAGTAAAAATATGTTGTAAGTACAGTATACTTCAACAGTATTGCATCCAGTGAATAGAGATTTCCAATCAAGGGATGAGAGATCGTTGTCTATAAGATCATAGTTGCCTTTTTTGAAGTTATAATTGGGGATTATGTCATTGTGATGATTTTTGTGTGGGCGTATGTTGAGACAAAGGTCAATCATATTGTGGTCACTGCTGGAAAAGCGTTCTTTAGTTTGTATTCCATAAATTAAATTCAAACTATTGCAGAAGATGAGATCGAGGCAGTTGTTTAGTCTAGTGTTGTTGGTTACTAGTTGTTCCAGTCCCAGATTTGTAATAGCATTGTAGAAGGTTGTGTGTATGGGTTTAGTTGTACATTCATTTAGGGTCCAGGTAGATTGAAGTCACCAAGAAAGATAAAAGTGGACAGGATGCTGCCCATATTAGTAGTGTATTTAGCTTGTTTACATTTTTGATGTCATAATCAGGTGCTCTGTAACATAGTAAGAATCAAAATGTGATATTTAAGGATAGTTCACAGATGACGGTCTCAGGAAGAGCAAGCTCCTGGGTAACTTGGATGTTTTTTAGATGTAAGGACTTTTTATAGAAGATAGCAACACCACCTCCTCTACGAATTTCACGATCTGATCGGAAAACATGATAGTCTCTTACTGTGGTAATGGAGTCAGGGAGAGATGTGTCGAGCCATGTTTCACAGACAAATATGATGTCGAATTTAGTCATGTTTAGTAAGAGGAAAAATTCAGGTATTTTATGTTTCTTGCATTGAGTAGCTTGCATTTAAGGCCAGCAGTAGTTGGAATTGAGGTAGTTAGGGGCGTGCATGCCTAGTCTTGAGTGATGGTCGATTGGTTGAGGTAGGGTTGTGGTTAAAGGTTAAAGCTGAGTTGCGGGTTGTGTGACTTACTTTTGATACAGTCAGCATGGTAGTCAATGTACAGGTCCTTTTCTCCATTGTCTAGACATTTTGAGTTCAGTGAGGAGTACACGGGAGCGGGCACATACTGTTGCTATTTTATTTCATTATTGCTTTTTAAACATATTTTACCTTGAGATAGGTAAGTGGCCACTCTTACCAATGATTTCAAATTATTTAGAGTGGTTAAAAACAAAGAGGGACAATGAAGAATTTTGAAAGGATTTCTCCAAACTAGAAATTAACTAGGAATTAAAACTATGCATGCTTGGAAAATGATTTGGAAGAGATGCTTTGGAAAATTCATGAAAACAACCCAACCTTGAAGCAGCTACATGATGAGCTGTGTTTGTGCTTCATTTCTCAAGAGTGTTTCTTTTATATTATCTTAGTGTTGCAGTTGTTACAAGCAGTTTACTTCAGTGATGTGTCTTGCTAATGTTATTTATCTTTTGACATCTTACTTATAAAACTTTATTCTAAATTTCTATAGTCTTATGTTAAAAAAGCCAATCATAGGACACCAACTAGTATCCTTTCAAACAGACTTATTATTATTATTGTTGTTGTTGTTGTTGTTAAATCTTTGGTAAGATTCACAGCCTTAGTAGCTGGTGGGTAGCTCAACAGCTCGAGTCCTAACCAAGGACCTAGGAACTGTTTTTAAAAACTGTTGTTATTATTATTATGATCATCATCATCATCTCTTTTATTCATTAACATGAAACTCAGTCAACTGAACATTTAAAAATGTATCACAGATACCCATGACTGGGTATTTGTGGTTGATATGGGCTGCTGCCAGCATCCTAGGTGGCCCGGCTACGGGATGATGATGATGATGATGATGATGATGATGATGATGATGATGATTATTATTATTATTATTATTATTATTATTATTATTATTATTATTATTATTATTTTAAAAAGCAAATCAGTAATGGATATATTACATCAACATTTCAAGCAATAAAGAAGTAATCACATGGATTATTAAAACAGCAAAATTGACAAATAAACCAGTATTTGAATCTCTGGTATATACAGTATTTATTAATGGAGTCAAGAGTTTTTTTGAATAGGATTTTTTCTCTCCTCACTTTTACTTTAAGAGTGAACTCTGATAAAAGAAAGAAAAAAGTAAATGACAAAATCCTTGTCATTTCACATGCTACATTACTGTCACCCATGCAGTCACTTTGCGATGTGTTCTATCTTGCACACGATCTTCTACACCAGGGGTGTCAAACTCGTGGTGTCACATTATCATCACGTGATGTATCATAACTTTTTCCCCCTTTGCTAAACTGGGGGTGGGATGTGGCCAGCGCATGATGCATCTGGTCCATGGGTCGTGAGTTTGACACCCCTGTTCTAGACCATAAAAATATTAATGGAGAAAGAAAAATAAGGAATTATTTTTGTTGGGAAAAGGAAAAAAAACCAGAAAACGGTGGCCAGATGGAAAAGATTCCCCCACCTCTGCTCTAAGATTATCAAATGACCTTTCATGGGCAACTCTATAAGCACAAGCACCATGCAAATTTGTCTTTGAATAGCTTCCACCATATTGATTCCAATGTGGTTGCACCTTAGAAGTGCTGTCTGTACTTTTAATTATTCTGCAAATGTACTTGTGTGCTGCTGTGCCACGCAATTCTCTTTTATTCATGCTTACAAAAAGATAGATATAGGCTACTTTTGCTTCTAGTATTGCAGACCGAGTGGAACGACGCAGGAAGCTGAATTGTAAATCCTTTCAATGGTATTTGGAGAATGTCTATCCGGAACTCAAGTGAGTCATTCTTTACCTGTCAACAAAACTGCATGATATGTATTTTGCCACTGTGGTATAAGAAAGCACCGACTATTTCCTTAATTTGGCTGTTCCAGTGGGAATTTATTTTTAAAATATTTCCTCCTATTATACTCTGCCTGACCTGTCTTTTCTGTGTTTGGTTTCTTTGAACTCTGAAAAAAAAAGAGAGTTTATGTGGGGAAAACTAATTGGTAGACAGCGCAGTGAGGCTGAACTCAGGTTGCAGGCAGCAAAAGAAGTATAAGATCTTCAAAAACAGATATATGTTTTGTTAAATAAAGGCAAATTTAAAGACAGATTTGAAATATACATAACCTACTTTAGCAAAGAAAGAGTAGAAAATAATAATATGTTGTATACATACAAGAAAACAGAAAATATGAGATGAATGTATATTCCATCTCTCTCTCTCTCTCTCTTTGTATCTCTCTCTCCCCCTCTCCATCCCCCCTCTCCCTCCCTCCCTCCCTCCCTTTCTCTCTCTCCCTCTCTCCCTTTCTCTCTCTCTCTCTGCTAATCCTTTGGGGTCAAAGAAAACAGGCTAGTGTGCATTTTATCTGTGGTTGCTGTATGTAATACAGCGACAAGTAGCCACAGGTGAGAGCTGAGTGCTGGGTGAGGGCTGAAGATAACCAAGCAGCCCTAAAAAAGAATTTTGCAGGCCCCTCAATCAGAATTGCTACTCCCTCCTTAAACACTCCATAAACACACACACAAACACGGTAGAAGAAAGGCTATTTCTTAAAAAATAGCTCTGACAATGTTTTATAGAATATTCCTTGTTATTAGATATAATTAGAATTACCGTGATTCCTATTCATAGCCTGTTATTTGAAGATTTGTTCGATCCATGTCCATTTTAAGATAAAGAAGTCTAACTGATGAGAAAATGTATCATGGGTATTCAGCAGGTGGGCAGCAAACTAAGAAGGCACTCTGGTTGCTTGGACACCATCTTCCTTATGCAATATATTGAATTTCCATTCTCAGAGACAGAGGAAGATATAATATTTAAAATTCAGTAATAGGTTTTATTTTTATAAATAACATTTATATAATATTACAGTCATTAGTTTTTTTATTAACACCTCTACCTATAAATTAGTATATGCATTACAAAGACATAAGTAGGTCATTATTCTTCACTAGCATTTTTAGTGACAAATTTCCTCTTTTTGGAGAAGTTTGGCCTAATTGCCCAACCTACTTGTCTGGAATGGCTGATTTACTGATTTGATGTGGGCATAGAGTATGTAATAAACAAGATGTTTATAATTTCTTCTTTTGTCTTTGATGATCTTTCTAATAACTCAGAGTCCCAGAAAAGGAACTGATTCCAGGGATCATCAAGCAAGGAGCAAATTGTTTGGAATCTCAAGGCCAGGATACAGCAGGAAATTCTCTAGCTGGGATTGGAAGCTGTAAAGGGTCAGTGAACAACCCTGTTGCTACTCAGGTAAGGTCATCAAAAGTTCATCCCATTAGTCTTCTTTTCTGCTCTGTAGAATGTCCTGGAGAAAACATATGTATATTTGAAGCGTACATCAGCACATCTGTAGTTCGGGCAGAGGGAGTTAGTCATTTGAGGATAATCACTCAACCATGCCTCAGTGTTCAAGCAAACTGTAAAGAATAGTGCAGCTACAGCCAGCCCAATCAGCACTGCAGAAACCCACATTCGGAACTTCCGGTGGCAAGGCAAGGATGAACAGAGGTGCAGAAGCCCGTCAGTGGTTTCAGTTAATCTCTTTTTGCGGTTGGCACGATCCCTTGAGGGTGCACGAGTCCTGGAGAGATTCGTGCCGGCATGGGAGAGACTTGGGTTGCACTGTGGGGAAGGCAACTCCCCTGCAGCAAAGAGGAGCCCTCCAGAGCCCAACGAGCAAGAAACAGCCCCCTATCAATGGCGGCTCTGAAGTCTGGACTGCTACCGATGCAAAGAAGCAAGTGAGTGACAGTTTGTGAGATCATTGGGGAAGAGTGTGGCAGAGAAAATTAGCAGTGGAGAGGAGGATTGGAATGCCATAGACTTTTATAAGGCTGTTACAAGTGTCTGTCTGGAGCCCTAAAAGAAAGCGGCCAAAAAGTGGATGCGAGGCAAGTGAAAGTGAAAGGGCTTGTCAGACAGAAGAGAGAGAGAGGACAATAACAAGTAAAAAGGGAAGTTTACGGGGTTGGGAGACTAGCGTCTGGAAGGTGCCTGGAAGTTGTGGAGGATTTGGACTATCTCATTTGATTTTTATTCTGATAGACTTTATTAAAGCAGAGACAGGAAGAAGATCGAAGCTGACGGAACAGAGACAGTGTGGCGCCACAGGCGATACTTAGAAACCCTGAAGTTATCGTAACAATATAACTGATATAAAACACTTAACAGCCCTTAGGGAGCATACTGATCTAATTGAGGAGGTGGTTCCATCTGAAGAAAATCAGGAAAATTGAACTTAGGAATGCTAAGACAAAACGTAAAAGTGGAAGCTTCCGAATGTGTGGAGATACCGTGTAATTACAGTCACTACTCAGCATTTTTTAACTCTCCACTTCCGGTGCGTTTGGAGTGAAAGCTCTTAAACTTAGAGATGGAAAGCTAAAAACTTACTTCAAAATTCCCTTTCCTCCTTTTTTTACTCCCCTTTTTCTGTATACATTTGTTCAATTTTTTCTTCTTCTTTTTCCCTCACCATCTGGCACTATGATGAACTATCTCTCCTTTATTCTCTCTTTATAATGATTATAAATATACATACTGGGGAAAGGAAAATTGATTGTTGTATCTGATTGTTAAATAATTGAATTAATTGATTTATTAATAATAGTGATAGTTATACTTTGATTAGATATATAGGGAAAATAGTAAGAACATTAAGTATTATTTAATTAATAAGTATAGGATTTTATGTATTAATATTATAATTTATTGTGTGACCACAATTAATCTACTTGGGGATTAATGTAATACTGTTTGTGTTTAAGAATATTTAAAATAAGGTTAGATAAATACACATATTTATTTATAATATTTAAATATAGTTGGATTTGGATATAACATTTATATATATTTATTACATGAAGTTATGTATGGAAGTTGAGCACAGACCTTGCAAAATTATATATGTGATTTAGAATTTGGATTTAAAATAATACAGTGATAATATTTTTATATATAAGTACTTATACTCCAGCAACCAGTTAAGAGCACAGCTATCCAGCAGATAGATAGATTAAGTAATTAGATACCGGTCAATCCTAATACTGAGATTCTATCACTGAATGTTAATTTGGGATAATATAATTAATATAGTACAACAACAGAAACAAATCTTAAAAGAAATGACTTCCACACACACAAAAAGAAACCCACATTCAAGACTACCAACAGCCATGGAGGTTTACTTGCTTACTTAGCACCATTACTATCTCTCAGTCCAGTCCACCCCAAAAGAGTTGATATGAGAATAAGGTAGAGGAGGAATTCTATGCATGCTGCTTGAACTCCTGGAAGAAATATATAATTCCTCCCAGAAGTGTTATGAAATGGAATCCTTGTGGTAAAATAATATATGAAACGTTATAGAATTGGAAACTTTTTTCAAATCCCCAAATAGACATTGCTTGTCTTCTCATCAACTATCTGCTGATTTGAGAGAGCGAGATGGAGGTCCTTTGAGTCAGACTTGACTCCTGTCAACTTCATGGACAAAACTTCCTGAAGGTTTTTTTGAGGGGGGGGGGATGGGGGGACACAAGATTTTCAGAATGATTTGCCATAGCCTTCTTCCTAGAAATGAGAGAGAATGATTGATCCAAAGTCAACTAGCTGGCTTCCATGCAAGGGGTTCTTTATGCCTGGCCCAGTGTTTTAACTTTTAGATGAAACTGGCTGATTTTTATTCAACCCTTAATATTTATTTATTAATTTATTCAATTTCTATAGCCACCCATCTCAACCAACTGACTCTGGATGGCTTACAAAATTAGAATTGCCTGCAGCCATTCACTACAAAGCTTAAGGAAAAAGACAGCCATGCAGTGTGCCTCTCACTGAATTGGGTTCCAGCAAGATAGGAATGCCATCTGCACAGGACAAGCAAAGATCAATTCTGTGGCATTAAGAAAGCTGTAGGGAAGGATGGAAAAACAAATTAGAGGTGACCCAGATACATATATATATATTTAGAAGACCTTCAAGATGTATTTAATTACAAGATAACACAATAAATGTGCAAGAAAGAGAGAGAGAGAGAGAGAGAGAGAGAGAGAGAGAGAGAGAGAGAGAAAGAAAGAAAGAAAGAAAGAAAGAAAGAAAGAAAGAAAGAAAGAAAGAAAGAAAGAAAGAAAGAGAAAGAAAGAAAGCTATAGACAACTATGATTGTAGAATAGGATTTTTGTTAAAAACTATTCATCTTGTACAGCCATCCATCTCACCTGTGGAAAACATAGGGTGGAAATACTTTTCTTTTAGAGTATGATAATGATGATATTTTGAAATTCAACATCTTCTTTTTTTAAAGTTGTTTCAGATGCAATGTTTTTTTCTATAAAACTCAGTCTACGAAGAAAGAGAA
This sequence comes from Pseudonaja textilis, assembly GCF_049901715.1. Lineage (NCBI taxonomy): Eukaryota > Metazoa > Chordata > Lepidosauria > Squamata > Elapidae > Pseudonaja > Pseudonaja textilis. The sequence goes on from NC_141990.1 coordinate 266,882,215, forward strand.
TACGAAATGAGTGCATGTTCTAAGAATATTGATGTAGTTCTTTGCACACATGAACAGTGAAGACCATAGTATGCATTTACCTTTATCATGTTTATACAGATAGATTCCCTGAAATGCCTACAAGCCCCAAATAATACTTCCTGAAGAAAAATTTAAAGAAAAAAATGTCAATTTTAAATTACCAGATCAAACAGCATATTTATACTGTTGCAGGTTCTGTTTAATACATTATCACAGGTAATGCTGGTATAACAATCAAAGATGCTGCTGCACAAGATGAATTTTATCCTGAAATGATGTGAAATTCTTCAGGGATTCCCTAACATTTGGGGCTTCAGTGTTAAGATTTTATCAAATAACTTCTACAAATGACTTACCTATTCCAAAAATTACTGCCATGAAAGATATAATCATTAGAAATCAATGTTTAATAAATTTTCCCAATGTATAGATACTTCCTCCATTACCTCTGTTTATCTTTGTCCTTTTCCCATGCCAATGAACATACTTCCAATTTAAGTACCCAAATGCTGCTACTCATTATTTTTATTTTGTAAAAAATCTTTTGAAGCTCATTTGAGCCCAGAAGCATTCCTAGATATGAAAATCACGCTGGCAGCATGCCACTTTTCTATAAAAGAAATTAAAAGAATTCTTTAAAGTGTAAAAAGTCAGAGAGAGCATTGCACTGGGAGTAGCTCTGAGCATCATGTTGGAAAATAAAAGATGACAAATTGTCTAGAGAATATACTAAGCTCATTTTTTTCTTGAATAGATTATATATCACTGTACTGTATTTAAATAAAAGTCAGTTGAAAATATCCAGAAATAGCTTGAAATATTAGCTCCTTTCCCTGCAATTTCTTATGGATAGCAATGAAACAGTTATATAGTCCAAGGGATGATGGAACAAAATGGTATAAATTAATACCATTGTCTAAATTTAGGATTTTTCCTGGGAATTATTTTAGATGCTAGCAACTTGAGTAAGCAAAAGGTTACAATACAATACCAGGTGCCAGCAAAAGTTTGCTTGCATCTGTTGGGAATGAGTGAGCAGACTGCATCCAGCATGCTCTTTCATTTGACTTGTTGAGCTATTTTGTGGTTGTTTGAAATGGCTGAAGTTCATTGAACTGTATCTATGTCCAGGGAATTATTTAAACAAAGAGAGCATATATCAATTGTCTATGGGAACGGATAGTTTTTAGGCGAGAGGATAAATCAATGAAGTTGGCTTTTACTCTTGTTTGGTTTGTTAAGGGTGTTGAAATGCATCCCTAATGATCCATTGCATATAGTGACACCATAGACAAGAGCTGATGAAACAGATTAAAAACTGGCTGAGATGTTCTCCTATTGTATAAGAATTTTTTTTTTTAAGATGATTTTCTGCTCCAGAAATTAAGGGGCAGACTCTATTGTAGTAAAGCCTATGCCAAAAGTAGCCAATGGAGAAAACTGAATTCTTTGGACCAGTAAATGAAATGGAGCCAGCTCACTTCCTGCCAAAATATTCTTATTGGTAGAAGAGGAGAAGAAGAAACATTATGGTGTTTATAGACCCCAGTCCACCTTTTCAGAGTGTTAAAGGATGCAGCATTTCAGAGCTGATTTAGTGCAGTGATAGACAATTATGGAGAGAATGGAAACTCTGTGGTATACTACCATAAAAAATCAGCAATAATTTCCTTCCCCCCGTGCTGTTAGGAGATAGGAGACCGTCTTCTTGCAGGAGACTAGATAGTCCCAAACTATTGTCCAATTAGAGGGGGCTAACTAGAATGCTGTGAAGTCCCTGTGAAGTGAGGAATTTTGAATCGTACCAGATTATTTTAAGAAACATATTTTATTCTTGAAATACTTTGTTTTCTTTATTTGTAGACTGCTCAGTGTTGCTGTGGAGTTGGGCAGCTTCAAAGCTAAATAAATCAAAGTACCAAAATTGCTATTTTCCAAATTACATCATGATTTCACAGTTTCACATATGCAAATAGTTTCTTGCCTTTTCAAAGGGCATTGTACTCAAAAAATGACCTTTAAAAATATCATTGCTGAGTGGTTTATATGGATATTGACCATCTTTTTTTTTAAAAAAAAAATAACTGCCTTATTCACCACAGTAATTTTATTTAAAGTGTACTTATTCTATGTGTGTGCAGAGTTTGCATCCTAGCAATTTGTATACTGGTAAACACAATGTAAACAATTCCAGTCCATGGGACAGTGCTTTTTAAAATGATGGCAGCTGCCAAGAACATCAGCAATATCTGGCTTAATTGAGTTTGCACTATTAAACCAGCATTGTTCTTCAATTTAACACAGAATAGTAACATTTTCTCCCACCACTTTTTACCCATGTTTAATGATCTGTTGGCATTGGGTGGCATCCAAATTGAATTATTATTATTTGTCATTTAGTGTATGATGAGAACATGATAGAAGAGAAGCAAACCTACATACACAGTTCACAACATTCTAAGTAAAACTCCCATGGGGGTACAGTAGTGGCCTCATAACTACTTGTCCAATTAAGGTATTCAGGTAACCACTTCTGGCATTGCTTCATGCAGATCTTCTAGGGAACCATAGAAGGCACATCATGGGCAATCTTGCACAATACGGTTAGCAGTTTGCATATGAGCACCACAATCCAAACAAGGGGAATCTTTCCATCCCCACTGATACGGGGCGGAGGCACTTATTCCATATCTATCATATCTAATTCTGTCCAATTTCATTTAGACAAAGTGAGGCAGATCAAAACTAGGTGGGTTGGTAGAGGGATCACTAATGGCCATAAGAAGGTACCTTGGACCATTCATCTCTCAAGGTATGGGCTGCGTCAGGGTTTAAACTGGGTAGATGTTAAGAGAATAACTGGGACAGCATTTATTTGTTTATTCAATTTAGATATTTTGCAAACAGAAGTAGCAAACAAGTAATAAAGTAATAAGCAAATAAATAAGTGTTATTCCCACAGATTCATTCACGGCACTAACCTAGTCAATGCATTAGATAAACCTTGAAAGCAGGCAGCTGATTTCCTAAGAGCCTTGAGGGCTTTCTGTTACAATGGAAACCTACAATTACTTTTTGCAAGCACTGATAACAACCAGAGTAATACAAAAATGCTGCTGCAATTACAGATTCTTCTGAAAACAGGAGGCACATTTTCCTGATTTATGCCATTTTTCTCCTTTCACCAGATCCCTGCTGAAAGGCAATTGTATGTAAGAGGGAGAAATGTTTGAGTCAGGCTTTCTATTAAAAAAAAAAGGCTATAAATTTAACAGGTAGGATTGAGGAAATGTTGTACTATCACAGCAGTCTCTAACCTTTGAAGCTTGGCTGGGGTGGGTGTGGGGGAGAGGGGAACTGGGCTGCACCAGTAGCAGGCTAGCGCACATGCATGCAGCTTGAATTATGCAAGTGGCAGGCTGGCGCGCATGCGTACAAGTGCCCTCTGGGTTACAACTTGAGCTACGCACGCACTCCAGCCAGCCACTCACGCAGCCCAATAGGCCACAAGCTGGTAATGGGCCGTGGCTTGGGGGATGGGGACTCCTGTACTATCACATTATGCTAAATTCTCTTCTTGCTTTCTGCCCCCAAAGGAGTGGATTTTCAGTGACCCTTTAATCAGACAGCAGGACAAGTGTCTCTCAATCACCTCCTTTTCCACTGGCTCACAAGTCACAATCGAGGCATGCAACCAGAAAGATGGCAGACAGGTACAGTATTACACAGACTTTACTGACACTTGAGTTGCTGGGCTGTTCTGGCCTTAATTTTTACAAGGACAATTCACGGGATCTGAAGATGAGGAACCATCTCTGATTCTTGTTATCTGGTCTGATAGATGGTCTTCCATATCCTGTTATACATGGTCCAAGCCTTTTACCATAAAAAAAAAAAACACTTGGTAGACTTGCTCTGAGTAAATTGTTCTCTCTTGTTAGCCCTGAATGGTAATGTGCAAGAACTTTGCAGTCTGCCTCGGAGTTCACTGAGGCTGGGATTGGTCTAGTGCAGTAAACATTCTTCCACTTGATCGAGCATTAGTGGCAGGCTATTTACTTGCTTTAGTGAAATATAGAGAAAGCAAAAATGATGCACGTAAAAGCCACCTGGAAAAGATGCACATTCAAATGCATTAACTTGAGAAAAAAGGATCTTAGTAAAATGGCAATGCCTATCATCTGCCTTTCATTCTCCATTCTTTAGTAAGAATGCATGAATGATCCTGGACATTTTGCTAGAGGGGACCATCGGAGAATAACTTTTTTTAAAAAAATCACAGTTCTATGGTTTTTCTATAGATTAGGCTTTTCAATCAGTTATTCTCCAGATGATTTGGTTTAGAACTGCCATCAGCCCCAATTAGCAGTGGCCAATGGAAAAGGCACATAATAATTGTAATCTTACAACGTCTATAGAGACATAGCTTCTTCATTCCCGAACTAAGAAAAATATACAATGAATCAAAACATTTTTTTTAAATGTAATGTAATTAGAAAGGAATGAGGAACCAACCAGGTTGATGTCTGGACTGTTTTTTTTTTTAATGGGGCTGTCATGCAAGTACTTATATCATGCTTTGCATTTTTCTTCATAAATTATTCCACTTTGTCTATGGAAGTTGATATAACCCCCAAAATCTGGGTACCAAAGTGCAGTCTACTCTAGAAGCATATAAAAGAACAATAAATGATAAATATTAATAATTCTTTAAAAATCACAGTATATTACAAACATTAGGAGTGGAAAAATGTTTCACACAATTAAAGACAAATGCTTATTGCATTCATACAGATCTGAAGCAATGAAGTGGGTTGCTTTTTTGTAGAACATCTTATACTTGGGCGGGGGGATGATTCCTGTACCAGAAGAATAGCCTCAATTAAAGACATATGGTTTCCTGCTTTTACTGTGACACTATATGCATATGGAGAACTAATGCGGGCAATGTTTTTAACCTTGAAACTCAAGTTTCTGAAATTCAGTGTTCAGTGTTGGCGAGGATTTTTCTGAGAGAATTTATCTATCACATTTATGTAGCCACCCATTGCACAGAATGTGAGATAATAAAAATGCATCATCAAAACTAAAAAAAAAATTGTACAATTACAAACATCAGTCAAAGTTACCAACAACAATGCAGCAGAGAAAGCCATCATCAATCAGCCACCATTTCCTATCACTTCCTGATACATAATTCCCTCAAGTATTAGGTAGGGTATGTTATGGTAGGGCTTCATTCAGAAGCCATTATATCATTAAAGACCAAATTGGTGCCTGCCACTAATATCATCCTATTCTTCCCCAGAATATCCCTCAAATGTTGCTGCATTCTGATAAAGCATAATTTCAGTTGCATACTGAAGTGTTCTTTTTAAAGCACTTCTGGTGTGTAGTTTCTGAGAAAGGTTTGTGGCTGTTGCAGTTACTACTACATGCAGCAAAAAATACAATTTATAAGCCTCTAAATGGCCTTTAGAAAAAGAAAATTAAAAGCAAATGAAAAAGATGGTAAGAACTGCCTTAAATTGCATCCTGCTAATGTAGCAAATGTAATAAGAATATTTGATTTTAATCCTATATACAAAGAAAAAGAGTCTTGATTCCTGGTACTGAAAGCTTTCCTGTAGCTTTTAATTACTGTGGTAAGCTCAGCACCTCCTGTTAGAATGGCACTTATCTGTGATTGTCAAACAACTGTGATCAGCTTGATATTAAAGTTAGAAACCTTTCTGGTCTAGTTGTTGGCAAACTTTAGGAATTATGAATGGACCCTTCTTTAGATCCAACACTACCAATTCTTTTAAGACATTTTAATCAACTGTGGATCTTGGAAGAATTAAACAAACACTTTTATGTTTTTAAAATCTTTAAAACCACAGGAAACTTAAGCAGACATTCACCAAGAGAACTGGCTAATGTGAGGTATCGTCAAAAGCTGTTACAATACACATGTCATGAAAAGTCACACAGATGAACTTAGTGTCAACTAAAAAATACTCTTTTGGTCTTTTTAGTTGCCAGCAGAAAGGGAGTGGGGGAAGCAGTGCATCCTTAAATGCCTCAGATAATCGCCTTGCTGTTGGCGTGCAAGATTATTACTGGAGAACATGATTGATGACTCTTGGCTATGGATGTGTCTCATTGGAGAATATACATCCAGGGGGTAGGGGGGAAGACCAACGTCAAGGGTGAAATAAATGTGTCAGAGTCAGCTGCAACCAGGAAGCACCGACATGTCAACTCCTAATAAATCAATATTTTTTACTCTGCGAAATGCAGCTAGAGACTTGTGATTTGAATGGGGGTGCATGTTGGAGCCCTGACACTCAGGGTTATAGCTGATCTACCCTTTTTAGGTGACTGTTACATGTGTACTAGCCAGCCTTTGAAGTAGGCCTCCAATAGCCTCTTAAGACCTTTCACAGAATCTGCAGGTTCCAGTGAGGAATCTTGCAGCAGGAGCTGAGGTGATCCTTCAGTTTTTCAAACAACTTTGCTGGTAATGCTGCCTACCACTCTTAGCTGATCTGGGTTTTTTTTACGAAGCATGATATCAATTCACACCTCCACTTGAGGATAGCAGCCTGAAATTTCCAAGATTAAGATGGACCAGGAGAAACTATCTCAGTTGATTGGATGCACACATTAGACATAAGCCACAATTTATAACCATAATGTCTGGGCTCTGGATCCATATCTTGTGCTGAGCTACAAAAAAGCTAACTCCATTATGGCTTCGGGCAAGTGTAAACTCAGCCACTAAATAGTGGAGGAAAAGTAGTTTCAAAGCTCAGGAGCCACTATAGGAGGCCTCACTGTGGTATTATCATCTGAAAATGCTCCTACAAATCAGGGAAGCAAAGAAAGCCAATTTCAAAGCTGATTTCAACCATGATCAGGGTGGATAATGTAGATGGAGAGAGGCATTCATATAACCCATGTAGGTATTGAATATGCATAGAGACAGCTGATTAAGCTGGTGCTCAGATGTCCAATATCTGGTCAATCATATTTTCACCTAGCTGCAATTTTTCAGTCACTTTCAGAAGCATTAGCCTGTAAAGTGTTATGCTAATACAATTTGGAAATACCTAACACATGGATAATTGAGGCTTGGTCTGGCTACAATTATCTCCACTAATTTAAAATAAAGTACTCCTGGTTTATGCCATTAACTGGGCTTCTCCACATACGATCATATCCAAGACTACTTCCAGTTTTCTCATCTGAATTTTCAGGGAAAGTGCAACCCCATGCAGAATCCCTTCTACGCCACTGTCGAAATTGATTTTGTCACACATATTGCAGATTAATTTTCCTCATACTTTCCAATACCCTATCCATATTTAAATTGAGATACCCTATCACTTTCCTGGAAGATTTAGGTGAAGAAAAAGGACAAAGCCACACAATCATCCACACAGACATTGAATCAAAGTCCAGAGCTCTAAAAGCTCTACTTTTCTCCCCTTAGTCTGAGTAACAGAAGCTATCAGTTTTTGAAATTACAGCACCCAGGAATAATCAGAGCCATTGAAGCACTGTTTTCCAAGCCCAGTCTTGGTATTAAGTAAGCAATATGTCTTACATTGACTCATATGTGAATAATTTTTATGCTATTCTTTTCATGTAACATATGGTCTCCACTATGGAGAGATCATCTCTGGAAAATATTAAGGCAAGGAATAGCTACAATACAGAAACTAGTTTCCTAGACATGGCAGTGACATGACTTTCTTATTCCCACTATTATTGTCTAGAATCCAGGGGACACCCACACCTCCCCACCCCCAGATCATTTATCCCTGCTACCTCTTCTGCATCCCATGTTGAAAGGTGTTGGTTTATAATGTTCTCAAAGCTTCTATTACAATAGCAGGACAGGAATTCAAGAGCAAATTGATATAGTACTGTCTCAATTGGTTTGGAAGTGGGATTGGGTCAAAGCTAGTAACAATGTGCAGTCGTGGCTGTTTTTTCTTATCTGCTCTCTCATCCACAAGGTAGCAAAGAAAGGAGATTTGTATCTCATGGGTCTCACAGGGGTCTAATCATTCTCCTATGCTGTTCAGTATTTGCATGAGATCAACTGAAGAGGGCATTTGAAATATGGTGTCAGTATATAACACTCATCTATTGAACTTAGGGATTTTGGCATGCGATTCTCGTCTGGGTATGCACTATTGCAATGCACTTGACTTCTAATAAAATTATATCTTTTTCAACAAATAGAGTCAAGAATCATTTCTAATTAGAGATTTAAGTGGAAGCAGGTCTGATATATATTAATTTATAAAGGCTATTTTTTTTAATTATTATTATTTTTGCATTTGTGTACCTTCAAGTCACTTTTTGATCCCTTAATGACTGCTTTGACTAATTCTTGCAGATTTGTTTGCAGGGTTTTTCCTAAGGGTTGGCGGGAGACTAGAACTGAAATCTTATGATTTCTAGCCTGATGCTTTAACCATTACTAAATACAGGTTCTCATAAAAACTTTTATTTGGCATAAATAGACTGGGAAACATTCATTGTTCCACATTGAAATCAACAAAGACGTGGGAGCCTTTCTAAGCTATTTTCTGTTTCATTGATGATGGATCTATTGGGGAAACGCTGGCTACTCTTACTGAGAAGGTTTTACCTCTATTTCTCTTTTTACCTGTAGCAGGTCTTCATAGTTGCTTAGAACTGGAGATGAAGTCTGGCAGACCAAAACGAATGTAGATAACATGGAGGTACTGGGTTTAGAAATTAGAAATTTGCCAGTTTTTAATGATGCACCCCGCCCCCCTCAAAAAAGCAGCTGTATCATTTGGGATTCTCCCTAATTTCTGTCTCTTGTTAGGAATTCAGATAATCTCAATAGCATGGAATTTTTTTTAGCTATATTCCTATTTCAATTGGAGCAAAATAGCTTGGATCCATGCACTTAGAAACCTCTTTTGAGTCTTATATGAGATGTTCTAAAAACTGAAAATGATGCAGAATACAGCTGATAAATTCTCAAGTGGAGAAGCAAAATAAGAGTACGTAACACTGGGAGCCTTGGTGGCTCAGTAATTAGAATGCAGTATTGCAGGCTAACTCAGCCTGGAGCCAGTCCTGAGAAGCCTCCCATCCTTCGGAGGTCAGTAAAATGAAGACCCAGATTGTTGGGGGCAATATGCTAATGTTGCAAAGCACTATGGGGTGGTATACAAATCTAAATGCTAAATGCTGCTGCTATTGCCTCTTGCGTTTGCTGCCCAAGTGACATCAAAGCCATAAACAACATAGAAATCAATGCTCAGGGCTTACAGAAACAGAAGCTGCCCAAAGGAGGAGAAAAAGATTGTCTCATTTAGGACTAGAAAGTGTGAAGTCCATGGAAGGAATCTGCATCGTTGCTGAACTCCAAACTGTTTTTCAAGAGATCTCAGTGCTCAGGAAGTCAAAAGCAAAGAAACATCTTCTTTTTTTTGTCTCAGAGCAGATGCCCTCCCTCTAAAAAGCATCTATCCATCTTCCCTGGATAATTCCTCGACCTCCTGTTCATCTCCATTCAGTTTTGTTTTCTCCACTTTTCTTTCCTTTGCTGTGCTGAGTGATTCCCTTCCTCAAATATCCCATCTCTGATCTGTTTCCCGCTCGCCTGCTATTTCTGCTGAAAAGAGGATACGTGTGTGTGTGTATGCAGATAAAGGATTGATTGGGTTTATAAATTGGATGCCTTATTTTACAGGCAATTAATTTAATCAGTAGTTACCAACTCTATTAATATTATTGCTTCTTTTATTCCTGTCATTTTCTGAATATGGTTTCTGATCAGCATGTGGACATGCACATCCAATTAATCACATTTACAGGGAGGTAGGGAATTCTCCAGAATTGATTACAGCTCTGCTTGATAAGATGGAAATTTTGAGTGTGCTTCTAATACGATTTATTTTTCTTATTCTTTCTCTGGAAGATTGGGAGAAGCCTCCTATATTCAGGAGGGTAAATTTTGGGTAACTACCACAAATATTGTGATTACAATGTAAACAAAAGATGTTGAGACTTTAGAAAGAGTGCAGAGAAGCTCTACAAAGATGATTAGGAGAATGGAGGCTAAAGTACACAATGAATGATTGCAGGAACTAGGTAAGACTAGTCCAGGGGTGTCAAACTCACAGCCCACGGACTGGATGCATCATGTGTTGGCCCCACCCCCGCCTGATTTAGCGAAGGGGGAAAAGGTCCTGATACATCATGTGACACTGCCGTAATGACACGAGTATGACATCCCTGGACTAGTCTAACAAAGAGAAGGACTAAGGAGTGACATGATAGCAGTCTTCTAGTATTTGAGGGGCTGCAAAGAGAGAGTCAAGCTATTCTCCAGAGCATCTGAAGGCAGGACAAGAAGCAATGGATGGAAACTAATCAAGGAGAGAAGCAACTTAGAACTAAGGAGAAATTTCCTGACAGTTAGAACAATTAATCAATGGAACAACTTGCCTCCAGAAGCTGTGAATGCTCCAACACTGGAAGTTTTTAAGAGATTGGACAACAATTTGTCTGAAATGGTATAGAGTTTTCTGCCTGATCAGGGAGTTGGACTAGAAGACCTCCAAGGTCCCTTCCAACTATTCTATTCTATTCTATTCTATTCTATTCTATTCTATTCTATTCTATTCTATTCCATTCCATTCCATTCCATTCCATTCTTTCACAGTAAATAGAATGAAAATGTTTTTAAAAAAGGGAAAAATTATTCAGGGCTGAAAATCATAAGTATCAAGCTCAAAGACTCCAAGAAAAGAAAGAAACAAGAGGGTGCATTTTTGAAAGTCCTACAAAATCAGAAGATGAGCCAAACTACAGGGGGGATCAGAACATGACTTTGCCTGGGGCATCAAAATGTCTAGAGCCAACCCTGAACAAAGCTATCGGATGCAAAATTTCAAACATAGCTGTGTTACATTACCGCTCCCTGGGTGGTATCTTGAAAAATGGAACAGCAGGATAGGATATGGTAGAAATTAATGAAATCAAACCCACTGTTTGTAGTTAACTAATTACAAAATACAAGGGTTGTGGAAATGTAGCCCCCTGCATGTAATCTCCACCCTTGGTTCTCATTCTTTTTCCCTAACTTATTTTATGATTTCACTGAACTGAATGATTATTAAAACAGCTGCTGTATTTCAAGGTCTGCAATCAATGGAGGGATTCTTTTATATAGTATCATTCATTAGCAAGAGAAAATGTTTGCTGAGTAACCTGCTATTATGGGCCACTACCAAAAAAAACCAATTAACAGCAACAATTGCATCTGAAAGTGGTTACAGATTAGTGGTCCCCTAATCCAGAAAACTTTCATGATCAATTGTCTCTGATAAGACCAAGTTTTCCTTGATGTGTAGAAGGAAAGGATTACTCCTTGCCTGTCACATGAAAAAAAAATGTGTAAAATTTGAAAGGCTCTCAAAGGTATTTAGCCTCTGGCTACTTCTACCACAAGTAGAACTCCCAATGTCAGAAGCTGGTTCAGAATATTATTGCCTTCCTAAAATCAGATTAAAATGATGAGGGGTTATCTTTGAATTATCTCTAATAATAATAATAATAATAATAATAATAATAATAATAATAATAATAATAATAATACAGATGTTATAAGTACAACTGGCCAGAATGCCTTAACATTAGCTTAGAGGGCCAGTTTACAAGAGAGACTAGGAGCATCTGAATGCTGAGTTCTGAGTCCCAACCACTTCAGAAAGATAAAACAAAACAAAACAAAAAACTATGGAAAGAGAGACCTGCAGAAAGACTTTGAGGAATTGTCTTATGTTCAGTGATCAAAGTAGCTCTAGTCTTAATTGAATTAGAATTCAAATTACAGGCAATTCTCAAATTATAACCATTCATTTAGCAACTGTTTGAAGCTACTGAAAAAAAGTGACCTACAATTGATCCTCACACTTACTACTGTTGCAGTGTTTCCATGGTCATGGGATCAAAATTTGGGTACTTGACAATCAGCATGTATTTATGATAGTTGTAGTATCTTGGTGCCATGTGATTACCATTTGTGACCTTCCCAGCTAGCGTCCAACAAGCAAAATTAAAGGGGTATTCCCTCAATGACCATGGTGCTTTGTTTAATGACAATAGCACAAATAGTTGTAAAATCAGGCACAACTCAGTTGATATGTTCTGGTCCAATTGTGGCTGTAAATCAAGGACTACCTGATAACTCCATGGTCTCCAAGCGATCTTTCTTAAACCAACAAACAGAATCTCTGGTCTCCAATTTTCCTAAAGGAAAGGAACGACCTCTAATTAACTATTAAGAGAATGTTCCTGTGCCGATACAAAAATATTGCAGACGATGTTGAAAAGTTTGTCTTCTTAATCCATTTGCAAGGTTTGTTTATATCATCTCTCTGCTGAAAACAAAACTCTTTTGTAATGTTGAGAGTGCTTCTCCAAGAAGTCTTTTTCCCCCTGGCGTAGCTGGCTTGAATTTGTATGTTAAATCTCACCTGGACAATCTCTGTTCCGTTTGCTGTGGAATTATTTAGATTATTGATTATAATTATTTACATTTCAAAATTTTAGGTTGCCCACCTCTGGGAAAATTAACATGTACATATTGTGATCTTTATACTGACCTTTATTTAGAAATACTGTATTCTGAATTCAGAGCCATGGTGGTGCAGTGGTTAGAATTCAGTATTGCAGGCTAAAAATTCACTGCCTCACTACCAGGAATTTGATCCTGACTGGCTCAAGGTTGACTCAGTCTTCCATTCTTCCGAGGATGGTAAAATGGGGACTCAGATTATTGGAGGCAATATGCTGACTCTGTAAACTGCTAGAGAGGGCTGTAAAGCACTATGAAGCAGTATATAAGTCTAAGTGCTATTGCTTTTGGTGTTGCCATTGCTATTCATTTTGCTCTTGAGTGATGCTGTAGTAATTGGAGTGTAGTGTAGAACTGGCAAGGGACCACTTTGGTTTAAGACTGGGGAGATAGTGTATGGCTATATAGCCCAACAAACTCTGGGTAGTTTACACAAAGCTGGCAATGTGCATTTTTCTTACATACCATAATATAAAATATACTGCATACATGAAAGCTATTAGAGTAAACTTAATTCACAATTACAGCTGCAAGAAAATAGATGAGGGGTATAATGTATACATATAAATTGTACATATATTTATAATGTTATTTATAATAAATAATCTAAGGCAGTCCTCAATTTGCAACAGTTCGTTTAGTGACTGTTCAAAGTTACAACAGCATTGAAAAAAGTGGCTTATATCTGTTTTTCACACAACCCTTGTAGTGTCCCTGAGGTCATGTGATCAAAATTCAACCACTTGGCAACTGGTTCATATTTATGATGGTTGCAGTGTCCTGGGTTCATGTGATCCCCTTTTGCGACCTTCTGACAAGCACAGTCAATGGGAAAGCCAGATTCACTTAACAACTAGGTCACTAGCTTAACAACTTCAGTGAATCACTTAACTGGGGCAAGAAAGGTCGTAAATGGGGCAAAACCCACAACAAATGTCTCACTTAACAACATAAATGTTGGTCTCAATTGTGGTTGTAAGTCTAGGATTACCTGTATATATAAAATTATATATATAAATTGTGTTATTTCCAAATTTTGGAAAGGTCTGCACACACTCTACCCCATCTACAGCAGCTGAGACCACATCATTCTTTTCTGCTGTTGTTGCTATTTATTCCTGGTTCATATATTTCGTTAATATCCTGCTTGGTGGATGTGGCAGGGAAAGATACTGTAAAATCCCCATTCCCTCCCCACTCCTGGGGGAAGGATACTGTAAAATCCCCATTCTCTCTTCCCCCACACCAACTAATCTGCTTTCCAGCTCTGTTATCCTGTGCAGGGCAACAAAAGAAGATCCAGCCGATCAGCTGGGACTCGGGAGGCAGAGAAGAGATGGAGGCAGGGCCAGTCAGAGGTGGTATTCTGAACTACTCAAAATTTCCGCTACCGGTTCTCCAGAACTGGTCAGAACCTTGCTTCTTGGGATCTTAAATATAAGTGGTTTTTTAAAAAACATTTCAAATTCCCAATTGGACTTTCCTGGTAGTCTGACATCCAAACACTAACCAATTCTGACTGGCTTAGTTTATGAAGATCAGCCAAAGACCTGAGATTAGAAAAAGACCTAATCAAACTATAAAATGGTAATCTGTGTTAATGAAGAAATTGAAAAATTTTGCTAAATTATTGCTGTAAAGAGGTATTTGGGGACAAAGAGAAAAAAACAGGAAAGAAAGGAAAGAAGAGGAGGACACGTTTCATATGCTCTTGTTTTTCTTTTCTTCTTTCCCCCTTGCAGAAATGGAAGATGAAAGGTAGCTTCATCCAACATTTTGTCAGTGGCCTTTGCTTAGAAAATGAGTCCAGCAGATTAGTGACCAACATCTGTCAGTCGGATATTCTGGGTCAACAGTGGGAGCTGATCCAAGCGACATGATGGTTGCCCAGCATCTTTTGGTTCTGATACCTTTTGCATGAGACTCTGGGAACAGAAGGGGCTAGGGAGGGGTATGAATTCTGGTTTTCCTTAAACCTAAATGTTTTGACTATGATCCTCAGCCAATAACCATTTCAGATGAAATGTCGTTGTTTTTGGATTTATGTTAAAGAAGAAGTCGAAGTTGTATGGCAACATCAGTCGAAATGACCCATCTTGTCCCACTTTGAGTAACAGTGGGAACTGGGTGTGGAAGAATCTGTCTCAGTAACCAGTATGTGTTTAAGCCTGATTGATAGCAGTTCCCTTCCCTTCCTTTGTCTCCAGAGAAACCTGTGGTCTATGATCCCATGGAGTTGCTGTCTGTGACTAATAGGCTCAATGTAAACTCCTGATGCTTTCAGACATGTCACCTCTCATTTTGCATGTGTGTCATACTGTTTGATTTATGGAAAGGATGGTAAGAAAAGGGGACAGACTAGGTTATGGGAAAGTGCAACATTGAGGAAAATTGAGGAAGAGGTAATGCCTTTTTTTTTCTAAATGTGTTCGATTACTGGAGCAGATTGATATTATCCCTTGCAGAGAAAGGGTTCCATGGTTTCTCTGGCAAGTAAGATTGATAAAACTTCAAGAAGAAAGCTAAACTGGTCTTCATCAAGGAAGATATCTGGTATATTTCTTATACTTTAAACCTGAAGCACAGAAACATTGTTAAAAAGGACATGAACAAACGGTCCCTTTTTCTACCCTCTGGAGAGAACACATATTATTTCCTTCTGCTTTCATCAATATGTGCTTGGCATACAATTGTGGGGAAAAGGCAGCTTGTGATAACAATTCTGTATTTTTGCAAACACAGCTTGGGCTGATGGCCAAAGGGTCAACTTGTGCTTGGATTTTTCCACTCAGTCCTTTTAGGTTAATCAAAATTGTATTTCTTCCTAAGGGCCCATCAGCTATTTCTCAGCCTAGTTCTGTCTGGGGAATCTTTTGGAGCCAAGCCCAAAGCAATGCTCTTTTTCCTTATGTGTGTATGTGCTCACTGAAAAACATGAACCTGGACTGTTGGGAAAGATTCTCACAATAATTCCATATCACCCAGTAAAGTGCAAAGAGTGTGACCTTCAGCACCTTTACTGATGGCAAAATGGCAGTGCTTGCTCTGAATTCATTCATGAAAGAAATTTTTTAATGAACATTTGCTTGGGAATCTCAACTGAATAGATCAGAAGGAGTCTGGTAGCATCTTTGCCAACTAATTAATTATGTTAAAAGGCATAAGCTTCCAGTCGCTGCATCTCACTCTATCATAATGATCTGATGAAATGAGATGATCACAAATACTTGTACCTTTTAATAAAATTGGTTAGTTGGAAAAGGTGCCGCCAGATCTCTTCCGGTTTTTGGCTAACATAGACTCACACACCTCTCTTCTTACAAAGTTAGCTGAATAAAGTAGAAGTTACTTCTAAATAAATGCATGGAAGATTGAACTAAACATCATCTATGTGTCAATGGATCCGAGCATTGACTACATTGGTTGAACATCAGCAAAATGTCAACCTGTTTACCAACTGAGGAAGCCATATGCCATAAGTTATCAAATCTGAATTTGAGACAACATATTTGATGGGCCTTTTCTTTTAGTTAATTGTCAAAATATTATGCTCTCTTCCACTCTGGTTTGAAATATGAAAGTAACAGAAGACATAAGTTACACTTAAATGGTCATTATGAGTCTAACTAATGAATTGGTCATTTGCACAACAGGAATACTCTCTGCTTGTCAATCATCTCCAGTATAAGAAAGCATTCCCATATAGACAAAAGTAATATCAGGATTATTCTAACAATATATTTAGGGCAGATAGCTGCAAATGTGAAGAATCAATATCACTAAACTTTAGGAAAATCTTCCCCTCAGTACCTAATTATTTCTAATGGGTTACATTGGACTCTCATGTTGGTGGATGCTGTAGTAGTGACCTGTAAGCATCTCTTCAACTCATTTCTGGGAGAAAATACGAAGAGTGTAGGAGGTTTTTCAAGTTAGTAAATAAAGTTTATGGAGATTCTCAAAATTGTAAGATCACACACTTTGTATAACTTCTGTATTATATATATATAGCAAGAACTGATAACTTTCCTTTAATGTAAGAAAGGGTTTGGTAGTTGCAAAGATTTGAATGTTCATATTATTTATTACAAATGGCATCTTGTATATATCTACCCAGAACAATAAATTCAAGGGAATTTAATACCCAAGAAAAGAGTACAGAATTGCAGTGTAAGGGCATTTTGGGAGTGCAGAAAGACAGGTTGTTCCTATCACCACCAATGGGGGGGAAATTGTGAATCATTCCTTCTGGACAACGTTTTGATAATAAGAAAAAAAAAACGTGACAATGACAGTAGAAAGAAGCAAGGAGGCTACAACTGGAAGACATATCATCTGATCCCCTGTAATATTTGGTGAATTATGTGTCATTTTTGACTTTTAGTGACCACATAGATTTTCTCCATGACAATGTATCCCTGCCTTGTTCTTTCAAGCCTCCCAAAGGTGCACTCATTGCCATCTTAACTAGACTATCCACCTTGTTACTTAAAAGTGAGTGGTTTGCATAACAAAATACTAATCAGAAGCACTCCAGATGTTACACCTGTTTCTAAACTCGATACCAAGACTTTAAGAGGCCTGGGTTTCAATAACAAGCCCAGCCTGGGAATCCCATCCATCCAAGATGCTTCTAGGGATTTTCTATTGTGCAATAACCTTGACATGTATTCCCAGAATACTTTTCAGTGGGGGGAGGGAGTGGAACCAATATAGAGAAAATGGAAAAAACACTATTAAACTTTTCAATTAATAGCATTACCAGTATCAAAAAGAAATCCTAGGAAGATGACAGTAGGCAAGCAATGATATCCAGATTTTTTTTAAAAAAAATTCAAAGTAATGCTACTCCTATCCAATGCTTAAGAGCATAAGCTGATGTTAGGAAGAAGCATAAGATTAATTCATCCTAACATCTTTTCAGCCAGAGAAGCGCATTTTAAGTCTATGACACACACACACACACACACCCATATGGGTCTCAAGCCCTCTTTTATTACAGTCCCCAGAAAGTATGACACTGAAATACAGGACCATGAATTCCTCCTGAATGTTTGGAGAGAAAATACCAAAAAGATGCTCAAGGTTTGTTTAAACTTATCTTAGTAAAACCAGAAACAACTTGTCTTAAATAGCCTGGAAATCCTGGTTTCATCAAGCTATTCACCACTGTTGCCCTCTAAAGCCTATATATGCCAAAAGGTTGCCAATTTTGCTTCAGAAAGAGGCCTCTGATTCAGACTCACATTTGTGCTCATGCTTGCAAATGGTGTTACTTACTAGTTTTGAAGGGCATTAATCCAAGTGGAAGGTAGGGATGGCTGGAATATAGGCATCCACAAAAAGGATGATGAAACGTGGATCATAATGTCAACTCTGTCACTTACATTTTTGTGTGCAATGTTACAATACCAAGAAAGTATCAACATCGCTTGCTCAAATGTCAGTTTTGATTTTCTAAAGATACCAATATGTGGTCTAGAAGTGTTCGTGTAAACTGATATTTGGGTGAAGGCTGGTGGTGCCTTGAACATGACAGCTTGCCATTTAATTTTTTATCATTATTAAAATCAGATAGGTCAGGGAACTTAGTGAGTATCAAGAACATCATCTGTGGGGATGCTCATGCTCAAGGACATCACATTGCCTATTCCAGTACACAATATTTTCATCAATGACTCACCAATATGTTTTTGGTCATGCTTTTGAAAATTAAAAGTCTTCAGCTCGTAAATGGAGCCAAACAATGAACAGTGTCTTGATTGCAAGAAACGGGGTGGAGGGAGAGTAGTGGGTTTATAAACAAACAAATGAATATAATGCCATCCACTATCCACTGAATGTGCAGGATAGAGAATTATCAAAATCTACTGAATGGGGCTCCAAAATGAAATCCCAAATTTTTTTGGAAGGGTTTATATTCCCCCCCCTTCTTCTTTCATTAAAAACGCACTTTGTCAAAAGTAATTTATGTCAACATATTTTTTCTTCTCTTTTTAACCAAAGCATGTACCAGAACTTGTCTGTTAAGATGCTAGAATAAACTCCACTTCTAAAAGTTATGTTTCTTGGCCTTCATTTGCATAAATTGGCCAGCCTTTCCAAGCTTTCAGATGGACCTCCAGCATCACTCAGGAATTGCTTTTCCATTAATCAGCTAGAAGAACTAGAAGAGTAGTCACAGAAAGTACTTAATTTAACAGCATTTCCTACCTGCATAGGCAAAATCTCATCCTAACAAACCCGAAAGCTGTTCAGGAAATTCTCCTTCTCTCTGCAATTGCTCTTTCATTAATCTACCTTATTCCTTTCTTTGAAATTGCTTAATCACTTGCTTCCTGTTCACTATATCATGCCTACCTTGTGATTAATTAATCTTTTCCTGTTCTCTGCACAGGAAACTTTAATTACTGTTTTTCCCTTAGCAGCAAGAACAACCATTGGCTAAAGTTTATATTCCTATTATTTTTGGTATTAGAACTGTAAACATTAATTTGTCAGAAAAAAATTTATAAAGTCTCTTCTTAGAAATTTGCCTTTCTGGCAAAAAAGCACCTTAGTGAACTGAATAAATCAAATAGTATATCTGGAGAGGTTTGGAGTCATCAAGGGAATTTTTTTTCTCTCCTCTTTTTCTTTCCTGGCAATGCTGAGCTTTTTAAATTATTTATAATTATTAGGATCAAATGGGCATACAGAGGTACAGCCTCTCAATTCAAGAGATACTGTCAACAACTTGCTGAGAATTAAAGGATAAAAAAACACTAGTTATTGCAATGACCGCCTATTTCTGGTTGGTATCTTCAGGAAGGCCACAAAACAATTTTTAAAAAAAATCCTCATATAATCCTGGCTGTGGAATTCTGGGAGTTGAAATCCATACATCTTCCACAAGCTGCCAAGGTTGAGAAATACCGCTCTATGGAATTCGTTGCCACAAGGGCTGGTGTCTATTATGTAGTTTTAAAACTTAAATTAGACAAGAAAGACGGTATCTCCATGAGGACTGTGGAATCTCCATAGCTAGAAGATAATTATTTGATCTGTAATCCATCTTTTCACTTGCATCCAAGGCAATTACTGAGTATCCAAAATTGGAGCATAGCTATAGGACAGGGGCAGAGCTGGCTGGAGAATTCTGGGAGTTGAAGTCCACAAGTCTTAAAGTTGCCAAGTTTGGAAACCTCTGCTATAGGAGAAGGCTTTGGTTTTTAGTTTTTACTTGCTGTTTTTCCAGAGACATCTTTTTGATCATTGCAAGGAAGTAGAATGCAAAAGACAAAGAAAAACTTAGTGGCTGCATAGCCTGATCTTAACCATGTTGCTGTTATTATATGGTTATAGACATAATTATCCTGAATGTTTATTTTTACTTTTATTTGTGGTTTCGGTGGGTATCACTGAATAAGAAACTAATTAATTATCGCTGGTAATATTTCCATGGAAACCAATGCAAAGCATTCTGCAATGTACCCTGGGAACTAAGCCATTGTTGATCTAGATGAAAATGCAATACAGCCGTGTGTAAAATTAAGGTCTGTATATGAAGGGGTTGCCAATTTCAAATACTTTATCCTTTCATTTAAGGATCCTATGTTTGGGGTTAGGTTTTCCCCCCCCTATAATTTCATGTTCCATCTAGATGTGTTGGTAGATCTCTTAGAGAATTTCAATGGCTGGTCAAAGGCTTTCTGCTCCCAGTGGTTTCACAATGGCAACAAAAACGTCAAACTATCATGAAAGCTCTTTAAATTTAGTTTTGGAATGCAATTAATCCCCCCAGACTGTATATATGATCAGGGGCAGCTTGTTCCTTGGTCCCATCCATGCAGTCTTCAAGTATTACTTTGCATCTAATGAACAGCCTTTAGAATCGTTGCAAGGAAAGCAAGACTCTAAATCTGGATCAATCCCACCCCAGCTTTTATCCATACAGTACAGCAACATTTATTGCTCCTCTTAATCTGGCATTCCATCATTGTCTATAATTATATTGCTGATTCTTCTAGGCACAAAATGTTAAGTGATGTAACCAGTCTATTCGAATGTAGATCTTTGGGAATAAGCTCTTAGGATTAAAAAAAAAAATATCTTTGAGGAATGGAATTTTATGAAAGTTATGGAAACCCTGTCCGTACTGGTTCTCTTGAGCTCCTTGGACTAAAAGTCTTCTCTCTACCAGACAGGCATTAAATTGGGAGATATGACTTAAATAAAGGTCATCCATCTAATCAGATCTGGTCTCCTGCACCTTTTGAATTTTATCACTAACACAGGTGGTTAAAATAAAATCTGCAAGTAAAAGACACTGGCATTTAAAACCATTTTTAGCAGGACAAATCCTTTGCCTGATTTGATCTGCAGTGGTGAATAGCGCTCCAGGGTTTTGAGCAAGTCTCACACATTCCTCACCCTTTTTAAGTTGAGATACTGAGGGAAGGTCCTAGAGGTTTTGGCCGATATAGCTTGTCCTCTGAACCAGGGGTCGCCAACCTTTTGGACCTCAGGGACCACCAAACTCATAATTTTAAATCCCACGGACCACTAATATGAATTTTGACTGATGGTGGCTTGCTGATGTTGGTGGGAAAGTCGGTCCCATATTCCAGAGCAGCAGTAGTCACAGAACTGGCTCTTTGGTCATCCAGAGCAGCTGCTCCTCTACCCGGGTGCACCAGCCTGCTATGGACTGGAGGAACTGCTCCGGGATGACCAAAGGGCCAATTCTGCAGCTCTGGAACATGGGACCGACTTTCCCACCAATGTCAGCAAACCACCCCAGGGTGGATTTCCCTCCACCGCCATTGGTTTTACCTTCCAATTCCAGCTCATGTGGCTCTACTCAAGGTAAGGTTTGTGCTCGGCTGAAGGGTGGGGGCCAGTGGGTGGGTGGGCCATATGAGCGATGCAGCCTTGTGTTCCCCATGTAGCCTGGATTAATTGCTTTGGGGGAAATGCTTTGGGGGGATATTTCTCTGCGGACCACCAAAACTTTCCCGTGGACCACCAATGGTCCCCGGCCCACTGGTTGGCGACTGAACTATCCCATAAAGGCTCACAGACAAGGAACTAACTGGCATTGAAAGGTTATCTTGGGACTATGGTAATTGAGGGTCACAATCCCTTGTCATTAGCTTAACCCAAATGAGTAACTCTTAAGTCCTCCCTAAGTTGAGGCAAGGGGAGGGAAAGATGGCAGCAACACCAGGAAATGGTGTGGTGAACACTCGCTCTTTTACAATAAGTCACTGTGATATATTTTTTTAAGGGTAGAAATATTGAGAGATTCAAAATTTTAATC
The DNA here is from genome assembly GCF_049901715.1 of Pseudonaja textilis. Lineage (NCBI taxonomy): Eukaryota > Metazoa > Chordata > Lepidosauria > Squamata > Elapidae > Pseudonaja > Pseudonaja textilis. The sequence continues at coordinate 266,904,156 of NC_141990.1, forward strand.
CTATCATCACTTTTCAAGGGTGAAGCTTGAGAAGTTTTGAGCCATGTAGAGAGGCGTGCCTGTACCTGGGCCAAGACGGTTGTGTAATTCAGATCCTTTCCTTGCACTGTGGATGTGAAAGATTGAGTACAAGAGGAGGAAGATCACACCATGTTTCATTGAAACCATAATAATTGGCTTCCAGCTTTTAAAGAAAGAGGAACAATAAACAATAAAGAGGGAGATCTTTTATGACCATTTTGAATGGTGGGGCAAGAAACTCTAAAACTCTCTGATTTGCTCTTGGGATCTTGGGACCACATAAAGAAAACCGGTTACTAGTTGGAAAAGCCAATTTATTTTTAAGGAACTCTTTGCTTTCTACAGGCAGCAGGGTGCTGGAAATAGCTGTTGTTTCTTATTAGCAAGCAGAGAAGTGCTGATGGAATTAAGTGCCTATCACCTGGTTACTTTGTGTAATTTCATTATTATCTTTGCCTTAGTCAATGGATTTTCCTGACTGGATTTTCACTGGCTCTAGTCAATTTCACTCTGCCTTTGGTAATGGTGAGCAATACTTCTTTCTTTTCACCAGGGAAAGGATTAGTGTGAGGAGGGGAGCTTTATTTAGGGGCAGGAATATTTCCTTTGGGGTTTACAGGATTAGGTAAAGTGGAGAACAGAACCTGATTCTTGTCATGTTTTCAAGATCAGGAAGAAAATGTCCTGGAAAGAAGCTCTCCTCTCATTTCAGCTGGAACCCTTTTGTCTCTGATTTATTTCAGGCATTGTCAAAAGTGAGGATCTTTATTTCCTCCATAGCAGGGGTCGCCAACCTTTTGGACCTCAGGGACCACCAAACTCATAATTTTAAATCCTGCAGACCACTAATATGAATTTTGACAGTGGCTTGCTGACATTGGGAGGGAGGGAGAGAGAGGAAGAAAAATCTAATCTAACCTTGGAGGGCTGGTGGTGATTCTCTCTCTCTCTCTCTCTCTCTCTCTCTCACACACACACACACACACACACACACACCACACACACACACACACACACACACCCTTCAAGGCAGTCACATTCCTTTATTCACCTGCTTTTCAGCTCCATTCTGGGGGGGAGGGGGAAGGAAGAGGGAGAGGGAGAGAGAGATAGACATTCCTGCAATCCCAAATAAAGAACGATTGATCAGTAGGAAAATGGGGTGGGGGATTTTCCTGCAGACTTTTGTTTTGGGATTTTCCTAGGGTCTGTGCCTGGCGACCACTGCTCCATAGCATTCGGATTAGATTTTGAATGGACACCACTCAGAATCACTCTATGAGGGAGATGGGTGGTTTCTAAATACGATTAAATAAATAAATAAAATGTACCGGCTTCACTGGGGTACAATTTTATATAGGGGTTCCTTGATGTACGACCACAATTGAACCCAAAATTTATGTGGCTAAGCGAGATGCTTGTTAAGTGAGTTCGCCCCATTTTACGTCCTTTCTTGCCACAGTTGTTAAGTGAATCACTGTAGTTGTTAAATTAATTAAACGGTTGTTAAATGAATCTGGCTTCCTCTTTGACTTTGCTAGTCAGAAGGTGGCAGAAGGGGATCAACATGACCCTGAGACCCTGCAGCCATCATAAATATGGACCAGCTGTAAAGCATGTGAATTTTAATCATGTGACCCCATGGGGATGCTGCAATGGTCATAAGTGTGAAAAACGCTCATAAGTCACTTGTTTCAGTGCCATTGTAACTTTGAAGAGTCACTAAATGAACTGTTGTAAGTCAAGGACTAGTTGTATTTATTTTGGATTTTTTTCTAGCATAGAGACGTATACGTGCAGGTTGCATGAATGAAACACGCCCCAATCTTCCCCCAATAACCCTTCCCCAAGAAACAAAAATCAGAATCATTATTACATCATAAAGTAGTATGTAGGCTTTCAAATTCTCCAGACAGAACACCCGTCTGGAAGAAACATAAATGATCAGAAAGGGATGGGAGACAGTTAATATTAAAGTGATAGGATCTATATTTCATTACAAGAGGAGGTCCCATTTTTGGGAACCAATGGGATGTTGAGGCTATGTGGAGGGTGTTCACAAAAAATGGCTGATATTTTATTTTTCTTTATTTATTTACATTTCGCCTTTTATTATTTTTACAAATAACTCAAGGGGGTGAATATATCCAACACATTTTCCTCCTCCTATTTTCCCCACAACAACCACCCTGTGAGGAGGGTTAGGTTGAAAAAGATTGATATATGATATATGAGGTTAATGTGATACGATGCCTTAACAAAATAAGATGGGAATGGAAGGTTACAACACATCAAATTATCATAAGGTAATTTGGTGAAGATATTCTTCTACTTCTTCACCCTCTCCAGGAGACTGTTATCTTACCTTTCTGACATACATCCAGATAAATAGAATAGAATAGAATAGAATAGAATAGAATAGAATAGAATAGAATAGAATAGAATAGAATAGAATAGAATAGAATAGAATAGAATAGAATTCTTTATTGATTGGACACACAAGGAATTTGTTTTTGTACATATGCTGTCAAGATGTATACGTCAAGAATCATAGGTACAGCACTTTAGAAATAGTTATAGGGTACTCTAAATCATACTAGGAAACATATATATATGAAACATATAAAACATATAAATCATACTAGGAAACATAATAATAAGCTAGGGCCTATCAAATCATACTAGTAAACAGTCAATAAAATAATAATAAAAAATCGTAAGGGTACAAGCAACAAAGTTACATTCATAAGCACTAGGTCGGGGGTCTCAAACTTGACAACTTTAAGACTTGTGGACTTCAAGTCCCAGAATCTCCTAGGCAGCATAGATGGCTGAGAAATTCTGGGAGTTGAAGTCCACAAGTCATGCTTGGAGACCCCTGCACTAGGCTATATAAACTTCTACCAATTTATTTCCAGAAGGAATCTATGGGGGCCCAAAAACAGTCTCATAAATAAAGATAATATAGAAGTCTGGCCCTTTGTTTTGTCCACATGCCTAAAGATCATTAGCAAAAGAACAGGACAAAAAAACCTAAACAATATTTTAAAAGTCAGATGGGACAGAGGGTGCCAGGTAATAAGGGAAGCAATAGAGTCCATTTCAGATACACTATGTAGAAAGTTAGCACCCATCCCTCTCCTAGAAGAATGAAATATTCTAGGAAATATCAAAAAGGCAGACTATTATACCTTCCAGGATGAGAAAAGGAGAAACATGCTCTTGGAAAGCAGCCTCCACCTTTGTTAATAGCCCCAGAAAGACTAGACCATTCTATCTACCAGACAAAAGGCCTTCGGCTCCAGGGTGATAGGATCAGCAAGATCCAAACCAGGACAAAGCCATGAAGCCATAGTAGGAACTGACCAACACCCTTTCAGAACACAACCCTCTTCATTACATCATTCATCACCCAGCAAGATTCAACCAAGCCTGAGACACAGACAGCTTACAAAGTTAGCTGGATCCCTTGCATAGAACCCTGGGAGTCTGACAACCAAGAGAATACATTTCTTGCAAGGCCCAAGAGAGGGTATAAATATATCCCTCTCTCCACTCCATGTGGAGATCTACCCAGAATCAAACATGCTTGGTGGTTCTGCTTCACCATTTAAACCATCCTTCCAAGCAGCCTCCATGTTTCCAGTGTCTTTCTTCCCAGATGGACATTCCTTCTAACAATTACATAATAAAATACGATTGTGCTTTACTTACTTCCATGCCTGATAAAAAAAAAAAACTCTGGAGAAAACCAGAGTTGACCCTGTATTTTGTGGCTTTGAGTTGGCCTAATATATTGCTTGGGGTCACAAAGAGTCAGACGCCACTTAGTGACTGGACAACAACAAATGTATTGCTGGACCACAGATAAATGGTGTTACAACCAAAAGCAGTAATGGCTGAGAAAGACAAATAATTAAGTCCTGACAGAAGAATAAGAATAATGTATTCTTTGGATTGTAAATTACAAAGAACGACCAGTTCACATCAATGCTTTTCAAATCAGCTTTTCTCCCTTAACCTCCCACTCAGAGTTCAGTGGAGAGTAGTTAATGCTGTTAGTATTTAATATGCTTGCTGAAATGTTTGTTGTACAATGTGCTTTTTTATCCTCCTCGGCTTCCCCTACCAATGCTTTTCTCTCTCTGCTTAATCTTGAGGGGAGCTGTAATAGTGTCACTGGCAAGGACAGTCCCATGATGTCAAAGCCTTTCTAATTATTGCAACCTAAACAGTCAGCTATGTTTTCTGTCAGGGTAGATGAAAATAGCACTCAAGGAGATCTATTTAATACAGAGCTTTCCCACCTATCTACCCCCAAGGCAATCGCCTGCTGGGTTCTTTCTTCCCTCAAGCAATCTAAATGCTAAGTAGATCTTTAAAATAATTGCCAAAGAGAGGATGAGGAGCCAGGCTCCTCTTTGCAAACACCTGATGCTCATTATCAATATTTAGTATGGTAACGTACCCTTTATTTCATACAACTTGGTCTCAGCTTGGCAATTGCGCTGAGAAATTAGATTTGCTTCTGTGACACTGGGGGAAAAAAGAAGGAAACCCTCCCCTCATACACCAAACAAATCCTTGACCACAGATTGCAGGAGAAGAATGAAACCCCCAAATTTCATTTCTGTCCATCTTACTACTTTTTTCCTCTAAGATTCTAAGACATTCTCAGAAGAATAGAGTTCACAATGACCAAATATTTCTAGGTAGTAGGAACAGTAAAGCCCTATTTTATTCCCTGGCAAGAGAGTAAAAGGGGAAAAAAAACTCACATTAGGACAGGTTGAGAAATCCTGTGTTTCCAGATATTGTCAGATGTCCACTTCAGGCATTCCTTGCCATTGGGCACGCAGAGTGAGATTGCTGAGGGTTCAGTTACATCTTCCAAACCAGGAGTGTCAAACTCATGGCCCTCAGGCCAGATGAGTCATGTGCTGGCCCCACTCCTGCCCGGTTTAATGAAGGGGGGGAAGTCCCGATACATCACGTGACAACACCATGACGATGCAAGTTTGACATCCCTGTTCCAAACCATCAGTTCTTCAAGTCCAGCGTGTAGCAGAAATAGCATTGGTACCATGAATTCCTGAAAGAATAATTTGTAAGGTCTCTTTGTGTGTGTGTGCCTTTGAGTTAGTGTGGACACTTGGTGACTTCCTGGTGGCTGTAGTTTCAGAAGTGTCTTGCCACTGTCTTCTTCCTAGTGTTGGAAAAATGTCCACCTGGGTTCAGTTCCAAGTGGGAAGAAAGATACTGGAAACATGGAGATTGCTTGGCAGGATGGTTTAATGGTGAACAGGACCACATGGGTTTGAAGTCCTGGGTAGCTGACCACATGGAGGAGAGAGATATACTGTATATATTTATACCCTCTCTTGTCTTGCCTTGCCTTTCAGCTTCCTGTTCCTGTGGCAAGGGCAGGTATCCTATTGGCTGCTGTAGGGGTCATGTGCAAATCCTAGGAGTTTGTCTGAGATAAGTCTGGCTGAACTGTGGGCTGATGTAATGTCCCCAGGTGATTTTGCAATGCAGTGAGTCCTGCTGTTAGATGGGTAGAGGGCTAACCCTATCATGTCCTGAGGGCCATGTCTTAATCCCATCATCCTGGAGCTGAAAGGGGGCGGGGGCAGGTAGCTGCAAGGAATTGCTTTGTCTTTAAATCATGTTCCTTCTTTTCTCATCCAGGGAAATATAATACTCTGTCTTTTTAATATTTTTTGGAATATTTCATTCTTCTAAGAGAGGGGTGGTGCTAAGTTTCTACACTAGGACTAAGACATAGACTGGCTCAAGGTCTCTCACTTGACTTCATGCCTAAAGCAGGACTAGAATCCAATCTCTCATTTTCTAGCCTCTACTGCACCAAATTGGCTCTCTTGGCAGCTCCTCATCCCAGCCTAGGATAGCAGGGCCAGTGTCTTTTATGATGTCATCTGTACGGTTAGAATTTAACCTGTTGCATAAAAAGTTCACTGTAGAATGCTCAAAGGTACTGGAGACTGTTGGAGTGAAAAAGTCACAGATTATCACATGTGAGTCATTGCTCCTAGCCATGTGGGTGCCTGATGGCCAACTTAGTATTAGGTGCCTGGCAGGGGTGGTATTCAATTTTTTTTACTACTGGTTCTGTGGGCGTGGCTTGGTGGGCATGGCTTGGTGGGCATGGCAAGGGAAGGATATACTGCAAAATCTCCATTTCCACCCCACTCCAGGGGAAGGATACTGTAAAATCCCCATTCCCTCTCCATCCCACTAACCTGCTTTCCAGCTCCGTTCTCCTGTACAGGGCAACAAAAGACGGGCCAGCCAATCATCTGGGACTTAGGAGGCAGCAAATAGATGGGGGCGGGGCCAACCAGAGGTGGTATTTAGCGGTTTTCTGAACTACTCAACATTTCTGCTACCGGTTCTCCAGAACCTGTCAGAACTGGCTGAATACCACCTCTGGTGCCTGGGCTGAGCCTTCACAGGCTGGGCCTGTGGAGGATGAAGGAAACTCCAAAGAGAGGCTAAGGCATGCTTGATTTGAATGCTTGGAAGAAAACACAAAGAAGATTAGGAGATGATGCCCCCACTTTGGAATTTTGTTCTCTCCAGATAGTGAAATTAGGGAACCTTTGCCTGGGAGTAAGCCTTTTTCTTGGGGTTGCCTTGAATTCTGATTCAATAGTGTCGAGCCAATTATGGACTAGAGTTCTAGTCTGGTCACAAAGGGTTCCCTTCTGGCTGAGAATACTGCTTCTCTTGAGAAGAGGAAATCATGCTCCTTCCTCTTGGAGGGCAAGAGAATTCTGTAGAACAAATTGTTTCAGGAAATAACACAACGTTCTCAGAAAGCAAGGGTTAGGTTACCAACTCAAGGCAGCCAAAATCTAAACAACTGCTAAACGGCAGCCAAAAGTTAACACCAAGCCGTTGGGACATTTAGATATTTGCAACTGAGATTTGGTAGCACTATCCTGAACCACAAACTAACCAGCCACATTATAGTCTGGTGTGTTATATGAATCTAGTACCGATAGGTATAATTGGTTTAAGTGACAGTTGCCCTCTTTAAATGCTACCTTGATACGTTTTCTTCACCCTGTGAAGAGGTAGTAAGCAATTTTTCAACTCTCCTTGATGCACTGAGGATAATTCCTGAAAGGGCCGTTTTGATGTTTATGACACAGCTGCCTGCAAAAGAGAAATTAGTTCTACCTTTCTTGGTTCCATGCAAGCTGTGCCAGATCGGTAGACACCATGCCTTCATTTATGTCACAGCATGATAAGGAGAGAAGTGGGAGTAATCACTATTTCTTCTGGATTGGATTAAGTTCATAATCAGAAATCCTGAATAAGATCGTTGTGCAAAGCAAACCCAGAAAACTGGGTTTAGTGAACCAAGACAGGGTTAAACATGGGTGTGTAAATATATCTATGTATGTAAATATATCTAAACAGCCAGATTGGTGCATGGAAAATCTGGGCACTGTCATAATTATGTTGGGTAGTGAGTTGCTTGACAGGTAGTCCTCAACTTACAAGTATTTGTTTAGTGACTGTTTGAAGTTACAATGTCATTCAAAAAGGGAATTATAACATCCCGCATACTTAAATGTCTATGAGAGTCTCAGTCATCCAGATCATGGTTGTCCCAAAGGTGCTTTTTCAGGACTTTCCTGTTTTTCTTTGAAGAAGTTTCACTTCTTGTCCAAGAAGCTTCTTCAGCTCAATTCCTCATATTTATGACTGTCACAGTATTCCCCAAGATCATGTGACCAAAATTTGGGCACTTGGCATGTATTTATGGTGGTTGCAGCATCCCGGAGTCACATGATTGCTATTTACGACCTTCCTACCTGGCTTCCAACAAGCAAAATCAATGGGGAAGCTGGATTCACTTAATGCCCATATGATTCACTTAACAACCATGATAAAAAGGCCATAAAATTGGATGTGATTCACTTAACAACTGCTTTGCTTAGCAACTGAAATTTTGGTCTCAATTGTCATCACTTGACGACTACCTGGACTTAACCAACAAATATTTCACCTTGACACCCATTTGCTGGTAAAGGTTTGGTGGAGAAGGCTAGTTTCTGTAGTCTTTACAGAAGTAGCTATGAGAGCTCTAGACAGTGGCGGGGTGGGGGTGGGGAAGTAGTATGCATAACATTGCATGTTTCCTGAGTCTATCGTGTGTTAGCCTGCTATGTGCAAAATTATGTTTTAAGTGCCCTTTCTCTGTAGCTGTCTTCTCATGAAGTCAAACAGGTAGAGCCTCTTCACTGTTTAAATTATTAGCTGAGCTCTCTCTCTCTCTCCCTCCCTCACCCTCCCTCCCCCCCCCCCCCCCCTCTCTTTCTCTGTACCATGATTTTTACCCAAAGCATTTTACAACATATCCCAGCTTTTCTTAGCCTGCTTGGTACAGAATTTTTCCCAGCCATTGGAAGTTAACAGAAGGTTAATCTCTTGCAACAGACTGATATAAACCTATATTCCTTGTGCGTTACTAGACAAGGATTGATGAATAGGGAGTATGTGTACCCCAATGCACTTAGCTGGTACTTTGCAACATCCAAAGAGGAGATGAGTTTGAGGGATTTGGAAGATTGAAATTCTTTTCATGCTACCTTTCACCGGGCATTATAAAGAGAAACTAAAATTGTCAAGTTCATTGATCGTTGAGCTGCATCACTTGCTTAAGCAGGAGCATTTTGTCTTTTTTGTGAAAAAGGCATAGAGAATTTGACATTTAGAAATTCAGCCACCCGAATAGGTGAACCCAGTCTTTATTCCATTCCATTCAATTAGAATTTTATTTATTCTTTATTCCATTCAATTAGAACAATTATCTTGGTCTCTCTCTGTTTCTGTTTTGACTGGACTATTTTGGTCCCTAACAAGATTTTGAACCTCATTTCTGGGGGCTAAAACTGTTTGACCACTGAAGGGGTATTTTATTATGAGGTACTTTATTATGATGAACTATGCTTTTTGACCTCCTTAATACTATAATATCTTTCAAGCAGAAGTTCTAGTCTCACAGTCATAGAGTTAAACAATTTTCCAGCTCTTCTTTTAGTGAGAAATCAATTTAATCTGAAGGTGGGACGAAATTGTTTGGTTTGGATGGAGAGCAGGGAGGTCAACCTTTTGAGTTCATTCAACATGATTAACTTAATTCACTTTCCAATTGGTTTTTTTTTTTTATTAGGAAAGTGCATTGCAGGAAGAAGTGATTAATTTCAAAGCTTAAAAATCAATGTTCCTTAAAGATGGGAGATCAATGTAACTCAATGAAGTAGGCCGAGAGGAAATTAAATAATTATTTTTAGTTAAGCTTTTTTCCCCCTTCCTTACTTGCTTTTTGACCTGGTTCTTATACTGAAAGAAAGCAAAATTGTTCATGAAATATGTGCTAGCATAAATGTGTGAGGAAGCTTGTGCAGCAGATCCTTGTTGGTTGTGTCACTGGTGCACTGTTGTCTCACCTGTTGTTTTGGTAATATGATCGGTCAGATGTCCCTGTTGCAATGGATTAATGAGCTTTTTCTCTGCACCACATGACACATGTCCCTGACACATCACACAGTTTCCAAAGGCAATGCATTTTACAACATCTGCTGTTTTCCTGGCATATTTTGTGTTATTTGGTTGTGCGGTTTCAATCTATCTTTCCAAGAGGAGCATCTAACATACAGTGGCAGTTGCTGAGTATACAGTTGCTGTTAAAAATATCCAATTAAACTTCAGGATATGCTCTAAATTAAAAGATAAAAGAAAGTTATAAATTAAATTCTACAGGAATACAAATTCCATAGCAAAATGCACAGCTTTTTAATTCACAAGGTTAACCATCGAATTCAGCTTTATTTCTTCTTTTTGAACCAATTTTACAAAGGTTTTTAATACACTTGCTAAGATGTATTTAACCTGTCTTTTTTCCTTCCTTCCTTCCTTCCTTCCTTCCTTCCTTCCTTCCTTCCTTCCTTCCTTCCTTCCTTCCTTCCTTCCTTCCTTTCCCTCCCTCCCTCCCTTCCTCCTCCTCCTCCTCCTCCTTCTTCTTTTCTTCTTCTTCTTCTTGATGGTAGCCACCAATTTTCTAAATAAAGATCAATCATCTCTGGCTTTTGGTTGTAACTGAGCAAGATATCTGTGTAGAATTTTTACAGTTCATTAAATGGATCCAGATATGAAATTTCCATATTGCACTCTTTCTATTTCCTCAAATGGAATTTAGAATTTGCTGGTGAAGTCCTGCCAGCTCCACAAATTGAAAGCAAAAGAAGATCCCAAGACCAATTCATTTTTATTAATTGCATTTAGCTAACTGCACAACCTCCCCACAAGCCTGCCATATTAAAAGATCAATCAAAGCCACCAAAAAATTGTAGTAGACGCTTCCACTTACTTTTGGCACATTTTCACTAATAAAGCAGATCATTTTCATTTCTTCAGGGAAGAAAAGGAGAGGGAGAGAAAAAAATGTGCCCCATTGCCTCAATTAGTACCATAATTCAAAACAACATTTATTTGCTAAGGCTAAAGGGAAAAATTGGGCAGAACCAGCCCAAGTGGAACCATTTTTTAAAAAAATTCACATGTGCAATGCTTTACCCAAAGTTTCAAATTTACTATCAGAATAGCTATCATCTAGCAATACTTTAAAATGCTTTAAAATTGAAGGTATAAAATTTAGATTAAAGGTATCCAAGATGGTAGCCATTTTTAGATCACATAATATTATCGTGAGTCTGAAATTTGAGTAACGTGAGGAATGTCACTCTGTGAACTCTTGTTACCTAAGATTTTTCCTTCAGCATGACATACTGTAGAAACAGCTTTAGTATTTTGCTTCACTTTGTTTTTGTTAAGGTGGCTGCGTGTCAGAAGAAAGTCCTCCATTATAGAATGTTCTTCATCTGATGAGCCTTCTGCCAAGGCCAACTTCAAGATACAGAACCATACAGATGGAAAGAAAAGACCTTGGCACCATGAGCTGTGGTGGTGCAGAATACAGTATTTCAGGCTAATTCACCTCACTGCCAGGAGTTCGATTCTCACCAGCTTAAGGTTGACTCAGCCTTCCATCCTTCCAAGGTTGGTAAAATGAGGACCCAGATTGTTGGGGACAATATGCTGACTCTGTAAACCACTTAGAGGGGGCTGCAAAACACTATGAAGCCAGTGGCGGGATTCAGCCGGTTTGCACTGGTTCAGTCAAACTGGTTGTTAAATCACACATACCCTGCTTTCAAAGTGAGATCTGGGCATTGTGTTCCACTGCAATGGAGAAACGAGCAATGGAGCAGCCGAGGCGACGGAAGGAGAAGGCTGCTTTGCCTGTTTCTTCTCCCTGCTCCTCCTCCTTCCCTCATGCCGGCCTCTCCATTGCAGCACAGCACTCAGGATCCACTTTGATGGGGGGGTAATTAACAACTGGTTCTCCCAGAGTCAGATTAGCTGTCGTGGGAAGCTCATCCTGCATGTGTGATAGAGCTGGAGAACAGGGATGGGCCATGCCTCCCACGACAGCCAACCTGACTCTGGGCAAACTGGTTGTTAAAATTATTTGAATACCACCACTGTATGAAGCGGTATATAAGTTTAAGTGCTGTTGCTATTTCACATCAATACGACCACCAGTCTGAGTACGTACCTAGACTGCTATCTTGCTATGTTTTCACTTTGGTGCGATATACTGTATTTCTGTTTACAATAATTATCTCTTAAGTTTGCAAAGCCATATTACTCTTTTTTTGATGAAGTGTAAGACATCATTCTAGTTCTCATATAAGTACATTGCATAACAGTACCCAACTAGTAAGAAAACATGAAATTGCATAATGCCACAATAGCCTTTTCTTAGAACATTTACACATACATCACATAGGCATCTGCAGGAGAAAGAATGAAGTCACAATGTCCTAGGGCAAACTTCTCTATGGCTCACAACTCCCCATGTCAGAGGCTTTATGGTAGATAAGTCACAATAGATCACTCTATAAGGCAGTAGAATAGCTTAACAATAATGGAAAAACAACTGCAATCTTCCTTTGCGGGAGACTATAAGGTAAGCATAATGACTGGCAAAATTGTTGTTTTGGATGTCTATCTTGTTTTTCCCCCTTAGAAAAAAAATGGCTGAAAGTGGCTAATAAAAAAAAAAAAAAACAGACAATCCGAAGGATATAAAATTAAAACAAAATCCCCAGGCTAAAAAGCAGCATTTAAAACAGAAATTTAAATGAGCCAAAAGTAAAAATAAAACTAAGAACGCAAAGCAATCACAAGGCTGTTTTAAAAAAGAAATGATTTTAGTTTCCAGCTGAGTGAGATAGACACAGAGAGTCAACATACCCTCTAGAGGTGGGAATTCTATATATAGGCTGTGTTCCAGCATGCCTGATTCCAAAAACAGTGGTACCTCTAAGAAATATGCAATGGTGTTTCAGATTCACAAGGTGTCCTTGGCAACTAAATTTTAAAATCAGATGGATGGTGGAATACTTGCAAAGAAACTTTGGACTGGAGTTTAAAACATGCAAATAGTTTAAACAACAAGGACTGTAAACTCTTCACCCTGTATTCTACTCTGTCCACATCTTTGCTTCAATATTCAGAATTCTTTTGAAATTGTGTAGAATGGAGGAAGATGGAATTGATATGAATGATATCATTCAGGAAAGAGGGTGGTTTGCAGAAACTGAGATGATTTTTTTTTATATGAGAGTATTTGTGCATTTAAATTGTAATAGTTGTGTGTCTTTAAAGGTTTTTTGAGACAAGGCAATTTATTTTTAAAAAACAAACTTTATTGGTTTTACCATTAAAAAACAACATATCTACAAATATACACATAAAGAAGAACCAGGCCTTAACAGAGGCCAGCAAGGAAGAAAAGAACATAAAGGGGGAAGTGGGAAAGGGGAAACGTAAGGAGGGAAAAACAGTTAAAATAGAATCATATCTTTTGTAACAGTCTGTAAGATCCTTTCTTCTTCAAATGTGCCATAAGCAGAACTTATTGATATCTCTACTTAAATTGCCCCTGGCTAAAGTTCTCTTCACTGTGCTCTATCTCTGATTTAGCCAATTGTACCAAGTGTTCCAGTTGTTATAGTAGGTTGGAGATTCTTTGTTTTTTAGTGTTAGCGTTAATCTATCCATTTCAGCGCTCTCTAAGATTTTCTGGATAATCAGTGGGAATGAAAGGTGATTTCCAGCACTGAGCGAACGCCAGTCTGGCCGCAGTTAGGATATGGATTATCATATACTTCATTTTCTTTGATAGTTGTTTATCAAAAATCCCTAAAAGGACTCTGGTTTATATTCGATTTGTTCCTTAGTTATCTCCTCCAGCCAATGACTCATTTTTTGCCAATACTTCTGTGTTTCCTTGCATGACCACCACATGTGGAAGAAGGTACCATCTATGTTTTTGCATTTCCAGCATTTTGGACTCGTGTTGGGGTGCATTTTTGCCAACCTCGAAGGGGACAAGTGCCATCTATAGAACATTTTATATGAATTTTCTTTGTACACTGCTGATTTTGTGATCTTGTTGTTCCTATTCCAAATCCTTTCCCATTCTGATAAAGTAATGCTCCGTCCCTCGTTTCTGCTCCAAGCAATCATATTTCCCTTAATTATCTCTTGTTCTAATTCTGTTTCCAATAAATATTTATAAAATTTGGATGGTTTTTTTGTGTAGTCCTAATAAAATTTTGTCTAAAATCTGCAATTGATTGTAGATTCCAAATTCTTTAGTGTCTTGTTTATATCTGCTGTGAATTTGATGATATACCCACTGATCAATTGTAAATCCTTGCTCTTGTAATTCTTGTCGTGTTTTAAGTTTTCCTTGTGGGTCTAATAAATCTTTATATTTAATCATTTTTATGATGTCCAAATTATTAGGATGTACTATTGCCTCCATTGGGGATAGCCAGATCGGTATTTTTAAATAATGTTTTTTGCGTACTTTTTTCCAGTTGATTAATAGAGAGTCCCTGATAATATGCCTATGGAAATATGATTGCTTGGGTTTACCAACATCCCACAAAAAGGCATTTCACTCTCTCTGCATGTCGTGACCTTCTAGTAATAAAGTTATTTTATTGGTTAGACTCACCCATTCTTTCAGCCACATTAAGGTGGCTGCCATATGGTATATTTCCCAATTTGGGAGAGCTAGTCCTCATCTGCTTTTCAAATCTTGTAAAGCTTTTACGTTGATCCTAGCTTTTCTTCCCTGCCAAATGAATTTTAGTGTTGTCTTGTTTAATTCTATGAAAAAGGTTTTATTTAGTTTGATTGGAATTGTCTGGAATAGATATAGATATTTGGGTAATATATTCATCTTGATCGAAGCAATCCTACCCAATAATGAAAGCTGCAGCTTGCTCCAAGCTTCTAATTCTTTCTTAACTTGTCGAAGTAATTTGTCGTAATTGTTTTCTTTGAGCGATTTACTTTGTGGAGTTAGCCATATTCCTAAATATTTAACTTTTTTGGTCACCTGTATTCCCATCAATGCCTCTAACTCTCTATTCTGATCTTCTATTAGGTTCTTGGTCATTAAATTTTGTTTTTTTCCTGTTTATTTTAAGTCCAGCAACTTCACCAAATCGTTCTATTTCTTCTAATAAGATATATCCTTTTTCTATTGGGTCCTCCAAGAAGACCATATCATCAGCAAATGCTTGTACTTTGTACTCTTCTGATTTTATCCTCAAACTTCTAATTTCAGAGTTTTGCCTGATACATGTCAGAAGTGATTCTAAAGCAAAAATGAAAAGCAGCGGGGAGAGCAGGCAGCCCTGTCTAACCCCTTTTTCTATTTTTATAGGGCCAGTTTGTTAAATTTGCCAATTTAAAGTGTCAGAGAAAACAAGACAAGGTAAAGTGAATGTAAGAATAAGAATGATCCAAGATGGAGATGTTAGGACAGGGGTGGGTTTCTACCGGTTCTGTCCACCTCTGTAGAACCGGTAGCTCTGAAGAGCAGCATACAACCAGTTCTATGTCTGCTGATGTTTTTGTCCACCCACCCACCCGGGCTCTTACCTGACCTTTATTTCCTGCTTTTTCAACTTCAGCTGCCCTGCGAGGCACAGCTGCAGTTAAAAAAGCAGGAAAAAAGTGCTGTTTCAAAGGCTGCTTTCTCTGCACACAGTTTGCTGAGCAGCATGCAGGAAAGCACATCGTAAATCACCGAACCTCATAAATCATCGAACCGGTAGTTAACCCTGTCGGATCCTACCCCTGTGTTAGGACTGTTCATTCCAGTAGGAATAAAGCCAAGAAAGCTTTGAGACTAAAAACTGTGGACAAAAGAAAGAAAATTAGAAGCTGCACTTTTAAGAATCACAAGAAAACTACTAAAGTTTAGTTTAGAGGTAGGTAGGTAAGTGTATATAGGAGAATTCTAGGCTGACAATCTATTATAAAATTGTAAGATTGTCAAAATAAATAAATAACTGGCAAATTCTAAGCTCTAGGTGAGGTAAGTAGCCAACTGCAAATAGTACTGGTCAGCAGGAATGATGGTATTTATAGAGCTACAACATGTCAATAAGTTAAGGTTTAAAATGTATTTTGACTAATTGGGAAAACATTTTCCTTCTATTTTTAAGTTATGAAAATGACATAACTTTGTTGGCTTTAAAATGCAATCTACCCAGTGGTGGTATTCCACATTATTTTTTCTACTGATTCTATGACAGTGCGCTTTTGCATGCACACATGCACTTTGTACGCACACGCAACACTTTAAAACCACCCTCTGTGTTAGCACTAGTGAGGTGAGCTGTTTTTTAGCTCTGCTGAGGCGTGGCAATCCGCTTTGCTGCACGAATCAGCTGAGCTAAAAAACAAGGGGATATAGGACGGGAAAGGGCAGGTGCAGGTGGGCGGAGCCATCCAGAGGTGGTATCTGCCGGTTCTCCGAACTATTCAAAATGTCCGCTACCAGTACGTCCGAACCGGCTGAATACCACCCCTGGACCTACCCATCTACATATTATCAGTTAGATTCCTACTGATGCTCAAGAAGCCATGGCAATCAATTGGATTATGGAACCTAGGTTGTTATTCATACAAAAATCAGAAGCAAACTGTGACTCACTAGGAAGGAAAAACTAAGAGTAAAAAATGGAAACCTGCCCACAGCCCAGCTAACCAAGCTTTTTACATGAGCATAGTTCAGATTATACTAATTAGAAGGAACTAATTGCTCATGTTCCTCATAATATATCTGGATAGAGTCCACTTTAAATTCAACTACTGTATTTTCAATGTTGAAACCACTGAGAACAGGTATATTGAAGCATGCACTATAACAATATGTATCCGTGTATTCATAACTATGTTTTTACTTATGCCTATTATCTTGTAAGCAATTGACAAAATTTAAAAAAAACACCAAAATAACGTATAATATGCTAGAATGTCCTCCCCCCCCCCCACACACACACACAACAAAGCCCAAAGGCAACAAAACCCAAAAACTGACATTTTGAATTTATGGATGAAAGATAGAAAATAATTTCTTATGCAGTGCTAAAACAGAAAATAGATGGCAGCCAAATATAACATTGAATATTCATTAGTCTCAACTTTAATTTTTTTCCATTACACCAATCAGCAGAATGTCCATTATTTATTTGTTTGTTTATCATTATTTATCATTGTTTTGCCAATGGAACTGAATAGTTTCTGGATTTCAAAATTGTGGGGTATTCCACAAATATTTCCTAATATTGTGTTCAGTGCCAAAAAGAGCAAGCTTCCCCATGGTGGCAGTGCATGTGGAGTCTGAGGTTTCTTCTAATTCTATAATATCTAAATGCTAGGCTTAGTCATGGACATTGATGATAATCTATCACATTTTAGTCATATCCACAATATTTTATTCATAAATCCGGTGGCACTTTTGAACATGGAGGAAGTAGTAATTTCATTTAAAGAATATATTTCATTCAAAATATACCCCGGTACTCCAGAGATATACTGAACAATTTTGCACTCACTTTGCATCAGCAAGATATACTGTATGGTATACAAATGAGATGGATTTGGTATTTGTAGGAGGTGAATCAAAATTCTGATCATTCTTTCATTGATACAATCACATTCCGTGCAGCCCTGACATTCAGCAAACATTGCATAAGCCAGAAAAATCCTTTCCTTCACAACATTCTGAATGCTGAGAAAAAATAGAACACATCTGCTCCAGTAGTGCACAGCTTTTGCAACATTGTAATAAAAACAGTTGTTTGGAAAAGCTCCTGCAAAAAAACGTATGACAAAGATTTCTCTAAAAAAAAACCCAGATATAATGCTACACCAAGTGACAAGTTGAGGACCTTGGAGACTCTTCAGACAAAAAGAGACTAAGAGACTACACTCCGGTCACTCCTCATGAGGAGACTACAGGATTTGAAGGTCCTTGCAGTCATCTCATGAGTTGAGCAGCTGGGAGATGAGAAAAAGGCATCAAGCTTGCACTGGCAATGGAGCCTTTAAGAAAACTGGATTCAGAGGTGGTATTCTACCGATTCAGCCTGGTTTGGCCGAACCGGTAGTAAAAAAAGGAGGGAGGGAGGGAGAGAGAGAGAGAGAAAGGAAGAAAGGAAGGAAGGAAGGAAGGAAGGAAGGAAGGAAGGAAGAAGGAAGGAAGGAAGGAAGGAAGGAAGAGGAAGGAAGGAAGGAAGGAAGGACGAAAGAAAGGAAGAAAGAAAGAAAGAAAGAAAGAAAGAAAGAAAGAAAGAAAGAAAGAAAGAAAGAAAGAAGGAAGGAAGGAAGGAAGGAAGGAAGGAAGGAAGGAAGGAAGGAAGGAAGGAAGGAAGAAAAGACTCCCTTTTATTTTCTGCTTTTTAATTGATCTATTCTCACTTTCTGGCTTATAAATTTTAAAAATGGCAACTACTATGAAAGCAGTAAAAATTGGAGAAGGGAAAAGGAAATCATTAGAACAATCAATAGAAATATTACAAAAAATGTCTGAAGAATTTGAAGAATTATTTGAATCTCAAAAAAAGATGGACTTCATTTGAAGGATAAATGGAAGATTTGTAAAGCTGAAAAAAATAAAACAAGAGGTTAAGAATTGAAAAGTCTGTAGGTTAATTGACTAAAGAACTAAAACAAAGACAAAGTGGAAATCTTAAAAAGAAAAAGGAATAATAAAAGAGATGGAAAATATACAATCTGGCATTATTGGAACTGTGGTAGAAAACAACTTGTTTGAGATTCAGAATTCTGAAGTATACACTACAGAAAAGATTGTTCAACCTTTAACAAAATTTCTGGAATGAGATAAGATGATGTAGATGCAGAGATAGACAAATTGTAGAGGAGAAACATACAGCTTGCAAAACAAAGAAATGTGCTAGGGGATAGTCTGTATACTTTATCACTAAGATCAGAGATTAGGTTTTGCAGCAACATTTTAATATTAGATGAAATTAATAATCTAGATGCAATTATACCTAAAGAAATTGCAATTAGAATACTGCATAAATGAGAGCTTTTTTTTTTTTTTACTGATAAGCTCATTGGAATAAATTGGAAGATGTGATTTTCACTTTTAAACAGCAGAGGTTCCGATTTAACTTAGTTCCAAAAGCAAGAGGCTTCCTAGAAAAATTTAAAGAAATGGAAAAATATAAATGTAAGTGACAAAAGGAATTATGCAACAAAGAAGAATCTGAGGAAGGAGGTATCATGTAAGGAGCTGCAGGTATTGATCTTTTCTACAATTTTTGGCATAAATGTGGATTTTAAATGCCTTATGTGTAATATAAATGGAATGCTGTTCAAAAAGAGAAAAAATTCACTATTTGAACAAAAGTGAAACGAGATGTAATTTGTAAGAAATGTATATTAGAAAAAAGAATACTTGCTTTATTTAAAAAAATAGGTAAAGAGTTTGTTTCAGTGGGAACCAAAGAGAGAAATTGAGTTTTCTAAAGGGGAACCTCAGTGAAGATGGAACTTTTCAGTCCACAATGAGATATCCTGCCAGAAAGGTCTACATTAAAATAGATCTTTGGTTATTAGGTTCACCTGTCATTCATGAAATTAGGGATATATGCATAATGCCCCATGATATATCCTGAGTGACCAATGAGTGGCTCAAAGTCTCTCTGAGTCACTATAGCTGAGGATGGACTAGATCAGAGGTCCCCAAACTTGGCAACTTTAAGACTTGTGGACTTCAACTCCCAGAATTCTCCAGCCAGCTGGAGAAGTTGAAGTCCACAAGTCTTAAAGTTGCCAAGCTTGGGACTAGAACTGGACTAGAACTTGGGTTTCTCACTGTCAGTCCAACACCTTGATTATACTGATTCTTCATTTCCTCTCTTTGAATATAGAAGTTGTTCCCAAATTGTTACAAAAATGTTAAGAACAGGAAAATCTTTTTTCTATTTTTTAATCTAATTCAGAGTAAAAGCAAACCAACAGTGCTGAGATGTGATAGATGTGAATCTGCATTCTTAACTGTGATGTGGGCTGCAATCAGGAAACAGATTTTTTTTTTTCATTTCAGTTTTACATGAAGTCTTTTAACCTGTATATTTGCTTACACAGATTCTATGATTGCACTGCATACAGGGGCAGAAAAGTAATGATTAGACTGATAATAAATGCCGCACCTAGAAATTGTATTTCAATTTCTCCAAGTAGCTTTGCATAGTCCTAATAAATACACATCCATTTTTCATATGAGCATTTTTGGTTTGAAATATGTTTATGCATTGCTTAAAACCTTCTCTACCGCACTATTTATTCTGAATTCCAAAAGCACTGATTTTATACAAACTGCTCTTAAAGCTGAAAAAAAAAAAATATTCAGCAACCCTTAATGTCTTAATGAGATGGAGTCTGTGATGCAGAACTATTGAGTGGAGAATAGCATAGAGTGAGAGGAAGAGATGCAACGTGCAATAGTATTAACTTGGTACGATGCACAGCAGAAAAATAAATTCCAATATGTGCAGCTCAGGGTTGAACTATCCTTGGTGCTCTCTGAGGGTTGGTTTGTTTGCTTGCAGATGTTTCATTACCCAATTAGGTAACATTATCAGTGCTAGTTAACCAGTGCTCAATCCAAAACACCAGAAAGCTTGGCATTCAAACAAATCAGAAATCACTGGACACATTAAAAATAAACTACATTTACACACTATTCAAGAGGCAATAAAAAAGATAAGAAGGAAACAAAAAAGATCAAAAGATCATTTTTTTCAGCAACCAACATTCAAATAAGGAGGAATTAACAGCAGATAAAGACTCAGAAAACAATAATCAAGGGACTGCCTAGGAGAAAACCATACTCCTATCAACCACCTTGAGATCGGTAGGTATACATTAATGGTGGTCGTTGACTTACAACAATTCATTTAGTGGCCATTTGAAGTTACAACAGAACTGGAAAAAAAACCTAACTTATGACCATTTATCATGCTTATTACCACTGCAGCATTCCCAAGGTCACGTGATCAAGATTTGGATGCTTGACAAGTGACTTATATTTATGATGGTTGCAGTGTCACAGGGTCATGTGATCACCCTTTGTGACCTACTGACAAGCAAAGCAGATTCCCTTAACAACCATGATACTAATTTAACAATCACAGTGGTTCACTTAATAACCGTGACAGGAAAGGTCATAAAACGGGGGGAAACTAACTTAATAAATGTATTGCTTAGCAACAAAAATTTGGGGCTCAATTGTGATCATGTATCAAGGATTACCTGTATAAATTGGACAAATAAAATAATTAAAATAAACAACAGCAGAGCAAGATACTGTATATAAACACAAAACAAGCTCCACACTCACTAACACTGATGATGCTACTTAGTTGGGTAATGAAACATCTGCGATCAGACAACCAAGCTCACTGAGCACTCAGGACTCCACAGGAAAATAAATTTCCCACATCATCCAGCACAGAACCTCTAGGAATTGATCCTTTTCTTTTAAGTAAAGTTTACTTCAATTGTCATGCCCCTGGTGGAGACTGACTCCGAGGGAGAGGAGGAACAGCCAACAGGGAGTGGAAGTGTGTCCACTCTAGAGGTTGTGGAGGAGGCTGGGAGAGGTTGTGCAGGAGGCTGGGGAAGGGCAGAGGCTGGCTGGGAAGTCAGAGGAAGACCCAGGCCCATTCCTTCTTCATCCTAGGGCTCACAGGGAGGAACAGAGAAGGGTATAACATGGCTTACAGGAGAGGAAGCGGCCATGATCCCCTCACTGGCTGCAGCTGTGGGGAATAGTATAAAGGAGGGGCTTTTAAAACGCAGAGTTGCTATTTCTGGCTGAGGTTTATCTTGGTTGGCGTTCTTCCAATGGACTGTGCCTTATCTTCTGGAAGTTTGTAATTAATTATCCTGATCTGTCATGGAAATTCCTTCAGTGCGGTTTGTTTTGGTTTTTTATTTCTCCATTATCTGTTCTTTGAGTTTGGACTGTATTTCTTTCTTTTGGAGACTATTTTGGAAAGAGTTTAATGTCCAATTGCGAACAATTGAACAGTGAGCCAAGTTGGAGGCATTAAAGGAAATTTATTTACGTTTGGGAATTTATTTATATGTGTGCTGCTTCCCGGGTCATCACATCAATTGAGTATCAAGTATCTTCTTTTTGTTGCAGACAGGCAATCATAGAAACATTTCTGATAAAGTTGAGCTCTTGTTCATTATTATGTTTGGTATTCACAATGCACTCCATATACAGAATACAAATGAAAACTGAATAAACATTCTATGCAAGTCGAAGCATAGGCTTACATGAATTATCGCAGCTTCTCAGATATTTAACTTTTGAACTGTAACCTTCAGATTATTTTTACAGCTGTTGAATGTATTTTATTTACTTATAATATAAATACTATAAACATAATAACCAATGCCCTACTCAGGCACACTGGACTGAATCAAGCTTTGTACACAGTAGAATTTCACTTGTGATAGGGAATGGTGGATGATTTCAATTGATGAAAATTCCAAGTAGACAGCTCTCTGCAAAAATAGTTCACCTCTTTCTTCCAACAGAGTTTAGAATATAAAAGTAGCCCAACTACTTTTATACAAACCAGAGTTCTTCCTACTAGGGATCTCTGATAAACATTTTCCTAAAAAGACGAAATATATAATAATTCATATTCTAACTGCGGCCAGATTAGCATTTGCCCAGTGCTGGAAATCATCCTGTTTACCTACAGATCAATTGGTCATTCAGAAAATATGTGACTGCGCAGAAATGGACAATTTAACCATAGCTCTTAAAAATAAAGAGTCTTCAGCATTTGATAATAATTGGAATGCGTGGTATAATTGGTTATATCAGAGATAAACTGTTCAATGAATAATTGGTAATTTAAGCATAAATAGTGATAAGATGTGTATATTTAAAGTAAGGTAGGAGAATTGGATCTTGCAGACTGTCAAAAAGAATATCTGTTTGGTTTTAACGTATTTTCTTTTTTCTTCCGTCTCTTTGTTTTTTTTCTCTCTTTTATACTTCTTTTTCTCCTTTTTCGGTCGCAAGACCGAGCGTTTTTTTTTTTTTTTTTTTTTTCTTTTCCTCTCTCTTTCTCTTCTTTCTTTCTTCTTTTTCTCTCTCTGTTGCATATGTAATGTTGTTATGTTATTTTTTAATTGTAAATTCAATAAAATTTATATATATAGATTACACAAAGGGCCATTTAAATCTTATTTTTCCAGTGGCTAATCGGAGGCCACTGGGGTAATCATGAACAAGAGATGCTATATCCCTCTCCCGTGGTTGTTACTCTGAGCCTAGAATTTGGAAATACATTGACCTGAGCCCAGAGGTAATTTTCAAAATTAGACCTTCATATATAACCTGTCCTTCATATCTTCATAGGTCCCCTTTTAAAGCCACTCAAGTTAGTAATCCTTCCGTTTTTTGTGAGAATGAATTCTGCAGATAAATTACCCAACATGTGAAAAATACTTTTATTTGAATTCTCCTTCAAATTAAGTTCATTGGGTGACCTCTGGTCCTTTTGAATAAGAAAAATTCTCCATGTGCGCTTTTGATAAATCATTTCAAGAGTTTCAAATGTTCCATCCATTTAGTCTTGAATTCCATGTATTTTGCTTGCAGAACAGCAAGTCCGGAGCGCAACCATTGCTACTAGTTTTGTTGAGTGTGTCAATGCGCTTCTGGGTTGAACAGTGGTGGGATTCCAAGATTTTTACCACCGGTTTGATGGGCATGGCTTGATGGGTGTGCTTTGCGCACATGCACACAATTTGCACGCATGTGCATGCCAAATGCGCTTTGTGCAGGCACAGAGGTGTTTGTGCAGGCGCAAAGTGTTCCAACTCACTTCCTGCAATCCTGCACTCTGTCGCTTCAGCAGTTGCCACGCAGAACTCTGCTGTGCCACACAAAGCAGCTGCGCTTCAAAAGCAGAGGATAAAGGTGAACATGGAATACGGGCTCGGCAGAACCAAGTGAACCAGTAGAATACCACCACTGGGGTTGAAAGAAAACATCACTCTTGCTCAGGGGATGCCCAGTTGGAGGCTCTTTTCATGTCCGTTAAGTTGCCCACTGAATTGGTATTGGAATTGGAAATTGAACCCCTCGATCTGATATCACACGTTCAGGGACACCATGCAGTCTGTAGACATGTATAATGAACAGTTTGGCTAACGACTTCGCCGAGGGAATCTTGGAGCAAGGAATGAAGTGTGCTTGCTTGGAAAACAAATCGGTCACCACCCAGATGACTGTGTGCCCAGCACTCTCAGGTAAATCTACTATAAAGTCCATAGAAATTTCCTTCCAAGGGGCAGTTGGTCTGGCCACATTCTGCAACAGACCTGGCGGCTTACCAGGAGGTCTCTTGGCTGAGGCGCAAACTCGGCAGCTTGCTACATAAGATTCAATGTCTTTTTTCAAAGAGGGCCACCAGAACTGCCGCTTCACCAGGTGTAAGGTCTTCACGAAGCCAAAATGACCCGCTGCCTTGGAGTCATGAGTCTGTTGTAACACTTGGCTTCTCAGTGTTTTTGGTACATACAGCTTCGCACCCATCCAGGCTAACCCATCTCTAACGGTGCAGTTATTCACATTTGCCTGGAACCACTCATCTGTTTTCAGAGCTTCTTTAAATCGTTCGATCAAGTCATTGGGCAGATCTGCCTCTTGTTTCTTTTTTTGAGCTCTGGTGACCACTGGTGCAGCCAGCTGTGTGGTGGGCACAATCGGACTTATCACTTCTTTTCGAACACTGTTGTATTGAGGCATTCTAGATAAAGCATCCGCCATAAAATTCTTTCCTCCTGGGATGTATTTCAGGAAGAAATTGAATCGCTTGAAGTACTGGGCCCACCTAACTTGCTTAGGAGATAATTTCTGAGGCGTTTTTAAGGCCTCCAGATTTTTGTGATCAGTCCATACCTCAAATGGGTGCCTTGCGCCTTCCAGAAAATGCCTCCAGGTCATTAGGGCCCAACAGACTGCAAAGGCTTCTTTCTCCCAGACGGCCCATCTACGTTCAGTGTCAGTTAATTTACGGGAGGTGTAGGCACACGGTTGTAGTGTCCCCTTTTCGTTTAACTGAAGTAAGACCGCTCCTACAGCCACATCGCTCGCATCAGCTTGGATCACGAAGGGGACATCCATGTCTGGATGCTTTAGCACTGGTTCTGCAGCAAATAGTCTTTTTAGCTTCTCAAAAGCGGCTTGGCACTCCATGGACCAACTCAACGGCTGGCTGGGCTTTGGCTTCGCTTCTCCCTTTGTTTTTAGGAGGTTGGTGATAGGCATGGCTATTTTAGCAAAACATGGGATGAATTGCCGGTAAAAGTTGGCAAATCCAAGGAAACTTTGAAGTTGTTTTCGGGTTCTCGGTGGAGCCCAATCCAATACGGCTCGTACCTTCTCCGGGTCCATCTCGAGACCCTCGGGTGAGATACGATATCCCAGGTAGTCAATTTTTTCTTGGTGGAACTCACATTTGGACAATTTGGCGTACAATTTGGCAGCTCGCAGTTTGTGCAACACGGACCGTACCAGTTTCACATGTTGGTCTCTAGTCTCCGTGTAGATAAGGATATCGTCCAGGTAGACCAAAACCCCCTTATATAAATGTTCGTGGAGCACCTGGTTGATCATTTGCATGAAAACGGCTGGTGCCCCCTGTAGGCCAAATGGGAGAACATTGAACTGGAAGCAACCCATCGGACAGTTGAATGCAGTTTTCCACTATCCCCCTCTTTAATTCGATTCGTAGTAAGCCTCCCGCAAGTCCAGTTTCGTGAAGATCTTCCCTTGGCCAGGTGGGCTAACATGTCCTTCATTAGAGGAAGGGGGTACACGTTCTCCACGGATACCGCGTTCAAATTTCGATAGTCCACCACCAAGCGCTTGGAGCCATCTTTCTTCTCACGGAACATCACAGGGGCCACCACTCGAGGTCTGGCAGGTTGGATGAAACCTCATTTCAAGTTCTTGTCGATAAACAATCTCAATTCCTCCAACTCCCTTGGGGTCATCGAATACATCTTTGGTTTCGGGAGCATCACCCCCGGTAGAAATTCAATGCTGCAATCAGTTGACCGATGGGGAGGGAGCTCATCGGAGGCCTCTTCGCTAAACACCTCTCTCAGGTCCCAGTACTCTTTCGGGATTTTCTCCTCCCCTTTTATGCACTCGGCCCCTGCGGAAGCTGTCTCAGCAGGGGTTTGGGGCTTCGGATGGGGATTCTCTCCAGTTCCCGGGGGGGGGGGTTGCTCCTCCCCTTCCGGAAGTCGGTCGGTACGAATCCGTATCCACCCCTCTCTCCAGTTCACTTGGGGATTCCATTTCCGAAGCCAGGGCAATCCCAAGATTAGGGACTGTTCCATCCCGGGAACCACAATAAAACACAGGGTCTCGCTGTGGGTTCCCATGGTCATCTCTAGGGGTTCCGTTATAAAACGTGCAGGGCAACCTCCCGCCTCAGATCCATCCAACTGACAAAAGGATATGGGCGTTCTCAAGTTTCTCAGTCCGATGCCCATGCCCTTAACTACTTTCATGTTAATTAAGCACCTCGTGCACCCCGAGTCCAATAAGGCCAGCATTTCCCCCTCGGTCCCCGAGGTGGGCACCCTTAACTTAATTGGGATGGTAAGGGGCCCCCGGTTAGGACTTACCGGGATGTCGTCTTCCGAGTCGGTCTCACTCTCGTCGGGAGGAGTCGGAGGTCCCAGCTCTTTTTCCGCTGGGGGAGCGACTTCTACAACCTCCCCTATCTTTAGCCCGGTTTCGCGGGGCCTGGTTGGGGAGGATTCGGGTTTCCTTCCTGGGCCCCGTCCTTTCTTTGGATCTGGTTTGACTCGACAATCCGCAATCCGGTGGCCCTCCTTCCCACAACGAAAACAGGCAGTCGATTTGGCCCTTGCCATCACCCCTCCCTTTCGGGGTTTAGGGGTCTCTCGGAGCCGGGGAGGGAGCAGGTTGCTCCATGCGGGGCCTCCTCTGCGTCTGCTTCGGGCTAGATCTATTTCCACTTCTTCCGCTAGCAGGTACCACAACTGCAAGTCATGTGGATCCCTTCTGGAGATGCACATGTGGTATACCTCTTCATTTAGGCCATCTTTGTAGGCTTCTATTAGAGCCTCCTGGGACCAGCCTCGGATGCGGTATGCCAGCTGTCTGAACTCTTGGGTGTAGTCAGCCACTGATCTCCCCCCTTGAGTTATGGTTTTCATTCTGATCCTGGCCCTTCTCTCCGCCAGAGGGTCTTCAAAACTCCTCCTCAAAGCAGTCATGAAAACATCGAGGCTTCGTAGTTGGGGGGATTTATCATTATACAAAGCCACCACCCAGTCTGCTGCCAACCCCTCCAGGGTCCTGGTAACACATCTTACTTTGGCTGCCTCAGAGGTGAACTCCCTTTCATATTCTGCCATATAGCTTCCAATCTGTACCAGGAAAAACCCCAGATCCTTGGGATTTCCTCCAAACTTCACATCTAAGGAGGGCAGGTGGCGTCTTCTAGGCATTACCCCCGCTGCTGGGGCTCCCCAGGGGGCGGCTGGTTGTTGCGCTGGCGTGGGCTGGGCTAGGGGGGTGGCGGCAGCCCGACTTCCCCAGGCTGAACTCGCTCCCCTTTCCCCCTCATATATTGGAGCCCTGCCGGGTTTCTCAGAAGCATCCTTAAAGCTTTTCCGGCTTGATCCAGCCTGCATTCCATCTCCTCCCCTCTTGCCACAGCCGCCCTCGCACCTCTTCGACTTACAGTGATTCCAGGAGTGGGGGATCTTCCGGATCTCTCCATCCAACTCCTAACGACCATCTGGGCATCTCAGCTGGAGTTTCTTCCAGTGTAAGGTCAGCTAACAAGTCAGCGGCTGGCATCTCTGGTAACAGCATTGGCTGCCCCCCCACAGCTCCCTGGTCATCTTCATCGCCGGCTGGAGATGACATGATGTGAAACCCCCTCGGAAGAAAAATTGGTGTTTTCTCCGGGTGGGCTGATGGTGAGTTTTGGAATAATGTCAGTGTGTGCTCCTTTCAAAATCCAAGAAAGAAATACCCAGACTCCATGGATCAGAGCAAAGTTATTCTTTTACTGGAGAATGAAAAGGAAGCTACAGATGGAATTCCGAAACTGAGAATTTGGCGCGCAGATCACACATACAAAGAAATGGAATTGTTCCCACCCCCCAAAATCCAGAAGTCTCTTCCAATTAAAAGTTCTGAATATGATCATGTGGGCATCTTCAGGTGGTGATGAGGCCTCTGTCCGTTGACCTTGACATATTTTGATAAGACTTCGCAGCTGCGCAAAAAGGGATAGAGGCTAGCAAGGAAATGGAAAGTTGAAAAGAAGAAATCATACACCCCCTCCTTTTTCTGCCCACAGTAAAGGAATGCAAAACACCTCCAGCTCTCTTCCCCCCCACAAATACCCCTCCCCCCGTTGCTAATGACAGCCGAAAGAAGTAAGCCTAGCAGTAGAGAAGATATGGGAGAAATAAATGAGATAGATAGCAGTTAGGGTACCCGAAGAGATCTTGAGGCTGACAGTATCCAATTATCTACACATGTTTTTGAACTGCTGATTCGGCAGAAGCTGGAGGATATGATGGAAGCTCACTTCGTCCTGCAGCAGCAACCAGGTCTTGAACATGAGCCTGTCAGTCTTCAGCCCAGCATCCTAACCTTGTGAGGCACAATGCTCCTTAGTGCAACCATTGTACTCTGGCCTTCCTATCCATTCCTATTTTAGTTACTCAAGATGTCCCAGTAAAGAAATTAAACAGAAAAGACATCCTGGCTCTGCCCACCAGTTAAAGAAACAATAACTGCATAGGAATAGATTTTTTTTATCTCTTGTACCAGTTGGAGAATTCATTGGATTATAAGTTATCTCTCAGAATAACGCCTATAAACATGCATATGTGCAAAATAGGTTTTTTTCTCATAAAATTGTACTTCTTCAATTTTCTTAATAGATGCTGCAACCCAACATTTTTACCATGGCTATCCAGTCAAACAACTGAATTATTCTTTTCTATCCTTGAATACTGAAAGGAAATGTGTACAGACCAGGAATATTCTTGAAACACAGCCGAGTCACCTATCTAACCTCAAATTCAGAAAAATGCAATGATGTGAAAGCAGATGGAAGCCAGCCGGAATAGCTTAATGAGAATTAGATTTTGTGATAATGAAGTGGTAACGATATGCAGCCACGCTATGTATCAGAGAAAACAGAACATCCCAATATAATTGGCTTTTGCTTAAGTTGTTGGAGTTACATCTAAATTAAAAACCAATATAAAAATCCAATCCAATCAGTTAAAAATGTCAAGTAAAGTGGCAAGACCATTTTGCTTGAAGTGTTATATCCTCCAATGTTTAAATATACCGAATTAAATACAGATGGTCTGTGATACAGACTCTACTCAACAAAACATGGTTTCTAAGGATTAATTCCCACTCTGACCCCTGCAAATCTGTCCTGAAAATTTGGAAGATCCTCTGGCATGTGAGAGGTAAGTGTTTATTATTTAATGTATGGCATTTGTATATTGAGAGCCAGGGAGCCTATATTATTACATAGTAGTTTGGCTGCCTAAGATAGCCAGTTTGTTTAGTTCATGCTCATGCGCTACCCAAGATGCAACGCAGCGAGGTGAACTAGCTGCACGTAGAGGCAACAGTGAGGAAACAGAGAGAACCAGCCAAACAGTATCATCATAAACAATTACACTGTTATCCACAAGCAGTAATATCTGCTGACCTAGATCTTCTGTATTAATGGATAAGCAACTCTGAACCGCATTCACAATACTTTACATTCTGTCATGCTAAGTGTAATAAAAAACCTCTTATCACTTATAGTAACAATAATTTGACATATAGCGCTCAAAAATTGGTTGCCAATTTGGTTCTGGGTGCAATTCAAGGTGCTGGTTGGCACCTTTAAAGCCCTTCATGGCTTGAGGGACCATGTCTTGCCGGTCACATCTACCCGACCTATCAGAGTGGGGAGGCAGGGAATGTTGTGGGTCCCATCCCCAAGGGAGGTACACCTGGTGGGGCCCAAGAGGGCCTTCTCCGTGGAAATTAGAATGGCCCCCACTCTAATACTCTTCCGGAAGGGGCTGAAGACCTGGTTCTGCCAGCAGACCTTAATGGATGGAGCCCATTAAATGGATCGTGTGATCTGCTGTTGTCAGGGCGGGCGGGTGGGAGTTGGGGGGTGATTTTGTTATATTGTATTTTATTAATTGATTTGATTCTTTTTATTTTTTATTGTTTTAAATGTAGTTTTATATTCTGTAAGCCACCTCGAGTAGCCATGGGCAAATAGGCAGCAATAAATTCAATCAATCAATAAATAAAGCAGAAATTTTTATTCTAGCTTGCTTCTTTTGTATAGAATAAAATGTTTTGATATACTTCCTTTGCTTACTAGTTTTCAAACGATGGTTGGAACTGTATTGCATAGGGAGAAAGGACCTGCTTCTGAGCAAAGTCAGTAGGGTGATAACAAGAATTTCAACTGCAGTGTTTTATAGAATACAACTTATTTTTCCTAATGAACTATTTTAAGTGTTAATACAGCAACCAGTGAGAACCCAGGCTTAGTTCATAGCACTAAATTCCAAAGAGACTGTTTGTATTTTTATTTTGCATGAAATGTCGTGATGTGGCAGCCCAAAGCTGAATTTGTATGTTGTGCCCAACAGTAAATATGTAGTTTTTCTTATTTTTGCTTATCTCAATGAATAAACAATTGATTCTTTTAGAATGGGCAATGTCTAAATGTCTAGAGAGAGGCTGCTGGAACCCATCCACTGAAAAGAGCAAAACCAAAACATTCTGGCTTTTCTTCATATTTTAAGATTGAAATTTTTTCCCCTTCCATTCTTGCCCCTAAAACCACCTTTATTCCCCTAACTGTTGTGGGGAAATTTAATCTACGGCAGCAGATATGGACTGCAAATCTTCAGATAGCTACTACATGGCAGCAAAGAATTAAAATGATCTACATCTTTTAAAATCTTTTGTAATTTTAATGTTTGTTTTTCTGTTTTATTACACTGTAAGCCACTTAAGTCACCATGAACCAGGAGATGAGCAGCATATAAATTTAATAAACAATAATAATCTGGTAGCCCAGGTAAAACAGAAGCATTACAATTCCCATAAATATGTTGTTTCCATCTTTAAATCGTAGTAAACTGCCAAGCTTAGGTACAATCAACTCCAAAAATATGAATTTTGGATTGGTTTAGAGGGGAGGAAGGGCAACAGCAGAAAAGGAATCCAAAAGCTTCATCCATTTTAATTCTAATTATTAAAAATGGGGGAGGGAGATCCCAAATGTGACAATTTTATCACTAAAATTTGGCAGTGCAGAATGCTGAAAAGTGACAGATTGCCCATTCCTGGTTTATACTGTAATATGTTGTGTAAAGTTAGTTCAAAATTTTAGTTACACCCAATCTGGTTTAATGTGTGAACTCAGAATCTCAGTATGAACTGGAAAATGCATTAAAAGGGTTTTTTTAAAAATAAATTATCTACATATTATATATCCAGCTTATAAAACCACCACTCAATATGTTTAACTAAAGAGCATTTATTTTATTTTTCACTATGATTTTTCACTGCCTCCAAGTAATACTATTGATCTCCCGTTCTCTGAGGAGTACATATAGCAATGGTGGCAAAGGAGATGTGAATAATCTTGAGGAGCTTGAACAAAATAAACTAAGAAAAGTGAAAAATTAAAAATCAAAAATCAAATGTAAAAGACATTTTCTTCTGGAATTGAACAAGTCTCTTACAGTTCCGACTCAGTCATAGGTTTATAAAAATGAACAGTGGACTACAATACAAGACTTTCACTACAGAATGCTGTACACACCTGATGTCCACACCCTCCCTCAGTGCCCCATTATTTGCATGCTTGCTGAGCTTGTCTGCGGAGAAGAACATAAATCTTCTCCTTTATCCAATCTTTATTGTACGGCTGGT
The DNA here is from genome assembly GCF_049901715.1 of Pseudonaja textilis. Classification (NCBI taxonomy): domain Eukaryota; kingdom Metazoa; phylum Chordata; class Lepidosauria; order Squamata; family Elapidae; genus Pseudonaja; species Pseudonaja textilis. The sequence continues at coordinate 266,935,699 of NC_141990.1, forward strand.
ATGTCTGAGTATCAGCACGATAGCTGGTAGGAAAAAAAATAGATCAGTTAATATTTTTCATATTGCTTTTCATCATACATTTCTGCAAAACATTTTCTTAAAACCAGTAATTCTCAACATTTTGGAATTTCGTTTCCAAAAACTATTCTGTGTTTCTGAAGTAACCATTATTTTTTTGAATGCAATTCTGTAACTGTTTACGCAGAAATTAAGCATACACTATATTCATTCTATTTCAATATATAATAAAATATTACATATTTTAGGTAACAATTTTTAATGTTTGTTTTTATTTTTAAATCAACACTTTTACTCCTTTTTTAAAAAAAAGTTTAAGCTCTTTGAATTTTATTGTAGACATATATTATCAATATAGTATAGCATGTCATAAAATGTGTAGTATTGGATGTATCATTTAGACAATTATGGCTACAGAGGAATGCATATTTGTTTACTTAAAAGTCATATACAAGTCTTTATATATTTATTTGCCCAATCTGTAAAATACAATTCTGGGCAATCGGCAATATGACATGCATGCCCTCTGGTGGCTTCTAAAATCTAAACACTCAACGACAAAAAAGAAAAGAAAAATCAGAATATTAGCTATCATTTAAGGAACTTAAAGTACTTTTTAACAGTTGTTGTCTTTACAAGGGAATGCATTTTGAAAGATCTACTATCACAGCACTGGAGGTAGCAATTAGTACACTCCAAAAGATTACTCCATGGTTTCCATAATCTTCTAATTAAATGGGTGATGTTGCTTAGAAGTTCATAATAAAGTATCACCAATATGTTGATGACACCCAACTTTACTTCTTCACAAGAGAATCCAGTAAGACAATAGAAGTCTTGAAACAATAATAATGGAGAGGTCTAGGACTAAAAAACCTATTTCACTACAGGTAAAATGGAAGTACTGATGTTAGATGCTCAACAAGGGAAGTAAAGCTTGGTTCTTTGTTAATAGGAAAATCCTTATGCTGCCTTGACCTTAATATAGATGCTCAAATTTGCAGTGTTAAGTTGTTGCTCCTCCAAGAGATAACCTCGCTGTGATTATGCATGCTATTATAATATGAAAATAACATTATTCTAGCATGTTACAAATCTTGAACCTGGTTTGGAAACTTCCACTGATTTAGAGTAAGACCGAAAAAAATATAAATTATATACCATTCTTGAATACATATACTTTGTCTATGCACTGGCTTTCGGTGAACAACTGCACTCAAATTAATGGACTAGTTGCACTTTAAGGAAGTAAAGAATAGGACTGTACAGCAATCTGGGACTTGGAAACCTGGCACAAAGGAGATTGTACATTGCAAGGACACTTATGTTATTGCTTATACCTGTCAGAAAGTCCTTAAATAAGCTAGCCTTATTTTAAGATTTCAAAAGCTGTGACGTTTGCCCTTCAAATCAGCTTTTTCTCCTCTGAATCCAGATTGCTGTACAGGTCTACTAAAAGATATATGCTAAGAAATGCCTCCTTCAATATGAAGTTGGCTAAAATCTAAGTATCTCAGAGTACCTAGTCCAAATATCCACACTGGAAGACTTCAATATAATGATCAAGTAAAAGTCTCAAATATGATACATCTTCTCCAGGGGATTTTTTTCCTTCAGCTGATAATACTACACAATTTTCATCATTCTGGGAAATCTTTTCTTTTTAAGCCTTTATAATATTTTGCACTGTTATATCAGCCATTTTTAAAGTAGCACATAAAAACAACTCCCTCATAAAAGTGTACCAGTGAATCAGTACAATATAAAATACCTACCAACATATTCCTAAATAATTCCATTGTTCAGATACTTGTTGCTTTATACTGAGATTCAATATATTCAATATTCAATAAAGAACTGTTAACATTCCATTAGATTGTACTTATAAAACATATATAAGGTGAGATGAGTCTCATCAAAAGTACTTTTTATCTCACAGCAGAAAGTTATACATTATAGATGTACTTCTATTTGGGCCAATCACTCACTCTCAGCCCTGGGAAGGAAGTAATGACACCACCATCACCACACACACACACACACAAAAAACTGGTCAAGAAAACTGCAGGGATTAACCTAGGCAGTCACCAGGAATCAAAAGTGCAAAAAAATATTGTCCATTAACCATCAGCAGCAAGTAATACTTCCCACTACATTACAGTGGAATTCTGGTATTTTGATAATACTTCTAACCAGTTAATACCGAATGCAATCCAAATCAGAATTTTTTACTTCACTGTCAGCTAATTTTAGGCTTATAGTAAATTATAAACTACAGTACCTAAGCATTGGTTCTACAATGGTAAATGAAAATTTTGTGAGAGCGGTGGTGATATTAATTTGACAAATACTTTCTAGATAACCAAAGCACTATCAGATAAATTATATTTGTTTCAAAAACATATTTACAAAGTAATACACTCATTATCTCTCACATATTAATTCAAGAGGCAGAAGCACAGATCAGTAACATTAAAAGTCTAATTACATATGTGCAAACCAGAATATATACGGCAGTAAAATTGTAGAATTGAAATTATATGATACATACACAAGGCAGCTAAGATCAGCCAAATCATCGATGAAATCAAATAACTGGCTAATATCATATGTAATGGAAGGGCTGTTAGGATTCATTCTCTTCAGGTGCTCTTCATACATTTTACAGACTCCTAAAAAAAGAAAAGGATGATGTTTAGCAGTTACATTACACATTTGTGCCACCTAGTTGTCAGAGTACTTGAATGTTAAGAAAAACATACAAGCAACAAGAAGAAATATGCTAACCCTATAAATAAATGCTAATTCACTTATTAGTTGAGTGGATAAATATAAATACCTTTACAATTTTGTATAAGAATTGTAAGAAAAGTAAGATACTAGATTTATTCACTTTCAACCTTCTTCATTAAATTATTAACAGAATCAAACTTTTCAATATTCATTTAGTAAGGGGTGGACCTAACTAAATATCTAATTTAGATATTGCTTCATTATTCTGCATCACTGACTATAGTGCCCAAAGCTGAGAGGCATTGGGATTCATAAGATATCCTTAGGTCAAACTGCTACAGCAAGAATCACCAATGACATTTGCTTCATTAATCTAATAAAAAGTACAGGCTTTACAGTTGTGCAATACTTTCAATCTGATTCTAAACCAGTGTTTCTAAGCACTTTGAAGCAGCTCTCTGAAGTTAACTACAGGTAGTCCTTGATTTATGACCACAATTCAGCCCAAAATTTCTGTTAAGTAAGACATTTTTAAAGTGAATTTTGCCCCATTTTATGACTTTTTTCCTCAGATGTTAGGGAATCACTTCAGATAAGTTAGTAACCCAGTTAAGTGAACCTGACTTCGCCATTGACTTTGCTTGTCAGAAGGTCGCAAAGGGCGATCGATCACCTGATCTTGGACACAGTAACGGTCATAAATATGAACCAGTTGCCAAGCATCTGAATTTTGATCTCATGATCATGGGAATGCTGAAAAGATTGTAACTGTGAAAAATGGTCATAAGTCACTTTTTTCAGTGCTGTTGCAACTTGGAACAGTCACTAAACAAACTGTAGTAAGATGAGGGCTGCCTGTATGGTACAAGAGAGTATGAGACTTATTAGCTATTTTCCTTCAAATGCATCAGCTCATTTTAAGAATGAACTGCCCTTTAAAAATTCAATTAAAAGTTTTTAAAAAATTACCTTCCATACATTCATTTACAGATTCATAATCTGCATAAGTCCTGCCTTCGGGTCGTTTGGTAGGCTGAACAAGCAGAATTGTGTGAGACTGAAAAGGAAAGACAACAATCTTAAAAGGGCATCAACAAAAGTTAGATCTGTCAAATGCAAATATTTTTCTTCCTGCCCACGCACACACCATTTGTTACATACATTTCTTACATACAGAAACCAATGTAGCTTTATTCTGATGCATACATCCTAGGGAAGATTCACACCCCCGCCTTTCCGCCACAGGCCTCTGACCTGGTTCTCGATCTAATTTTTCCAGAACAATTAAGATTTTTTTTAAAAAAACATAAAGCCCTTCCGATATTAATTCAACTGTTACTACTCCTATTCGTTTTATCATCGGAATTGCTTTATGATTGTTTTTTCTACAATTCACTTTCAAATTATTAAAAAAAAAAAACAGGCGATGAAACCTCCCAATACATCCCCTGAAGGGGACCGTTACTTCTCTTCTCCGCTCAAGGCGGGCCTTTTTTGGGGGGGTTTGGCCAATACAAGGCAGGCCAGGGGAGGCGGGAGGAAAGAAAGTCTTATGGGGAACTCCGTCCGGAGTTGGATGCGACGGGGGCATCGCCTTTCCGAGTAGCCCCCCCCCCCAAACATCCCTCCCGAGGGCGGGTTGGTCCTTCTGTCCCAATGCTGGAAATATTGTAGAGAAAAAACAGGGGGGGGGGAAGAGGGGGGGGAATCCCAGTCAACTGGCCGACCTCCCACCGCCGCCATGGCCACCTCAGGCCCAGTGCAAAAGGAGTAACGAAACGAAGCTGTTTTATTCACGTGGAAACCCTCCCCCTTTCTTTTATTTTAATTTTTTGGCAAATAATGTCAGCCCGCCTTTTCAGGCCTCAGCCTGATAAAGCCGCTCACGCTTTATCTCCTTCGACTCACCATGGCGACTCGTTCCGTTTGGCTCGGGCGCGAAGCACAAACTCCCCACGACGCTTCTTCCCACAATGCATCGCGGCTCCGGATGCAGGGCACCCAAGGCTTTCGTGCGTCACACGAAAGACACACGCCACCCTTCCCACACCGCGGGTTGAAATCATAGAGATGCCGTTGCTTTCGCTCTCCGGTTTCAGAAGCTAGAGAGGCCTCTGTGCTTGTCCCGCGAGATTCCCCACACAGACTCTCCTTTTTAAAAAAAAAAAAAAAGAGACGGAAGTTCTCATCTGGCGTCCCTCTTTGATAAGGGCGTCGCTGCTACCAGACTTTATAATAGCACGCTGGCGTTATTAAATCGGCCATCTTAAATTGGGCCGGAAGGGAAAGAACAAGTAAACCTGGACTTTATAACGTTTCCCTTCAACTGCCAAGTCTCCCGGAAATTGAGCAGGGGAGAGGAAGTGGAGGGCCCCGACTGCCACTTGGCCTTTACGGCGCTATCGGAGGGAGATGAGAGTTGATAGCGGGTTAGACGGGGAAAGGGCAGGCGGGTTTTCTTCCCGCCTTCTGTTTCCATGGGTGTAATTCCTTATTGGCTGAGGAGGAGTTGAGCTTCGGTAATGAGGCCTGGTTCGCCTGCCTGCCTGCCTTCCCTCTGAAGAAAGGGGGGGAGCCCCCTGCCTGAGCTGAGTGGGAGCCCAGCTGAGGGGAAAAGGAGAAGGCGGACTCCGGAGCGGGACTTTGAAAAGCGGCCTCTTCGGAGGTTTCCGTGAGTTTCGGCAACAAAGCAATTGAGCACTTAGTTTTTTCCCTTTTTGCACGAAAACGGGGTGGTCGCCCCGCTTGTCTGCCGCTGAGAAGCTCGGCCAAGGTGCTTGGCCCATGTGGCTTTATTCGGAGCCGCGAGGGCGAATTCCCCTGCTGAGCCGCTGAGCCTGGAGGAGAAGCCGGCCATGGATGATTTTTTATCCATCAGTTTGCTCTCCCTCGCTATGCTGATCGGCTGCTACGTGGCGGGGATCATCCCTTTGGCCGTCAACTTTTCCGAGGTAAGGAAAGGTCTTGAACACCTGCCTTCCAGGGTGTGCGGAAGAATGCAAGAGTATTGTCTGAGGGAATGAAGTCCTTTTAAAATTTGATATAAGAAATCATTTTGCTGTATGCAAAACCCTGGTTGTTGTTTTTTTCAGATTATTCCCCTGTTCTTTTTTTCAGTACTGTTGGCTAAAACTTGAAGAAAGAAACATTATTTCACAGTTGTTTTTATCTGATCTCTTGCATATGTGCATTTAAAAGTGAGTGTATGAAAAAAAAATACATGCCCGCATTTTATTTATATGCAACGTAGTAAAAATATTCTGCATTTTGGAAGGAATACTTTCCAACATATTTTAAAAGATTTGGCAAGCCAAAGGCAGCTCTATATATTGTCATTGTAGTCAAATTGTGCACATGATGCCAAAACATCCTGCCCATGATATAAAAAAATATTCTGGTTATAGAAAGATATCTGCAAACATAAAACTTATTTTAATAATGGAAGCCAGATGCAATTTCATTTACTGCACAATTCAAAAGTAAACTTCAAGTCCAGTAAAGCCTATGGAACTGTCACTGAATAAGCAGGAAGTGTATACTGGTAGTACGTATAAAAATAACAAAACAGAATGCCAGGTTAAAATAGCTTGAGGAAGAAGTTTTAGCTATGGTATATTATTTGTTCTATCCTGTAAAAATACTTTGTTCACAGAAAAAAGAAACATGTAAACTTACTTGCATGCTTCAAACTTTTGCAAGCTAATGCCTGGTCATTTGACTTATTACCTATACTTAATACTTGTGGGTGATCATCAGGTCTGCCTGCTTAGAGAAAATAGGTTATTTTCCAAATAATGTGAAAAAATAATTTTTTAAACTGAAATTGCTGTAAGGATTTGAAAATGTGAAAATCTCAGAATGATTTAAATCAAAGAACCTGTAAATAGCTAAACAGATCTAAAATAAAATATTTTTAAATTTGTTTTCTTAAATGCAAATTAGAAAATTTCTGTCCAGTTCTTTGAGTAGCATTCATGCATTTTCAGAATTAATTAGGCTATATATTTCTTCATCAATTTTATTTCTATGCTGTCACAATCAAGAGACTCTCAGTCTACTGTGAGCACCCTTCATTTGTAAAAAAAAGTTTAATGCTAGATTTTATATGTAAAGTGAAAAGATAATGTGAACAGCTCATTGTGAAAGTGTGAAATGCATGTGTCACATAGATTTGCATTGTATAATTTCCTTAATAAAATATAATAGCATCAGATGTCTTGAACACAGCATTCCAAGAGCATTTGTGGATTGTGTATATTATTGTAAACCATAAAATCTGGCTCTTGTTACTTTTAATAATGTCTGCTTCATCTTTAAAGGCTGGGATTATGTTGATCTTTCATATGATCAAATGTTTTACTTTAGATTATTTTTTAAAAATATGAGACCTGTCTTTTCTGACAGACAGTTCATTGTCATTAAGCTAACTGGTGCTTATACTTTATAGGCTAAAATATATGTTATCTTTTGAAATGTGTCATGTTACCGGAATAAGAATCAAACAGGTTATGCAAATATCAATGTAAAACAATCCTCAGTTCAGATAATGTACTTAGAAACAATAAATTATTGTGTTTTATTTTATTCTCTTTTATTAGTGTAAGTAGGCATCCACATTTCTATTCTTTCTATTCAGGATGAGGATAATGAAAAGAGACCTATTATTTTTTGTCTGTGTTGGAGTGGAAACAAGACAGTGAACCATATGGAATTGTCAATGAAGGCTTAATTAATAAACAGCAAATACATAGTATGTCTAAAATACTATGGGAGTGTTTTATAGGGAGAACAAATACAGTATGGTTCAAAGGTCTGATAGCAAAGGGGTCCATGACCTTTTCCAGTTCCAAGTTATCCACCATTAAAGTAAGCACTGGAAATGAATATGACTGTTTTCTCCATATATATTACACAAACATGTATCCACACTCACATGCATAACAGCATTTATCTTCAAATTTCCTTTAATTAATTATTTTACCTTTTATTTTCAGGAAAGATTAAAACTGGTTACAGTTCTTGGCGCCGGGCTCCTTTGTGGAACTGCCTTGGCTGTCATTGTGCCTGAAGGAGTACATGCACTTTATGAAGATCTTTTGGAGGGTAAGAAAATGACTCTTATTCTGGTACAAGGAATTTGGAATAAAACAGATGTTTTGGTTCAGACTATAAACATTGAGTACTATGGAAGAGAGATTTGTTTTTCCCTCCCCAAAATTAAATGCAAAATGCAGGAGGACTTTACTTTTTTAAAACAGATTTTATCCTGTGGCACTTTAAAATTTAATTGTGATATATTGTGATTTAAAGCTATATATGAAGTTATATAGCTTTTTCTTGGTTAGTTCCTTTCTTCAAGTTTGCTGTGTCCTGGCTTTTACACTTAATTGTTATGATTTAAAAGAGATTTGTAAATTGAAATCCTGCAGACTATATATTCTAGTTCATGTGATCAAATTGAATAACAACTGAACTTCGTATCAACCACAATTCAGCTTCAACTTCTTTGTTTATAGACATTAGATGTTTCAAAAAACAATGTAGTAGCTTGAAGGAATATAGAGGACAGGGCCGGATCTATTTCTTATTTCCTTCACTTAATCTTAACAACTGGATGTAATTCTAGAGAATCATTGCAGAAGCTGAAATCAGATGAATAAATACCATTGGCGAATGTATTTAAAATAAGCAAATTTATGTCAGTTTATATAATTACATACATTTGATTGTAACAGGTGTTTTGGTAATAGAGTCCCGTTTTCTACAGCAATGGTTGCCAACCAGTGGGCAGGGGACCACTGGTGGTCCGTGAGAACATTTTGGTGGTCCGCAGAGAAATGTCACCCCCAAAGCAATTAATCTAGGCTGCGTGGGAACACCAGGCTGTGCCACTCACATGGCCTGTGGGAACACAAGGCTTGCATTGCGAACAACATGAGATAGTGAGGGGAGAGGGGAAAGGGCGGGGGGGGGAACTTGTCTCACCCACCCCATGCGCCTCACCTTGCAACTAGGCTGCTTCTTTCCATTTCTTCTTCTGTTTTTGGCTGCACGCAAGGAAAGCAGCAAAAGTCTTTCTTTCTCTCCCCCAAACTCCGCCAGAAATGAGTATTTGGGACTCAGCAAGGCATCCTGCTTCAAGAGGCTGCGCTGGCACAAGTTTCACAAAGACTCGTTTCTGGTGGAGTTTGTGAGAGAGAAAGACTTCCGCTGCTTTCCTTGCATGAAACCAAAAGTCTCTTCTCCTCCCCCCCCCGCCCCCCAGGAATGGATGGTATCCTGCGATCCCAAATAAAGAATGATCACTCAGTAGAAAAACAGGGTAGGGAAATTTCTTGCAGACTTTTTAGGGGATTTTCCCAAGGTCTCTGGTCCGTGGGATTTAAAATTATGAGTTTGGTGGTCCCTCGGGTCCAAAAGGTTGGCAACCCCTGTTCTACAGCATCTCAATACTTTAAAAAAAAATATAATACATTTTCCTGCCCATATATCTTAGAGAAGATCATAATATCACGTAATATGACATATGGTTATCCTGCTTGAGCAACTATATATGTTTTATCAGCTTTAATTTCAATATTTTATCAAATGCTTACATTGTCTCAAATTCTCTAAGTTAGACTACAATGTGGTGGCTTACATCAGGGGTCCCCAACCTCTGGTCTGTGGATCGGTTCCAAGCTGCAGCATGCCAGAAACTGAGCCACGCAAACAAGTCAGGGTCCCATCCACGGAATGCAGGCAGCATGCTAAACCATGCCCCCTCTGGTTTGTGGGAAAGCCTTTCTCCATGGAACCTGGTGCCCAAAAAGTTGAGGGCTGCTGGATTACATGGTTAGGACACTGGGTTGGAGGTTAGCAAACCTGCCTTCAGATTTGAAGGCAAGTTTGGACTGAGGGCTGTTATGGACTGCTGTGTGGCAGGGTCAGGTCCCATCATTTTCTCCAGCTCTACAGGTGTTTCCACCCCCACCCTGGGCAATGGTGCTATTATCAGCTAATCCCTTCATCCAGAAGCTCCTTAAACTTGACAGGGGTACAGCAAATGGCCAGGCCTTAGGTATATTAAAAGTGAAGCCTTTAATAGTTCATTGCCTCTTTAAAATCTTTTTCATGTTGATAAGGGGAGGGACAGACAGAGTGCTGATAAGAAAGTAAATACAGCTTTGTTGGAACTTAGATAAGCAGGAAATTAGAGTTTTCCAGTGGAGGATAGCAGATTATTTGGGCCACAGAAACACTTATCTAAGCTTACGATAGCCTCCTGTAAACTCTCATGGCCTCCTGTAAACAGATGAGAAACATGCATTTACTAGGGGACTTTGGGGTTTAGCAATTTCTTTCAAATTTATATTGTTTTAGCTTGTATTTTTGTTTTAATAAGCATGTTTTGTAAAAATAGCTAGGAGTTCATCTAATAGTATGTGTTCAGATAAATTTAAGAAATACTGCTTGGATTTTTTTTAAAAAAATGAGTAAAATCAGAAATTTTTTGATGCTTATAATGATTTCATTTGTAAAATAGTTAAAAGGATTTATCAAACCATCCCAATTTATTTTCCTAACCCTTCCTTTGCCCTCCATAAAACTCCAGGGTAACTGGCTTTGTGCAGTGGGGTGGGGACTGCCTTTGAGTCAGTTTTTGACTCTTGGAAATTCCCTATTTTCTGAAGTGGTTTCCCATTGCCTGCTGCTTAGGGCTGAACTGCCCAAAGTCACCTAGGGGGCTTTGTTGATAGGCAGGACTAAAATGCAACGGTTTTCTAGACTAGTGCTTTAACTACTCCACCAAACTGGCTCTCATTACTGGCTGTTATTCCCTGTAAATAACTTGAGTTCAAAACCTTTGTTCAAACATTTCATGACTGTTAAGCAATGTTTACTAATTTGGGGGATGGGGCAAAGGTTATTTATTTTAACCTGTTATTTGATGATGTTATTAGCATCCTGAACTACATCTTTTCTTCAAATAATTTTATTAAGGTTTGCAAATTGAAAGGATAAAATAAAATAAAACTACAACAAATACCAAAAAGAAAATAAGAGTAGAAAAAAGAAGACTGAATTATACCCTTATCCTTAACAGATAGTTTCAGATATTTAACAATTCAGTGAAGGAGAGAGAGCAGTAGCTGAGAAAGGGATAATATTTTTGCATTGTTTTAGTTTGCTGATATTTATCACTCTCTGCAGAAATTAATAACCCCGGCAACTGTAAACCATAAGCATGATTTCTTCTCAAAAACACTATGTAGTTCTAAGGGGAGGGATCAGGTCTGCATTCCATCTTAATGGAATGTGGATAGATAGAATGCATCTCAACACAGTAATTCAGGAGAGACAAGCATCCAAATAGCAATCAGTGTATTACAGCTCATCAGATGTTAACTCTTTTCCTCTTCATGGTTCTGTCATATTCTGCTAATCCCTGCATCAGATGGACTGCTGGAAAGAGCTGCATTTGTTTGAAGGGTAATAATCTGGGGCCATCCAAAGCACCAGATATAGTAGCTCTCAAAACACAAATACACAATTAAGATTTTCTTTCCTATACTTGAAAAGAATTCAGTGGATTAATTGGACTAGGTTTCTCAGTTCATGGTCCAGTCACGTGAAAAAAGAAAATATGAGCAAATGCTACACAGAGATTTGCGTAATTTAATAGGCCTGCAAATTCTGCTGTTTATACTTTATATTGAACTTTTCTCTTAGTTTTGAATGATGCTACACATTTTAATAACATTTTAAATTTGATGTTTGATATATCCTGATTGGTATATTTGAAGATTGAATATGATTGAGAACAGGTTGTCAAGTTCACTAGAGCAGTCATGCAAAATTGCCGTGCCTAATGGCTGATGTATGCTGTGATATATCTAAGGATAGTGATCATTTCAAAGCATGTTTCTAGTATTATTGCAAGAAATTCTGTGCTTATTGTATTTCTTATTATTTGGATATCTTTTAAAAGCAGACTCTTATTATTCATTACCATAATTGTTCAGTTATCCACCCAGGAATACAGTCACATGAAAAAGGAAGTATACCCCATTGGAATGTTCCACTTTTTCAACATATTTCAGCGCACAGATATTTGATCTTTAATTTAATAATAATTGATAATATAACAAATTTTCACCATTTATATTTTGTAGTCCATTGTGCAATTTAATTGAATGTAAATGCAAATTTTGCACAGTACACTGTGAGTTTTTTCTTTCTTTTTTATCATACATGGACATACCAATATTTTGTTTTCATTCAAAAAGTATATTTTATTTATTTGTCAAGTTCTGAAATTACCAATCTCTCTCACAGAGGAATTGCAACAAATAAAAATTCCGGTGTACAAACAAAATATTAAAATATAAAAACATAAGATTTAAAAAGAGGCAAAGATGATTAAAAACTAATGTTAAAAGGAAAGGGGGAGGACTTTCAGGGCACTAACCACCCTGACAGCTATCTGCTCTTCTGTGAGCCCAAAGCAAGCCATGTTTTCACACCTTTCTGAAAGGCCAGGAGAGTGGGGGCATGGCTCATCTCTGGGGGCATAAAGAGGGATAGTCTAATTGAACAAAAAGCTATACAAAATGACTTTGGATCATTTATTTAACAAAAAATTAGCAGATATGCTATTTCATTCTGTAGAAAAAGTAAGCACAACCTTGCTTCATATACAGTGACTTCTCCCCCAATGTGTATGTATGTTATATGGTAGGGTATGGCTGCAGTATTATTATTTATCCCCTTTATTATTTTTTACTTCCCTCTTTTATTATCTGTAAACTTTAGTGTTTATTATTGTATTCCACTGTTTTGCAAGTACACTGAGTACTTCTGTATTGTAGACAAAGTCCTTGAGCTAACCACACTTGGCCAAATAAATGAAGTATAAGTACACTCTAATCCCTGCTATTGTTCCCTTTGGCAGAAATAATCTCAAATACACATTTCTTATAACTGTCTATCACTCTCCAAGATAGACTGGGAGGATTTTTTTACCCATTCCTCCATGCTGGTGGAGGTTATTCCAACTGTGCAATATCTGGGAAGGTTTTTTGCATGCATAGGCTTTTTCAAATCACCCCACAGCATGGTGGGTTTCCTGGAATGTTTAGAGTCATGTTGCAAGGTTCACTTTCGATAGAGCTTCAATTTTCTAACAAACGGTCTCATGTTATCTAAACACCCTCTGGAACAATGAAGAATTCATAGTGCATTTTGTGATGGTGATCTCCGCAGGCCTTGAAACAGCCCCAAACCATAACATTTTCACTACCATTCTTTACAGTTGATATAATGTTCGTCTGGTGAAATGTTGCCTTTGGTTTTCACCAAACATGTGCCCTGATACTGTGGCCAAATAATTTGATTTTTTTTTTTGCCTTGCTGCTGAGAGCACATTGTTCTAGAAGTCCTGGTGTTTGTCTAGGCCAAGCTTGTCCAACCCGCGGCCCGCGGGCTGCATGCGGCCCAGGTCGCCTCATAATGCGGCCCAGTGCCCACCCCAACCTTTGTGCCAGAGCCAGCGAGGAGGAGGAGGAGGAGAGGCAAGCGCGGGGTGGGGCGAGGCAAGTGCCAGGCCAAGCAGCAATAGAAAAGGCGGGCGCCGTCAGATCGCCACCTCCTGCTGTTGCCACCACCGCCGCCGCTTCTGCCGCCGCCCCCGCCGCCGCTTCTGCCCCCGTTGCCCCTTCTGCCCCTGCCATCGCTGCCGCTTCTGCCGCCGCTTCTGCCCCTGCCGCCACTGCTTCTTCCCCCGCCACCGCTGCTGCTTCTGCCCCCGCCGCCGCTTCTGCCCCCGCTGCTTCTGCCCCTGCCACCACTGCTGCTTCTTGCCCAGCCGCCCTTCTTCCCCACCACCGCCGCCGCTTCTTCCCCCGCCGCCGCCGCTTCTTCCCCCACCACCGCTGCCACTGCTGCTTCTGCCTTCCAGTCCTGCCTCATCCAGCCGGGCCATTTGCAGGAGGAGAGGTAGGCGCGAGGCAGGCAAGCTTTCTCCCCCCCCCCTTGCAAAATTTGGCCGGAAAATAAACCATGATAAAAAAAAACGTGATAAAAAAAAGTGATAAAAAATAAACAATTTTTAATAAATAATAAATAATAAAAACATCTCACTAACTTCATTTCCAAATAAATTTAATATGTTAACTATGTTTTCTATGGTTTTTTTGGATGATCAGATATCGTTACTGTTATTTTATTTTATGTGCAGCCCAAACCAAATTTTCATCTTCTAATGTGGCCCAGGGAAGGTGAAAGGTTGGACAAGCCTGGTCTAGGCATTCATGAGCAAACTTGTTCTGATGTGTTCTTTTTGGGCAGCAAAGATTTCCTTCTGGCATACTTCCAATGTATATCTGTGCAGTTTTCTAATGGTAGACTTATGTACTTTAACATTAGTAGTGATGAGACAGACTTGTGGATCACATGAAACTATGGGATTCTTTTTTCAGCAAAATGATTCTTCTTGTGGGTTAAAGTTGCTGAGATGGCCTGGCCTGGCCAAGTTGACAGTTGTTTGAAATCTCCTCTTATAGATGATTTTCTGGACAATTCTTGTGCACCTAGTCCTAATTTTAGATAACTCAGGTAGTGATAAATATAGGGATGTTTTTACATTTTTCACATACATTTGTTTATTTAAATGACAAAATGCACTACACAATGTAAACGTTCATGATATGTGTTATATCCTCTTTATCAATATCATTGAAATGGAGATCAAATGTCTCTATATTGGAAAAGGAAAATATTTCAATGGGGTGTACTTTTTCACATGACAATGGATTGATTTGAACCATAAAAATACTCTGCCAAAACAGAAAATGAATACAATAAAAAGATGGCTTCCATTAGACATTGAAGATATTTTGCCCAAAATACTTACTTCTAGCCTTTAGAAATTCAGATTCCTGTCTGTTTGCTTTATGCCTGCAGATATATACTTTTACTTTCATTCAGTTATTTGATGAAACAGTTATGTGATGTTATAGACAGATATTATATTATATTGAAGTCATGTTAATCAAACAATTGTTTCTGATCAATTTTAAATCATATTCTAAATTTTTTTTTTACAAGATTTGAAAACTAATTAATCACTTTTAAAATTAAAAATGTTCCAAAGAGTGCTTTGATTTGACTTTTAGCATGTTAGGAATTGAGCCTTTTGCAGTTCTAATTTCATCTGTTCTTTTTGGTTTCCTTTAGCAAAGCACCAGCCAGTCAGTGAGAGTCAAAAGGTCGTTGAATCTGAGAAAGCAGATGTTCCAGATGTGCATGATCATAACCACAACCATGACCATTCAAGATTACATGCTTACATTGGTGTTTCTCTTGTTCTTGGCTTTGTCTTCATGCTGCTGGTAGATCAGATTGGCAGTTCTCACGTCCACACTGCAGATGGTAAGCCAAAGTTTTTCTAATAGGCAATCAAAACGAGAACAATTATTTGGAAATATTCAAATAACTAAATATTTGTTGTACATGATACTGTGAATATGAAGAAAGATGGGGATGAATTTTGGAGCAAAATAACATTATTTTCACCCATATGATTTTGCAACCCAACGTTTGCTCAAAAATTTACACCCTTAATGGTGAAAGAAAATAGTGTACATGAGTCCTCACTTAGCAACTCATTGGAATGGAAATTTCTATCGCTAAGTGATACAATTGTCAGGTTAAATATCACATGATTGCACCGCTAAGTTGTGACAGATGTAGTAGTTCTGGTTGTGGCTAGGACTATGCTATCCTTAGGCAAAAACTTCACCCTTGTCCTGCCCTGCTGCTCTTGCCTCCACTTCAACTCCCCATCTGCCTGTTATCTCTCCCCGCTTCCCCAGACTCTGCCCTTTTGGCCATCCAGCGGTCGGCTGGGCTTTCCTAGTCTTACAAGGACTCATGTGGCCAGAAGCTGCTTTGCAAAGGGCCAGGTCAGACACACCTTGTAAGCAGCAGGAAGAAGAAGATGGCAAAAATTGACAGCAGGAGCAGTGGATGGCAGGATGGCAGAGGGCAGAGGCAATGGAATAAAGGGTGGCTAAAAGGGTAATAATGGAGGGACAGATAGGTGGTGGGAGGAACTGAAGCATACTGTTGTATGGTTGTAAATGCAGGTAGGCTTCTAAATTTTAATTGTGACCACGGAGGTGATTTCACAGCTGTAAGTTTATGGACCGGCCATAACTAACATTGTTCAACACTATCATAACTTCAAATTGTCACTGAATGGCCATTAAGGTAGGGCTTTAGAAATTAGGAATTTAGAAATTGTAGAGATTGGAATTTGTAGAGATTTTTGGGAAAATAAACAAATGAGCTTCTAGCTTTAAATGAAATTTAATAAACCCATGAGTAATTCTTTTTCTTGTGTAAATAAACCTTCTAACTGGTTAAACAAACAACTATTGTGATGGCTCAATTCAGTGTAGTAGATTTGCCTGAGATTTCTGCTAAAAACAAAGTAAATGGCAGAAAGGGTTTATTTTAACCAGAAAATACTTGAACATTGAATATTGAGCACTGAAACATTGTGCTTGGTTCTTTGCAGGTACCTGTGGAGGCATGCCTTCCGCACCAAGCCACAGTGTTCTGATATAATAAGCATGTCACAGAGAACATAATCCCATCTTTAGTATATTTCTTTAACCCATAACTAACCTACTGCCAATCATAGTTACATTCTACTTGACAGTAACTAAACCTAATCATTGTTAAACCATGTAAAAGTGATTTGGAGCCCATGCTTTTCTGATCGCTCCATCTAACAGCTGCATTTCAAAGCTCCTGCCTGATATTTTCACTGTTTAACAATGGTTACCTGTCAATGTTAATTTGCCTCCACCCTCTTGGCCTTCCAGGTGGGACTTAAAACCTGGGTCTGCTGATTGGCCTGGGCCCTGATGGGGGCGTGGGTATATTAAGAAAAGATCCTGCTTCCACCTCATTAGATATTGCTTACTTCTTAATCTGTATTAATTTTAATATGTATCACTTTAATATTGTAATGTTTTATATTACCATTTTTATCTTGTTGAAAGCCACCTGGAGTCACTTGATGGCAAGGTGGGCATCATATAAATTTAATAAATAAATAAAATATTAAACAGCATCTTTCAAAAGGTTTCAATTTCATGGAATATTCCATCCTCTTAAATGGGAAGAAGGGAAAGAAGGAAGGAAAGATACAAAGGCACTGAGAAAGAATTAATAGAGATAATTTAGTTTGATGAAAAATTGTTATTATAATCTGTTCACAATAAAGTCATAACTGCCAGTTCTTTAGCTGGTGTTGGCCTTCTTATTCATCGATTTCCTCCTAAGAACCTGGAATGTCTAATGTATCAGCATAGTGTATAGTGTACGTATATTATCCTATATAAAAAGCCTCCGGAACTCAGTCTTCTTCTAGTTTCTAGGCCATCACTGTAATCACTTGACTAAAGTGGCTTTTTAACCTATATTAACTTCTATTTGAATATTAACTTTTCTAATGTTTCTTCATTTCAGTTTCTGCTCATACTCTCTTACTTATGTCTTTTTGACTAAGATTTCTTTATTATTTCAGACCCAGAAGCAGCAAGGTCGGGCAATTCCAAAATTACTACTACACTAGGACTAGTTGTCCATGCAGCAGGTAAGTTAATGTTATTGGTTGGTTATGTTTTTCTTTTTAAAAAATGATGCAGGTATTGTCAAGTTATGTGAGTTAGGGTTAAGCTATAATTGCATGACATTATCCCAGTACTTACTGCTACTAATAATGGAATAATGCTGTGGACCTCCTTTTTATTCTTCTCCCCAAGTTTAGTCCACCTTGAGATAAGAGAGCAGGGAAGAGACTAAACTGAACTGCAGGAATATTTGCCTACGATTCTCTGCAGCTCAGGGCTATTGTGATTTTTAATAGGAAAATACATATGTCATCCAGTCTATAGGCTTTAAGTTTCTAGAGCTTTATTTCTAATAAAAAATGTTTGTCCTCTAGAATTACATTTGGAGACAAATCTTTTTAAGTTTTTTAAAAAAATCTAAACAAATATTTTTACTTTGTTTCTGCAAAACCATTACAATGTAAAGTTCAAAAATATTGTGGTTTTGCATTTTTTGTATATTATAATATGAATTACTGCTTCTCTCTTGCTACTGTACTGTACTTAACTACAAGTGCACTATAAATAAATTTGCTGCTGCTACTTTATACATTTGTTTCAAACACTGTAGCAATATATCTGAATTTTTAGACCCTATATCTCCTGCCCTAAAACATACATTCCCTTTTCAACTTTTAGAATGAGTTTTAGAACTTTAAATCCCCAATTAGTTATGTAAAGCAAAATTGACATTTAATATACCTAGATTTCACAATGAATCTACTGATAATTTAAGGAGGAAAGTTATTAGTTGTAAATTTATTTCTTCATAATATTGGTTTAAAAAGCCAGCCTAGCTCAAAACTGACTCACAATTTGCTCTGTGTTAGGTGACCAAGCCATGAAGGACTGTGACAAAGAATTCCCAGTTCAGGAAAGGGCATAGTTGGTGCATCAGATGAATATATGCAAGGGCCTTCCTGATCATAGCTGGTTCTTGCTCAGAGAATAGAAACTGTGAATCCAGGAGAACCTAATTATGCACCACCCCTGAATGGGGAAATACAACTCGATTAGATCACTGGGACCAGAAGAACCAAAAACATAGCAACAAAGCACAATGTTGCAAAAAACTAAATAAAACTGTTGGCTATGTGACCATTCCTGATTCAAAACTGTTGCCATGGATCTACTCCGAAACATAAATATTAAAACCATCAGCAGGAATGGGAGAGCAGGTTAAGATAAGAGAATCAAGTAACAGACTTACTCTTGTATAATTTAGCTCCACTAACTCTTTGATCAGTGGATGGATTCACTATCATGTGGCTTGTTTTTCCTTCCTCCCTCATTAAGCTGATGGTGTTGCCTTGGGTGCAGCTGCTTCTACATCTCAGACTAGTGTCCAGCTAATAGTATTTGTTGCAATTATGCTGCATAAGGTAAGTTTTGAATATGAAATTTTTCCATGCTTCTTTCATCAGTGAATGATATTTGTTATTAGGCATCATAGACTTCAGTGAAGTACAAAAGCTCTTTAAAAATATCCGTGCACTTTTTAAAGCATTTCTGTTTGCTTTTGTATTTAGGATTGCATCTAGGAGTAGAGGTATGCAGTTATGTACTGTGTAGGTGGGAGTTTTGTGCTAGCCCAGTAATAACATGTAGTAAGTAGCAATTCTTCTTACTGATGAATTTAATGTAATTAGAAGATACTTTATATACAGCTAATTTTGATTAGAATCACATAGATCTTGTATAAGAGATAGTGGCTAATTCTGAACAATTACTGGGCCTGAAACTATACTAATTTTATATTTTGGATTTCTTGTTATAGCAACAGGGCCAAACAATCTCTTTGATTTTCCAGAATTACATTCTAATTTAACTAAATTAGAGATTGCTGCCATAGAAATTGTATTTTCACAATATGCCATGGTACATGTTTGTAATCACAAAATTACCTGAATGCAAACAAATAAGATTGCTACTCACCAGCCTCTTTAGCTCTCCACGATGCTTTTATCATAATAATCTGTATGTATTATTTTAATATTAAAATAAGAATTTTAGTATTTTTTTTTTACTAAAAAGTATTTGTTAATAAGAAATAACTTTTTTCAACTGTATGGCGTATAGTGTTATAAGGAAGAGGAAAGCATGTATTTTTATTATACTCGAAGTGTGCTATCCTCCCCATTATAGTATTTTAGTAGCAACTCTACTATCTCACATTAAGGGAGTGCTATACTGATGATACATTATACTCCATCAACAGAAAAACTTAAGGAAGGGCTCAGTAATGTGCTACTGGCATTTGATCTTACTAAACATTCTATTTTGCAAATGAGGGGAGTACAGCTTGTTTTATACTTGAGGATTACATATTTAATTTCTTTTATGTTGTAGGCACCTGCTGCTTTTGGGCTTGTCTCGTTTCTTATGCATGCTGGCCTTGAACGAAATCGAATCAGGAAGCACTTGCTGGTTTTTGCACTAGCAGCACCTGTTTTGTCAATGGTAACTTATCTGGGATTAAGCAAGGTAAAACAGCTGTGAAACATGAACAGTTTTAAATAATCAGATTAATCATATTTACCAGCCAGTTGTGCATCAGTATGCTTGTTAGGGAAGCTGTATCGCAGATGCTTAAATATTTGGCATTTTGTTTAATAGAGCATTTTTGCTGGATTATGAATTGTTCTTTGAGTGAAAGTATTGCATACAAAATGCAATTAATTGGTCTTGTGTTGACTTTTTTTAACTAACATCAAATCATGGATTTTATATAAGTCATCTGTCAGCATTTAGATTTTTTACACTGACAACAATTTGCAGGGTAAATTTCCCATTGGTAGTAGAGGATTTTAGATCTCTAGAACATTCTTTGAGGTGAGGTATAATGCTTTCTAAAGATATTTTTTTGAAATTTCAGTAGAATAGCCATTGAAGAACAATTTAAGGAAGGATGAACTTTATATCTTATCAGCATTTTGCCTTTTTTTATTTTACAGAGCAGTAAACAGGCACTTTCAGAAGTCAATGCCACTGGAGTTGCCATGTTGTTCTCTGCTGGGACTTTCCTGTACGTTGCCACAGTTCATGTTCTTCCCGAAGTGGGTGGAATGGGACACAGCCATAAACCTGAATCTGCTGGAGGCAAGGGACTCAGTCGCCTGGAGGTGGCTGCATTGGTTCTGGGTTGTTTGATTCCTCTGATTTTATCTATCGGACACCAACATTAAAACTTGGAAGACCAGCATTTCCCCCCCTCCCTCAATCTGATATAAGCAGCAGTCAGTTGCTTTTTGTATTGCTGTCTCTCTTACCCTGGTAACCACCCCGTGTATGTTAAGGAGTTGGAGAGGATCATCATTTCAACAAGAAAACTGTGGGAAAACTCAATATGAGAGAGAGAGAGAGAGTACTCTTCAACAGCTAGTTAAAAATCCTGCATAATTTCTCTTTTCTAAAGATATTTTAATTATGACTTCCTACCTATTCTCAGGGAAGCTGGACCTTGGATATTATCTGGGAAGATCCTTGCAATTCATCATGAAATCATAATCCAGATATTCTGTATGTCAGCATTCAGAGCTGATCTCTTGACAGTATCATGCTATCTTCTAATATGCAGGAAGATTGTTCCCATCTTCCAAATGTTCATGCATTAATAATGGCATGGGCTGACTTAGAAGGAGGCATCTGGTGAAGAATATTTGTGAGGATGAAGTTGTAGGCAAAATTTGTATTAAAGAAGTTTACTAGGATTCTTGCATTGAATTATTATGAAAGCACATTTGTTCCTTGATTTTAACAGGCTAGACAGTACAGAAGAGAGCCACATTTAGCAGAAGGTTAGATTATTCTGAGCTCTAAGAAATATTATTTTTATTCAAATGAATGCTAGTTTATTTACAAAATATTGCTTTTCAAGTAGAATAAGGTAAGCCCTGTTCATCAGACATCAACATCAAAAGCAAAAGTGTAATACTTTCTGATATTACTACCAAAAATCATTCCAGGTTGTGAGCTTGTATTGAATTAAATGTCTGAAGTCTGTTAAAACTGAGTATCAATACACCTCTAGAACACAATTCTACTCATCGTAGTGGTTCAAAAAGGTAACTGTAATTATTACAAAAAAAACTGTCAAAGCCATTGTCTTAAAAAAAAATTAAATGGTAAAAATATATGTTGATTACTGGTGCACAGTTTTCTATATACTTTAAATTTTCAATCATATTGTCAAAGTCATTAATAGTTAAAATTTTATTTATAAACAAGATGAAATAGTGTTTGAGTGAAATGGTTTTTACTGGACTGGTTTCTCCATGAGATAAATCTGTTCCTTTCCTCAGTAAATGTTTACAGTCCAGTAATTAATGAAACTTCTTTTCCATGCCTACCTTGCTCACATATTATATTTCCTTGACAGTGGATGTTAAGGTTGTTCAGAATGGTTATGCTTTAACTGGCAGTTCCTACTTATTGAGTGACTATTGGTTGTGCGTCAATAGACAATATCAGTTTTTCATTACAAAAAATCTTGCCTTTTAATATGGGGGGGTGGCATAATGTCAGTACCAGAAAGGACTTAACATTAAATAATATAAACATGACTTTTTCTAAAGGTTTTTTTAAAGCTGATACTCAACAGACCTATTGACTGCTATTCTTTCCAATATGTGTTTTATCAGCTGCGTACATTTATATCATCAATAACTGGGATAAATCCTCTGTGCTAGTGTGGACCAAGCATCATAAAATGGTGCTATCAATTGCCTAGTAAATCACAAATGGACCTGCCAGTTGCACTTGATCTCTAAGAAAGCATTTCAAATATTACAGTTTTAGAATTTTCTTCTCTTCTGTGCTAGGAGAGAGAATAGAAACACGTTTGTCAAACCATGGGACAAAACCCCCAGATATACATGAATTGAGGTGGTTAATGTGTCTGTCACGTTTGCACACTTAATGACTGAAAATAAAAGTCATAAAATGCCAAATTACCATTGCTGGGGAAAATGACAAGAATGTCTATTCTTCCAACTAGAAAGTTGGGAAATAATGGCAAAATGACAAGTCACCAAACTTGATTGAAATGTCATTAATATAGAAATATTTGGAAAAAGAATAGGGATTCTGGGATAAAATTTTGAGTTGAAATTGTATTTTTTTTTTAAAAAAATTATTTGATCATTGTATGTAACTGAGAGAGAACTTCAGGAATTCTGTTTTAAGCCAGACTCAGCTTTAAGTGCTTACTTATGAATTTGTGAAAGCAAGTCTGTTAGTTCTATCTTTCCTATTTCACTTCACTGGACTTGTGCTCGATAGGTAGAACTAAATTATTATTTGTAAGGCAATGGCTTAATGTGTGACGTTTATTGCACAATAAACATCATAAGGCACAGGGAATCATAAGTACAGGGAATGCTTGTGGGGCTGATTTGCTCCTGTGTGGGAGCAAAGGTGCCTTGAATACTTTGCCAGTATTTAATTGCTAACTAGTGTTGTAGCAGTGGTGAGATATGAGAAGGGAATTTCTTATGAATAAAAAAAATTATGTAGCACAATTCCAGAAATTTGATCTCTTGTAATACTCTTGTAAAGCTCCATTTGAGAAATCTGGATTGCCCAGATTTTAAAAATCAATGTAAAATCATTGCTTTTTGTAGTCTAATTCTACTCTTCTTGACTCTTATTACTAATCCCATCCAAATTGTACTCTGAACTTCCCAGTAAACCTGAAAGCCATGGATTACTAAATAGAGGTACATCATTAATACATTCTTACAAATGCCAACACTTCCAAAAGTCACATCAGTTGTAGACTGAGTTAAAAGTGGAAATGTTTCACTATGAATTGTGTCTGTATGCAACATTATATTCAGTCACCTAATTGCCATTATTCATAAAACAATCTTTGGCCTATGCTGGAGAAATGTAAGTTTACAATATTTGACAGATATACCAAGGAAATGCAGTATCTTCAATTGAAAGGAAATGTCTTGGAATTTCTGAAACAATGGAAAAGAGAAGCTCAAAAGTGATTTTCCAGTATCCTAAGTGAAAATAATTTTTAATATCCAGCTGTACCGGAATGGGAAAACTTGAACAATAAATTGTGCTGCTGTGCTGTTTATGATGAACCATAGGTAACTTGGAACATGGGAAGCCCTTGCTGCAGCATTTGAAGGAGAATATCCATTTCAAAAAGATACGAACTTTTACATGTTTCTGTTATGTCCCTAACCAGCTATGATTTTATGGGCAGTGTTCCCTGGTCATAGCTGTATACCTGATTCCTTATACTAAAGTGTAATTTTAATGTCTTTTCTAAATCATTTGTACACATGAGATCATTCCATGGATGGCTGCCTTATTTTTAATTTTTTCACTTTAATTGTGAACTGTTTAAATATGTTTTTATTATATTAAAAATTATTTGCTGCATTGTTGAAATAAGTTGTCTTATTTTTAATGGTGACAAAAAAGCAATATGTAGATTCTTCAAGGGGAAATGGTTTATACTTTGCTTTCTCTCATTTTTATTTCCTTATTCACTTCCAGAAACGGATTAGATAAAGCAATTTTAGAAGAACCCAGTGAAAAGCATAATAAATCAGCATACTTTGGCCATCCCCACCCCCCCATCCTGGTGCATCCAAATGTAACACACCAAAGTATTAAATGTACTTACTTAAATATTTCTTTTATTTTCAAAACTTGTTGATTTACATACTCTTGAAGACCATTGGAAACTTCTGTTGGACCATAGTTATCATGAGTTATCATGATAACTCCCTTCTGTAAGCTACAGCTAGGTGCAATTCAAAGTGCTGATGATATCCTAGCTGACAGAACTGTGTTGCCTGTTGGACCAACTGCTCCTGAGGGTATATTTGCCCATCCCCATACATTCTGAAGGAGAAGGCAAAAAACTCTTAGTCCTTTCTTTGACATTGTCATATTATGAGACCCAGGAGGTGTGCCGCCTTTGTGATGTACCCTGCCATTTGGAATGATCTTTTCTTAGATATAAAGTTGGCCCCAACCATTCATGCCTTTAGGGGGGGAAAGCAGTCAAGACCTGGCTTTTCTCTCAGCCCTGGGATCAGGTTGAATTGAGTCCACGATGGTAAGAGAAGGGTTTTCAGTTCTCTTTGTCCTGTCATTGTTTAGTATGTTTTAATTTGTTTGTTTTTTGTATTATGGGCTTTTTGTCCACTACCCAGAGTTACCTGGTTTGATTTCGGCAGCCATGTCAATGCATAAATAGCCACAAATGTACCACATACTGTTAACTCCAAACATTTCTAAGGAAAATGTATTTTTTTAAAAAAATCCAAACTTAAATTTGTTTAAATGGAACTGGAATGTCTTGGAAATTTACTCAAATACCTATCCAGCTGGATAGAAAAAGGCTAACCAAAAATTATTTTTAATGTATTTTCTCTAACAAGCTACTTGTGCTTCTCAAACTTTAAACAGATAGAATCCTGCTTATAGAACTTGCTATCAAGTCTTTCTTATGAAAAAGTTATTCCGCTGCCAGGTTTTGGGCATCTCTGTAAAAATACAAGTTGTGGGTAGGTATTGAGGTTGGAGAGAGAGGCTTGTAAATATGTGCAAAAGTGAGCAGGTAGTTTGTCTATCTCTAGTTGACCTTTCTAAGTACAGACCACAATCTTAACAAAACAATTGTGTACAGCACTTTTCCCCCATCTCTGCCGTACGGTACTGGCCTCCCATGATTTTGGTGGGAGTTGGAGAGGAAGATAACAGGCAATTACAAATTGAAAAAGGGGAATTTGAGGACATCTTATTTCTGCTATATGTTACATATGAATTTTCAAAAATTGTCATGGCAGGTAATCAAAATAAGATATACCAATTTGCTTCGAATTAAAGAGTTTAAGTTTGTTTTCTATAAATCGATATCAAAAGATGCAGACTCAAAAAATTGAGTCAAAATTGGACTCCTTTGCAGTGATTGCAAATTATGTGGTAGCATTTTGAAATTTCCACTGAATAACTGGTAGACGGTCTTTTTGTTTTATTTCTGGAAATATCAAGAAGCCTTTGTTATTCTTTACTAAAATCCGTTCATTCTGATTTTTAATTTTCCTGATAGCTCTTTATAGTTCTGGACTACCTATATATCTTCTTTGATAACCTGAGTTTTCTATATTCTACAGCAGGGGTAGGAAACTTGGCTCTTTTATCACTTATGGACTTCAACTCCCAGAATTCCTGAGTGAGCCATAAAGGTTCCCCATGCCTGGCCTACTGGTTTTTCAGTTGTGAGGGAAATCAATTTTTACTTGAATGGGACTGTTTAATATACAAATGTAGGACATGTATATTCTTTATATGTCCTACATTTGTATATTAAACAGTCCCATCTAGTCAAAATTGATTTCCTCACAACTGAAAAACCAGTAGGCCAGCATGGGGAACTTTATGGCTCACTCAGGAATTCTGGGAATTGAAGTCCATAAGTGATAAAAGAGCCAAGTTTCCTACCCTGTTCTACAGGTTTGATTTTTTTTTCCTGACCTCCATTAAACTTTGAATAGCTTAAGTTAGCCATAGAGCTTCAGTTTAAAAAAGGTGAAACCTGGAGGGCAAACTAATGTTCATATCTAACCCATATGTTTTTAAGAAACTTTTTTAGGAACTTAAGTTGAAAAATTACAAAATGGTAATCCTATCTGAAATTTTAGGCAAGCAAGGGTTAACCATTCCATAAACGTCATCTCCCACACTGCAATACTTAAAAACAGAAGTGTGGCTTCCAACATCTACAGCCATCAATATCCAAGAAGCCCTGCCAGGATCCTTTGTTGAGATGAAATCAGGCAGAAGAACCTCTAAATATCTCCATGACCACAACTCATAATGTATGGGACAGTTCCCAATATTCCACACAGGTTGAAAAGGAATGCACAGAAGAAAGCTTGCTTTTTAACTGTCCTGTTGCTATTGCTGCACTGCCGAATATGTCTTGCACCTCTGCTAAAATTTGTTAAGGCAGTTTGCTTTGAGACAAAAAGGTCAAATGTATTTGCGTTGTAAGTAGGTTTCACCTACTGTGGTTTGAGGTTAAGCTATTGCGTATAATACATATTTCTATTTATATCATGGGATATTATTATATACTGTACATTGTTTGCACAAATCATATGTCAATCAGCCACTGTAACTGCCCAGAAAAGCTGGTAATCAGTTTAGTAAGAGCTTACTTTTTAAACAGTTTCTGAACATTTTATTGTTAAGCTTTAATAAAACAATGTTTGCTTTATTTCCTTTCTCTGTCTCCTCTATTTCTGCTTTAAAAGAGTGCAGGTGCATTTTTCTTTTTTTAAATAATAATAATAATGAGCTCTGGCTGAAATTTCACAAAGTTAATGTGCTCTGAAAACCAGACTGTTCCTGTTCTGCCAAAAATTGCCTCCCATGACAGCTTCTCAACAAATCTTTTCAAACCATCTCTGACTTGTTTGAACTGAATCTTGTCTTCAAATCTTGGATCACAAGTTATATGTAGGCTGTGAATGTGAATGAATATTGAGATGTATTGTTCTGAGCTCTTATTATAGATTGTGTTTTTTTCTTACCTCAGAGAAAATTAAAAAAAATAAAATAAAAATATCTTGGTTCACAACTTAGAATCAACTTTAAATCTCACATCTGAACGGAAACTTGGCTAGTAGGATTCATGCTCAAACATGTGAATGCTCAATGTTTCAACAGAAATGCAATATTCGTTGAGCTTGGGGGTGGTTAGTGTGATCCAGCTTATTCATTAAAGCACTCCTTTATTTCATAACTATCCCATTTTTTTTTCAAGCTGCACAAGGTCCCTTCTTGGATTCTCCTCCCATTTTATCTTTACGACAACCTGACAAGGTAGATTGGGTTGGTTGTTACTGCCTCTCAGCACAAGAATTACCCAGTGAATGGATTGAGGATTTGAACCCACATCTTAGCCCTAAACATTAACCATCAAACTAAACTGACAATGAAAGAAATAAGAGCCATTTCAGCTATACTTTGTGAATGCTCCATCGTCACAGAAACTGCCTTGCCTTGTTACATTGAGGGCTCCATCTACTTCATGAAAAATGGTGTGTTTTTTTATCTCCCTGCTTGTCTGGAATGTTCCCTCTCTGTTCAGGGCATCAGGAAGTGAAATGAAACGAGGAAGCTCACATCATCTCTGCATCAGGGAGACAAATATCGAGCACTGGCAGCAGAGTTATTGATTCAGAGCTAAGCGTCACTCTCTCCCCCTCTCTCCCCAAGTAAGCAGTTACGCCTTTCTGCTTCGTTGCATTTAATCAGATTCCTACAGCTACAGAGTCGAAGCAGAGAATTAGATTTTTTTTTTTTAGAAAAAAAAAGTCTGCCTCTTAATAATGTTTACTTCAAAATCCAACTCGGTCTCTCCTTCCCCCTCCATGGATCAGACAGATTTGGGTGCCTTGGATATCCGCACCAAAGTGCAGCTGTATGGAGTGCTCTGGAAGAGACCGTTTGGGAGACCGTCAGCCAAATGGTCCAGAAGGTAAGGCAGAAGGTGTCTGGGTAGAGCTGCAGAGGCAGAAAGGGAGGGGAGAAGAGAAGAGAAGGTGGTGATTATGAATTGGGAAGGAAAATCCAGAAAATCTGGGGTAGCAATCAGGCTGGGGTTCTGGATAGGCAGGATCTTAAAATGTCCAGCCCCATATGAGTTTCAGAATAGAAGAATCCAGTCCAGGAATGGGACTGTATTAATGTGTAGGATCCAAATCATCATCATCATCGTTGTCGTTGTGCAGCTTTATGGAATCTATTAATTAACAATCTGGGCAAACACGATTTCTGTATGGTGATCTATTTGTAGGTTGGCAAAGGCTCTCTGCCTGCAATTCTCTATGTTCTGCAAAGAAGAGCGTAGGTGAACTGGTGTTAGGCCAACTCATGCTGAATGTAGGCTAAGTTGAGATCATCTACTTCTAGGGAAAGTTTAGCCAAGCAGTGAAGGCTTTCTTTGCTTGCTTGCTTGCTGCTTGTTGTGTGAACTTAATTCCAAAGTGCTTTTTTTTGAGAATGCTGGCTGCCTGATCTGAAGACATGACACAGTGCCAACACAACAGGGAGGAGTGAAACTGTTCATGCTATCACTATCAAATCCTATGCACATATTTATCTTGTGGACATTGTCAGAATTGCTGCACAATTCTATTTCTCAATCACAAAATATTACGGGTTATGGCTGAGAAGAAACTGCCATCCCCATAATAAATATCCCATTCCTAAATATAGTTTTGGATTAGTCACCATGTGACTGGGGCAATCAGGAGTAACTTATTTTATTGCCAGATTTCAGAAACATATAGCATATAAGGTTTCTTTTTAATCTTCCTGCTACCAGTCCTTCCAGAAAAATCTGTCTCTGTACATACTTCACCTGAAATTCCATATGCATTTATACTTGCAGTTAATATATAGCCAACTCAATATGAAAGTAAATAAATATAAAAGAGAAACTTGGGTCAAGGGTTCCTGTAAAATAAATTCTGCTTGCAGGCTTCTTCCATTGAAGCAAAGATGGGAGATAATTTTTTTTGCTGATCCTTCCTCTGTTTCTTCTTTTGCCTCATCATTCCAGCACAGCAAATAAAGGAACTGCAGAGTGGAGAACATGCTTTAGTAGTTTCCCTATGCTCTCCCCTGCAAAGAACCTCTGAACAGCTATTCCTTGAGTTCATCTGTTCAAAAAATGAAGTTCTGGATCAATTCTTTTAATATCTATATGTATTTTATTGCTAATTTGCTTGAGTAAAAGAAGAGGAAGTAAGGAAGAGGTACTGTACGCTCAACCTGTACTTCTACTCTCAATTTGTACTTGTGAACTCATGGAAAAGAAATGAGTGGGCCTTCTGCAGCTAAGTAGAGGCAAAAGTTAATGGCAGAACCCTTCCGAAGCAGAGGAGGTGTTCACTTGAAAGTTGCAAGACTTAGCAAACTATCAAGAGCCAAATAGAACTGATTCCTGTATAAATAAGGATAGTGATGTTTTTTTAAAAAATGCGTTTCAATCACAGTATGAGGGCATTGTATAGAATAGCACATCCCCCTGCAGGCTCCATATATCTAAAGCACAGTAAAAATGCAAGTCATAAAACAGTTTGCGAGGCGAACAGGTGATCAAAAAAGGCAATGAGGAGCTGTCATCTCCTTAGCTATCATCTCCTCCTTCTCTGGCACTGCTGAGCTGGGGTTCCTCTTCTTAAAGAACTAAAGGAAAGCAGGACCTTCTGTCTGGCAGAAAGATGGTTGTCATCTATGCTCTCTTGAGTTGCCTATTTGACCCAAATAGAGATGCTGAAATATTCTCTTCAATTCCAGTCACAATTTTTTGGAAACTAAGGTCCAAATACTGTAGCAGAGAAAACTCTCATTCTCTGTGGTTAGCCTATCAAGAATAGAAAGGACTTTTAAAAAGAGACCTCTAATATCATGTTAAGGCAATATATAAAATTTGCTTGGAATCTATTTTAGTTCTGCTTTCAGCTAATAAAGGCATATAGATGCAAAATGCAAACAATTGTACTTATGGCACACATAATTTAAGGACCTCTTGCCTCAAGAACAGTGTATAGGAATGGAAAAGATTATTGTTATGGGATGTATGGTTATTGGTGGTTCTTTCCTTTCGTTTCACAAATCTGCAACAGTGTTAAAGGTAAAGGTTCCCCTCGTACATACGTGCTAGTCGTTTCCAGTTCTAGGGGACGGTGCTCATCTCCGTTACAAAGCCAAAGAGCCAGCGCTGTCTGAAGACCTCTGTGGTCATGTGGCCGGCATGACTGAATGCCAGAGGTGCATGGAACACTGTTACCTTCCCACCAAAGTGGTCTCTATTTTTCTACTTGCATTTTTACATGCTTTCGAACTGCTAGGTTGGCAGAAGCTGGGACAAGTAACGGGAACTCACTCTGTTACGCAGTACTAGGGATTCGAACCACCGAACTGCTGACCTTTCTGATTGACAAGCTCAGTGTCTTAGCCACTGAGCCACCGCGTCCCTGCAACAGTGTTAAGTGTTACTAATTTGCAATGAGAAAGAGACAATACAATAGTCAAGATATTCCACTTTTGCAAGCAAATATACTGTATTATTTGCACAGGGATAACAAGACCTGTTAACTTGAAAGACAGCAAGCTTCATCAACACACACACCAAGTTCAGGGCCGGTCTAGATAGAATCCAGAAAAGTGTACAAGTCCTCTGGTCTCCACAGCTGAATTCCCATCTGAATGTTGCTTCCACCCTGGTTACTGGCTTCAATGAAAGCCTTGTCTTAGGTCCACTTAGATGGCAAAACTTCTATTAGGTCTTATGTTGCTCTTTCCATGGGACACACTAGACTGGCATCAAATTCATACAATAGAGACAAACCCCATGCCATGCCATGCCATTTATTTGAACGGGGAGGAAACAAACTTAGATGCATGTAGAGTGGTTTCAATTTAGATGGCAGCAAATATGAAAGGGAGGCTTAAACCATTTGTCAAAAGGTGATTTTGATTTAACTTTCTCCCGCATAAAATCCATAGTGCAGATAGGGAGGAGCAAAATATTAAAATTCCCCTACTCCTGATAATCTCCACAATGGAAGAATGGATGGAAAAATGGATCAAACTAGCAGTTACCATAATTACAGTAACTGTTTTAATCAAAGAAAAGACTATGTTCAGTTATGTTTCTACCTGGAAAACACTTCTACAGTTTTGTGCCCAAGATAGGGGGAAAAAGAAATTCTGATTTTGAGCTTTACTGATCAGTTATGCTTGTTGTTATAGAAACGACTAATATATCTTAGTTGAAAAAAGATGAAGCTTTTTCTTCTGCATTTTTCTTCTATTGCACTAAAAAAAGTTGGAAGTTACTGGTTTTTTCTTCTTTACCTCACACTTTGTTTTCCCTTCTTTCCCTCCCCCATTTCCCTATTACCTTCATTTTCATTTGTAATTTATATTTATACATTTATAGTATGATGCTTTCATAGTATGATACTTTTATTAAAATTATATCTAAAAAATCCTCCCACCCCAACATGTCAGGGTCTTCGTCTAGATGCTCCCCCTACCACCATTCTTTTTGACTTTACCACACTAACATTTATTTTGTAATGCATTTCCATGTAATCCCTAGGGAGATGGGTGGTTCAAAATGTGATAAAATAAATATAAATATAAAAATAAATAAAATAAAAATAAATAAAATAAAAATAAATAAAATAAAATAAAAATAAATAAAATAAAAATAAATAAAATAAAATAAAATAAAATAAAATAAAATAAAATAAAATAAAATAAAATAATAAAATAAAATAATAAAATAAAATAAAATAATAAAATAAAATAAAATAAAATAAAATAAAATAAAATAAAATAAAATAAAATAAAATAAAATAAAATAAAATAAAATAAAATAAAATAAATAAGGCTTTCATTGTCTGCTAGCTCCCAGGAACTGGAAAATAAACCATATGTGACTACTAGATCGAGGCGTTTAGAGAACAAAGGTTGCATTTAAGCACTGAACTGACTTTTATGAAACATTGCTGAAACCCAGTTGAATGTCATTGGAAGAAGTAGATCCTCTTATGTACAAATACATACTACATAAAATTTAAGAATATGATTCAGTATTAAGATATGAAGAATAAATTACCTTAGAATTGGCATTAAAAGAATCATAGGAATCTCTCTTGCATTGAATTAAGCTACTGGTTTGTTATGGTTGGAAGTAGGCAACCTGGTACATTCCTGAGGCTTTCCACTTCAATTCTCATTGCCCCAATGAACATGGGCAATGGCAAGAGATTATGAGATCTGCAAAACAAGACATCTGGAAGACACTTTTCTGTTTCTGATCCACTCACTTTCCTAACAGACTCTGTAGAAATGCTAACTGAATGTGTTCTCCTACAGAGTTACTATCTTTTTTCTAAAAATAGGCATATTCTTTTCTCAGGTGCTCAATGAATTCAGGTCCTCTTAAGAATAATGTCTCTGGACTAATTCAAAGTCCAGGTAATGTGTTAGAGTTCAACACCTATAATTCCCAGTCAGCACTTTTTTATCCAGGGGTTGAAAACCTTTTGTTAACAGGAATCATGCCACTGAAATCTCATAGCAACTTGTTAACTTTGGCTGCATGGTTTCTTACTGGTATCCTGTGGCAAACTAAAGAATATAACACAAAGGTCAGGAAAATAAAACCTAGAGTCCCCAAAAATCACGCCCCAAATTTCTCTAAAACATCATCACTTACCTGCCTGATATTCTGTTGTTATCAGCTCCTTCTTCTTTTGACCATAATACTAGAACATGGCAGCAAGGCAGTCTTTTATGGCCTACCAGATTAGCCAAGAAGCACTTGAGCCATTCTTTTTATTGATCTCTGTAGTATTTGAGAAGAATTAATCAAACTTAAATATATATATTTAAGAAATCTTCCTTAAAGTGGAAGATATTCGCTTTTTAGGAAAATTTCAAAATATTAAAAATCATGGCCTTTTTAAAAGATCGGCATTCTAAGTCTATAGAAAGAAGTTTCTGCAAGAATGTGTAATGGGAAGGGAATATGACAGACTAAAGAACCAACTAAATTAATAAATTAATATAGACTATTAAAAGCAAAGAGAGACATTGGCAACCAATATTATTATTATTATTATTATTATTAGGCAAACACAAATTGTTTATCTTTATTTTTAAAATAAATATTAAAGGATTATATTTGAAATAATTGAAATGAAACAAAAAGATGTTTCGATTGAGATTAATGAAAGAGGCTAGAATTAATGTGTTTGTTTCTCTCCTTACTGAAAATTTGGAATGGAAAAGGTAATAATAGAATTAAGTATGCATATATGAACGTATAATTGCTGTTATATTTGTATGTAAAGGTGATGACCCGGAAATATGTTGTCCACTAAAAAGAGATTTTTGTTTTTATGTGAAAAACTGAATAACATTTGTTAAAAAAAAGAAAGAAAGAAAGAAGTTTCTGCCTTTTTAAGGAACACAAGTGACATTCTAAGCTACATTGATGAAGGCACTTAGAGAAAGAGCTGGTTCTGATTGATAGAGTACAAGATAATAGAGTTGGAAGGGACCTTGAAGATCCAAGTTCCTCCTAGCAGGAGACTCCATAGAATTTCAGACAAGTGGTTGTCCAGTCTCTTCTTAAAAACCTCCAGAAGAATCCTATGTTTTAATAACGGATAGGTTTATTCTAATAGTTGAAAGCAGCCATCAGCAAAAGAGAGGAAAGAGTTTCTTTTGCAAACCTCTTTTTTTCTTGCATTCCCTGGAGTAGGCAGTCCTGCAGGTTCATCAGTTTTGTGACTTTCTTGTAAGAGTGTCACCAAACAGCAGTGATGTTGAGCCAGCTCTAAAACATGGCAAGACTCATCTGTCCCAGTTTGACAAGCACTCTGCTAAAATAGCCACAATAATTCAATGGTCATATAACAGCTGGTATTACTGATCAATCAGAGGAAATACAGGAACAAAACCTATTAAAAAGGAAACTGATCAACGCTAGGCAATTGCAATTAGAATATAAAGAAATAACCCCCAACTAGCTATCTTTCTCAACCATAGGCTCATATCTAGTGACTATCTGACAGCTGAAAGTTTGAAATAATGGTAGATGGAACTTTTCCTAAACAAGAACTAAGGTCCCATAAGAGCTGACATCCCCTTCAGTAACTGTGCTTCAGGAATTATTGCAGGGAATGTGCAGCTTTAAGTACTAGTTTCTGCCTTATTTATTTAATTCATTGAATTAAATAGAAAACTTCAACATCAATCTGGGCTTCAGATGTTTACCAAAATGCTTAGAATCACCCACACTGAAGCTTTTTTCCTCCCTAAATTAGATATCTCTCTTTTCCATTTAATAAACAGAACTACCATCCTCAAATCTTCATGGTTTTGTTGCCAAAACATGTAACAGAAAAGTATGCCATCTCAGTTGGCCCATTAGAGATATAGAAAATCCTGGAGACGTTCTTGTTCCATTTCTACCAGAATCTATCTCCCAAAGGATGAAAATGATTCCAGTTTCAATTATGTGCATTATTTGGTACCTGGAACTTTTAAAACAGTAAAGTACAAAAGAAAAAAAAATCTGTGGATCTTAGAAGAATGTTAAAAATCAGAGCGTACTTAATTGAGTTCTCTTAATTGATTTTATAAATATTAGCTAACTAAGCTCATTAACTGAATACATAGCAGCCTTTTTTCTTCTTCTTTAGAAAACAGACTTTCTGTGGGTTGATCACAGAATGTATATATTTTTCTCAACTATGCCAAATGTATGTGTAACTCACTTTGAAACAAACAATTCGCAGTTCACTGTTGATTTTATAGCACAACACCCACCTCGACTTGCAGCAAAACCTCTTTGCCGCCATCTAATGGTTTTCCAGATTTTTTTGTAGCCCAGATATAGCAGATGGAGTAGCAAATGAAATTATTCAGATACAAAAACACAAACTCCTAATTGTGGTTTGTAAATCACTGTGGAATATCAAAGATCCTGCGGGTACGCTAATTCTTCAATGTGGGTAATGAAAATAGTCTCCCTCTCACCCTTGTACACCTAAACATATAATCACAATACTTGACAATCTTTGAAGATTGCCAATCTTTTGTGCTTGGAGACTTCACATTTTAAATCTTGGAAGATTGAGACAGAAACAACACCGCTGTTTGTGATTTGGCATTTGGGCAAAAGTTTGTCCTTTTAGCTTTTCTTATAATATGTTGAAGATTTGCACAGTAGTTTAGAGTTAGGCAGTCCCTGGATTGGGACAATCCTCAAAAGCTTCAGGGATGACACAGGGATCTACGTATAGAAAATGGCAATGGCTGTTCTGGAACAGAAGTGGTATTCAGCAGGTTCTGATCAGTTCTGGAGAACCAGTAGTGGAAATTTTGAGTCATTCGGAGAACCGGTGATTGCCTTCCACCAGGAGTGGGAAGGGAATGGAGATTTTGCAGTATGCTTCCACTGCCACTCCACCAAGCCACACCCACCAAGCCATGTCACACCCACCAGGCCACGCCCACATAACTGGTAGTAAAAAAAATTGAAGCCCACCACTGCTCTGGAGCCAATGAAAGTGTTAGGAATGAAATGTAGTATCAAGTACAGTTTCTGTGCGTGAACATCTCCTCAGATTATTTCTGTCCAGGATCAGATATATATAAGTGGTGGTCCAGAGAAAGCTGTCCAGAACATTCCATGGTGTTGAGACTAGTTGAACTATGAAAAGAAGGATGGAATCTAGGATAATATTCAAGGGATGTGTTTGTTATTTCTTTCAAGAAGAAAGCAACCCCTGAGTTACCTTGTTTCCAGTGAATAGCCAGCCCACAAAGCTCCTGACGCTGGAAGTTTTAGGAAGAGATTGGATAACCATTTGTCTGAAGTGGTGTAGGGTATCCTATCTAAGCAGGGGGGTTGGACTAGAAGACCTCCAAGGTCCCTTCCAACTTTGTTATTCTATTCTATTCTTAATATAACCCTTCTGCAAAGTTACTGTTTCAAAAGTAATTTATTTTCCATTCATTTTAAAATGCCCATGTATTCTCAGTTTAATGTGCCTATAAAACAGGGTTGATATTTTGTCTTTGAGATATGGGTGGTAAAGAAACTGGCGCTTAGACATGCCATTGTTGACATACATGATATTGGGCTGATTTTATGAAGAAGTTAAAAAAAAATCTCACCAGTTCAAGAACTTAAAAGAAGTGAAAGGTGACTTTGTTCTGTTTAGACAAAAAATGTTTTCTTTTTGCTCAGAGAGTTGATGAGAATTGGAACTGCTCTAAAATTTGTCTATAACTCAGAACATTTCTTATCTTAACTCCTTTTGTGAGTCTGGATAATTAAATGTTGCTTTAGTCTTCGTCTTCAAAGACAATGCCAGTGGATTTTAAGATTTATTTTCACATATTTCATTAGCATTGAGAAACTAATGCTGCTGAGAAACTAAACCGTCTTTATTAAAAAAAAAATCTAACCTCATTATGCATTTGGTACAATATGTCTTCAGTTTGTTTGTACATATATAATGGCTAGAGTGAATCATTACACTGAGAAGTACAAGGGAGTATATTTATATTTATTCTCTGAGCCATAACTACTAAGATGAATTTGATGAGGTGAAGAATCTTCTCATGTATCACAAGTATACAACACTGATATGTTTTAGCATTTCTTTTTAAAGAAATTCACCTCTTTACCCAGCCGCTAGTTCTCCCAATACAGACAGTCCTCACTTAGTGACTATAATTGGGAGCAGCAATTCCACCGCTAAGCTCTACAGTCACTAATTGAAACATCACATGACTGTGACAGGCTTACAACATCATCTTTCCTCTTAGCTCATTAAGCAAAGCAAGTTTACTTCTACCTTTCTCTTTACTCTGTTTGTTGAGAAACACACAAATGGCAACGGTGATCACTCAGGTCATAAATGTGAGGAATAGTCGCAAGCTTTTTTTAAAAAAACAACAATACTGTCCCAACGTCAAATGGTTGTCAAACAAAGCTGTCAGTAATCAAAGACAATTTGTATATCTTTTTGTTTTTCTTAACTGCTTCCAAATTTTCTGGGCACTGATAGGCACTGATATAAAAGGCATTTTTAATAAATAAATACCGTATTTAAAAGTACCACATTACTTTTCCCCCCTGAAGATTCAGTGTGTGATAGTACAGATATATGTAATTTTTCTGGGATCAGCATTAGATACCAATACTTAGACTTGAAAAAATAGTGAAAAGATAATTTCAACTATCTTTTTTTAGGCTTAAGAATGTAAATCAACAGGCTGTAATCACTGCTGTGCCAAATAGGATGTGTAGAAAACTCAGCAAAAGGCTAAGTTTCCTCAAAATGATACTGATAGAATAGTAAAAAGATGTCATAACAAAAAGGCTAAACCTACAGAAAGGCCAATTCATACTTGGCCAGGTGCATTGTGAACCGATGGCGTCCCACAGAGTTCAAATAACTCCATGTTACCATTGCCTTTTTGGAGAATTAAAATTTTATGTAAAGATACAGCATGTCTCTTTTTCAGATTCTTTATCATCAAGGAAAGTTTTCTGCTTTACTATGCTGAGAGTGAAAAGAAGAACTTTGAAAATAATCGGTACTTCAATATCCATCCAAAGGTTAGCAACATCTCCAAAGACATTCAGATAGGATCTTGTTAGAAGGGAGTCCAGAAAGACTAGATTTCTGCTTCACAAAATGTATTTGGGTACTTAAAATGAACCTTTAAAAAATTTAAAGGAACCTACACTGTGTATTTAGGATTACCTGGGTAGTAAACAATCAAATAGAGCATGCACTTTTAATACCCCTGAAATCCAGATTACCCTTTCTTTGTTCAGTTTCCAAAAAGCCTGGGAGTTGTACACTTCAGGAAACATTTGAGGACAACCAGGATTGTGTGAAGCCATCTGGAGTGATTGTTTTGATTGACCGATTGATTCTATTTTAATGATATTTGTTGCTTGACGTAAGCAACTCAGAGCCATTAGGAACTGAGCAGCATACAATTATGTTCAGTAAGTAAATAAATACAGATAGTCCTCTGTTAATGACCATTCATTCAGCAACTGTTCAAAGTTACAATGGCACTGAAGGACACTTACAGCCTGTCCTCAAAACTGAAGCCATTCACAGCATCCCTACAGTCACATGATTGCAAGTTGGGTACTTGGCAACCAGCTCACAATTATAACGGGTGCAGAATCCCATGGTCATATGAGCCTTGTGACTTTCACAGCTGGCTTCCAACAAGCAAAATCAATGGGAAAGTCAGCACAAGGTCACAGAGGATGATCATATGACCATGCAGGATTTGCTTAAAGGCACAGTGGTTAGAACGCAGTATTGCAGGCTAACTCTGCATTCCCAATGCCAGGAGTTCAATCCTGACCGGCTCAAGGTTGACTCAGCCTTCCATTTTTCTGAAGTTGGTAAAATGAGGACTCAGATTGTTGCGGGCAATATGCTGACTGCTTAGAGAGGGCTGTAAAGCACAGTGAAGTGATTTATAAGTCTAAATAGTATTGCAGTTGTCATTGCTTAACATGAACTAGAACTTAACATGAACTTAACATGGACTAGAACTGCTGGAATTTGCTATGATAAGTCAGTATGGTCATGTGATATCACATTTTATGACTATATCATTTAGCAACAGCGTTCCCGGTCCCAATTACTGTCATCAACCAAGATTACCTGTAAGTAAATAAAGTTTTTCCATTCTATACTTCTTTTTCTTGAAATTTTACTCCTTTTCTGAACACCCTGAACATTAGGCATTTCAGAAACGGTGGGGCTATGAATCAGAGTGGGCTGGCTTAAGGCTTTCTGACGTTCACTTTGTTTTTATTCAGAAGCTCAGTAATAATTCATGGAGGTGATTATGCCTTATGCCTTTAAATAAAAGGTGCCACTAAATATACAGTATATGCTCAGCCTGGGAACAGAATGTACAGTTCTCTAGGTGTGCTTCTGTTACCTTGCCCCCACAAGCTTTCTTCTTTTCACCAGTCTCATTTAGAAAACAGGCAACATCGGCGTATTTTCTGTCTTTATGATGAATTGACAGTCAAAAGTACCGGTACTTTTCATCTACACCTTGTAACTTAAGAGATTTACCAGCTGATCCAGATCTATGCTCTACTGCAGGGCTGTCAAACTCCCCGCCCTATGGGCCAGATTTCATCACATGCTGGCCACGCCCCTGCCCGGTTTAGCGAAGGGGGGGAAAGTCCCGATACGTCACATGACGCCGCTGTGACAATTTGAGTTTGACACCCCTGCTCTGCTGCTTCCATAGCATTATTTTAGATACCTGTTATAGTTTGTTGTTTAATAAAACATTTTTTTTATAACTGGCATTTTAGTAAAAGCACCAATACAAACTACAGACCATTAGATTTTTATATAGAATACCATTATCACAGCAGGCTTTAGACTTTAAAGACTTCTTCCCTTCTCCCCCCCTCACCCCTTGCAGTTGAGGATATATAACTTCATTTTTTAACAATTCAATTTTCTCCTGTAGTATGTCATGACAAATTTTGAGCAAGGCACATTTCAGAAGGCTATAAGAGGCTGACCGATCCATGGAAATCCTTTCCTTCTTCTCTTGTCAATCATGAGCATTTTGCTGATGGGAAATGCTCATGACTT
Source organism: Pseudonaja textilis (assembly GCF_049901715.1). Lineage (NCBI taxonomy): Eukaryota > Metazoa > Chordata > Lepidosauria > Squamata > Elapidae > Pseudonaja > Pseudonaja textilis. Next base: position 266,975,354 of record NC_141990.1, read on the forward strand.
GGCTGTTTTGAAATAAGCACAAAGCAAACCAAGAAAAGTTTGCATAAAAGGTGAAATCTCTTTGATCATCTTGTGCCATGCTGGAGGTTCTGGATAAAGAGAAACACCTTCACTTGCACCGGGGGAAAAATGCAGGTAGCTCTAGATAAGCCACCTAAAAGTATTCTAGCAATAGGATGCCATGCTTGAAGATTTTCTCTTCTCTCATGGGGACAAGCTACGTTTAGTGTAACTGGCCCAAATATATAGCATTAGCAATAGCACTTAGACTTACATACCGCTTCACGGTGCTTTACGGCCCTCTCTAAGTGGTTTACAGAGTCAGCATATTGCCCCCAACAATTTGGGTCCTTACCCACCTCGGAAGGATGGAAGGCTAAGTCAACCCTGAGCCTGGTGGGGTTTGAACTGCCAAATTGCAGGCAGCCAGCAGTCTGCAGAAGTAGCCTGTGGTACTGCATTCTAACCACCACACCACCGTGGCTCATCCCTATGATCTATCTGCTGAACTTGGCATTAATTGAAACATTGAAGAAATCTTAAAGGATGGCTCAAGAGGAAATACATTCCAATAGTGTAACCTAGAGGACACCAATACATGGAAAACAGTGGCCAAACACTGTTGAAGAGTTTAGTTCAGAGAACTGGCAAATCCCACCTCTGACTGGAGATTTTACAGTATCCTTCCCTTGCCATGCACACCAAGCCACGTCCACAGAACCGGTAATACAAAAAAACTGAATCCCACCACTGGAACAAATGAAAAAAATAAACTCACAATATTCAGTACCGGTCAGACTGAAATAGAACTGATCTGTCTGGAAACACCTTCCTTTAATAAGCCTTTTTTCCTGCTAATTTTCTTTACAAAGTACCTCACATTGTGGAGATTTTGTAGCTGAGAGAGAGTGTTAGTATCTGTGAGCTAAGTCAGCCTTGAACAGCAAGGCCCAAGATTAAGAAAGAGTTCTGTTCCTAACTCTATCCTTAAGGTGAATTTGTATGTAAACTGGAACAGGTTATTTAGTCTTACTATGTAGTTAGAAAAATACAGGAGCATGACGTCACTCAAAATAGACAAGAAGAGGACAGCATTCTTCTTTCTCCGGCTGAGGAATTGTTGAAGACAAGCAATGCTTTCAGGAACCATTGAAAACAGGCTGCACAGTATATCAACATACATGCACTATTTTGTGACAGTCATAGAGACATTGTGTAGCTTCAGTAATTCATTGATATGCAGTGAGTGGAGCATGTGCCATCTGCCTTTTCAAGTCAGATCTTGTTGCCGGTTGGCCACTCAGCCAGAGTTGCTCCAGTGAGATAGGAAGTATATCATTAAAGTAAATAAGTAGATAAATAAATAAATAAATTTGTCATTTTGAATACTACAGTCAGCCCGGTCATAACTAAAGGCTGTTTTTAAGCCAGAGGACTTCCTGTGTATATTTCTCTGTTATCATTAGCTCTATGAGGATCACCATTCTGGGTGCCCATCATGCAATCTTATCTAGTTCTAACTGCATCATGTCACTTCTCAATGATGATTTTAACCAACTGTCTGAAATCTTTGGTGCCTCCTCAGGGTGTCATACCTCTTGGTGGATGCATCGTAGAAGCCAAAGAAGAATCCAATATGCCTTATGCAATGAAAATCTCTCATGAGGACTTCCATGTAAAGTGCTTTTTTCTTCTTCTTTCTTGCTCCATTTAATAGATTTTAATATGGCACTAAGTTACTAATTAGACGGTAAAGAAGTAGATTGCCCAACAGAAGCATACAGCAGAGACACCTAAGCAGCAAAACAGTACTCCATCACTGGAGGCTTTTAAGAGGAGATTGGACAGCCATTGTCCAGAATGATTCCATATAGGGCAGGGCTGTCAAACTTGCAGCCCATGGGCCAGATGCGCCATGCAGGGTTTAGTGAAGGAGGGGGAAAATCCCGATACATCACATGACACCACCATGACAATGTGAGTTTGATACCCCTGATATAGGGTATCCCATTTAAGCAGGGGGTTAGACTAGAAGACCTTCAAGGTCCCTTCCGACTCTGTTATTCTCTTAATCTGATTTCTCTTTGGTAGCTTATTTGGTACCTGTGATGTTTTACATTACTGTAACTGCCAGTAAAGGGAATTGTTAGCTGTGACATTAGAAATCCCTAAAATTTTTCATCTGTTTGTAGACCATCACTTTCAGTCAGTTAACTTTCACGACTTCCTTCCAGGGATGAAAGCAAATTGTTTTGACAACATTTATCATTCCCAATATTACTCTGGGAAAGCCATGCAAGTAAAACTGATGTATGCATTTGCAGATAGTCTTTTTATCCTAGTCTTGGTTGTTCGTTTTCCTCCTTGATGGGGTGTGTTTCTCTTGAAGAAAAGATGGGGTTTGTGATTTGGGGTTGTTGTTGCTTTTTTTTAGGGCAACATTGTACTAGCAGCAGAATCAGCTTATGAGCAATCCCAGTGGCTGGAGATGCTTCAGGAGTCTGGAAAAGTGTAAGTGTGCCATGCAGTCTCCCCATTTTGCTTGGCTTGATTTTCAATTGCATCCAAGTCACCGTTGCTTTTATTTTGGAGCTTTCGTGGTCAATAGGCTTTGATTTTGCAGTATGGTGGCTTGAATGCTTCTTCCGTAGCAGCTTTTCTCTTTAAAATAGCTTGTCAGAATACAGAAAAGATGGGAGAATTATGAATGGAGAATGACAACATGAAAGCTCAGTGCAAACAGTGCCTGGAAGTGCTCTTTGGTTTTGCAAATATTTTGGTTAATATAAACTGTTCAATCCCACAAGCATTGGTACCCTGGAAGAATTCACCATGGAATACTTCCAATAAGCTTCTCTGTTTTTGCTGATCCCATTATTTTATCTGCCTCTCAGGATACACAGGGGGTGCTGCATATTATTTATCACTGCTGCTGTTGCTGCTGTTATGGTTATTAATTAAATATATAATTATATAAGGCTGACCAATTCTATTGAAATTCCAGGTGGCACATAATCACTTTTAGACATATGCTTTATTCTCCCAACAAAATCAATAGAATGCTATTGTGTATGAATTACCTAGGGCTGTGGACTTGATTTTAAGAATGTGATTGGATGCCCAACCTGGTAAATGCTTACTGAATCAATGATATTCACATAGCTCTGAGCAGAACCAATTAATACGCAAAAAAACCCTATCCTAATCAACGAACTGTCAAGGAGAAATCCACACCTCCAATAACACTGGCAGGACAAACTACTGGATATAAATTGGGAGCAAACTCCACCCTCACTATCACTGATGGTGTTACCTAGTCAGGTAATGAAACTTCTAAACAACCAAACTCAGAGAGCATCAAGGACTCCACAATTCAACTTGCTGGAACTGGGTATGTCTAGTTTGATGAAAAGAAGGACTAGTGTTCCAATATCTCAGGGGCTGCCACAAAGAAGAGGGAGTCAAGCTATTCTCCAAAGCAGGGGTCACCAGCCTTTTGGACCTCAGGGACCACCAAACTCACAATTTTAAATCCTGCAGACCAGAGACCCTGGGAAAATCCCCCAAAAAGTCTGCAGGAAAATTCCCCACCCCATTTTCCTACCGATCAATCATTCTTTATTTGGGATTGAGGGACTGTCTCCAGCTCCATTCTCAGAGTGGGGAGAGAGAGAGAGAGACTGAGACTGAGACTGAGACTTTTGGCTTCATTCAAGGAAAGCAGCAGAAGCAGCAGAAGCCTTTCTTTTTCTCCCCAAACTCCGCCAGAAATGAGTCTCTGTGAGACTTGTCACACTGACGCAGACTCTTGGAACAGGATGCCTTGCAGGGTCCCAAAGACTCATTTCTGCCGGAGTTTGAGGGAGAGAAAGACTTCTGCTGCTTTTTTGTGTGCATCCAAAGGCAGAAGAAGAAAGAAGTGGAAAGAAGCAGCCCGATGGCCAGGCGAGGTGCATGGGGCAAATTCCCTTCCGCCCTTTCCTCCTTCCCCTCACTACCTTGTGTTGTTTGCAATGCAAGGGACGCAAGCCTTGTGTTCCCACAGGCCATGTGGGTGGCACAGCCATGTATTCTCTCACAGCCTGGATTAATTGCTTTGGGGGGGTGCTTTGGGGGTGACATTTCTCTGCAGACCACCAACATTTTCTCACAGACCACCAGTGGTCCCCAGCCCACTGGTTGGCGACCACTGCTCCAAAGCACCTGAGAGTAGGACAAGAAGCAATGGGTGGAAACAAATCAAGGAGAGAAGCAGCTTAGAACTAAGGATAAATTTCCTGACAGAACAATTAATCAGTGGAACTACTTGCCTCCAGAAGTTATGAATGCTCCCAACACTGGAAGTTTTTAAGAAGAGATTGGATAACTATTTATCTGAAATGGTATAGGGTTTCCTGCCTGAGCAGGGGTTGGACTAGAAGACCTCCAAGGTCCCTTCCAACTCTGTTATTCTATTCTATTCTAATCTTGGGCTAAGTATATTGCCTTCTGGAGGAATCAGATATTACTGTCTGTGTCTCTGTCCTCTCTGTTAGCATTTTGTTTCCCCAGTTCCTTTCAAATTTGTTACCTCTTAAGACTTCTCTGTTTCTGATATCAACTTCTCTTTCGGCTTCTGTCAAACAGAGATAACCAGTTCTGGTCTAGCGATTAAGGAATTTAGTTAGAAAGTGGAAGCCTGGGAGTTCTAGTCCCGCCTTAGCCATGAAAGCCAGCTGGATGACCTTGGGCCAATCACTCTCAGCCCAACCCACCTCACGGATTTGCTGTTGGGCAAACCGGAGGAGGAAGGTGTATTACCATAGATACGTTCGTCATCTTGTGTTATTTGTAAAAATAATAAAGGCAGGATGAAATAAATAAATAATAGAGGGAAGGTAGTAGAACTCCACCGTTTCTGCAAGGAACACAAGGTTTTGCGTTTGTAGCTGATCCTTATTTCCGCTCTAGTTGTCAATTTCAATAGTCCCCCCTCCCACAAGTAAGAAAGAAAATTGTCCATGGGCTGGTCAGTTTCAATTATTCTAGAGGAACTAATACATTTATGGGTAGGAATTCCCTCCTCTCTAAAATTCTTTCATCCCTTGTGTTTTCCAATAGCTTTTTAAAAATCCAAATATTTTAATTTTAGGAAAATTAAATATAATATAATGTAAATATACAAATATAATGTAAAAAGAAGGTCAAACCAACCAACCAAGAGAATTTAGGCAGAGCTCTGAGGTAAAAGTCTTCTGGTTTCTGATTAGTGAAGTTTTTCCCTTCTGGCTTTTGATGTTGAAAACAGATGGCAGAAAGTCAAGGAGCGAGCGAATGCCATGACCTATGAGTGGCACAAGTACATATCTGAACAACCCACTTGAGCAACAATGGAGTGTTAACAATTCGGTGAAGGCAGGAGAAGGATTGGTAATGGAGATCAGAGACAGCAAATGTTATGCTGGCCTTGTCTTATTGTGACTCAGGGAATGACTAAATATCATTTTAACTCAGCAGTGGGAAAAGGCCGCTAGGAAAGAAATGTCATTCTGAAGAGAAACTATGGGATGGAGCCTGCATTAGCCTCTTTTCTGAATATGACACCAGGCAGCCACATAAAATACATTTCCTAGATCCCATGGAATGCAATGGGATTGACTTCTGGGTGAATGTGTCCTAGGCTGTAGGGTTCGTCTCTGCCTATCTGAAATGTCACCTTTGACTCAGACTTATTATCTTGATTAGGAACCTTTTTCCCACTTCAATCCAGCTATAACACAAGCATAAATTTGCAACAACTTTTTTTTGGCTATGTCCAAAAGATCTTGCTTTCATGTGATTTCCCCAGCCCATGTGTGAGATAGGCCGAAATCATCCTCATCTGTGTCTGTATTAAAATAGAATCCCCACCCGATTCTGCTGCTACCCAAAAGCATCCTCGTGACATATAGAATTAATTAGGCTTATCACTATTATTTGGGAAGGAAAGTAGGTGCCTAGCACTGTGGGAATAGAAGCAAGGCAGGGATCAGCAATGGGGTCAGTCAATTTTGTTCTTGATTGGTTTTCTGACACTTCATGGATGGGGTGATGATACTCATTTCAACAGTGGGAAAAGTTCCATGTCAAATGGATAAGCATATCTGGCTTGAACAAGCTGGAAGAGAGTCAGAAGGACCTGTTCAGTTCAAGGGCTCTTGACTCCTGTCATCTATCTTTAGCTAAAAATGGAGCATGTAATTTAGAAGAGGAATATTAGTGATCCTATCGAAAAGGCAGTGCGCTGTAAATGGCCCCAGATAGCCAGCCAATGAGGCATTGTTAAAACAGCTTTGAATTCTTTGCTGATGTAAAGCTTATGAAACACCAAGGGTCAGGCTGCACATTCATCTAATCACATACTTCTCCCATTAAGTGCAGCATTGTTCTCCCCAAATTGCCAGTTTTGTAAGGGAAAGCAATTCAGACTATAGTGTCCTAATGTGGGAGGTTAAGAGGGGAGCTCTCACCTTTTGTCTCTGCTACAGGACTAGTTTTACCATTGGGGTTGCCATGCATTTTGACAGGAACTTTTAGGGTCAGGCTAATTTACATTTAGATGAACTTAAATGGAGAATACAAGAGAGAACAATAGGTGAGGATCTCTTACTGTGGTGGAATGTAGTGCAGATTTGCAGGAAGGGGGGGCATCTTTCCCAAAGAGCAGAGACAGAGTGCTTTAGTCTGGCAAGATTCCTGCCTATAGGCTGCCAATAATAAATTACTCTGGAGTAATTCCTCATGTCCTTAGCTATCTTCTACAATCGACATGGTTTGCTCTGTCCTACTCATCTTCTCCCACCCAGTGCTTAAGGCAAAAGCATTAAGGAGCATCTTTACTGCTTGGTACAGCTTAAAATAGCTTTGAAGAATGGCTTCAACAGTTAAGCAATTGTTTAGTTAAGGAAGGTAGCTTGACTGTGAAGGTCAAGAACATTCTGAAAAATGTGGCTTTGGTAGGATTGCAGGAGCCAACTAGCCATCTGTGACAGAGCTGTGACGCAAGATCTATCTCCCTTTTTATTGTACTCTCAACTCAGGGAGAGAACGGAATAGGAGTTAATGTAATATCTCTCACCCCCTCACACAACTGAGTAAATCTATGCCAGCCAACCATACCCCAATGCACCAGTTAATTGGGAGTTCTTCCAATATTCAGTATGGGGGGGGGGGGAATCCATTTTGAACTTTCATACCTGCCTGCAACATAAATCTGTCAGCTAAGGTGGAGCCTGCTCCAAATCCTTATAGTCCTGATCCAAGTGTATTTTAGGATCCCTAAATTCCATTTGGAGATTCGCAAGACATGGAAGCAGTTTGCACACAATGTTGAACAATTTTATACCGTTAAGTATCTTAAGTACCAAAAATAGAGTGCCAGTGAAATATGAGAATTGTGATTTGCAGTGAAGGTTTGGAGCTTCAGTAGCAAAAGGCAAAAGTCCAGGCCAATATATTGAAAGAGAAAATTCAAGTAAAGTAATGAATTATACAGGCACCCTGTTGTTATGGCCCTTTTGTTCTTTGAAGGGAAATGAGTTCCATATTTCTTCATAGTGCTGGTTAATTTCATTTTCTCCTATTTTATCTGTTCAGCTGAATAGCACAAAAAGAAGGCAAGACTGCCAACTGTTTTCAGAGTTATTTTCCTTTGTCTTGTGGGAGAACATGAAAGAAGGGGGGAACCCTTGTTTGACACCTAAGAAAGGAGGAAAGAAGAAAGAGAAAAGGAGGAAAGAGAAAAGAAGGCTGTTTTCATTTTTTTAAAAATTTCTTTCTCTGTTCCCTTTTTTAAAGGACCTGGAGAAATGCGCAGCTGGGTGAAGCCATGATTGAGAGCCTTGAAGCTCAGGGACTACAACTGGCCAAAGAGAAACAAGAATATTTAGGTTGGAACTAACAGCAGCTGATATATAAAGATTATTATCATTTGTACATGAATGTATCAAATAGGGGCAGTGCAGCGCTTAAGATGCAAGGGCAAAAGGCAGTTCATGGTACCTGGAGATTTCCTCACAGGCTTGTCTCTGGAATCACTCTGCAATTACAGAGAACAGCCAGGCAGTCTCAAGGGATGATTTCAGGGGCGCCAAGTAAGAACCCCTTCAAAATTTAAACGCCTTTTCCCTTTGAATCCAAAGTGCTCCTGAGCCCTAAAATGCAGCTACTCAGTTCACATTCATTGTCTCCCATTGTGCAGCCTATTTTTGTTATGCAAGCCTCTATCCAGTTGGGAAGATGATAGAACAGGAACATACCAGAGTCTTAAAGAACTGCTTTGGGAGTTTCCCACATGTTTAGGAAATGGCCTTGACAGACAAGGCTTTCTCAGGGGTGCCTGCGCTTCAGCTTTGGGGAGCTCATGGAAAGGAACCCTCCCTGTCTCCTATCACCATCTCTTCAGTCCCTGACTTACAAGCATTCATTTAGTGACCGTTTGAAGTTACAATGGCATTGAAGAAAGTGGCTTTATGACCATTTTTCACACAACTGGCGTTGCAGCATCCCCATGGTCATGGGATTAAAATTCAGCTGTGTAGCAATTGGCATATATATTTATGATGGTTGCTCTGTCCAGGGTCATGTGATCACCTTTTGTGACTTCCTGACCAGCAAAGTCAATGAGGAAGCCAGATTGACTTAACAACCATGTTAGTAACAAATGAGGTGATTCACTTAGCAACTGCAGCAAGAAACGTGGCAAAACTCAGTTAACCATCTGCCTTGCTTAACAACCTAAATTTTGGGATATAAGTTGAGGACAATCAATATTTCCAAGCTTTTTTACATCTGCACTATATAATCCCTATGGTTTTATGCCCATCTTTGGCCATAAAGGTAAAGATTCCCCATATACATGCTAGTCGTTTCCGGCTCTAGGAGGTGGTGTTCATCTCCGTTACAAAGGCCGAAGAACCAGCGCTGTCTGAAGACATCTCCGTGGTCATGTGGCCAGCATGACTAAACACCAAAGGTGCACAGAACACTGTTACCTTCTTACCAAAGTGGTCCCTATTTTTCTACTTGCATGTTTACATGCTTTCAAACTGCTAGGTTGGCAGAAGCTGGGATAAGTAACGGGAGTTCACTTCGTTACATGGTGCTAGGGACTCAAACCACCAAACTGCTGACCTTTCTGATCAACAAGCTCAGCGTCTTAGCCACTGAACCTCCACGTCCCTTATCTTTGGCCATAGTAAAGGTTTAATTCGATGGTTTGATTAATTCCTGTTCTTGTCTGCCATTTTAACTTTGTATTCCATGCTGGTATAACCCTGTTAGATTTGTTGTCTCTGCTGAATTTTCATTGTGTTTTTTTATGCCAAGTGGGTAATGATGTACATCTGAAGACTCCTAGCCTCATGTGACTTAATTAAAATCTGTCATGAGAGATAACTACATTAGGCTGAGTTCTCCATAGAATGATTATGCCTCTCTCCTGTGCAATCAGGGTTCCAGATCTTGGTCAAGTATTGTAACTTTGTTCCAGTTGTTGGTCTTCACTATAGAGCAGCCTTCCCTAACCTGGCCTTCCATGCTGGCTCTGAATTCTGGGAGCTGCTATTTCATAATAGAGAAGTGGAAGGCTGGTGCAGGCCTCCCTGTCAATCCAGAAGGACTGGAAATGAAAGGGAGAGAACTATGTATCTGAAGAAATATTCAGTAGATGAGACATGCACCATTTTTTATAGAGTAAGGTCCACTCCAAGCATAGGTAACCTGGTGTCCTACAGAGATTTTATTCTAAAACATCCAACAGCTCCAGACAAATGACAGTCATAAGGATGATGGGAATTGTAGTTAAAAATCAGAAGGAAAATCAAATTGCGACATTCTGGTGAGTTCCATAGGGCAATATTTTAGAGCTGCTGGGAGAAATTGGCTCTTTTGTATCTTTAAGCTGGTATAACTAATAACCTTAATCAAACAGCATGAGCTAATGAGGCCAAACAAAAGGAGGACAAAGTTAATGAGAATTTTAGGAATGCAGATGGTTTCCATAATTTAAGACAGTCTCGTATTTCCAACTAAAGCCTTCATGTGACAGGGGGAAAAACTTGTGTAGGAAAAAAAAATCAATTAGAAGGTTGTGCAATCAATGCTTCCTAATATGTATCTCTCCTCTTGCTTCATATTTTCTCTTGTATTTTAACTCGAAGCAGAGTGACAATATTCATAGATAATTTATAGAAAACATTCTGGTGGGTACCCAAATATTTTACCACGCTTGTTTTCTAGGCAACATCCACATTATTGCTAGGAACACTATTATTTTAATGCTCACTTTTCCCATCGATGTCATAACCTCTTAATAAATCAAAGCCTTCTTCACTGTTTTACTGTTGGCCTAATTTAGCACACATCCTATTATTTTACTCTCATCTGTTAAATAAAGGTGATGAAGCTGGTGAGAGAATTGCAAATTATAGCATATTGGTTTTAGCTAATGCTCTGCTCTGCAGGGAAAACCACTAGTAGCAGGGCAAGCTATTGTTTGCTATAATTTTTTTATGAATGCAATCAAAAACAAGTTTACTGAAGCTACCACATAAGGTTCAAATCAGCACATTATGCTGTACAAGAAGCAACGCTGCATTTTTCAAGATCCGTGTAATCTGTGTCTGATAATTTTCAATTATCCCTTCCATGGTGATTGCTTTCATTGGTCATTGTCTATTTGCAGATAAACTGATGGAAGAAACAGAGGAGCTATGTCTACAGAGGGAACAGAGAGAGGTTTTTTTCTCATTTTAATTGTTTAACTTACATACTGAAATATCTATCATCTGTCTCATTAGTTCCACTGAATTACAATGTAGTTGGCCTCTGCTTGCTTTTTCCCCTTTCTAAAGTTTACTGCAGGCTTGAGATACCCTTACCCCAATCTATTGTCTTCCAAATTGGTTGGACTATAATTCCCATTACCCATTTAATATGCTGGCTGGGCATCATGGGCTTTTCATTAGGCTATTGGCCAATCACAGTATTTGCCAGTCAACTTGAAATAACCGGATGTCTCTATTTGTAAGATGAGGGATTCTTTCACATATTGAAAAAATTGGAGTACTAACATGTGTCAGTAACTACCTTTTCTTGCATTGCCATTTTAATGTTGCCTTTCTTTCACTCAGGGATATTGCCTCCCTGCCTTGGTTTAGTGTCTGCAAATAGGTTACTATTGTAAAGGTAGGAGCTTGATAATGTTTAATGTTAACAGTCAGAATGGAGAGAGGGAGTTGGAAAAGGGTGTCCCAAGTCTATGAAGAGCAACATTTCTAGTTCTTAATAAAAGCGACACCTGGATGAACCCTTGAGGTTGAGACCTTGTGATAAAACAAGGGAATAATTCCTTTCCCACTCTGGCATATAATTTCAGCTCTCATTCAAAAGAGAATTGGAAATTTAGCTTTCTGTTGCTCCATTGCCCTCCTCCTACGCTTCACATGTGAGGAGGGAGAAGGGGTAGTTCAAGCCTGCAATATAGAAAATAAGGAAAGTGACCTTGAGGGAGATATGTGGGAGAAAACATATCGCCTGGGCAAAAGGTGCTGATTTTTTTTTTTAAGTTCAGAGAAATAAAACAACATTTGGAAGTGGTTCAGGCAGTTGCCATCCTGATTCACTGGAGTGTAAGAAGAGGGAGGAGATACAACACAATCAGACTTGCAAGGTTCTGCTTGTATAATATAATAAACAATCCCAGTAAAAGTAGTTGCAGCCTTCCCATGGAGCTGATTTCCTGGTTTGGACTATCTAGTGGGGCCAACATGCAGGAAACATGCAGAAAAGTTGAGTGGAGAAGTCTTGAGTGCTGAGATATCTGATAGGGGAGGATGTGGACATTCCCAATCCTTGAGCATCCTGCCATTCTACCCATGCTTTCTGGAAGTAAATCCTATACTATCTCATAAATCCCTTTTCCTGAGGAAACTTAAATGTGTTGGAATTATTATTGGAACCAATTGTTGCCTAATTTAGATAATAACCCACTTTTTATTCACAGTTCATAGCTGAGGCAGCTAAAATTGTCTTTTGCTGCTCCTGTTTTTAAAGCAGTATTTTCCCAATTCCCTTGATACAATTTGCCCAGAGTACAAATTTGTTATTTTTAAACTTGAATTTAAAAAAATGAGTTCTCCTGTGAATAATACTAGAATAATACTACATAGGAGATCAATTTGAGGAGAAAAGGGAGTTAGGTTCTGTCACTATTTACAGTAATTCTTTACTCTTTCTTTATTCTTTACACAAGGAATTTGTCTTCAGTGCATAAACTCTCAGTATACATAAAAGATATGTGATAAATCATAGTCATCATAAATATATTCATCATGAATCATAAGATACAACACTTAGTAATAGTCATAGAATACTAAATAAGCAATCAACATAAATCATACTAGGAACTAATAAACAATATAAATACTAGGAACTAATAAAAATATAAAGCAACAAAGTTATAGTCATAAATAGAAAAGGAAATAGGTAATAGGAAGGATGAGAATAATAATACAGTCTTAGTAAATAGTTTGACAGTGTTGTGGGAATTAATTGTTTAGCAGAGTGATGGCATGGGGGGGGGAACTGTCCTTGTGTCTAGTTGTTCTGGTGTGTAATGCCCTATAACGTTGTTTTGAGGGTAGAAGTTGAAACAATTCATGTCCAGGATGTGAGCAGTCTGTAGATATTTCCACAGCCCTCTTTTTGACTCATGCAGAATATTATCCAGTTGATTCTATGCTATTTGTGCAACTCCCTGGTTAAGATGGACCACACCATTTGATCAGACAGGTATTTCTGGGTAGTTAGTCATCAACATATCTTGCCACAGTTTGGGATGTCAGTCTAGCCCCTGTTGCAATTATGGCAGCAGCTCTGGTGACCACTAGAACTACCTTTTTCCTGCCACCTCCATTTTCTCCTCCTATGGCTCTTCTTCAGTAGCTCAACCACCTAAGCAGGTTGCTGTCTAATTCAAATAGTGGGTACCACTGGGTATATTACAATGTTTTTGCCGCTTATGCAGACAAAGAGTTTCATGTGCTTATGCTTTTGACTGCTTTTATTAGTTGGGAGGACGCCAGCCATGAGATCAGAACTGTGCTTCTTGGTCTTTCCCTGCCATCACTGCCATTGTCTTGTATACTATTCAAGGAGGACAGAATTTGCTTGCAGTTGTTGGCTTCTTCACATCATGCTCTCCTCCATCCCTGTGGCCTGTCAGCAGCCTAGTGTTGAGCATGACTTCAGCATTCGTTCGGAGCATCTGGGCCATGTTCAGAGATAGCCCAGATCACAAATGTGGAGGAGATGTTGCATTGGGCAGGAACTTTAGTAGTACTCTCTCATGCTTTACTCCATATACCTCTCCATGCCCACTACCTGTTAGTTAGGCACTCTGAAACATAGGAAAGTCCACCAGGTTGTTAACAATGGAACCCAGGAAGTAGTGGGTAGATGAAGGCAATCCTGGAATGGGAGGACAGCCTGCTCCTTGAAGCCCAAGGCAGCCACTGTTTTGAAACAGCAATTTATTCATTGTGGATCAAACAGATACAACATAAGGTTGATCGCAGACTAAACTCCTAGTGATTATGCTGTGTGATAGGGAGTTATGCCATCCCAATGCTGAGAGCGTGCTTTTACCTGTCTACTTTCTTAGCATACTTTTCCCCTTAAGACTGAAAAATGTTAGTTGTGGTTGCACAACTTTAAAGTAGATGCTGTCTTTACCGCCCCATCATTTAAAAAAAAAAATGCTTTCCTAAGCACTCTATTTTAGAAAAGTTCCCAATGTTTGTTCAAAAGGCAATCTCTGAGGGAAAAAATGCATATGTGGCAGATTCACAAATCTGATCACTAGCGTCAACATTTACTGTAAGTTATACATGTTACACAGCTGTGTAAATGTTCAAACTTTAACTAGAAAGCGAACTCTGCAGTCGTTTGAATTCTGCATTTATTGTCTTTTTCTTAAGGCCCTGGAGCATCTCAACCAAGTATTGGAGGCAGAAAAGCAGCAGTTTGAAGAAGTCGTACAAGATCTTCGAGTGGAACAGGAGCAGATTAAACGGTAATGCCTCTCAGCCATCAAGAGAACCAAATAATAGCTGGCTTTGGTGGTAATAATTTTTAAATATGGCTCACAACCTAGTTAGTATTATCTGTACAACTTGAGTGGTGAGTTGGCTGAGAGAAATATTTTCCAAATTTTGTACAACATTACAATTCTGAAGGAGTGCCGTCTTCAGGAGAAATCAGTTCTTTTGAGACACTTCCACACTATCAACATTTCAACTTCCCTCCTCATTCCAGACAAAAATTTAAAACTCAACTTTAATCATCTTTAATTCTTCTCACCTCAAAGCATCCTGAACCAATGAGAGTTTTCCCTCTTTCACCCCAGCTGACTAATGGGAGATAGTGGGTCACACATTGCTGCTGCAGTCACTGGATTGGGTAAGTTCTAAACAATGCAGAAATAGGATGGTGAACCTCTGTGGAGGAAGGAGTATAGAAATGGCTTGCCTGAGCCTAAATCCAGGAGATGGAAAGAGATGAGAATTTCTGCCAGTAGCAAAAATGCAGAAATATAAGACAGTGTATCTATATATTGTGAATACTGTACTTCCACTTAAAGCAGGGGTCCCCAAACTTGGCGACTTTAAGACTTGTGGACTTCAATTCCCAGAATTAGCTGGCTGGGAGAATTCTGGGAGTTGAAGTTCACAAGTCTTAAATTTGCCAAGTTTGGAGACCTCTGACTTAAAGAGAAACACAGACCTTCTTCTGATAAGACAGAAAGCAAAGGACAGAAAGTACTAGACATTTGTGTTTTCTACTTTCTTCTAAATACCACGCTGCATCTATCTCTTATCTTAAACTATCCCACTTTTAAGATATAGCACCAACAATACATGTTGGTGCCTGCTGATACTCTCATAAAATCAGGTCACTTGTAATGAAAAAAAAAAAAATCCAATGTCCTTGTAAGAGTTCTTAGATTTTTCAATAACTATTTTTTTTTTCTCAAGGTGTTTTTCTATCTTTATATTATGTATTATCTGTTATATTGCATATTAAACGTGTTGGCAATGTAACTATATGAGACATGTCACAAAACAAAGATACACAACTTGAAATTCTAGGATTGAATATGTATGGTTGACTTCCTTTTTTAAGACTTCTCTAAAATTCCAATGCCAACATTTTGGGGATGTGGTTTCCTGCCATTTTTGAGTTAGGAAATATGTTAAAACTGTAGCATAATTGGAGTCCATTTTAAAAAAAATAGAGCACTCAAGTATACCCTCATTATTCTAAAAAAATAAAATAAAATAAAATTTCCCTCATTTTTATTTCCACCGTGCCTATTGTGATCCTGAATGTCTCCTCTTTGAAAACTTACACGATCAAAAGGATGCCCATCCTCAGTCTTGTATTACAACACAGAACTGAAAAATATGCTTTCAATGGCCTTTGCATGGTTATTTCACAGAGAGCTGGAAATGACTGCCCAGTCCCTCAGAGGAGTAGAAGAAGAAAAGAAAGGACTGCAAACTCTGACAGAAGCATTACAGAAGACATTGGAAGTAGGTGTTTGATTTTTCTCCTGATGGCAGCCTTCGATGATTAGTAAACTGCCTCCTTAGAAATAACTAAATGATTGAAATTACAAATAAAAGCTGCAAAGAAATGCTGAGGTTCCAAACACAGCTTGCTCAGGATTCCAGTCAACCATATCCTCTTTCATTCCATTTCTCCATCCCAAATGAGTGCAGCATGCTGGATCCACTGAGCATTCTTGTTAGGCGCTCCATTTAGGGACCCATTTAGTACCCTTGTTAGTCTTAGGTGATTTCAACCTTTCAAGCACATGTCTTTTTAAGAATTCCTTCCTTCCACCCTCCCACCCAATCACATTTTTGTACTCTTATGTTTTTCCCCAGCCTCCTCTTTTACATGCCCCTTTAATTACATAGTCACTGGCACTTAAAGAAGTAATTTATATAGTAGGAGCTCCTACCTGCCAGAAATACTGGGCTTATTCAGTGAAACAGGCACATCTTGAGATTTTGTTTATCAGATTTGCTTTTTATATGTTTGGGGCCTCAATGTTTTTGGTTTCTAAGCTCTAAATCCTAACAAAGAATGCAGCTCATTAATACAGAATCTCCATTCCTGTTCTTAATGGCAAATGGACCGTCTCCAAGCTAAGCTGATGCTTAGTCAAATGAGGAAGTTGCCTGCAGTTGCTGTTTGGGGATGTTCTGC
This sequence comes from Pseudonaja textilis, assembly GCF_049901715.1. Taxonomy (NCBI): domain Eukaryota; kingdom Metazoa; phylum Chordata; class Lepidosauria; order Squamata; family Elapidae; genus Pseudonaja; species Pseudonaja textilis. The sequence continues at coordinate 266,991,647 of NC_141990.1, forward strand.
TGCTGATGGTTAGAGATTTCATTGTCCCTGTCATTGTACTAACAGGGATAGAGATCTTGGGAGATATTTTTGCCTGAGGTATGAAAATCATTTGGCTTAGTTTAGCAGCTGAGTTGCTCCTGGCTATTCACTTCAGGTTTTCACATATATTAAGCCATGCCTGCACAGTCTTTTTTCTCTGTTCCTTTATGTGGGAATGTAAGATGTCGCCTTTATTTTTGTTATGTCTGGTACTCTGTGTGAAATGATCCTTTGAAGAGTTCTCTTGGGAGTAGGAACATCAGCTTTCTTCTGTTTTGCAAATTTTCTCAGAAATGTTATCAGGTTTTTTTTTTCCTGTATTCATGAATGTGATAGACTAATTTCACAATTCTAATTTCACAATTGGCACCTGTTATTGGCGTAGCACCTGTGCATTTAATTTTCCATGACAGATAGAAAATTCCCTATTTGATACCAATATGAATTTATTATTCTAATAAAAAATAATCTGCTAGGTTTCTCTTTGATAAATTTTGCATTAAAGCACAGATGCCTTGCTAGCTTGGCGATGACAACCATCCTTTTGATCCCACAACTCTAATGTTGTGGAAGTTGCCTTTTTCAAAGGTAACCCATCGAAAAGTCCGTCATGGGGAAGGGGAAGAAGAATGATCACTGCTTAACCTGTCTGTGTTGGCTCTCAGGAACTCTCTCTGGAAAAACAAAGCATGCTGGAGAGGCTGGAAGAAGATGGAAGTCACTTGCAGCCCCAAAAGAGCCCTTCGGAGCAAACCAGTGCCACTGGGGACCTGCAGAATAGCCTCCATCAGATTGAGGAGAAAATGCACCAGCTGCTCAAGGAGAAACTCTTAGCAGAGAAAAGGTGAGCGGGGAGAGACTTCCAACCCACAAATATTACAAATTGGGGAGTTGACTTTTCACATTTAGAGAAACAGTGCAGTCCATAGACCTGGCTCATTTCTTCCTCTGTCCCATCAGCCCTTCTTATGGTTGTTTTTATGTCATTATTCTTGTTAAAAAAATTTTTTTAACAAAAAGTAGGAACAGCAAGTGAGATTTGCAAGAGGAATCTATTGTTCCCTCTTGGAGCAGAAAGTCAGCCTGGGTGTTGTTGCAGGCTGGCACTCCTACAAATTAAAGGCAGGAAGGAGAGAAATGAGGTGAGGTTATCATTGAATGCTTTTTCCTCTGCTACTTCATAGAATGAAGGAGAATGAAGAACGCTCCCGAGCTCTGGAAGAAGAAAGGGAGTTCTATTCCTCCCAGTCTCAGGCCCTACAGAATTCCCTATCTGAGCTGACAGCTGAGAAGCAGAAGACTGAGAGAGACCTCAAGGTATGGTAGTACAGTTTCTATTATGGTAGAAGGTGGTTCTTAGGCCTAAAGTTATCCCCACTCTCTTTTTCAGTTTCCAGAACTCCTTATGGCTTCATTAATGAAGTTCAGCCTCCTGTCATGTAGTGTCTACATGAAACAGACTTAAGGGAGATGAACAGTGACCCCGCTCTACCATTTATCCCATTTTTGTAAAAAAAAAGGATGAGACCTTTTGAATTTGTCCACATGAAACACCTGGTCCCATTAGTTCATCCTTTCACTGAGCTCTGTCTCACCAAAACTATTTTTGGTTTGTCCTTCTAGACCAGGGATGTCAAACTCAAGGAGGCCCAGGGGCCAGATCCGGGCCACAGGGTGCTTAGATCTGGCCTGTGGGGCTGGCCTGGAAACAGCAAAGGACCAACCCACGGTGCCTCTACCAGTGAAAACTGAGCTGGTGCGGGTCGTGTGCAACCCTCACAGGCTCCGTTTTTGCTGGCAGAGGGCTGCAGGAGGCCATTGCAGCCGAAAACGGAGCCCATGAGGGCCACTACTAGCAAAAGTGGCATTTGATCACATGAGTGATGTTGAGCTGGCCACATCCCCAGCCCCCTCCCCCCAGGTCAAACACAAACCTGATGCAGCCCTCAATGAAATAGAGTTTGATACCCCTGCTCTAGACAAAAAAAAGGTGGCCCAATTTGTGTTATTGAGTCAGCCAACAATCTCACTTGCCCTTCTTCTACTGCTGAATGACACAAAATAAAATAACATCAAGAGAAGGGAACTGGAGCTACCCCCAGGCAGTGTACCAAATGTTCTAAAAACACACACACACACACACACACACACACACACACTTCTTGCTTCTGTTTGCAATTTGCTGTTGTATTTTCTTTTCTGGATTTTTTGGGGGACTGCCTCCTTTCCTTCTGGCTCAGGCAGAAGTGAAGGTGCGTATGGACCTGGAGAAACGCTTGCAGGAGGCTGAAGAGGCCCTGCAGAGCCTTGAACAAGGCCTAAACTGCAAGCATCGCAACAAAGAGAAGGAGGAAAAAATGAAAGCGGATGTCAGCAACCTGAAAAGTAAGTGGACCTTCCCTATCGCTGCTGAGTAGCCTCTACTCTATTGTAGAGTCCACAATAAAGCTCCCACTTCAAAAGAAGTCTCACCTTGCAGATGCCTCCAGCTGGAAGCATTAGCCAATGAATCCTTGCCTAACTGTGAGTTGTGAATCTGCATAATGGGCCTCAGGAATGTTGCTGTAGCATTTCTGGCAGTCTAAAAATATAAATTGACAAAGTCCATGAGGGGGAAAAGTAATCATGGGTGAACTTCCTGAAGGAGGGTCAAATTTTTAAAAAGCATGAAGTGTATCTTTGTATTTCATCTCCCTCCTTTTTTTTAAAAAAAAATGCAACCTCAGCAGGTGATAGCTGGATTGAGAAGCTAAGCAAACAATACTTAAATCAGAGACCACAAGCTATAGCAGGGATCTCCAACTGTGGCAACTTGAAGCCTGGCGGACTTCAACTCCCAAAATTCTGGGAGTTGAAGTCCGCATGGTTGCGCAGGGAGTTGAAGTCCGCCAGGCTTCAAGTTGCCAAGGTTGGAGACCTCTTGGACTAGAACAGTGATTTTCAACCCCAGCAACTTTAAGATGTGTGGACTTCAACTTCCAGAATCCCTTCTCTGAGCATGTTGGCTGAAGAATTCTAAGAGTTTAAATCCACACGTGTTAAAAGTTTCTGAGGTTCAGACACACTAGACTAAACCATAGTTCATTCCACAAGAAAACATTGCTCCTAAGGAAACTATATAAAAGTGTCCATACTTTCTCCAGCAGTAAAATCGAAGGAGGACTTTATCTTTTCAAAAACCAAACAGAAGCTGCTGATCATATTGGTGAATGTGTGTGATTAGAATTGAAGCAGGCAGGAATGGAAAATTCAGCCTTCTATTGGAGCCAAGATATAAAACAGGGGTGCCAAACTCACGTCATCACGGCAGCGTCACGTGACGTATTGGGACTTTCCCCCTCTTCGCTAAACTGGGTGTGGGTGGTGCATAATGCTTCCAGCCCATGGGCCAGGAGTTTGACAGCCCTGATATAAAGCCACAGCTAATACCATGTTTAATTTGCCCCCAAGTATCATTTTTTACTTGCCTGAGTTTGCATTCTTGGTGTGATGAAATGATTTATCTAGTCAGAAGTAGCATGATTTGGGGGGGGGGGTATTATTTGGGGGATAATTATATTTTAGAAACTTGCTACCACCATCCAAAAATGATAACATTCTTCTTTTCCAAACCATTGTGGGGGGGTTTGGGCAATAGGGCAACTTAGGTAGGAGTGGTATTACCTGTTATATGACATATACTTATAAAAAATTCAAACTTTATTTAACAATAATTTTCTATCAACATCTAGTATTGATAGTAAGTTGTTTCTGTTCAAAAATGCATCAGCAATACTCTTCCTGCATGCTTAATTATGGAGTGATTGTCACATTTCTGTACATTCTTGATAACTTCTGAATTATACTAAGCTTTGAATTATTTGATTATGTGCCATCAAGAGCCTTAGCAAATATATATATATATATTCTTTAGGAAAACCTTCCCCAACTTGGTCCTTTGGGTTTTCAATGATGCGCTCATCAGTTACAGAGGGACCAGGAAGGGGACAGATCACCCTGGAGAAAAATCTATCTATCTATCTATCTATCTATCTATCTATCTATCTATCTATCTATCTATCTATTTTTATTTATTTTGTCAAGCAATTATAAGATAACAGGTACAAGTATAAACATAGTTATGAATACATGGATACATATAAGAGAAATAAAAAGAAACAATAGGACAGGGACGGTAGGCATGTTGGTATGCTTATGCAGGTCCCCTACAGACCTCTTAGGAAAGGGGTGAGGTCAATAGTAGACAGTCTAAGGTTAAAGTTTTTGGGGTTTAGGGAAGAAACCACAGAGTCAGGTAGAGTATTCCAGACATTGACCACTCTGTTGCTGAAGTCATATTTCCTACAATCAAGTTTGGTGCGATTAACCTTGACTTTGTATCTATTGTGTGCTCTTGTATTGTTATGGTTGAAACTGAAGTATTCATTGACAGGTAGGACATTACAATATATAATTTTATATACTATACTCAGATCGGACCGAAGGCGGTGTAGTTCTAGGTTTTCTATGTCTAGAATTTCAAGTCTGGTGGCATAAGGTATACTGCAATGAGTAGAGAAGTGTAGAACTCTTCTTGTGAAATATTTCTGGACTGTATTAATATCAGATACGTAATGAGTGTTCCAGACTGATGAGCTGTATTCAAGTATTGGTCTAGCAAATGTTTTGTATGCTCTAGTTAATAATGTGATATTACCAGAGAAAAAGTTGCATAGGATTAGGTTAACAACTCTTAATGCCTTCTTGGCTATGTAGTTACAGTGGGTTCTAGCACTTAGATCATTAGAGATGAGTACTCCAAGGTCCTTGACAGAGTTTGGATCATCATGCCTTGTAAGAGCTGATACCAATTTGATGGCACATAATAGTTCAAAATCAACTGAGCTTTAAATGCTCCTCCATCACTACCTAAATTATCCTGAGAGTAAAATAAGCACAAGGTTAGAATAAAACTGAAATAGCTTATTTTCTGCTATGGGGATCATATCCCAGAAACCTCATAAGGGGCAGTTAACAAACAGTAAGCAAGCTTTAGATCAGAAAAGCTTTCAAAAATGTTTCATTTGTCCCTCTCCTCCCCCCAGCATTTGTTGTCAACACAATTTTTAAACGAATAAAATAACATAGGATATAAAGCTGTAATAACAGTTAATAGTTTTGCCTTAAATTGTCTCAAAGGAGAAAGAATAATGTTTTATAAAAATATTTTGCATATGGTTCAATTAAAAAGCAACATACAGAAATCTCAGAATTGATTTTTTTTAAAGGCATAAGCTAATTTCCATATCTTCATCTTCAAAGTTGTATGGACCATTCATAACTTGACGCCCGTTAAATAAGTGGGGGGGTCTTGAAATCCCATAATATTCCTATTGATAGGGTCATTTATTGTAATTCTAGAAAGTCACGGAAGCATTGAAGTGCTAGGTTGAGGAACAACGGTCTAAGGCTAGGATTTATTCCATTTCCCCTGTCTCTGATCATCTTGTAGAATTCTTTGAAGAATGTATCCGGAATGCTGAACTAGAAGCCAAGATGCCAGTAATCATGAAAAATTCTGTGTACCTTCACAAGGCTGCCACTCGCAGGATAAAAAGCTGCCGATTTCGTCGTAGCAGATGTAGCAATTCATGGAATAGTTGTAAGTATTACTTGTCCCTGTTTCTTTTATAGTTTATAGGTAATTCAGGGTTTGGGATTTTTTTTATTATCTTGCAAAAAAGACATAATTTGTAGTCACTTTGGTGCAGAAACAGAAATCACCTTTGATTTCCTAATGATAACCTTGAGGTCGGAAAAAGGCACTCATTGATTGACAAGTTTCTCCACATTAATTAAAGTTCTAAAACTATGGCTGTACTTTATTGGTTTAATATGAAGCTGATCTCTGGGGGCAAAATCAATCCCATATATGGCTACAGCTTGCATGGCTGTTAGAAATTCTGAGTTATAATCCAACACATCTAGAGGATATCTAATTGAGAAAGGCACCCTTGGTACATTGTGATAGCTCCATTATGTGTATTAATCTGTGTTTTGTTGACTGCCATCTTTTTTCCTCTTTGATTGGTACCTAGTTACTTAAACTGTTTGATAACCTCAATTTTACTCCTTGTTCCCACAGTACTGACCTTTTCTAATTCCCAGGCCTGATTTTTACAGACCTACCCCACTGTTTTCCATAGTGCAAAATGTCATCAACCACAAAACATAAATAAGAGGAAAGGTGAACGCACAAATCTTTGCCATTGTAAGGATTACAAATAAGTAAAGTTTCCTAGTGTTGTATACCATTCTTGTTTTCAGTGCGGCAATCACAATCATTCATGTACTCAGAAGCAGAAAACATAGAAGAGCTGAAGCAAGCCGCCAAGAAGCTAAGCCAGGACCATCATTTCCGGGAAACCATCTATCAAATCATGGAGTCACATCCGGATTCTTCCTTGGTCAACAAAAAGTGAACCTCGCCCACCCTATTGCCAGGGGAGTTCTAGGCTCAGCTTGTCATTTCATTCAGCCAAAGCCAAATTGATTCGTCTAGACACAGCAGAAGTATGATAGCAGTGGAATTTCATGAGGAAGTGAATGGCACACTTTTCATTGTAGAGCATTGTGGTTGGACCATTATTCTCAAACGAGAGTTCCATGTAGCTTGCTGTAACTCCTTGGCTGTCCATTCCTGTCATATTAACTGGCTCTGCTTTCTTCTCAACTTCCTTTATCAAGATCCATGGTTTTAAAAAATGCCCAGCCTGTCCTTTAATACCAGGAAGAAATACATACAGTATATGAAATAGGTACATCAGGTGATGAGCCTAGGGAGTAAATCATCTATAAAGAGAAAGATACTACAACTTCAGGGGTGGGTTACTACCAGTTCGCACCTATTCACCAAAACCAGTTGTTAACATTCTAAGCAGTTAGAAGAAATTATTGGCCTAATCCTGTAAAGAAGGCAGGTAGGAAACATTCTGGTGTTGCTTACAGAAACTGCCTCTTAATTAACCCTTATTACATTCTTGGCAGGACTAGACTTCCTGTCTCAGGAACTTCTCTGGAGTTTTTTTCCCCTTCGTTTGCTGGTACTTTGCTTGTGTGGAGTGACCATTCAAAGTTAAATGGCACTGAAAAAAGTGACTTATGACCATTTTTCACACTTACGACTGTTGCAGCATCCCCACAGTCATGAGAGGCCAGGCAAGGAGAAGCGTGCCACGATGTGAGTGATATTGAGTTGGCCAATAACATGACCACCAAGCCACGTCCACCTGGTCACATGACCACCAAGCCATGACCACCAACTAAGCCACACCCACAGAACCGGTTGCCAAAAAATTTGAATCCCACCCCTGTACAACTTGATTCTTTCAGATTTCTCATTGGAGGCCAATGAGGGTTAAAATTCACTTTGCTTTATGTGCTGAAAGTTCTCCAAACCATTGGGTACTCTTGGAAATTCAAAAAACTGATTACAGGACAGTTTTCTGTATTCACTGTAGTTTGGTGGCTAAATCATCATGCTTCTAAGTTCTAACATAAAATGCTATGCTCTCCATTTCCTCTGCGTTGAAGGAAATTTCTAGGGCAGAAAATTGTCTGAAGAGAATTAATGAGTTATCTCTTTATGGTATCTATTGGCAAATATAATGCCTATGACAAGTAGAGAAAAATACATTATTTGCTTTTGGGGACCTCTCCTCTGATGCTTGCATAGTGCCTGTTACAATCTGGCAGCTGGCAACTCCACGAAATCACCTTTATTTCTGATCCTTCCCTTCACATGGAGAGAACATGTCCACTTCAGGCTCCTCTGACATGTTTCATAGCATAACCCCCAAGGACCATCCTAGATATTTCTTGGAAAGTTCAGTAGCAAGAGTAATGTCCAAAAAAGATTTTTTTAAAATTTATTTTTGTCAATTGCTTACAAGATAATAGGTATAAGTAAAAAACCATAGTTATGAATACATGGATACAAATAAGAAAGATAAAAAATAAAAGAAACAATAGGACAGGGACGGTAGGCATGTTGGTGCGCTTATGCACGCCCCCTATGTGGTGGTGTAACAGAGCTTCTGAGGTGATTTGATCTAAGAATGGAGAATGGAGTGGAAAACAGAGCAGAACAGGAGAAAAGCAGGTTAATAATATTCCCATTCTCACGCAGCTAGTTGTGCTACTTCCAAGTAAGAAAAAAATTATCTATTGATCTGTTGGCAGACAGACATTTGCGGGTGTGGGGTGGGGAGAATCAGAGCTGTTCTGATTAAACAGGCAACAACCATTTCTGCTGGTATCCAGCTTATTTTGTCAATAACCACCTCCAACTGTTAGTGTTTAAAATAATTCTAGGATTCTGACTAGGATCAGAATCATCATGGGCAGATGAAGAAACAGCTTAGTTCCTCACCCTCCCCCAAATTCCTTTTCTGTATCTAAATCACAGATGCTGTGAATCTGGAAGGGCTGAAAAGAAAAAACCATAAAAAGAAGCTGCATAAATAAGTCTGCTAGGCTGCTCTAGATTTCTATCTCGGTATCCCTCTCTCTTTGCAAATGCCAACATGGAGATTAATCTTCAGTTAATCCTTTACCGTATTGTATTCCAGGTTCATCTGTCACAAGTTGCTCTGGTTAAAATGAAGTCCCACTGGGTACTTTAGAATGTTTAGAATAGGATCTAAAGATGGAAAAAGATTACTAAGTCTTTAACTGATCTGTTCAAATGTATTGGACAAACCAAAACTACATCATATTTTAGAACTATTTAAAATAATAATATAACTATGTAGATTTCCCAGAGCTGCTGTTTGGAAACCAGTGGTGCAACTTTTTTATTTCATGCCTAAAATCTGGCTGCTTCTCCCTGTCCGACCCATCGTGACCCCATGGACAACGCTCCTCCAGGCCTTCCTGTCCTCTACCATCTCCCGGACTCCATTTAAGCTCATGCCTACTGCTTCAGTGACTCCATCCAGCCACCTCATTCTCTGTCATCCCTTTCTTCTTTTGCCCTCAATCTTTCCCAGCATTAGGCTCTTCTCCAGTGAGTCCTTCCTTCTGATTAGGTGGCCAAAATATTTGAGTTTCATCTTCAGCATCTGGCCTTCTAAAGAGCAGTCAGGGTTGATCTCCTCTAGGACTGACCGGTTTGATCACCTTGCTGTCCAAGGGACTCGCAGGAGTCTTCTCCAGCACCATAGTTCAAAGGCCTCAATTCTTTGGTGCTCAGCCTTCCTTATGGTCCAGCTTTCACAGCCATACATCACAACTGGGAAAACCATAGCCTTTACTTTCCTTCATTAGACACAAACAAACAAACTGATGAATTCAGATCAGACACTGGCTGTTAAATTGATCTGTTGATAACAGCAAGTTGAAGTAGCCACTAACCATACCTTATATTAACAATAGTGGTGAATATCTGTATCTAGGATGCGGATGAAGATTTGTTCTCTGAGCTTGTGAGTTGGCGTTGAACATTTGGAAACCAACCCACAAGCTCAGAGAACAAACCTTCACCCTCATACCTTATATTAGCCTAAAGTTTGGATAGATATTTTCTTCAGTGATTTAGTGGAATGGCATTCCCTTAAAAGGTCTTTCTCACTTTCCATTAGCCTTATTTTCCAAACAGAGGAAACCTAACTAGGTGTAAGGCAGGGGTGGGATACGACAAGTTTAACTACCGGTTTGGGATTTACGAGCTTCCCTGCACACTATGAGTTGCGCGCCTGTAAATCATCATCAGCACGCTGTGTGCAGAGAAGCAGCCTTTGAAACAGCCCTCTTTTCCTGCTTTTTTAACTGCAGCTGTGCCTCGTTCAGCAGCTGAAGTTGAAAAATCAGGAAATAAAGATCAGGTAAGACCCCGGATGGGCGGGTGGGCAAAAACATCAGCAGACATAGAACCGGTTCTTTGTCTGCTGCTCTTCAGAGCTACCGGTTCTACAGAGGTGGACAGAACCAGTAGAAACCCACCCCTGGTGTAAGGATAGAGAACCCTGGGGAAAAAGACAAGGATACTGAAATTTCCCAAAATTTGTTAGCACTTAGCTAAGAAGATAGAGTAGGCTAAGTTAAATGTAACTAAGGAGCATTTGCTCCCTCTAGTGGAACTCAATAATAATGCATAGATTCTAGCTGTTAATAACAAGCTTTTCCTTCCGGTCAAAAACAAATAAGGTGATCGTTAATGGACAAGAAGTCAGTAGAGGAAATACTTTTCTTTTGCTTTCATCTTAGATATGCCCAGGAGATTGCTAAAAATATTGTCATGGTTGTAGCTGGTGTTGTATAATATTTTATAAAACGACTTTGGTGTCTCTACCAGGAAGGCAGTTAAATATATTTCTTGAGACAGCTGAACAATGCTACTATTGCTATTGATTGACTGAAACATCTTTAAGGATGACCCCCAAAATTAGTGAAGCCTTCTGTCATCCTAAAAGAGGACTGGTGGTGAGCCATCAAATAGGATGGAGTTGTGAAGTTGTAGTACACTGTGACTCAACGGAATGTGTATACCGTAGTGTTTTCAGCCTTGCATTGCCTTTCTCTGTGCTAAAGTCCCTGCAGAATTTAGCTTTTCATCTGAACACCCCAGTTAGAAGAGTCATTCAGACTGATTATCAAACCATGATTTGGAATGTTTAGATAAGCTTGGGTGCCTTTATAGACCTTTCCCTCCTTCACTTCCCTCTTATGTTACTGTATTTCTGACCTCCTTTATGGTTTACAATTGCTTTGATGAAATGCTCAGAAATAGCACTTTTGTAAGCCAATGTTCTGTGAAATGTAGTGGATGAGGCTCAAAAAAATTGCTTATTACAAAGAATACAATGGTGGATATGAAAAAAAAATCTGACTGGTTGGTATTATTTTGCATCTAATGTTGAATTCCAGTGCCCCTCCAATTCTGTACATATGTGGTGGTCGTATCGAGTGTTTCATATGTGACCACACATAACCATATGTGACCACACATAACCAAACAGAAATATAGCTCTAGAATCCCCACAGGGCATATCTGAAGATTTCAGCTAACCCACCAAACAGATCACATAACTGATCAGTGGAAGAAGGAATAGATTACTTTATAATGAGGGGAAGGATGTGGGAAAAACCCATTGATACACAGTCCAAATGGAGGATGAGTTATGACTGGAGTTGGCCTGTTAAATATGAACAGCACTATGACCATTTGGGAGACATTCCTCACATTTAATTTTCAGGCTATATCAGACATTTATCAGGTTTAGATTATTTCTACAACTGTTTTAGTTCTCAATTCAGCCTGCCAATCGCCTAGAGAACAGATGAAAAACCAAGCATCATATATAGACCCGAGTTGCGGCATTTCCATTAACATTTGTGACTGAAAGGAATTGACAACTCAATGGCAGCTTTAAATGAAGAGTAACATGGAATTATTTAACATCAATTTGACCGAGATGTACTCAGGGCATAGCTATGTAAGTTCTCCCTATGCAGCATTATGTAACTAATGTTACATAGGGAGAGCCTACGTAGCTATGCTCTGAGTACATCTCTATAAGAGATTAAATCTGTGCTAGTTACATAACCGAAAAAAATCTAACAGTAATGTCAAGAACTAGAATGAATCCTATATAATACTCCTATTGATACAAATAAATATCCCACCATTTCTTTTCGTCTATACAATTACATTTTCACAAAGTTAAACATCTGTTTGCCATTGCCTATCAATTTGCCTTTATTTTTTTTCCCAAACATTGCATTGTGAAAAGGAAAAAAAATGTATATGATCTAAACAGAAACCAAATATTTGTGAATGATTTTTTTTTTCTCATTCAGTATTTTCATCAAGATTTGCTTTCTAAAGGTACCGGTATGTGTATAAACAAATTGAAATTCTGATAATATGCCATTATTTTGATGAACATATATCTGAGATGATTGACACAGTCATTGAATTTTGATTGCAAGAGAACATGTTAAACATTACAATGCATATACTCTTTGGAAAAACTAAAGCCAAAGTCAAAAAAGCCAAACCATTATCCATCCTGATATTAGATATCACATCAAGTATGGGAGTTGTGGCTTAAGCAACTTTATGAACCATTTTCAGACTATCTTCAATATCGAGAAACTATATAACTCAGTTGAGTCTCTATTACACATTGACTCCAATCAGTCCTCATTTATAGGGAGCATGCTACTTACTTTATAGGGAGCATGCTACTTACTTGTCTGCTAGCAAAACTGATGCTTTGAATTTACAAAATCCAAGTTCAGTTATAGCTTTTTCCTTTAAGAGTTTGTGATAGTAGAACGGAGCAAGATGGAAAACCTGTTGAGAGCAAGATAATACTAATTGGGTTCCCATATGTGTGCTAATCACACATAATGTGGCTTGGGTTTGGCTTAGCATAATATGTGAACCCTGCCATGAATAAGAAGTACCTAATTATCTGAATAAGTCTGATAAGAGAGCCTCATTTATTCATGTATTCTGAGATCACAACCCCTCAAGCACAATATAGCAAAAGTCTCTGAACTAGAAAAGCTTTGTGATTCTATAGAATGGTGGGTGTGGGGGAAGCTTTCACTGCTTTTCTTTTAAATTTCCAATAACTAACCCCCTGGCTTTCCAAATCTTACTGAAAATACTACGTTAGAATCCCTTACGTACGTTGCCTGGGGAGGGTGGGACTTGAAGTTCAGCAACCTCTGAACAGTTGGTTATGTAAACACATTGCATCAATATTAGAAGCGACATTTTAAGACATAAAGGTCCATCTGGTTCCCTCAGTCACTGTTTCTAACATGAAAAACAGTCAGAAAAGAAATGAAACTGCCCTGAGGACCAAGAATCAAGGCTGAACAAAATTAGCAGTCGTGAAGCACTGCTCTATTGTACTTGCTCAAGCACCTTGGCTGTGCTTCTGCCACAGGGAGAGACTGTACTGTGCACAACTTCAAATAGAAATGTAAAGAGGCACAATGGGCAGGAACAAAGCAGGAGAAGAAAATTCAAAGTATCTTTGAGATCTGTGAACTAAAGCTATCTTTACTGGGACCTGGTTCACCAGTGGACAGATTTAGGCACAGAACCGTAAGAACTGAAGAAGAATTTTGCTACTTTAATGTAGCTCAAAGGTGAAATAAACTTTAGGTTTGATTCCCCGCCCCCCAACTCAGATCAAGAATGAAAGAAAAAGGCACTGTGACAGATGAGACTCTTACTGTTCAAGAGCATGAAGAACACAGCGAGTTGTACAGAAAAGAGCTGCAGTTAATTAATCCCATTACACTTGACAGACAGCTATAAATGGAAAAACGAATGAAGAGAGACAGACAGAAAGAAAGAGAGAGAGAGAGAGAAATTGTGAAAGAGAGAAATCTTCTCCAAAGATTCCACATGTACTTGTGAATTGATGAAATTATATTTCTAAATCATCTTGTCAGGTAGCCTAAACAAGGGGAGAAATCAAGTCTTGTTTCTGATTTTTATTCTATTACTTGCCGTATTTCTGTAGATATTCCATCAGTTGCTGTACCTTCCACAATGGTGAGGCCTGGAGTGTTGATCTAACCTCATCTTCTATAACTAATATATCATTAAGTTATCTTGCATGTTGACACCTCTGTTACACAGAGTTTCAATATATTTCTTTTACCTTCATTTGATCTTCTTTAAATAAGTTACTATATGTCCATTTAGCATATCAATTTAAAGGTGGAGCATTCTTCTGAGTTTGGAGATCTTTGGAAGACTGTTTCTCTAAGTCTGTTCCCATTTTTGATGTCTTTACAGATATCAGGGTGCTAACAAGGAAATAAACATTAAGAGTGGTCAACTTCTAAATGTTTTTTCTGTTATATTTCTAGTTTCTACGCCAACTACATCCAACTACATTTGGTTTCTACATCCAACTACATTTTCTCCTTACAATTTTCAACTTTGACTTTCCAGCCTACAATCACAAGCAGCACATCTTGCTTACATGCCCAATCCCTCGTCCGTTTGAATTTGACAATGAAACTTATTAACCTCCTCTTTTTCGGCATCACATAGGCATAGATCCTATTGATGGGTTAGCCATGAGGTCTAATGGAAAAATATATATAATTTAAAGTAAAATGTTGCTGCTGAACACCTGAACACATAAAGAACATCACCTTTTTTTCCTTTTCCTTTGGATACTTTTTTGTCTTTTTATAGAAAGGTAAACCATGCTTTGGTTTTGCATTGTTTAAGGGTGGCTTACAAGCAAGTGATATTTCTACATTGTATATCAGCAAGTGAAAATAGAAATTGACCTGTGTTAGATGGTACAGCAGCACTAGATAATAAATTTCAAAGGCAAAGCTCCCCCAGTTAGGCTAAGGGCAAGATTCTTATTATCCCAAGGTAGATTTCCGTGAACTGCCTGAGGTTTTAAAATGATTTTTTTTTCCAATATTCAGGTCTGTATAAAGCAGGAGCTTTTGTCTATGTTGTATTTTCTCACCGAAATTACAAGGAAAGGGTTACCTGTTTTTCTTGTGTGCTCAAAAGAGTTGTAAGGAAACATTACATGGCAGTAAAAGATCATAAATTGTACAATCATTAAGGGTATTTGTGCTAGAGGGCATTTGATTTACAGCACAATGCAAGACAATTGGGAGGGCCAGAGCTAACAAGAATTAGATGAATATATTTGGATCAAAGGGATAAATCTTGGGTTACTATAGCAACAATGCCAACAGCCTTACCATAAAGGCATCAAGCTTTTGAAATGCTAAGCAGGAAGGCTTCAATTGTTGATATTTTAATCTCTGGATTATCATTGTTTACCATTTGTGTTGTATGGTAATTTTTATCTTGTGTACTACCCAGAATCACTGAGTTGGGAGGCCTATACATTTGATTTATTACACACACACACAAATTCATGTCTAGAACTGTATCCTGCTGAAACCAAGTAGCAATGTAATTTACTTTTGGATATATAAAAATAGCTATTTATTTGGAGGGTACAGAGTGGCTTTTTCCAAAGGAGAGAAATAGAAGAACAGCAAAGGGCAATATGCTACACATTACATTTTCTGCATCCACATATTGTTTTAAAACTTTTGATTGTTTTAACCACTATATTTAAACTAGCCACAGTGGTCTCGGTCACTCACAATGGCTAAGCCACAATGTTAACCATGGTCTGCACACCATGTCTATGTTCCCATGGGCAACCAAACCTAACCCAATCGTATTGTAGATCACAACTCCTAGCATAGCCTGATGACAGCTACAAGCCCATGCATCTGGAAATCTCTGGATGAAGTAAGGCTGTTCTAACCGATGCTCCAAGCCCTGGCAGCGGCGCCATCTGTTCTCCTTTATTACCATGCCAGACTATTTGAAAGTGGCGCAGAACAGCTGCTCACAGAAAAACCTTTGTGGGATCCCAAGGGGCAATAAATTCAAACAGGACAAAAGAGGAGCATTTGCTCTTTTCCAGCCCCAATTTCATCCCTTTCCCTACACCACTTCTCCAGAATGGACCTTAAGTGTGATGGCAGCATGTTTACTTCTGTTTGAGCAAGATGTATTTCTTCCCGTATTGCCATTTGAAGGCATATCCATCACACTCCACACATGCTACTGGATCTAAGCAGGGGTTTGTTAAGAAGTAAGAATGGTACAAACCTTGATTTATGGGAACCTAGGACATAAATAATTATACCACTCAGCTCCCTGTCAGAACTTTAGCCTCTACTTCAATGCATTCATATTCTGGCAAGTATAATGAGAGACATGTTTAGTTGCTTCTTCTACTAAATTGATGCTCTAATCTTTAAAAGAATTGTATAACATGAACTGTTGTTGCAAGTACCAGCAAGATACAGGAGATGGAAAGGACTCGTGGGGTGATTTTTTGGGGGAGGGGGGGAAGCTTCTTTTAATGAGGGATCCTGGGAATTAGAGATCAGTAACGTCTGAAAAACCTCATTGCGCCAACCAGAGGTGGTATTCAGCAGGTTCTGACCAGATCTAGAGAACCGGTAGCAGGAATTTTGAGTGGTTCGGAGAACCGGCAAATACCACCTCTGACTGGCCCCCGCCCCCATCTACTCTGCCTCCCGAGTCCCAGCTGTTCGGCTGGGTCTTCTTTTGTTGCCCTGCACAGGAAAAGCTGGAAAACAGGTTAGTGGGGTGGGAAGGGAATGGGATTTTACAGTGTCCTTTCCCTGCCATGCCCACCAAGCCTCGCCATGCCCACAGAACCAGAAGTAAAAACATGTTGAATCCCACCACTGGCACCAACCCGTGCTTTTAATATTAACTATCAACTTTGTATTAACTCTCCCTCTGCATGGCTTGAATGCTGACAGAATATAAAATAATAAACATTCTAATATCAGGGGTCTCCAACCTTAGCAACTTTAAGCCCAAAGGACTTCAACTCCCAGAATTCCCCAGCCAGCTGGCTGGGGAATTCTGGGAATTGAAGTCCTCCGGGCTTAAAGTTGCTAAGGTTGGAGACCTGTTAATTTAATTGATGTTTGTTGCCTCCCCCTCAAGACTTCTAAATGGAGCATCTAGATTATTTTCATACTCATTTTGCCACCTGCTTTGTGCAGCTACGCAGGGCAATGAATGCTTGAAGTGTTACTCAGGGGTGGGATTCTACCTGCTTGGATCAGTTCTATAGAACCGGTTGTTATGATTCTGCCCAGTTTGGAGAACTGGCAAATTGTGCCACTGGCTGGCCCCTCCCCACCCCACCCACTCACTCCTTACCTGGTATGCGCGCCATCAAAATTGCCTAAATTGCTATTCCCCCTCCCCCGCTGCAACCATCAGCTGTTCTGCTGTGCCAGGGGATTTAGATTAGCTAGAAAGCAGTTGAATTTCTTGCTTTTTAGCTAATCAAAAAGCAGAGCTGAACCTTCCTTAGGACTGGAGCTTCTAGTTTTCAGTGCAGACTCAGGTAGCAGATTGCAGATAGATAGATCTCTAAGGGAATCTGTGATTCTGTGAGCAACTCAATCTGCCTGCCTGCTTTGGGGTAAAAGTTGCTCTTTTTTAATAAAAAAAATCAATATTTACATAAATACTTACAATATTTACATACAAGCCATGCCCAGCCAGTCACGTGACCACCAAGCCACACCCACAAATTAGGCCATGCCCACAGAACCGGTTGTTAAGAAATTGGAATCCCACCCCCGGTGTTACTGTACTATAGTTTGTCCTCGACTTACAACAGTTCATTTAGTGACTGTTCAAAGGGACAACGGCACTGAAAAAGGGGACTTATGACCATTTTTCACACTTACAACCGCAGCAGCATCCAATCAAAATTCCAATCGTTGGCAACTGGTTCATATTTATGATGCTTACTCAGTCCAGAATTATTATGTATTTATTTGATTTCTTTAACTGCCCATCACAAGTGACTCTGGGTGATGTACATCATTATTTATTAGAAACTAATCATTGTTAGTTTCAGAAGAGAAGCCAAAGGAAAGGCTGGATGGACATATCACCTAAAGGCCTTGTGTGGCATAGCCTGCTTTTCTCACTGCAAGATAAACACTAATGTATGTTCGTGAGTGTGGGTGTGGGTGTGGGTGTCAAAAAAGATTGAACATTCAGATATTTTGTCCTGGCATTGTAAGAAACTTGGGAGCTCTTTAACTTTAAATGGTTATTAGATTAGTTTGGGTTTCATATTATATCCATGTAAGTCAATATAATTGTGGAAACAACAGTAATAGTTAAAGATGTAAATGTGATGTTCAACAATAGTCCTAAAATATGGATTTTTGTTTAATATGGCTACTCAATTCAAATGAAGTGACTCTGGATGGTAGGTAGAAGAGGAAAGTCAACAAGGAATAAAGAATGTCTTGAAAAGCCTCTATATTAAGCTTTCACTGCCCTGCATAGCTTCATAAAGCAGATGACAAAATAAGAGAATGGAAATAATCTGGATGTCCTGTTTATAAATCTCTGTGGGGGAGATTACATCAGCCAGGATGATTAATTTAGTAATCATTTTACATTCTGCCAGCAACAATTCCATTCGGGGGGGACAGTTGATAATACACGATACATAACATTAAAATAGGCACTATATGGTCCTAAACTCAAAGAAACAAAGGAAACCAATAAAAAACAAAACAAAAATATAATATCCATTTAGTTTCAATGTGAAATCGCCATAAACCCAACCTAAGCCAAAAAATAAATAAATTAATCCATTTAAAAGACAATTAATACAGTAAACTATAACATGGCGACCAGATTAAAATATGCTACTGCTCAACCATCTGGGACTTCACTCATCCAGATCCCACAACCTGGGAAAACAGCCAGGTCTTGACTGGCTTTCTAAAGACCACAGGTTCAAGGGTGACCTTATGGGGTGGGGGTGGGGGGGTCAGGTTGTCCCAAATACCAAACACACACAAGTTTTAATTGTAGATAGATAAAAAAACATGTAAGGGAAGCCAACAAACTGTTTCCATGGATGCAGCCTTCCTGTGAATGAAATTTTGCCTGCCTGTAACAGAATTTCTTCTATAAAATAATGCTGCCTTTTTTGTAGCATGGTGCCCTCTGGGTATGTTAAAACTTCAGCTCTTACAATTCTCAACTATTGTGTGTTTCTCACACTGACTAGGTATGTTGGAAAATGAAAACATATCTGGACAAAAGGAGATTGAACTAGAAAACTCTACGACAGTTTGACTTCAAGTGCCCCACCAGATTTTATTTATACTGCACCTATGCAAGAATGCATCCACTTGAACTTACAATATTCTGCCCAGCTAGAACATCATATTTTAAGAAACACTTCCTTTTTCAATGTAAGGCTTCTCTTGATCTTTAATTTAAGGATATTTAAGGACCACTCTTCAATAA
Source organism: Pseudonaja textilis (assembly GCF_049901715.1). Lineage (NCBI taxonomy): Eukaryota > Metazoa > Chordata > Lepidosauria > Squamata > Elapidae > Pseudonaja > Pseudonaja textilis. The sequence continues at coordinate 267,010,569 of NC_141990.1, forward strand.
AATGTAAATTTGACTTAACATTTAAATTGAATTAAAGTTATGTTAGTCAATGAGGCTTACATGATTTGCTTTTGATTGCTTAATAACTTGTTCCTGCATCAGAATGCAGTTTCCAGCAGGTAATATGCACTTCAGTTTAGTTTAATAAAAATATTTCAAAGAGACTTCCTTTTTACAAAAGGTATCATATAGCATATAGTCTCATGGTACAGCCTCATGACCCAGAAAATGCTGTTTGTTTAGAAGGGTAGATGTTTTTGATACATCTGTCAAATTTTCAAGTGAATTTTGTTTGCAACGTTATCCGTTTCATAATAGCCATTTTTAATACCATAGCACGATCCTTATCTTTAAATCCAGGGCAAGATCGTATTATCCTGCCATATCCATATACAGATGCCAGTGGGACTGGCAGCTGGAGATTACTTTCACACTGGCAGCAGGAGCAGCATATCTTGCTTCCACATAACCCAACCAGCCCCGTTTCCCACTGCTTCAGTGCTAGTTCTTTCTCACCTCACTTCCAGCATCTGCTGCCTAAATCATTGCCTTATTTAAAAATAGGGTCTGCCCTGGAGCTTTTAAAGCAACTATCTTCTAAACCAGACTTAAAAGATACCACTTGCATAGCGAGATGTTCTGATTTTAACAGCTAAGCAGAGAATAAATGTTATTTATTTCTGCACAGAAAAATTCTCATGGGATTAGACATCATTAAAGCTATTCCACAATTAATAAAATGTGCTTGCTTGTTGAGCAGGGATATTACAAACACACTGATTCCAAAGCATGTTAGTATAGTTCGTTATTAGCACCAACTGAGGAATCCTTGACATATAGGTGCATCAATTATACACTGTTGAGCTGATGAATGTATATTATTAATCTACAGGATTTTCATAGACCTTTCCCTACAGTGTTATACTTATCTTTTATCCAGAAACATCCTTTTATTATGCAAATACACTATATTTAGAACAAATTTGAATGCAGCAAGATGTTTTAAAGTTGACCCAATAAGCATAATTACTTGCATACATCATTACTGATAATATACATAAGGCTTACTCTTTTCATTGTGAATCTTGAAAAATGTAACTATGAAGACTTGGATCTTTCCCCAAATATTGAAGCCAGGACGCTAATTATGAGAGCTCTGGCATTGGTCCACGTGATTGGTGATTATGGACCTTCACTTGTTTTGTTTTCATTTAGTTTTAATGGAAAGTTTTTTCCTTTGTTTGTTGCCCAGAATTTCTTTGGAGAGACAGATAGCCATATTAAAAGGATTAATACATAAATAAATAACGGTCAATGAAAGGGACTGTATAACTTTCTACACATTTGCAATTTTATTGGAACAAGTTTTTCCACATGCTTTCATGTCATGAATCAGAACTTCAGTTTTGTTATTAAAATGTTACAAGGCCTAGAGTTTCCAACAGTAAGGATAAATAAAGTGCACCACATGGGCCGGATAAACTCTTTTCAAATATGGACACATATAAGAGACCAAAAGTTCAATTGCAGAGTGACATTCAAATTAAGACTCAGATATATCAATATGATAATACTTCATTTGAACTTGAGGAAACTGAAAAGGCCCTTGAGGGGAAAATAATTCTTATAATATAAAATGTGCGTATCTTGATTGTATTCCATGAAAACAGTATTTTATTCAACGGAGGAAAGGAAACATATTTTGTTACAGATAGTTGAAATATTTTTTTGTATACGTATAACAAGAGCATTTGAAAAAGTTCTATGAAGTATATGCCCGAGTTTTTGTGCTCCACAAAATAATTTAAAAAAAAAAAATCTCCCAATTCTGACAATAGGCAGCAAAACAGAAATCCCCACCAAATCCCAAATAAAAAAAAGACAATTCATTTTTTAACTAGGGTGGCCTGCAGTTCTGCCTCAAAGGCCATCTTGTCAAAGGTACGCATGTTCATCTCTTCCCTGACTTTCTCCCTCACGTGGAATGATGCCCGAGCCACAGACTTCGCACTTTCCAAGACAGTTTTTTTCTCCTTACAAATCTGTTCACTTCGCTCCAACTTCTTCTCAATAGACAACAGGATCTCCCTCCGGCGGATATCTTCACACTCCTCGACTTTCCTCTTGTTTACTTTCTGAATCTTCTCCTTTTCCAGGCGGTTCTGCACCACCTTTCGTGCTTTCTGCTGGACAACTTCCTCGGCCACCTGAGCAGCATGTTGGAGCTTCCTTTCAGATGCTTGTGCCAAAGCTCTTAAGTGCGCCTTCTGCTCCTGGTCTTTGCGTTCCGCTGCTAGCTTGGCCCTCTGGATCTGCAGGTCTTCCCGCTTGGCTCTCTCTCTCAGTTCCTGGTTCCTCTTCTCAATGAGATGCTCATAGTTCTCTTGAGCTTTGCTCAGGCTCCCTTCCATGGCTGCTCTAAGCACTGCCCGCTCTTCGGCCTCCTGCTTCGCCAGTCCCTTGAGAATGGCCTCGTGTTTCTGCTTGTCGGCTTGATTGAGCAGCTTCTTCTCTTTCTGAATCAGCTGTTCCTTCACAAGCTTCTTCTGGGCTGCCAAGGTGAGCTTTTCTTGCAGCAGCTGCACCTCTCGCACCTGGACTTCTTTCTTGTTGGCTTCCTGAGCCTTCAGGTTGTGTTCTTGGTGGCGTTTCCTCTTCTTGTCCTCCAGAGCAGCCTTCTCCAGCCTCTCTCTCTTCAGGCGCTCCTGCTTCTCCAGGTGTTCCCGCGACTTCTCATCCTCCACCAAGGTCTGCCTTTGCTTCATCTGGACAGCCTCCTCCCAGGTATGGGTCAGCCTGCCACGTCGCTTCTCCAGCCGGGTTTCCCACATCCGGCGGCCCTGCTGCAAAGCCCGCTGCTTCTCCCGCTCCTCCTGCTCCCTCCTCTGCTCCACCACCCTCCTCTGCACATCCCATTGGAGGTGGGCGCTGTGCCGCTGCTCCTTCCACAGGTTCTCCTCTTGGTGCTTGGCTATCATCAGGGCGGCAATTTTACGGTCCCTGTCGGACACCTCCTTGAAGCCTTTCTTCTGCTTCACTTCCCTGACAATCCTCTCCACTTTCTGGGTGGTTTGCGGGGAGTGGCTCAGGTCACTCAGGCTGAAACTGCGCCCCACCAGGGAGGTCATGGTGGCCACGCTCTTAGTCCTAGGCAGCTCCTGGGTCCATTTGTCCCGGCTACTGTCCCCACTGTAGGAAGAAGAGGCGCCCGAGTCAGAGGAGGTCTTGGTGGAGAAGCCCTCTCTCCTCTTTTGCAGGGAGTCCAGGGAGTGGCTCTTCTTGGTCTTGGGGCCACTCAGAGGGGGAGGCGGGGCCCCTCCTGCCGTTTTCCTCTTACTAGCCGAAGGGCAGCTCCCCTCAGGCAGGCTGCTTTTAAAGGCCGTCCTGGAGGCCGGGGAGGAAGGCAGGCTTCCGGTCAGGCCAGGCGTGAAAAGCCTCCGCTTCTCCTCTCGGATTATCCTCTCCCTCTCCTCCCGGCACTGCTGCAGCTTCCTCTGCCGATCCATCTCGTAGGCCTCATAGAGGCCGGCGGCGACGCGCATAGACCTGCCGGGGGCCTCCTTGATCAGCTCGCTGAGCGGCCGGGTCAGCAGCTCCACCGGCTTGACGGCACTTCGAGCGCAGGCTTCCAGGGAGCGGGGACTGGTGAGCACGTAGCGGCTGCCTTCGGCTTCCGCACAGTCGAAGTTGTAGAGATCCAGGTGCAGCATCGGCGACTCTGGGCGACTTTTCTCCGGCTCTCCCGTTCGAGGAGGCGCCGCCGCCGGAGGGGGGCCGGCGGGCGGCTGAACGGCAGCCCGAGTCGTCGCGGCTGCCGCAGACTCTTCTCCCCCCGCGGCGGCACCCCCGGGATCGGGGCATGTTTCCTTGCCAGGATCCGCTGCCGGATCCACCATGCCTGGCTCCCTCCAGAATCTGCAATAAAAAAGTAGACCGTTACAAAGAAGAGGCAAAAAAAGGAGCGAGTGGTTTTGGCTTTTTTTTGGGGGGGGGGGTCCCCGCCGCAAAAAATAAAAATAAATAAATAAATAAATAAATAAATCCCCGTTGCGGTCTGCCTCTCCGTGCCCCGCAAAAGGCGAGAGAAGCGTCGCCGCAAAAGGAAATCAGGGCCGCCGGGATGGTTGCTGCAGCGGCGGCGAAAAGTGGAAGCTCTCCGTTAAGTCCTAAAGGGGCGCCAAGCGCAGGCCGAGCAGGTTGCACATCTCAGCCTCCGCCCCCCTCGGCCCCCACTCACCCTTTGCCATTCACTGTCCTGGGCGTCATGATTGGCTGCGTCGGAAGTTCTAAGCCCTCCTCCCCATCATAGGCCCCCGAGTTGGGGGCGGGGAAAGAACCCCACCTTTCTTTTCTCTCTCTCTCTCTCTCCCTCCCTCCTTCTCCCCCCCCAATATTGTTGTCTTGCAGATTTAAGTTCTAGTAGGGTGGCTGGGCGGAAACGGCATCAGGAACCCCGAACACCTTCCCGAAAGCCCTCGTGGGGGGGCGCGCGGTGGGGGTTCCCGTGCCACCTTTTCCGAATTCTGGGTCCATCCAAGAGCCCCCCTCGCTACAGCTTGCCCCCCTCCCCCCCCCCATGCCTCTCCCTGGCATCGGCGATGCGGGGAATCCGTGCCTCAGAAACGCCCCAATCTGGTGAAGGGAACCCGGGGCCGAAAACAGAGGTTTCCCCGAGGTTCCCCCCCCCCCTCCTCCCCTACTCACCCCTGTGGTCCCGGGAAGCATGCTTCAAATAGGAGTTCTACGCGGGCGAAGCTGAGGGGAGTGGGGCGGGGGGTGGGCGGCGGTACTGTAGTTCACGAACCTTTTCTGTCGCGGGTATTGACTGCCTTGGTCCTCTGGGGCGAGAGTTGGAGGAAGCCAGCAGAGCCGTCAGGGAGCAGAGCCGCAATTTTGGCAGGTCAGTTCTGGTATCCTGTGGTAACAGCAACGGAGGTGGCGGCGGCGGCGGCTTCTTCTACATGGCGTCCGGCAAACCCCGCGCAGTGTCTCTCCTGCAGCAGCCCCATGGAAGGTCGCCGTTTGCTGGGGATTTGGTTCCTCGGTCCCAAGCATTGCAAAAAGCCCATCCTGGGCTGAAATTGGCGGAGGTCAGCGACGTCCCATCTCCGCCCAGAAGACCCACCTCCGTCTCGCGGCTTACCTCGCAGCTCCTCCTGCTGACAATGTGAAGATGTGAAGTGGTTGGTTTTCCAAGGGAGGAGAAAAAGCGAGGGGGGGGGGAACCGAACAAGCCACAAGCCCCCCCCCCCCAATCTACTGCTTCCCGCAACATTGTGGGGGCCAGGGAGGAGAAGGTGGGGGGGAAAGGAGGGGTGTGAATAAAGAACAGAATGCTGAGCTTGGAGAAGGTTGGTGGTTTTTTTAGTGGAAAGGAGGGTGTTCAGCACAGAGAGGATGCATCACATCACCAGCAAATGAAACCTCTTCCCAAGGTTCCCCTATCCCTGGTTTTGCTGATGCATACCTTCCTCAAAACGCAGAAATGAACATTTCCCCCCCACCTCAGTAACCCTTAGGACCAATTAATATTGCTTCTCTGTACTGCAGATGAGAATAAACAGGTTGCCCGAGGCCCCTCCAAATGAGTGGGATTTAAAGGGATTTTGCAAGTCATAAACTTGCCATTGTGCTCCCTCCTGTGTCAAGCACAGATCCAGAGATGAAGCTCTGATTGTGTCTGCGTATGACACCAAGCGGTGTTTGATTAAACATGGTTTACTGAATAAGCAAGAATTGAGTGGGGTTCCCACGTGCTGCTGTTGTAAATGATGAAGTACAAAGTACAGTGAGTGAGTTCATACAACATGGTAAGTCAAAATGAAGGAAAGTTTGTGTGATGTATAAACTTAATTTTGGGGCGAGGGAGACCTAGCCAATCTGTGGCCTACAAGCAGAGAGTGCACCAGAGCTCCCCTTCTTTGATATTAAGTGGTACTTTCCGGTTCTGCTTATGTCCATCTTCTGGAAATAATCGATGCTTTTATCCCAGCATGCAGCTCAGTTGTTCAGAAAAAGACAGGGGGGTAACTGGGGTGTGTTGCTAGGGGGTTGCGCAGGGGTTCAGGAGAGCTCCTAGCTAAGATTCTGTGCAGTTTGGAGAACCTGCAAATCCTACTCCTGACTGGCCTCACCCACCCTATCCCCCCCAGGAGTCCCATGCAGCCCGCTTGGGATGTAGGTAAGTGCAGGTGCATGTAAGTTTTGGGGAGGGCGAATAACGGGCCTCCCAGAAGTTCGGGAAGACCGGAAATGGCGCCGCTTCCAGCTTCCAGAGCGCCTCCGGAGGCCATTTTCAACCTCCCAGAGGCTCGAGAAAAACCGCGGAACACCTCCCCGCCTTTGCAGGAGGCTGATTAGGCCACGCCCACCATGGCCACACCCACCCAGCCATGCTCACCCAGAGACCCCATTGCTAAAATTTTTGAAGCCCACCCCTGGGGGTAACCATCCTAGAGAGACCATAGAAAGCCATAGAAACCTATGGGAAGAAAGAACCCCCACTGAAGATATACTGTATTTATATAGGAGGATCTATGAAACAAATATGCTAATACAGTAATACTAACATTTGGACATCCCATCGGCAGCCTGGTGAGGCATGAAACCATCTACCTATGGCAGGTCCAAGTTAAAACCTGCATTTTCCTGTGAGCCGTGAGCAACCTTTAGGTTACACACAAGTGGTATGAGTGTTGCTAGCTATAGGAGCTGCTTAGATTTGGGGGAAATGCATTCAGCAGGCATCTCCTTTATGGAATCCCAGTACCTCGGTGGGCTCATCTGGTATTATTATAAAATATTGGCTCATTCTCAATCAAGCTATACTTTTGCTTCCCTGGTGCTCTAAACTAGGTGGCAGCTGGATCTCCTAGAATCCTTCCAGAATGCACAAATCCAAAAGAATTGGCTTTGGTTTGGAGGGATTAAAGGGATATAAAATACCATTTTCAGCCCATTTCGGATCCAGGCTCCATGCATATTTATAGCATGACCTTCACCTCACACAAAAAGTTGAAGTTGGCTCTTGACCCTCCATGAAAAGGAATATCTGGATCTAGGGGTGGCAGATGATGCATCTGAAATCTGAAGTGCTCTTGAGGCCCTACTGGGATCTGTTCCTTGGCAGTTTAGTTCATGAATCTGACTTTGATCAAAGGAAACACTGAGATGAAAAGGAAGTCGCCCTTGCAGAACTAGAAGCTCAAACCTTATCCTCCACTTTCTTGAACTTGTCTGGGAAAACCGTGAAATGTAATTGGGAGGCTTCTGCCAGCAGATCCAACGGTGAGGAATGCTGAGAAAGGAAAGGCAGCTGTATCCAAGGACCACAATCCAGGGGACTTGAGATAAAACAGCTTTTAAAGAATCCTCTGGGGCATCCCATACACTCTCTTGAGTACACTTCTATACAGCCACTAGGCTGGGCCTTTTTCTGCAAAAACGTTGCCATATTAATATCCCCATTTGCTGCTCTTTGGGGCTTGGGGGAATGAAATAAGAGGAGCACAGAAAGGCCACCCAGCTGCCTAACAAAGGAATTGGGGGGTGGGGTGGGGTAATAACTCTTTTGTAATGAGAGGGGGAAAAACCCACTGATGGGGCAGAACAGCAGTAAAGCCACATCTCCTTCCCAATGAAGGACCTCTGGTAAAACACTTACGTGCCTTACTTTCAAAAAGGAGGGGGAAATCTCAGTGGGAAGAGGGAAATCTAAGGACTTTTAGCCAATAGGAACCTGCCTGTCCTTTAGCTCCATTTTTTATACACTAATTTTATTAAAAGCTGCAATTAAAAAGATAAAAACTAATACAAACTAAAAGAATAAAAAATTTAAAAAGTGCAAAAAAGAAAAAACACAGAGAAAATAAGAATGTAAGAAAGACAAAAAAATGCATAAAGTAGTGACTTCCTCTTTATCATAAGTATAAACCATTTTAATATCACTTTCTCTTCAAATAAAACAATCTCTTCTTTCCATATCCCATCTTTTATATATAAACAAATTCCTAAACCCTGATCAGCAAAGGTCTATTAATGGACATCTATGAAAATAACATTATTTATATTTATTAATTTCACTAGTAAAACTGATCTTTATTCCCTTCAAATAATCTCCTAGAACTTGATTTTTTTTTAATTACAAAATTCTACAAAGCTTTGATAAGTTTCTTTTGTAAATTCAATACAGGAAAAGTAGTAAAAGCAGACACTTTTAAAATTAACTTTTGGGCCCATTGTTAAAAATATCCTTCAGTATGTCCAGTGTTAAAATGCTTTACTTCATTCTGCATTAAAAGTCAAATGTAAATGCGCCTTTCCTTAACTGCAACCTTTAATTTCTTTTGGTTCCTTTTAGTGTCCAAACTTCACAGTCTCATCCTACCATTTTGAAAAAAAATCAAAACAAAGCATCTTCCCACAAGAAGATTTCTTACAGTTAGTTCCAAGATCTTATTTCAAATCCTTCTGGACACTTAGCCCATTTGTAACTTTTCAGAAGCAAAGTTCAAATCACCCTTTGTTGTTTATTCCCATTTTTAAAAAAGTCTTTAAACTCAGTATTTAATTTTTTTTTCTATTAACTATTGCAGGAAACTCATCCAGAGCTCTAAGGATTCCTAATTGGCAAATATCTGGAGCCCTGTGGGTTATCTCAAATTGTTTCCTTGTCCAGAGAGGAATTATGAAGAAATGGTCACACTTGGACTACTGCAATATGCTCTACACCAGGGGCAGCCAACCTTTTACCTACTGCTCACTTTTGTATCTCTGTTAGTAATAAAATTTTCTAACTGCCCATCGGTTTCACAGTAATGGTGATTTATAAAGTAGGGGGCAAAACCTACTGCCCACCATGAAAGCTGGAGCGCCCACTAGTGGGTGTTAGGGACCAGATTGACTACCATTGCTCCACACCCTTGAAGAGCATTTGGAAGTTTCAACTTTTGGAAGTTGGGTAGTGCGGGCAGTCTTTGGGACCCCTAAAGTGGCCCATGTTACACCATTGTTCCACAAGTTTCTAGGTGCAATTCAAGGTGTTGGTTATTAGCTTTAAAGTCCTTCATGGCGTGGGTCTAACTTATTTGAGATCCATCTCACCTCAATGGGACTGGTCCACCCTACCCATCCGTCAGAGGAGGCATGCTGTGGATCCCATCAGTCAAGGAATTCCAGATGGGGGTCCAGAAGAGAGGTGGAGCTCTTGCCTCACAATCAGGAGGCTGTGAGTTCAGTCCTAGGTAGAGGAATAGACTCTCCTGCTCAAGCAGGGGGTTGGACTAGATGACCTCCAAGGTCCCTTCGAACTCTATTGTTCTACACGAAGACTTCTCTGCCATAGCACCAGCCCTTTGATCCCACATTGAGATCTGCCCCCACCCTCCTAATCTTTTGTAAGAGCCTGTTCATACACACAAATACACACACACTTATACTGTGTATGCATGCATGGTTTCATCACTGTTAATGTTATAAGCCATCCAAGGTTGCCTGATGGCAAACAGATTTAATTAATAAGTAAAACAAATACCGTGTTTCTCCAATAATACAGCCTCCACCAATAGGAAGCCCCACCATGTTTTATTGGCATAAAATCAAATTAAGCCCCTCCCCCCAAATTAAGGCCCATATTAAACATGCGAAATGAGGGGGAATGGCGGGGGGGCTTGCCGTTAGGAAGTACTTTTGTTGCATGCCCGAATATGGTGCTGCCTGCGTTGGTGGGGCACTTCATATCAGGAGACCTTCCGGCACTGTTGCTTTCCCTTCTCTCTTGCCTGCCGCGGCGTTAGAGCAATGCTCTAACGTGGCTGCGTTTGGCGCAGCCATGTGCGGCCAGTCAGGGCTCCTCCCTGCAACCAGAGCCCTGAGGAGACACTTGGCTTCAGGCGCTCCTGTCGCCGCCTTCCCTTTGCCTTTGAAGGTAAAGCGAATTATTTTAAAAATGACACCATACTACAACAAAGCCTCCCCTGCCTGAGAGGGCAGCCCAACTCCACATGGGGAGGCGAATCTCCCAGGGCCACAGCACAGGATCGGCCCACCTCGGGAAGTGCCCAGCCGCCATCCCTGCCTGGCACCGGGCAGAGAGTGAAGAGCTCTGCCTGGGGCACCCAGTACAGCTGACAGGCGGGCTCTCCTTCCTGGCAGCAGAGCTCTCACCAAGGTAGCGAGTTTTCCTGGCTCTGCCCAGCCTGCACGGCTCTGGTGTGGCCCTGGCGGTCCGGCAGGGAGGCGCTCACTACCTTGGTGAGAACTCTGCCACCGGGAAGGAGGGCCCGCCTCTCAGCTGCGCTGGGCACCCCAGGCAGAGCTCTTTGCGCTCTGCCCAGTGCCAAGCAGGGATGGCACCTGGGCACTTCTCCCGAGGTGGGCCGATCCTGCACTGTGGCCCCAGGAGATTCGCCTCCCCACATGGAGTTGGGCTGCCCTCTCGGGCAAGGGAGGCTTTGTTGTAGTAGGGTGTCGTTTTTTAAATAATTTGCTTTATCTTTGAAGGCAAAGGGAAGGTGGCGACAGGAGCGCCTGAAGCCAAGTGTCTCCTCAGGGCTCCAGTTGCAGGGAGGAGCCCTGACTGGCCGCACATGGCTGTGCCAAACACCACGGCAGCAAGGGAGAAGGGAAAGCAACAGTGGCGGAAGCTCTCCCGAACATCCAACCTGTCGCCGCCCGCCCACCCGAGGATGCAAGGGGGGGGAATTAAATCACCCCCGAAAAGATGGCCTAGCCGTTTTTTCAGGGGTCAAAAAAAAAAAGCCCGGCCTTATTTTGTGAGAAACACGGTAGTTATCATACCATATTATAAATATGTGATGTGCATTAGCCATTCCAGAAGCCTTTTCTGGATAGCCAGTGAGATTAAAATGCATTCAATGAATACCGAATTATTCTTTCAAACATGCCATAAGCAGCTTTCCAGGTATGAGCAGCACTGGTGATGATAATTCCATTGAAAAGGACAACAGTATCTCATGCGGTAAGACACCACAATGTTCACAAATCACATGGTTTAGGGCTTCAGGTATCAATCCAGCTCAGGTGAATGGCTTAGGTCAGGGGTTCCCAGCCGTGAGGTCTATGGACTGGCACCAGTCCACGGCATGCCAGCAACCAGGCCATGCAAACAAGTGAAGTCTCATCCATGGTATGTGGCCAGCATGCAAAACTATGCCCTCTCCGATCTGTGGAAAAACCTTTCTCCACAGAACCAGTCCCTGGTGCCCCAAAAGTTATGGGCCGCTGGCTTAGAGTGAGTTATACATTAGGCTACTGTTTGAGTAGAACTACCAGCACTGATTGGGCTATTCAAAGTCCCCAGGCTCAAATATATGAGCATTAAACTCTTCACAAGCATCAATCTATTTAAATGGATGTACCGCTGTTTATTCTGAGGAAGCAAAACCAGAATTTACATCAATATAAGTCCAGAAATGCCGTTTCTGAAAAGAGATTTTTAAAAACACAGCATAAAGCTATTAAGAGTTTCTTTTTAAAGTCTACAAGGCTGGATTTCATTATTTGTCATCACTAGAGGGCACTCACTGATTAGAAACCTTGATCATATTTAAACTTGGTACTTTGTATGTCTTTTTTAAACATAGAATTGGAGGGAACTATATAGAATCCTCTCTATTTCCCCCCACAATCACCACCTGTGAGTCAAGTTCTTCTTGAAATAAGAGCAACGACAACAAATTCAGATATATTTTAATAGCAATGTAATGCAATTAAAAGAGCGGGCAATGAATCCATTAATTCTACGTGTGGGTTGAAATAATATAGTTCTGCTGCAGTCCTTTAGGCAATGTGAATGAAGTATCTTTATGGTAAGTCCAGTTTTTTGGATTCTGGTCATAGGAAAGGGAAAGAAGCAAAGGTGTTTCATCAGATCCTACTGTTCCCAAAGGATCTGATGTGGTTCCACAAAAGTCTAAGAGCAAAAAGCAAAGGAAAAAACTTTGATTATTATTAGAATTTTCCATCTTGTCAGAGCTTCTAGAATTTATTTTATAAATAAACCGTCTTGTAGCCTGAAAGAGTTTGGAAACCCTGCTATAGGAAAATGTGCCTATGATTTCTATGTTTTTTTCCTGTTGCCAGAGTGTATATAAAGAGACAAGTAGAACAAAGAAAACCCATTCTAAGAATTTTGGTAGATTATTGGATATCCTTTGTTCATACTTCAGATGTACTGGTGCTGCAATTAACACTGTTCAAAATAATCCTTAGCTTGAACCTGCAATCTTTATTTTGGTCAACAGTTCAGTAAATTACATAAAAACATAATTAGAAAGGAAATGGAGAAGTGTTCAGACTTGCATCTGCTGCTGTTTCATTTTCATTGCAGCAACACAACATTTAGCTACTTTAGAGGTGACGGATAAATTCGTCTCTTAGATTCAGATAATAATTATTTTTTTCGGGCAAAGCCTGAACATGCAACTATCCAAGATTGAGACTTGTAGCTATGGAAGACAGGTCTCTTCCCACAGCCTTATTTAATGATCTCTTCTAAAAACCATGGTACCTGACTCCAAGAAGTCTCCCAGACTTTTTACAGCAGCATCACCATTATTTACAGTAAATCATATCATCAATAGAGCTATAATTTCCAAATCACCATTATTCTCCATTGGTTTGACATCACCTCAAGTAGTGGACATCATATTTTAAAAAAATCAGATAAATTCAAGTGGGCATAGACATGCTCCACAAATGTTATCAAGGGATAGCAATTATTATTATTGATTTTTAAAAACCCATTACCTTGCTGCATTTGTTTGTAGAGGACAAAGAATTTGGCATCCTTTCCAGAGTTCCCCACGTTCAGTTGTTAGAGAAGAGGATTCTGTGGAAGATAGTAGCATGCATCTTTTCGAATGATAAATTCCCTTGTATTCTCCACTTACTGGCAATTGACAAAATATAGTAGGATGTAAGTTAGGATCAAAATGGGTTTAGCATTAATTCAGCAAGGCTTAAATAGCAATAGGTATGAGTTTGGAAGAACTATGGTAATTGGAAGAACTCCAATAGTTTAAGCATGAATTTTTAGTTTACTTTATTGGCATTGCCCCTCGTACAATGAAATCAAACACCATCTTCAGTGCACATCATGACCATGAAAATAAACACAAACACACATCCTTCACCCTTCACATATTGAACCGGAAACCCCTGACACCACACCAATATTCAGACATTAATTAAGACAAAATGAAGAAGAATGCAATGAAAAATGCACCTGGAGGAAGACTGTGGGCAGGAGATTTGTTTATTAAATGCTATCATTCTCATTATCAAAGGGTCTGTGTGGGATCTTGGAAGAAAACATCACAGAGAGGAGCCTAAAATTAGAGCCTGCACATTCTGAGCTGGATGTGGGAGGAAGAGGTTCAGGATAACCAGATCCTAAAATTTCTGTATATCTTGTTAGGAGGTTATGACAAGATTTTGTCTATTAGAACAGAAGAAGGTATAAACAGGGAGGCTCTGCTGGCATACTTACCTTGCCATGTGCTTTTCAGGTATGGAGATAGTGACTCCTTCCCCCAGTCATACTACCTGGAATGAACCAGAAAATTGTTCATAGGTAAACTATTTTCTTTTCTGCAATCCTAGGCATTCTGTAGCGAAACTACTATCTGCTTTTATTGGTCTAGTAAAACCTCTTTTCTCCTACACAGTAGCAGTATTCTGAACTTCTTATCTCTGTACCTCCTCCCAGAATCTATGGATTTTGCTCAGGAAAATTTTACTGGATTACTTTGGCTCTAGGATAAACTAGAAGAACTATGTTCTGATCAACAGTTGAGCTGTATGCGAAAGCTACATTTTCACCGGGGAAAAACATCCCTCACAAGCCTTTTTTCGCTTCCTGATGTTTTTCAGGATAAAGGACACTTCATACAGCCTTAAGAAAAATAATGTACAATATGCATCTGACAACAGCAGTGATCTATTACAGTAGACACTGCAATTATAATGTGTAGTTAAAATTGCTTTTCATAGTTATGGAGCTATAAAAATGAAACAAAACAACACTGCATTATAATATGAGCACCTAACCTTTTTTTCTTCACTCTTCCCGCAGTGAAGAATGACACAGGATTGATGGCTAATTTAGAGAACACAGCCCTCTATCTGAAGGTGCCTAATTCATTCTCATCTAAAGAACTAGGAGTTAGTCTTCCTCATGAATGTATTTACATTGATGTCTTGTTTTGCATTGACACATTGACATATACCATATATTTATGGTAATCTTTGGCTTCGATAGGCGATACATAACTGGCCACACTGCATGAGTCAAGATAAAATCAAACAGTTCTTTGATCACCTCTTCTCATCTGTGAATTGAGAAACTTGGGCAGAATCCTTCCTTTGAAAACTCCTCGGTGCTTATTCCTTATCTGTTGGCTTGTGCATGGTGGCAGCTGATGGCTGTAATAAGGGAAGGATTCTGCTAACCTTACTTTTGACCTCTTCATTTTACAGTTGCATTTGCTGAATTTTCACTTACCGTACAATTATTAACAGTATGGGATAACATGTGGCAATAATCTTTCTGCTATAAAAAGAAAGCTTAATGTAGTTTTTTCCCCCCAATATCCACCAACTGGTAGTCAAATTAACTTTCTCTCTGCAGGGATTAAATGTGTTTTTCTTACCTTCCTGCCCATAATTATGTACTGAATTGCTTTGCAAATGTTTAAAGGAGTCTCTTACGTGCTAGGATAAAAATAACTAGTATACTGATGAAATGGAATTTCTGCGGATTCTGTATTTGCAAGAGAGGCAGGGAATAACAGAACCTTTTGTCATTTTAAAAACCACAGCACAGATGTGCTTCACAACTTTTGTCATTGCTAAGTCTAAGGGTCTTCGTCTTCACTTGGTCTCTAACCTGTATCTGAGACTGTCTTTTTACGTTGCCCTTAGCTGTCCTGGTGTTTTAAAAGTGTTTCTTCTCTTATCCTGACAGAGTTGTTGGTCTGGATACAATCTGACATACTTTACTAATCATTCTCTTGGCAGTGCAATCAGATATGGAAGGAAGAGGGATTAGCCCGTCGGCTTATTGGCCAACTTCAGTTGGGCAGCCACCCTCCCACTGGCTCCTGTACTCCAAGACACCATGCAGTGGAGAATATGGGTCCTTCAAACCGGCCATCTCCTTGTACCCATAGTGTCTCCTAGTTTGAAGACCTGGCTATGAAGAGAGATCACCCCAAATAACAACTATCCAGTGGTGCAATAGAAACTGGCTGTATAATGTACAGTTAAATAAACAGAAAACAAGCAACCTAAAAAATAAATAAAACCTGAAATAAAAATGAAAATAATAGTCATCTCTATATAAATTGTATATAAGCTCAAACTTAGGAGAGGGGATCATAGCTTGATCAGGGTGTTGGAGTAGAAGACCTCCAAGGTTCCTCCCAGCTCTATTCTGATTGATTGATTGATTGATTGATTGGGAAGGCTCCAATACGGTGGTGGGCTGCTGGGGGTTCACAGGGGTTCGGGAGAGCCCCTAGCTAAGATTCTGTGCAGTTTGGAAAACTCCCGTATCTGACTCCTGGATGCCCCCGCCCACCCTGCCCGTCCCAGGAGTCCCCACATGGCCTGTTTTGGATGCGCAGGGCGCGTGTGGAGGCTTGGAGAGGGCGAAAAATGGGCCTCCCGGAAGTTTGGGAAGGCCAGAAATGGGCTCATTTCCGGCTTCCAGAGAGCCTCCGGAGCCTGAGGAGGCCATTTTCGCCCTCCCGAAGTTTCGAGGAAAACCTCTGGAACCAGGGGAGGATAAAAATGCCCCCATGCCATGGTGCAGGAGGCCAAATAGGCCATGCCCACCATGGCCACGCTAACCCAGCACCCAGGCAGAGAACTCTGCTAATTTTTTTGAAGCCCACACCTGCAAAAAACCCCCACAGATTTCCTGAAAACCTCTGAGTTATTCTCCACGAGCTGACTTAGACTGAACCATCTGGCCTGCTCTCAATGTAATGAGTTTTTATCCACACCCATCGATCAGGATTACCAATGTAAAAGCAGATAATTGTAGAGTGAAAGTCGTGTATGTTTTTTTAAACAAGTGTAAACAAATACAGCTTAGTTTACCACATGACAAATAACAGGGCTCAAGATTATGCTCTCTTCTAATCCATCCTTGACAAAAATTAAGAATGTGTAATGATTAGTGACGTCTTTAAATATACAATTGTACTATATACTATATTTAAAGTGTAACTCGGTTCTCAGAACAACAGTTGTACAATACCCAAATAAATATACTATGACTTCATCAATGAACTAGTTCACATTTTGCTTGTTCTAAAGGATATAGCTAAAAATGGGGCATGATTAAATGTGAAGGAACCTACTATACATACTTGCAGATAAGGTGATTATACATCCCAAGAGTTGGGTTCAGCTTATCCACAGATGGATTCATACGTGTGTATTTACAGTAGATGATTGAGAAAGAACAATAAAAAAACAACAACATCTGTGAGAGCTTTTCTTTATAAATTCAGGGCTTATTTCTTTTGTCTGAAGCCTGTAACCCACACATCCCCTAATGACTGCCCTTGTCAAAAGGTGGAAAGTAGCAGCTGGTAAAAAGCATAATTACAGAGATTGTTTTCCTCTCAATCTTCCAAGTAAAACCTAGTCTAAAGACACACATATAAGATTTCTGTGCTTGATGCCTGTACAAAAGGGGAATTGATACTCTGCCTCCCCACTAGACTCCCTAGGGTTTATCCAAGGCACTTGGACACCGGAAAAAAAATACTAAAAAGTGCAGCCCTAATTGCCAAAAACCTAACTCACCAGGATCCTGGTGAGAAAAGCTGAGTTTGAAGGATTCCAACACTTGAGCAAGTATTCTAAACTTTATTTTTGCCACCTCTACCAAATGGTACTATTTTCAAAAGCAACAATTCTCTCAGCTGAGAGGAGCAACCCCTCTCCCCCACCACTTACTGACTGGGAATTATAGAAGTTGGTGTCCTGCAAAACATTGATTTGGATAAAAAATTATCAGGATAGGAACTAGGTCTTGGAAGATACTAGCTATTGGAATCTACAAGGATTTCCCTGGATCTCTTCAGGACAGCTCCGCAAAGGATTTTACCAGTATTTTCTGTTGCAAAGAACTCCGGGCAACACAAGAGTGCCATGTATATATGCACATCCTTCAGCGTCTTTTGGCTTAGGAAACATGATAAAGTTATTTGTGTTCTGAAACTTAGTCTTCGCCTGCTCTCCCTCCCCCACTGGATCACTGGTTGGGAATGGCATTTTCTGCAGAAAGAAGATAAAAAAGGATCAAACTCCTATGTGGTTCTTTTATTGTATTTAAACTTTTATTTTCCTGTCCTGGTACATATTGTCTAACTGATAATACAGCTGTTTCCTGCCTCTGTACAGACTCTCTTTATTTAGGGACCATGTTCAATAGGTAACACTTAGGTCTAATTAGAATGAAATCATATCCTTGTGTAAAATGCATCAAGTTTCTTCTATTATTCTATTTATTTATCATTTCAATTCTGCCTTCTGTGATATATAAGACAAAATGTATCATGTATCTATACAGCATTCCAGAAAAGCAAGCTAACTTATTTTCCTTTAGCTTTAACAAGCTGAAATTCAGCGTTTCCCCACAATGGCACATACTTGCTGGAAACTGTCTGTAAAAGATCTGTTATTTTGATACTAAAGATACAAACTCTGCTAGGAAAATGGTAACAATTCCAGATTCATAAGACTCCATGAGCCCATCTGCCCTGCAGCTGTCAATTGAGCTACAAATTTATGTTTGCAGGTGCTGTTTGTGGAACCCAGAAAGCAGCTGGTGTATAAAAGATTGCCAAATGCATATGAAGTGCAATTTATTATAATCAAGAGCCTAGGAAACCACCTGCCAGTTTGAAAAGTAGAAAAAATCCTTTCTTTTTAACAGAAGCAGATTTGCCCTTATTTCTTGTCCATGTTCAACAACAAAATTGCCAGAGTAAATCTTCCTAAGTAGAACTGCACTTTCTGGACCAGCTGAGGAGATTGGGAGTGGATTCTTCTTCTTTGTCCCAGCTGGGGATGGTCGGAGACAAGCCCAAGGTCCTTTCTTTGTGGGGCTTATATACCCTCTCCTTGCTCCAAACATCTATATGAAATCACTGTGGCAGATCACTTATCAACATGAGCAGGGTAGCATCAATATATTGATGATAACCTAATTATACATCTCTATCTTGGACCAATCAAGTGATACCATTGCAATTCTCTCCCAGTGCCTGGAGGCTGTTGAGGTTTGGATGGGTAGCAAATACTGCGCAATTGTTCCTTTGTCCTATGCTAAATCCAACTTCTTTTAAGGTTGACTACTCCTGTGAGCCGCTGCTTCACTATAATTTTTGCATTACTGTTGGAATTAAGGACACCATTATATATGTATTATGTATGCATTTACCATTATTTAAAAAAGTGATTTGGAAAATTAAACAAAATACATTTTGAAACACACAAAAAACCTTTTATGTTCTCAATTGCAGTCAGAAAATTATTCCAAAAGTTAGAAAATGAATAACGAAAGTATATTCTACATAACACCCTATGGCTCTGTTGAGAAAGGTTTCAGGTCAGTGATGGAGCTTTGAATTTAAAATGTCCAAATTGGATTTTTAACTACTTTCATTAGGAATGAAAGAGAAGCTAGGGATGGTCACTGCCAGTTCTTGGAGTAGATAAGATAAATAAGGGATATGTGCAATTTCTTTCTCTCCGAGGCCTTGCTTAGCTTTAGAACAGCATGCTATGGTCTGTATCTCAAACAATAGATGGAGTCACAAGACAAAAGGGGTTGAATGAAGACAAAAAATAGGTTTTTTTATTTCATTTATTTTAATTTACAGAGATCAAATACTGATTTCAATTATTCTCCTTGCATTTAATATTTTTCATTTTTCCATTCTATGGCATTCTGTAGCCATAGAGGTCTCTCAGTTGTGCATCCCTGGTAAAGATTGAAATACAAAGAAACAATATAACAAACACTATACAAGTAGTCCTTGACTTAGAACCGTTAGTTTAATGACTCTTCAAAGTTACAACGGCACTGAAAAAAATGACTTGCAACTGTTTTTCCCCACTTATGACTGTTGCAGCATCTCTATGGTCCTATGATATAAAATTGGATGCTTGGCAACTGGCATGTAATCATGACGGTTGCAGTGTCCTGGAGTCATGTGATCACCCTTTGGAACTTTCTGACCAGCAAAGTCAATGCTGAAGCCAAATTCACTCAACAACTGTATTACTAACAGCTGCAGTAATTCATTAAACAACTGTGACAAGAAAGGTCATAAAATGGGGCAAATCTCACTTAACTGTCCTGCTTAACCATGGAAATTTTGGGCTCGATTGTGGTCGTAAATCGAGGACTACCTGTATAATACAGCAGGTTTTCATTGATATAATTTGCTCTGGGTAGTTGAATGAATACCAATTCCCTTAAGAGTGTTTTGAGTCTCTTTCTCCAAGATAAGCCTCACTTTATATACCTAAGCTCTTCTTGAGGAGATATGATTGCAAACAGCCTACTGAATTAGTTGGATCATTTTTTTCCACTCCTGGTTAGCAAACATGCCTCACAGTCCCATCTGTTTCTCTTGCTCTTTGGTCAAAGGAATGGATTACTGAAAGGAGGCTGTTGGTGCTACAGCTTTCTTAATACAGTCCCCCATTTAGAAGACCAGACTTTGTAAAATAATGGGGAGACTTTTTTTTGACCTTGAAAGGTGTAATTGTCTTGTAATGACGCATGTCTCATTTGTACTGTTCTAACAATAATTCCCCATTTCTTCAGAACTGTGTTTTGAGCTGGGTTTCTGGCTCACAATAACTATAATTGAGGAAAGAGAGAAAAACCTATCATCAAAAAATGTTGAAAAAAAATCTGCCTTATTATCATTCAGATGTGGCTTTCTTTAAATGTATGCCCTTGTTTTCTTGGTAAGACCCACCCTTCATTTAAGCAATTAAAGCCATTCAAATATACTATCTTAGGCAAATATACATAGGTAAGAAGTATTTGCATCTTTTGACCACACTGTTTTAAAAATAAACTTGTTTGGTGGTTGTGATTGCAGAAAGAACTTGGTTACCAACTGAGTCTTTTATACGGTAGGTATTCACTCAATGTTGACAAACAAGAATTGGGATACAGTATGGGATACAGTATGGTCATAGCGTCTCTCAATGATGGCTAGTTTTCCATTTTTTTTTCAAATCGTCTACAAAAAATTAAACTTTTATCAGAACCTAGTTCTGCATTCTGGTTTCTATGGCATTTTATGATACATTGCCCTTTTCTGAGAAGACTGAAATCACGCCTAATAGCAGGGGTCTTTAAACTTGACTGCTTTTAGACTTGTGGATTTCAACTCCCAGAATTCCTCCTTCTCCATGACTATGTTAGCTCAGGAATTCTGGGAGTTGAAGACTACAAGTCTTAAATTTGCCAATTTTGAAGACCCTTGCCTAATAGTATGATTTGCTATTTTGAAATCATCACATGCCGAAAAGGCTCTGCTCACTAGTATGTTGACGTTTTAGATTTATTCAGGGTCTGCCAGCTGAAAAACTTTAGGAGAGGAAGGAATGAGATGGAAGTTGAGATAAGACAATGTGACAATTAGTGAAGTATGCTGGTGGAACATTCTGTCAATTGAGACAGACAACAATAGGGTGGGAGCTGGGGGCAGAACTTGAGAGGCAGACAGAGGAACATGTTTCAGGCAGTATTTTATATCCCGCTAATCAAAGATCACGCTCTTATGGTAGCATAACTAGAGCTTACATGACACCAGAAATTGCCTTCTCATTGAAGTCAGTGAAAGGAAGTTCAACCTAACTCAAAGAACACAGACACATTTTATGATGACAGAATATAGGAAAGGATACAATGGGGAGTGGAATTTATCTCTTCAGGAAAAGCGCAGGGTAGCCAAAATAATCAGGCTTGTGGCCAGTATTAGGCAAGAGGTGAGTCTTATTGTGATCCTGTGAGCTGGACAGGATAGCATGTCTGGCTATGCTAACAAACCCAGAAAATGGCGTAGTTCATCATTAACACTGAGAGAGAGCTGAAGAAACTTCTTGGATAAGAAGCAAAATGTCTTCAAAGAAAAAAACCAGAAAGTCCAGTTGCCTTTTGAAAAAGCATCTCTGAGACAACCATGACCTGGATGACTGAGAATTTCCATAGATGTTCCTCACTAAAACATTTTTTCCCCATTTTACAGAATCATTTGGAAAATTTCTAACATTTGTTTCATATCTGGAAAAGTGCAAAGTGAGTAAACAAAACAGGCAATTATTTCTAGTGATTTTAAAGAGTAGGCTTCCCCTTCTCATCCAAATGGCTGTTTCTTGGCAGATAAAGGATAAGAGAAGAGCTTAATGGGCCTCTATTGAGGCAGGCAGGGGGCAATATGACAAAAATGTGCTTATCATCCTCTTGCAATGTGATAACTTGCATACCTGTCAGAAAGTATATAATGGAGGCATCTCTCTATCATAACATCATCACACACATCACCTTGGTTTCCTAATTACTTGCAGTGGATGCCACTGGGAGGGGCTCTAACGCTATCTTGTTCAGCCAAAACCTGGAACAGGCTGGACTTCTGCTAATCTGAAAGAGAATTGGAACTCCTTGCAATGGTTTATTCCAGGTTTGGAGCAAATTTCTGTTTTATACTCATTTTATACTCATTTTGAAAACAATTCAATATGAGTTAGGCCCGAATGAAAAATAAGCAGATTTTTGGCAGACGAAAGAATAAACAACTAGAGTAGCCCAGTTCCAATTTTGCCTTTGCTGCCACTAATAAATAAATAAATAAAACAAAATAGTGCTCTAGAAAGTCCTGTACACCAAAGAAAGTTTTCTATTTGCAAAATGGCGTTTTGTTTTGTTTTTGGAATGGAAGTGACAGGGGAAAAAAAAAATCAGGGTTGGGATCTTCCTCGGGAAGATTTCAAAACCAAGTTTGAAGTGCCAAGCTACGTAGCACGCTATTTTGCACTGAAAAGCACCTCTCCCGAGTCGGTGCAGACCCACGTAAAGGGGCATCTCCCAAGTTTTGCTTACCTTGGACAAGAAGAGAAGGGAGGAGGAATGTTTTATGAGAACGTCCCAAAGTCAAAGGAACGCAAAACGGGGCAGTCACGTCGCGCCAAGTTAAAAAACGCCGCTTTCTTTGGTTTACCCTCGATCCTCGTGAAAGGAAACCCGCTTCCTCAACTCGGTGGCGGGCAGAGGGCGTGAGGGGCGGGGGAGAAGGGGCAGCGTGCAGCAACGCTGGCAGTCCACGTGCAGAGAGGCGCCGGCTGCTTAGCTGGCCAGGCCCCGCCTCAGCCACGGCTTCCCCCGCCCCTCCCCCTTTCCATCCTCTCACCCCGGCCTTTCGCTCGCCGTTCACCGGCCCTTTAAACCCGCGCGCTTAAGGGCCGCCTCCTTCCGACCGACCGACCCACCCCTCCTCCTCCTCGGCAGGCCCGGCGCGTGAGGCCCCGCTCGCGCTACAGAGTGGGCGGAGCCACCTCGGAGCCCGGCTGTTGCTTCTGGCAGCGGCGAAGCCGGAGAAGCAGCCGAGAGTTGAGAAGGGAGTGAGCGGGGAGGGCAAAGCAGGCGGCAGCGGCTCGAGCGAGCGAGCCAGCGACCAGGCGGAGGAAGCGACGCCTTCTCGCGCGCGGAGGGGGGGGGGCGGTTTCGGGCGAACGCGGGACGTTTCCGTGGCCGGCCTTCCCCTTTGGCGCGCGGGAGGGCTCATCCTCCTCCGCCGTGAATGTTGGTTGCAGCGGCCGCGAGCCCCTGCGGCAGGAGGAGACGGCTCCGTTCCCCTCCTCCCCTCCCCGCCCCAGCGCCTGGCAGCCAAGGGCACGCAAGGCCTTGCAGCAACCCGGGCTCCCGGTTCCGTAGAATTGGGGGGGTGCAGCTGCCCAATTCTGAACCAGCCGGACGGCCGCTGGGTGAGTAGCTCGGTGGCGACTGGCTCGTGTGGAGGAGGAGGAGGAGTGTCTCGGCGACGGGGTGGAAGGGTCTTGAAGGCGCCTCCCTCTCTCTTCCTCCCCCCGCCTCCGCCTTTCGGTTCCTGGCTCTTTGTTACCCGAACGGGTGTAAGACCGTCAGCGCGGAGAGACGGCTGTTTGGGGCGGCACAGTCAAGAGTTGCTCGGCTGGTCCCTGGCCAGGCGCTCAAGCGCACCTGCTTTCCAGCGGCTGGGCAGGGCGAGACTGCTGGAGGGGCTTCTCTTTCGGCGGATGCAGCGGAGGATGGCTTGCAAAGGTCAAGGGTGGATTGGAGAGTCGAGGTGAAGGTCAACCTCTGTGAAACCCTTGCCAGCCTTTAAGGTGGGTAGGCGGGTGGGTTAAGGGGAGTCGTCCGCAGTGGAAAGGGGCCGCAGTTCTCTTCCCCTTTGCTTAAAGGGAAGGCGGGGGGTGGTGGGAATCCCCCCTCGCCTGGGAAACTTGCAAACTTGTCTGGACGAAGCTTTTGCGTGGAAGAGCCCGATTTGGAGCACTTCCTGGAGGACGGTCTACGTCAAAGCCAACGGAGATTCTGAGACGGAGATGGATTCACGCTCTCTTGGAGCTGTTCCGCTGGGCTATATGGCTAAAGGGGGGAAAACCTTAGGCTGACTGACTTCACAAAACAAGTATTATGTGAAAGATACACTCGTAAGAGGGTGGAGTGGGAAGTGGAATGCTTTTCGGTTTCTTTGTGTCTCAGTCTGCAGCTTACTTGGGTGATGGGGTTCTCTGAAAGAAAGCGCGGATTCCTGTGGCTTCGTTTGTTATTATTTTTAAAGAGAAAATTTCTGGATAACGTCTTTTGTTTTATTAGGCTGCAACAAAAATCTGGGCTTTTAAAAATGAAGTTCTAAAGGGAATTCACGTGCAGTTTCGGTTTTGTAATAAGGTGTAAGTAATAAGGGGGGGGAAGTAAGTCTGTTATTGGATTAGTAAACCTCGGAAGAAATCAATTTCCACCACAGCGTTTCCTGAGAGGCTTTATGTAAGATTTGCTAATTGTATCTATCAGGTAGTTGGTTACTGGAACAGAAACATCCTGTAGTGATCTTGTTTGATATGAATGTCATATCAAATGAATGCCTGTAGAGATAGAATATACTCTGAATTTGCTTAAATTGCAATTCTGAGTCAGACTTTTATGTAAATATGTATAAAGGTTGCGTTGCTTATTTAGGCTTCACATTGAAAAGCCTGTTTTTCATCCATATTTTTTCAAAACATGCAAGTGAAAACCTGATGCTATCTAATGGTGATATTGCTTGAATACTTGTGAACATTTAATTGTAAGCTCTTACACTTTTTGTATTAAACAGTACTATTATCATTTATACTGTTATATTGATCGTTAATCTTACAGTATTACTCTACATCTCATTGCTTTAATTTAGTCCTTGTAGTTATTCTATTTTAACATATGGGAAAGAAGTAAGATTAAGGCCTGGAAGTTGATGTTTAATCAACAGTCTTATTAGTTGTAGTAAGTTGATGATTTCTTCAATAGTGGTTTACATTCTCATTATTTGATTTTTTAAAATATATATTTCTGTATTGTGTTCTATCAAGTCACTTCTAATAATAGTTTTGGTATATGTAGGTAAATGTATATATTGTATTCCTATAGAATAAATTTAACATAATATATTAATATGGATGTATTCATGCTATTTTTGTATTGAATTTACAATATCCTGTTAAAGTTTCTACATGATTTAGATATTTAACCAAATCAGTTTATGTCAAAGACTAAATGGGTGCCTGGGATTTTCTGTATTTGCATGTATCTTGAGGATTTACTTGAGTTGAAAGATTAGCTAGCATGTGTGTATCATGTCCTGTTAACAAGAGCACTCTTACTTCTTACTCCTTCAGTAAAGAAATTAGTGACAAATTTGAAGTAAAAAAAAAAGGCCATAAATGATTTTGGACCTCTGTGATTCTTTCAAAATAGTTATTTAATATAGATTTAGTGCAGATGGGTTTTAAACATGATTGCTGCAAATCTAGGGCATATTAAATTTTAAACTTGATTTTAAACTTGAGCAGGTACAGCAAAAAGTCTGGATAAGGATTTGTATTGTGTGCTCATAATTGATACTTATGGATAACATATACTGTCAATTTAATACCTTTTGGTCTTTGCCACATTCTTAATGGTGAAGATAGAAACAAACTGGGGATCTTTCCTCTTATGCTTCTTGTGCAGCACAACTATATCCCGCTGTCAATTCCAGAGTTGGGAAGAAAAAAATTGAACATATGGAATTTGGGAGAGGGAGATCTTCTACAGAAAGGTTTTTTTTAACAGGCTTTACATTTCCTTTTATTTTTTTGGAAATGTTTATTTGGGGCTTTCTGAATAACAATATTGCATCAAATATTGGTCATAGCTGGGAAAAAGCAAAATGTGGAAATAGTTGATGAATTTCTCAGTAACTCAGAAGTCTTGCCAAGTTGTTTCCTTGTGCTTTTTTTGTCTTCCTGTAAATCTGCAAATTGTGTAACAAGGCTGTGCTTGGCAGGATCCTTTCTATCATTGTAATTCAAAATGTTAAATTCTTTTAGAGAGGTGAAGCTTTATAGCACCATTGTAAGTTTATAGCATTCCATCATGAAGGGGTTTATCACTAGGGTTTCCACTGGAGGAAATGAGTAGTAATATTATTTCAGCCTATTCCATCTTTATCTGACTACCCTATTTGACTCTCATACTAAAGTGTCTCACAGTTTCTTGGGACTGATTCTTAGAAGAGGAAATTGGCAAAAATTGCCTTTCCCTTCTTTTGTAATGGATATTTGGATTGGATACTGCAACCCTGTATTTTTAACTAAAGAGGATGTACATTTTGTTTAAATGCAGGTTTTCAGCCTGTAAAGTTTAATTATACATTGGCAAGATTATTAATGCCGACTTGGAGGATAGTAGCTATGTTTTGCTGCTGTAGTCCTGAAGCTGAGTGCTAATGATACTTTGTCTACTTTACTAATTAAATATACTTGGTGATACCAGAAGTAGAGCAAGAAGTAAATGAAAACATGAGTAAGGCCCAATGAAGTGTTGAACTAAACTTCTGAAAAGTTAAAATTGTAATGTTATTTTTATTTATTATTTGCCTATTCCTGGTGGAAATATGAGATGTAAGTTTAATAAAGTATCAATAAGGCAGAATATCTGCCTTTATTCTGTTCTGGCAAAAGCAATTGTTTTTTTCACTGCGTGAACCTTGAAACTCATAAATGGTGAAGTATGTGGAGGGTGTGAATGATTTGAGTCAAGTAATATAGGCTAATCAAACATTGTTTAGACTGTTTTTCAAGTGTTAATATTTGAACCTAACTCCTTGTTATTTTATCCACTATTACAGTAAACTGGAACAAAGTATCATAGTTGCTGAGTTGTTGTTCAGTCTTTTGAAAAGCACAAAAAGTATAATTTAACCCTGGCGGAAATTTTTTGTTTTTGTTTTAAAAGTGTAACGAATTGTTTTAAATCAAATGGTTATGGAGAGATCAGTTTGGATGATTTGGACAAAAAAATGATTGGTTGTTAGCTTTGTATGAATATTTATGTTCATTTTATAAGGCAGTACAGAGTTAAAAATTGAAAGGGCAAAAATGTGATTTAGGCCACATGTGTTTGACATATGTAGGAATACTTTAAATGCAACAAGTTTTTTTTCCTTGGGATTGGACATCATTTTTTGAAGTAATAGTCAATGTTGTATTGTAGTTAAGTTGTTAAATTACAACGTGGAAGACCCAGGTTCACCCCCCTCAGTGAAGCCTGTCCAATAAAGTTGTTGTATGGCCAACAGACAACAGAGGGAGATCTCCTTGTAGCCTCCCTCTGTAGACTGAGGAGATGAGTAGTTTCAAAATTTGATGAATAAATAAATGTGCCTGTGGAAAAAAACAATATAAATTTAACAAATAAAATGAATGAAATAGCTTGAACTGCAATTGTATTGTGACTATAAGCTGGGTCCCTGCATTTTTAAAAAGGCTTCTTGTAAAATATGTGAAATGACCATGTATTTGTTTCTATTAGTATTCCATTCTTATTGAGACATTGCTAATTTTGAGAAGGAATGCATGAGACTTTCTTATCATAATGGAAATCTCTGATACACAAAGTGCATCTTTCAAGGTTATCATACTGAGTAATATGTTCCTGAAGTTAAAGACAAAAATTATATAGTTCTTCCTGTTTTTTAATATTTCTTAAAGTTTTGACTGTACGGCACTTAATAAATTGAAAACAATTTAGAGCATATTTATTCTTTTGCTTCCCCTACCTCAATGTGTTAGCTATGAAATAATTGTGATAAGGAGTTTTTGATATGTGTTTTTATTTCAGGCTTCCCTGAATATGTATTGTAATTGATCAGTGAAATCAGAAGACTTTCTATAAAATATTGCTTTGTAAATATTTTTGGAATTTGAAAAAATTCCATTTGCCCAACTGTTAAGTAATAGTTTTTAATATACTTTCAGTTTTTTGAATCTTTGGTTACTGCTTTTATGTTGAAAGAAGTACAGGGCATTTGAAAATAGACTCTTTGTATACCAATGAGGGAAGGACAGACATTTAAAATAGATTGTACAAAAAACTCTCAGTCATTGCTACTGCTACATCTTCTACAGTTTAGGATTAACTACTATTCATTATAATTAAAAATGTGTTTGATTTTTTTTTAAACAATTAGATTTTATAAACTTGCCATATGGTTATATATCATTAGCTAATGCTAATTCTCTCTGGTTCTGTCCTTTTGTGTATATGAGGAAAAGGCATTTGTGGTAATATTTTCTACTAGGAGTTCTTTATTGTCACGAAAGATTTATGCTTTAAGCATACATTATATGTGTCTAATATTGAGTCTAATTTTTCCAAAATCACATAGGCAAACATAAGTACAGCTTTTAATGATACAGTATTGTTTTGTAGCACAGAGAGTGAATGAAAACAGGAAACGGTTATGAGTACTTGTTCCATAGTCTAAAGTTTGCAAACAGGATACTTTTACTGGATCAAAATAGCTCATTAACGGTTACCTCCTTTCATTTAATGTTTTCCTGATACACAAAAACTTTGGAACCGCTTTAACATTTTTAGAAACCGTAGTTCTTCATTTGCTTATTTTCTTTCATACTGTATATTCCATGAGAGCCCATGGGAATTATGATTAGTAGGGGAAAAGAATTCGCATCCCGTTTCATATGATTGCTATTTACAATTTTG
This sequence comes from Pseudonaja textilis, assembly GCF_049901715.1. Taxonomy (NCBI): domain Eukaryota; kingdom Metazoa; phylum Chordata; class Lepidosauria; order Squamata; family Elapidae; genus Pseudonaja; species Pseudonaja textilis. Next base: position 267,038,917 of record NC_141990.1, read on the forward strand.
CTGGCTTCCCCATTGAATTTGCTCGTTGGAAGTTGGAAGCAAAGGTCGCGAATGGCAATCATATTACCCTGGGACACTGCAACCATAGCAGTTGTGAGATTCTTGCATTTCCTGGTTGATCAAGGTTGCTAGAGAAGGAGTGTGTGGTTGGAGCCAGGTGGTGGTAAATGCCTCTCTGAGAATGAAGACAGTCCCTCTCTAAAAGAGGTGGTGATATGTCCCCTTCTCAAGATTCTCCTTGGACAATGTTCATAAAGTCTCCAATCTTCCCATTTTAGAGACGTTGGTTGCGTCTCAGCTTCAGAGAGCCTGAAAGGAAAGGGTCCAACTTGTGAAGTATTAGCTCTACCTTTATTGTAAAGTGATATGGTATTAACAAAATGTTGCAAGTCTGAAAGCACATCTCTCCCCCTCCCCATACACACACACACACACACTTGATTTTGTAATTCAAGAAACTAAGGAAGGTCCCTTCTGAAATATTTGCCACACACCCCATTCCTTCTGTGGGCTCATCTGCCTCTTATCTGATCATTGTCTAATCTGCAGCTCTTCCTCTGACCTCCCGGGGTCATTCCCTCATACCATACCATACAAATACTATCAACTGTGGCATTGTTTTAAATTGCCTATAAGCTTTGGGACTGGAGGGCATAATTTTGCAATGGTTCCCTCTTACTTTAAGTGAGTAATTCCGGAGACGGCAATGCCCACAGCCTGGAACAGCTGGTCAGCAGTATTCCGGGAGGCCAATCCAACCGCCAATCAGCTGCTCATCTAAGTCAGGCTGTACTGAAACTGACAGGCTGTTTGCTGTTTGATTCAAGGAGGCAAATTGCTGGGAGGCAGAGACAGATTTTTTTTTTCTTGTTTTCCTCCCCAAAAGCTATGTGTGTCTTATGGTCTGGAGCGTCTTATAGTGCAAAAAATATGATATATTGCTAATATTTGATACCTTACTGTTGTGTACTAAACTGAAGATGCTAAACCAGCATCCAGAGGGCTTATGCATTTGGATGGGGTTTAGATCCTATCAAGACAGGACAGTTGTAGTAACACTAACACCAATCCTAATAGTTACTCTGGATGGAGATGCGTTCCTCTGAAGAAGATGACTTAAGAATTTGTTTGCATTTTCATTTTATCCTCAAACAACAGTTGGAAAGCATGGCAGTGTGGCTTTCATTTGATTTGGGTTAGTGCACCAAATTATAACTGAAATTGAGCCACAGTGTTCTGACCTCAGTTTACTCAGACCCTGATCAGCCTCCAATTAGCTAGCATGTTGTATATGAGCATGTTGTGGCATGTGTTATATGAGGCTGTTTTTGGAGATTCCTTGGAAGCTATAGCCAATACAATGTGTGGCAATAATTCAGAGTCCATTTCAAAGGGCTGGTGATTATCTTAAAGCTGTATATAGTTCAATATCAGGATTTTATCAGGCAACATATTCCCAAGATTGAATTTGCTCAATTGATGCAATTCTTGAAAGAGACAGTCATCTGTTTCATGAGATGTGGACTAGACAATAGGCATTCTCTCTGGCAACCCTCACCTCATGCAATGGTATTTGTAGGAATTACCTTGGTAGGCAGGGAAAAGAGCTAAAGCCAGGACAATAATCGGATAAGAACCAGTTTAGCTCATAGCAGGAATCTGGGCATGACAATCATCTCAGAAAGGACCTCCCTATACACATGACAGGGAGAAAAGTACTTTCAGATTTGCAAGAATTCTAAAAAAATATGTCATTGATAAGTAAGAAGACAGAAATTTTGATTTCCCTTTGGAGAGCAATTTGATGATAGGCCGCAGTGGCAGAGTGGTTAGGGTGCAGTACTGCTGGCTACTTCTGCCGGCTGCCTGCAATTTGGCAGTTTGAATCCTACCAGGCCCAAGTTTGACTCAGCCTTTCATCCTTCTGAGGTGGGTAAAATGAGGATCCAGATTGTTGGGGGCAATAGGCTGACTCTGTAAACTGCTTAGAGACGGCTGTAAAAGCACTATAAAATGGTATGTAAGTGTTATTGTTATATCCTTATAATAAAGGAGAATTAGTTCATCTGTCTTGCAAGGTTGACACTATTAAAGGGCAGGGGTTTATATTAAATAACTTCCAAGGTCCCTTCCAACTCTATGATTCTATGAAAACTCTTCCTGGAGAGACACGTGCAGCCTTCCTTATTATTCTATAAGCAACCCAAGGCTATATTTTTTTCTGCAAGTAGTCCTATATTGGCTTTTTGGGTTTTATGAATACGTATTTTTATTTTGTGTATTACTATATATCACCCAGAGTCCTCTGAATTGGCTGCATTGCAAATTGACAAATAATTCCATTTTTTCCCATATCTATTTTTGTGGCTGACTGGGAATTTTAAACTTCACTTTCCCCCCAACATCAGACAGTACAAGTAGTTCTCAACTTACACGGGTCATTTAGTGACCATCAGAAGTTACAGCAGCACTAAAAAAAGTGACTTATGATTATTTTTGCATTCCCATGGTCACATGATCAAAAGTTCAGATGCCTGGCAACTGACTCATATTTATGATAGTTGCAGTGTCCCGAGGTCATGTGATCGCCTTTTGCCACCTACTAACAAGCAAAGCCAATGGGAAGCCAGATTCACCTAACAACTGTGATATTAACTTAACAACTGCAGTGAATTTAACAACTGCAGTGAACTGGCAAGAAAGGATACCACAGAAATGTTGCCAAGAAAACTCACTTAACAGATGTCTTACTTAGCAACAAAAACATTGGGCTCGGTTGTAGTCGTAAGTCGAGGACTATCTTTATACTTTTTTCTCAGACTCATGAAGTATAATTGCACTAAAATCCTTACAAGGGGAAAGACTAACCACAGAATTCTGAAGTTCTAGTGCCTGTTGGCTGTCATAGCATGTAAATTTGGATAGTTAATGCAAAGCAATACTGCTAAGCAATAATTTCACTTTTCTCTGTAAGTCTGTCATGTGGCAGTTCAGATTTTTAATTTCTGGATCTTTCAGCAAGTTGCTTTTTTTTGTATATACATATCGCTGGAGAGAAGATTCAAAGGAACAGACTGAATATTTTTTCTGATGAAATTATATAGGCACACTTTTATCAGGAAAGTGTTAATTATAAACTTTTGGTTCTCAGTTATAATTTTTTAAACAAATGGATATTTGTTTGAAGGAATAACTGGACAGATATACATAATAGAATTTTTAAAAATAAATTTGAAATTTTATAAGATTATGAAAATGCTTTAGTTTTTCAGTGCAGCAATTTCTTAACAGTATGGAATATTAAAATAGCTGCAATGCTTTTGTTATCAGTATTTATATCATTTGAACAATTAGAAAAATAGAGTGTTATTTTATTTGTAAAAACATCCAAGATTATTCAGATTTTATATCTATGTTTGGCTTCTTATTCTGGAATAATCTGATGGATCTGTTGGTTCTGTGAATAAGTTTTGTTCACTATGGAAAGAAAGACTTCCTAATATGGTTCTGTCAGCAAAGTTAGCTTATGGTGAGGAGGTGGGAATACAAGAGCAATGCTAAAAAGAGCATACTAGCTCACTTTTATTTTCAACTTGGCCTCAGCTGACACCTGACTGCTTTCTGTTGGCTTGTGCTTATGGAAGACATTACATTTAATATTGATTAAATGATAGAGTATACATTGCATATCTCATATCAGATTACCAGTTTGGGCAGCAAATTTTAAAAAAAGTTGAAGGAATTACTTACATTAAGCAAGGGGTCTTCAAACTTGACAACTTTAAGACTTGTGGATTTCAACTCCCAGAATTCCTCCTCCAGTCATGTTAGCTCAAGGAATTCTGGGAGTTGAAGTCCACAAGTCTTAAAGTTGTCAAGTTTGAAGACCCTTAGATAAGCATTGTTCTTGATTGCAAGAAACGTGAACATTCTAAAGCGAAAGGATGAATTATTCTTTCACTTGTCAGTTGAAGTATGTGAGCAACTGTTACCAGTGAATTAATGTCCCACAATCCAGGTGTGCAAAAGTAAGCTCTTTAATGTTACCCTGCACCTTTATAATTGAAAACTATTCTTGCCCTGCTTAGGGTTTTTTTTTTTTGTAGATAAGAAACTAAGAAACTGAATGGCTAAGATAATGTGGGAAGTATGATTACCTGCTGTAATTCTCCTTACTGGGACATTGAGATTAGAAATACTTATGCTATTTCTCATTAGAAATACTTATGCTATTTCTCAAATGAACCTTCTTAGTTTTGATGGTAGTATGTATGGGAGGCAGTTGTAATAAAAGATAAAAAAAAGTGTGTACCTGATCCTTTAGACAATTTGAAATCACTTGATGCTTTTCTGTTTATGTAATCCCAGATAATCATATCTTAAATCAGAATATATATTTCATTTTAGTCGTATTCTGTTATATTGTATAAATACCTAAAGTCTCTGTCTTTTATTTTTAGCTCACGTATATTTGAAGATCTCTATGGAAGTTAATCAGAAAATATTTCATTAATCTTTACCTCTCTGATTGTTTTGTGCTCCTTTAATCACATCCATTAAATATTTTAAATCTATGCTTCAAATTTGGCTCAGATTACTAGGTTATGGTGAGACTATGACATATGGTATATTACCTCATCAACAAAATGATTAACAGATTTCCATAGCTAATTATTTAGAGCAGGGGTGCCAAACTTGCATCATCATGGCTGCGTCATGTGACCTATCAGGACTTCCCCCCCCTTCGCTAAGCAGCAGGGGTGGGGCCAGCACATGGCGCATCCAGCCCCTGGGCCACGAGTTTGACGTCTCTGATTTAGAGGACCATTATTAGCTGTAAATATACAAATGACAATTTGATTTCTGTGGTCTGGATAATCTTTGGTATCATTTGGAATCTACTAAAAATGAAATTGTGAGTATCTGCAGTTTCTTTGTGGAAAATCTAAATTGCTTGGAATACAGATTTGGAATCCAGAACTAATTATCCAGTGTCACCAGGATTGAATCTAGCACGGGAGATATTATTAAAAAGATCGATCTTGCCACTCCAGTACTCATTCTTTCACATACTTTTTAAACCTGCTATGGTAGACTGGGAAGCATATTGTAATTTAAATCTGATTATTTTAAAGGAAACAGATGAACTCACCTTGGACTGAAGGCAAGCTCTTTAAGCCAATTGTTTTTCTTGATCATAATTGAATGAGCTATAAAATGGGAACAATGGCTATGCAGCCCATCATCTTGCTGACCTTGGCTGATCTCAAACAACTAAGCTGGGCTGGGCAGAGCAGTTTTTGGATGGGAGACTAAGGAAATACTAGCTCTGTAAGCTAAACTGAGAAATTAAAAATGTTCTCGAAAGAGGCAGTGGCCAAAGATGACTGTGTTCTGTTAAGAAAATTTTATGGATGCATGCATGAATGAGCACATCTTAAAGGAAATTTTATTTTACAGCAAACCCACGAGTCAATCAATTTTTATTTGGTTATAGACCATTACAACAATCCAACATAATTAATTTTCACTTCTTTTCTAGAGTAGATAAACTTGAATTTTTGTTCTGAATTCTTATCCTGAAAGTATATTTTTAGGTATGCAAAAGAAGAGGATGGTGTTTCTGGTTTGAAGTCTCTTTGGCGACAGACAGAAATCCGCGATCGTGCGCGGTTTTGGTCTGGGCTCGCCACTGGAGCGCCCCAAGCTGGCTGGTTTCGGGGCTAAGCCACCCCGTAGAGGTGGTGAAGAGCGGGGAGACTGCCAGCAGGGTTGAGGAGAGCCGCATCTCTCGTCCTCAGCTGGCCATTACTCCCTTTCCCGAAGGCGGTTGCAGTGGTGGTCAGAAATGGCCACCACAAAGAAGAACTCGACTGGAAAAGAATGTGCAGGAGGAAGATAAGAAGTAAAAGTTTTGGCTGACCGGGATAAATTGTAAAAGCAACAACCAAGGTACCCTGGAATTTAAACTTACAAAAAATAACATCGCTCCCAAAGAAGAGTCAGAAGCAGTGAAGGAAAGTGAAAAGGGAAAGGTTTGGCTTTTTTCCCCTTCTCTCTCCTTCCCTATACTGACAGCTAAGAGACTTAAATAAGAAATCGGAAAAATCCGCTTTGACATCAATAGGCAATTAAGCTGAAAATAAAATAAAATGCCAAAGGGATAATAAAGATTTCTGGACCCTATTTTTTTTTTTTTCGTAAGCAGGAAGGGAGAGAAAAAGAATAAGGGTACGATCTGGAAGAGGGAGGAGACTGCCAGGAATTAAAAAGAATCTACAGTAAAACTTCAACAAGACTTCTAAAAAATACATTTTAACTGAAACTTTGTAACTAAACAGTAACCCCAAGAAGAGAAAGTGAAAAAAAGAGCAAAAAGAAACAGCTTGTGTGTATTTGGATTATTTGGTGATCTTTGGATTCTTGTTTATTATATTTGAATGACTAAAATCAATTGGGTGGTTGTTTAAAAATTTATACAATGGCACCACTTCTGGATGAATTGAAAATGGAACTTAAAAAGTACAAAGAAGATGCACAAGAAGAGAAGGGTTCTTTTGGCTTCGTTTTTCAATTCTTAGAAACGGAGATTTGGAACTATGAGAAACAACAAGAAAAGACTGCAAAACAAGAAGACTGGGACAAAGAAGAAGTCATCTTTAATGAACAAATAACTCTATGTGGGGAAGAAAAAGGAAAGGGGGGAAAGAGAACGGAGAACAAAAATAAAGTTAACTAACAATGGAATGTGGATGTTTTCCTAATATGTAACACCTAAATCCTTTGGATACAGGGACCAAAGCTTATTTGTCAACTTCCTTGTTCAGCCCAAGGAACAAAGTTCATATTATCTCACTGCTCCTACATTTATCAAAGACAGTTAACTGAGTATTGATCCCAGGCATCAAATTGGCCTTCTTAAAAGCACCAGTATCTGTTTTCCTAATAGGTGCTTGATCTCTTATATGTCTGCTTAGTAACCAGACTTTTGACTATAATGGAATGAATGAATGCCTCTTTTGTCATCCAGGAAGTAGAATCTAATATTAGTAACGATTTAAAAATCCATATGTATTTGTTAGGTTCACAGCATTAGTTCATTGTTCACTGTCCCCTTGAAATGTAAGTGTCCTCGGAATATTGCATACCTGGTTTAGATTACATCTCCCAGGATGTTTTTTCTAAATGTGAGGTTTAAGGCATTTCATTAGTTAACCACAAATTGGTGTAATCAAAGAATATTTCTAGTTGCACAGAGGGTTTTTTTTTTTTGTGAATGGCAAGAACACAGGCAAAGAATGTCCTACTCCACTGTTCTGTTCCAGTATGGTGCACCATGTGTTCAAGCTGTAATAGCTTCTTTTCATTCATGCTCTCCAGAAACAGCATCTAAAGAAATATTTTCTACCAATAGTCACTGATCATCTTGCTGCCTTGCATTTTTCTCATCCCCATTTCAAGACATTCAAATTACTGTGCATCACTCCATCTTGTGTTAGTGAATTATCCTACCTAATTATGTGTAGCATAAAGAAGTACTTCCTTTTGTCTACAGTTAGTCTTTCACTGTTCAGTTTCTTTGGATCAATCATCCTGGATTTAATACGCTGAGAGGAGGAAAAATATCTCCCCCTATTTCCAAGGCATTCTCAGCAACTGGTGAAGCTTAGTAGGATTTAGCTGGGTTAATACTTAGGTGAAAGATAATCAGATCTGTAGACTAGACTGAGAAGCCAAAAAGCATCCCAAAAGAAGGCAATTCTCTACTGTTGCCAAGAAGCCTGCGTGTAGCTCATGCAGCCACTAGAACTTAGGTTCATCTTGGAGGAAACACACTGTTATATCCCTCCACTGCCAGAATTCAGTGTTTAAGAGGGTACCAATCTTTTTGAGACCCTTTCATTTTATTCTATGATGATTCAGGCTGCTCAAAAACGTTTGATGGATGTTTTATCAAAAGACATAAATCTGTATCCACATGCTTACTGACATTCTTGAAACTTTAATGAATAGGGCTTTCCTTTCCAGAAGCATGTCAAAATAGCATGTCAAAGCAGTATAAAAACACCGTGTAATACTTTAATGTTGAGTAACTACAGTTCAGAACTTATTTTATTTATTTTTTTATTTTATTTTGTCAAGTGATTTTAAGATAACAGGTATAAGTATAACATAGTTATGAATACATGAAATGGATACATATAAGAAAAATAGAAACAATAGGACAGGGACGGTAGGCATGATTGATGCACTTATGCACGCCCCCTACAGACCTCTTAGGAAAAGGTTGAGGTCAATAGTAGACAGTCTAAGGTTAAAGTTTCTGGGGTTTGGGGAAGAAATCACAGAGTCAGGTAGAGTATTCCAGACATTGACCACTCTGTTGCTGAAGTCGTATTTCCTGCAATCAAATTTGGTGCGGTTTACCTTGAGTTTGTATCTATGGTGTGCTCTTGTATTGTTATGGTTGAAGCTGAAGTATTCATTGACAGGTAGGACATTGCAATATATCATTTTATATACTATACTGAGATCGGACCAAAGGCGGCATAGTTCTAGGTTTTCTAGGTCTAGAATTTCAAGTCTGGTTGCATAAATTATTCTGCAACGAGTAGAGGAGTGGAGAACTCTTCTTGTGAAATATTTCTGGACTGTATTAATATCAGATACGTACTGTGGGTTCCAGACTGATGAGCTGTATTTAAGTATTGGTCTAGCAAATGTTTTGTATGCTCTAGTTAGTAGTGTGATATTACTAGAGAAAAAGAAAATCATTCAAGAGAAAAAGAAAATTATTCAGAGAAGAAATCTCTGGACCCATGTCCGTCTACCCAGAAACTGAGCTGGAAACAGCATCCTCGGCCATAGAAAAGATGGATGTCTTTTAGTTCATCAGCTTAGTTCTGATAAAAGACTTTTGAACCAAAGATAAATACTCTGTGAATCAGCAATCCTTCCTTGATGATCAGTTTATGCTCCTTGTATTTTTGCTGAGAAGGAAACATGCTTTATGTATATAGTCACATGCAGACATATCAAGATTTTATCTTCATTCAAACAATATATGAAGATGATGTGACTGAACCAAAAATAACTATGAACAATTTGCAATTATCTATTGCACAAAAAAATAACAAATATGCCATTCCTTTCTCTGTGGAAGAAATAAGTACACCCTTGGCTCTAATACCTATAATTGCCCTCTTTGGCAGAAACAATCTCAGAATAACAGAGTTGGAAGGGACCTTAGAGGTCTTCTAGTCCAACCCCCTGCTCAAGCAGGAGACCCTATACCATTTCAAGTATGTTTCTCATAAATACCATCCTCTGACATCAGCTGGGAGAAAATTTTACCTACTCTTCCATGCAGAATGTTTTCAGCTATGGGATTTCTTGCATGCACACTTCATTTCAAATCACCCCCTACAGCACCTCGATGTGATTTAGATCTAGGCTTTGACTTGGCGCTTCCAAAACCATCCAATTCCCCCAATCATTCCTTGATGAATTTACTGGAATGTTTAGGGCCATTGACATATTGCAAGTTCCACTTTCAGTTGAGCTTCATTTTTCTGTCCGTGTATCTTGCCTTATCCTTGAGAATCTCCTGGTACAATGAAGGATTTGTTGTGGATTCTGTAATAGTGAGCTGCCCAGGCCCTAGTGCAGCAAACAAAATTTACACTATCCTGCTTTACCATTGGTATCAGATTCATTGTGTGGAAGGCTACCTCTGTTTTTTGCCAAGCAAGCCTTCTTGTACTGTGACCAAATAAAGCATGCACTTTGACATAATAGCGATGAGAGGTACCTGTAGGTCATATGCTAAATTGCCTGGGTTCTTAGAGTCTTCTTTCAGCATCTTTTGTTCTGCTCTTGAGCTGAACTTCTTGCTGGGACAATCTGGCCTGGACATGTTGGCAATTGTTTAAAATTTTCTCCACTTACAAATGATTTTCCAGACAGTAAAACGATTGATGTCCAATTGTCTGGTGATTTTTAAAAATCCCTTTCCAGACTCAAAGGTATTTATAACCTTTCTGAAGACCTCAGAGAGATGTTTTGATCTAGGGGATCAAAATGTATATTTCAACAAAAAGTGTAATTTAAACTAAAAAGACTTGAGGTTTCAATAAGATAGGTTCCTCCCATATCCCAATTTTAAATATTTGAGGTAGTGATAAAATAGAAGTCTATGCTTACATTTTCTACATGTGAAATTTACAAAATATAAATAATGCAAATTGTTTATTATATCTCACCTGTTGAAATGAAGATCAAATAATTATATGTTGAAATACATTGAAAAAGTCAAACATCCTCACATCCTGGTCATACTGTAAACTGCTTCAATTCCTCCCCTCAGGATGCAGCTATAGGGCATTGTATACCAAAACAACTAGATACAGATACAGTTTTTCCCCGATGCCATCACTCCGCTAAACACCTAATTCAGATAACAGATAATCAGAGTTGGAAGGGACCTTGTAGGTCATCTAGTCCAACCCCCCGCCCAAGCAGAAGACTACACCATTTCTGACAGATGGCAGTCCAATCTCTCTTGAAAGTCTCAAGTGATGACACTCCCATAGCACCGTCTTATTCCTAAGGATATTTACCCATGTACTATGGCTGTATTACTATTATACTTCTCATTTTTTCTACTGCCTTCTATTGGTAACTTACGTTGTATACTTTGTTGTTTGTATCTATGCTGAGAGCTTACCCACCAGAGAAAAATTCCTTGTGTGTCCAATCGCACTTGGCCAATAAAGTATTCTATACCTACTCCTAGTCTTATTCCCTACTCCTTATTTTTGTGGGGTGCACTTATTTTTTCATGTGACTATACAGATTTCAGGTGTCATAGGATATTTTATGGTGACTAACTTAGTTTGAAATAAAATGAGATTAGTTTTTGAAAGATTAGTTGGTAAACGTGCAAGAAAATTATTTGGAAAAAACATTTATTGTCTTTTATTCTTATGATTGATATATAGTCATTATACATGTGTAATGCACCATCATTTCAGTGGTGCTCTGGTGTTTTAAATTTGGTCTGAAAGTATTCCAAAGTATTTTCTTAAATAATTTAATTTGGTATCTATAGGAACTACTGTCTAGCTTGAAAGAAAGTTTGCTTTGATTTATTTTGAGACTTCTTTGCAGTTTATTCTGAGTAGCCGTGAAACATATGTTATTCTCATGATGTAGCTGATTTGTCTTCAATATAGAAACACTGAAGGGTCACTTTAAAAAGCAGTGAAAAAGACTTTGTTACAGATAGTAAAAATAACTGCACATCCAACCTTGCAAATTCATTGGCCCTTGGAAATAACTGTAATGAACTGCAAACACATTTGCCTCAATGTCATTTAGTCAGCTCAGCAGATTAAGGATTTGTAAAGAGTTTAAATGAGAGTATCATTGTGCTAAGATTTATCATGCTGGTTCAAAAGCAAAAATGGAAATCTGTTGTTTTGTTTTCTAAATTACATCAGATCGTATGTACAAAGTTGCATTTTATTAATTACAGCTTGTTTCTGGGGCCATGATGGAGATATTTTTGAAAACAGGAACTTTAAGTAACCTCTGTAATACCTGCAGTAGAATAGTAAACTAGACAATGATAGTCATTTTTGCTATAGCAACTGGATAAAAAAGCTCTTTCAAAATTTTCATGCTGAACATAAACCATTTTGTGGCGTCTGAAAGATTTTGCATTTTAAAAAAATCTTGATTGGAGCTAGGTGATCAATTCCACAAAGTCTTGCAAACATGAAACCAAGAGAAGTTGGGGTTTTAAAAGGGAAATACCATTGGCTGTTGATTTGTTTCTAGTTGGTCTATTTTGAGATGCTGTAACAACATCACATGGCAGGAGTAGGTGGAAGAGGAATCTAAACTTTTCATTTTCTATCCAAATGATGGGGCAGGATCTCAGTTGTCATTGTGTATTTAGTACAAGTCATATAGTATTTTTAGTAAATCCAGCAGATGTTTTCCTAGCTCTTCGCCCATTTCTCTGCTGCTGCTGCTGCTTCCTGGCTTTCTTTTGTTCCCGCATGTCCTGCCTGCATGAGTCTGTGAGTGACAGTGTGGGCAGAAAGTGTTAATAGGCTTCAAGTTATTAGTGTGTATTTAAGAATACAAAAATCATGGACAGAGGAGCTCCTTGCAATGTGCTTTGCATTTTCCAAGAGTTCAGTGATTATTAGATCCTGACTTCTAACATGTTATTTTAATTGAAAATCTTCTCTTTTCTGTGCTGCCCCTGCTGTGCCACTAAGTCACCTAATTTCTTAATGGGCAGCTAAATTTCCACCCATTGTTGCTTTCATTTATAATAAGTCTTATCTGTACAAATTTGTTTGGTTTTGAGTATGTTACAGAAAGGAGCGGCATAAATTATTCATGTAAACCTATTGGTATAAATTGTGTGTGGTTTTCAGTCCATTGATCGTGTATAGAGTGTATGTTTGTGTGTACTTTCTAGATAGTGTTGACGCCTGGCAACTGCCTGAGCAAGTCCCTACAGTGTTCTGGCAAGATTTTGGGAGTGGTTTACCAGTGCCGCCTCCTCAAGGGTGAGAGAGAGAGTGAGTGGCCCAAGTTCACGCAGCTGACTTTGTGCCTAATGCAGGAGTAGAACTCATGGTCTCTCCCAGTTTCTATCCTAGCACCTTCTCTCTATATCAAACTGCCTATTGTATATACATGTAGTTGCTAAATTGCTATTCTGAATGAAAAACAATGTTTTAGACATTATATATGATACGTATATTAGAGTCTGTTACAGTACATGGTCCAGGTGAAAGTAATCAGGCACAGGAGTTAAGTTCAAAGCACTATAAGTTTATTACATGCTGCCTATACATAAGAATCTGATCTACTGATGGTCAAAGCAAATTGGTGCTATGTAAGAGTCAATGGAATGCACTGAGGCGATCTTAGGTCTCTTGTTGCAGAGTAGCAACTCCAAACTGATGGTGTGTTGACACCACATTCACCCTCCGCATGACTATCACCTACAATGTGTATTTTCTGAAGTTAGGATGTATATGATGCTGTCATGTTCCCAAATCCAAGAGGGAAAATAGTACAGGTAGTCCTTGACTTACAATTGTAGTGGAGCCCCAGAATTCTGTTACAAGTCATGACGGGCATAAGTTGGGCATAAGTCATGATCAGTGGCGGGATTCAATTTTTTTTGCTACCAGTTCTGTGGGTGTGGCTCGGTGGGCGTGGCAGGGGACGGATACTGTAAAATCTCCAGTCAGAGGTGGTATTTGCCGGTTCTCCAAACTGCTCAAAATTTCCGCTACCGGTTCTCCAGAACTGGTCAGAACCTGCTGAATACCATCTCTGGTCGTGACCCAATTTTACATTATTGTAGTGGATGTTAAGGATGTTAAGGATCTTGCAGTCATTAAGTGAATACCATGGTTGCCATGGATGTTGAGCAAAGCAATAGATGGTTTTCACTCTAGACTGGAAATAAATACTGATTTCTGGCAAAAAAAAATGTAAATTGAGGTGACATGACCATAGGAAGCTACAAATGGTCATAAATATGAGCTGGTTGCCAAGTGCCCAAAATTGGATTGTGTGACCGGGGGGAGGGGGGGGCATCAGAACTTTGAATCTGGATCACAAGTATCTTTTGGGAGTCTGCAAAATGTTGAACAGTCACTAATCGACCAGTTGTAAGTCGAGGACTACCTGCATTGTAAAATCCACACAGCAATTAAAAATATCGCAAACAAAATGACTTCCAAATAATCTATAGATCTGTGCAACTTTGACTTGCACTTGAACATGTGCACAACCCAAATGCCTGGGAGGGATTTTTTTATTATTATTTTTATTTTTGAGTGCAGCATGCTTACTTCACATTATAGCTTTTTTTATTGCTTTTTCTCCTTTAAAGTGGAACTTGGGGGGTAGCAGGTTCAATCTAAAGCAATTGAACAAAGCCCATCGTATGATTTATGATCCACGCACCCCCAACCTTTGAAATCAGCCAGGTAGAATTTGCCTTCGAGCAGCCACTTTAATTTAGGCGGAGGGTTGCTGAAATGTTTGATGATTAAATTCCTCCCTGAGGAGTTTTTGAATCTAGACCTCTTCTGACTCCAGCAACATTTTTTGCCCAAAAATAAAATTGTGGGACTTACATTAGTTGAAATAGTTTATATTTCCCCCTTCTAAATGCCAAACACTGCCTACATGGATAAACATTCCATAAAGTAAAGTTCATAATATACTTTAGTATATTTAGTATTCCAGTATTTTCAAAAGGACTCTTGCTGGCTGTTATAGCAGTGACTATCATTTGTGTACTTTGGGGCAACAGGAGAGACAAATATTAAAGTGACCCTCTACACTTGTTTGACTTTTACCGTTTATTGTGTTGACTAGGACCAGCATTTTTGATCAGTTGCCTATTTTCTTATTGCTTGGGTGAGCCCAGAAAAAGCTCGAGCTGTCGCCTGCACAACAGGCTGGTTATTAGGAGCCCATCTTCCTCAGTGCTCTTTTGGTCTGGGCATTTGGTCTCCTCTCCCCCTCGCCCCATGCCAAAGGAAAGCCAGCCGGGCTTCCCCTTCCCTCCTACACTTCCCCCTGCTCCCTTTCCCCCCACTCAATCCTACTTCGGGACCCAGGAGAGAGCGCTGGAAATGTGTTGGCATTTCCAACACGCATTTCTCTGGTGCTCGCCCGCAGTTCTTCGCATTCCTCCAGGCCTGGTTTTCTGAGGGGGGAGAGCAGCCCTGAGGTCTCTGCTTCCCCCCCAGGAAAAGAAAGTGAGTAGAAACATAGCTGGGGCGAAAGGGCAGAGATTGGAAGGCACAGGCAAAAGAAAGAGGCACTTTTCAAAGGCAGCAGCTTCCGTCTTCTCTTGCCTGTGTCCTCCTGAATCTCAGCTCTTTCGCCCCAGTGAGAGCTATGTTTCTGATCACTTTTCCTGTGCTTTCCCCAGGAAGCGATGGCTGGAGCTGGGGCTGGGTGGGCAGCAGAGCAGAGCACCGACAGGGATGAGAAAACTGACGCCACCCACGCCACCCCATTCTGGACCTCTGAACTGGATGGTGAGCGCAGACTTGCTCCGCCACCTCCCACTACCACCAGCTGGTACTTTTCCTGCTCCGGGCTGTCCCTATAGCCCTCAGACATTGAGGAAGAGCCCAGGCCAGGAGAGGCGAGCTGGAAGGTGCGGGAGTGCTGCGTAAATGCAAGTAGTGTGGCGCTTCTGCACCTTCCAGCCATCTCCATCGCCGCTTCAGCCCCCCTGTGCTGCCAGCCCCCTCTTGCTAAAACTGCACCATTATCTCGTCCTGGCCGGCGAGGGCTGGGCTGCTTTTTGCAGGTGTGCCCTTAGACAAAGGATGGGGAGCAGTGGGTGGGCAGGCCATGTGGGTGGCGCGGCCTTGTGTTCCTTCACAGCCTGGATTAATTGCTTTGGAGGGGTGCTTTGCGGGGGACATTGCTCTGCAGACCACCAAAATTTTCTCATGGACCACCAGTGGGCCATGGCCCACTGGTTGGCGACCACTGATCTAGAAAGTAGTTTGGTTTAAATAAGTCTTTCTTCCATTAGCCTGCTTTAAAGTTTTTGCCTCTTGAATGTGCTAAAATGACTAGTTCTAATCAGTTTGTTGTGAACTTTCAGTGTATTTTTGTTAAATATACTTGACATAATTAATAATATATATATATGAGATCCAGCCCTTGCCCACTGCTTTACAGGGTTCCACAGGGCTCAGTATTCTGTCCGCTCCTGTTCAACATTTATATTAAGCCACTGGGTGAGATCATCCGTCACCGTGGACTGAGGTATCACAATATGCTGATGATACTCATCTGTATGTCTCAGCCGTGGTGAGTTAAGTGTTTCTGTGTCTTCCCTCTCGCAGTGCCTGGAGACTGTTAAGGGGCTGGATGGGGAGCAACGGCTTGAAACTAAACCCTTGGAAGACCGAGTGGCTCCGGTTTTGGGGTTCGTTGGCTCAGGGAGAATTGCCACCTTTGGTCTTGGATGGGGTGGCACTACCCCAAACAGACCCTGCGCATAATCTAGCGGTTTTCCTGGACTCGTGACTCCTGCTTGAAGAGCAGGTGGTGGTCATGGCCAGAAGGATGTTTGCACCACTGTGGGTTGTGCAACAGTTACGCTCTTTCCTGGACCAGTGGTCCCTATTCACAGTCACTCATGCCCTAGTCACTTCCCATCTTCGATTATTGCAACACGCTCTACATGGGGCTGCCCTTGAAGAGTATCTGGAAGCTCTAGTTGATGCAAAATGCAGCGGCCCGCATGGGTTTGTGCAGACCCCGGTATGCACATATGTCACTTCTCCTGCAGGACCTGCATTAGTTGCCAATTTGCTTCTGGGTGCAATTCAAGGTTCTGGTTGTCACCTTTAAAGCCCTTCATGGCTTGGGACTGGGTTATCTGAGGGAACGTCTCTTGCAGGTCACATCTACCTGACCATTAGAGCGGGGAGGCAGGGAATGTTGTGGGTCCCATCTCTGAGGGAGATACACCTGGTGGGACCCAGAAGAAGGGCCTTCTCCATGGTGGCTCCCTCTCTCTGGAATATCATTCCCCAGAGATTAGAATGGCCTCCACTCTAGCACTCTTTCAGAAGGCACCGAAGACCTGATTTTGCCAGCGGGCCTGGGAACCCAGAGCGGGATAGAGCCAATCAAATGGCTGGTGTGATCTGCGCTCATCTGGGCAGGGGGTGGGAGTTGGCGGGTGATTCCCCTCCCCCCAGATTTTGTTCTGTTGTACTTTATTAGTTTATTTGAATCTTTTTGTTACTTTTAACTGTTTCTTATTTTTATTTTTTATTTTAAATATGGTTTTACATTGTGCAAGCCGGCTCGAGTCACCATGGGCGAATAGGCAGCAATATAAATTAAATAAGTAAATAAATAATGCAGAATTCTGAACAAACCTGTACTAGAATCTGATTTTTCTCCTATACAGAGTTGAGCCATTGACCAGTTGGCTTAGGTCAACTTTTTACCACCTAATTACCCTACATTATCATATCTGTATATTATAAATTATCTATCTGTCTTTGATATACTGTGCATACTCTTATCTGTACATTAGACAATTGTCTGTGTGGTCCTAGGAGTCAAAAATGAATTAATGGTACTTAGTCAGTGAGTGTTAGACTACAACTCCCATAATGTCAGTATGATCAAGGATATTTTACAGCCTGAACCATTACACTTTCTGCCAGAGTTCAGCAGAAAACTGCAGCTCTTCAGACATTATTCAGTACTTGGCAGAAGATTCTCAGACACAACTTGCCTGGATTAAAGAATGAAACTTCAGCCCAACACATGTGTATGAGAGAAGTAGAGAGTAAGGATGGGAGGCCTTTTCTTCCTGGGTTCTTAGTTGACAATTATTTGGCTAATTTCTTACTAGGCTATCTGTAGCCTACTGGTTCCCTCTCATTTCTCACAGCCTTTATATGAAACATCTCCAACATAGAAATGCATTCCTTAACTTCAAGCTTTATATCATTAAATAATCTGTATTTAAATAAATATAGTTTATTTAAGGTATACAGTTTGACTTTTTATTATTTAAGACTATAATAGTCTGAAAAAGCTCCACTTTTTTCTTTCTCTTCCTTTGGGTATGTTTTCTTTGTAGAAACATGAAATTTTATGATGTTCTCTTCATCCAAGTTAGGAAACTTGGTTTTAATGTAATTTGCAAATCAGGACAACAATAACAAATTAAAGTTGAAAAGGATAACAAGAATAATCTAATCCAGACTTCTGCAATGTGCAGATAAATCCAGGATAAGAGTATTACTTTTATTTAAGTGACATTAAGACAGAATAAAAACAATTGGGAACTTTAGCATAATACATCCAATAATGCTGTAATCATTTTTAGGGGAATGGAACAAAGAGGATTGATACTGAGCCATGGTGGCACAGTGGTTAGAGTGCAGTATACTGCAGGCTACTTCTATCTGCCTGCAATTTGGCAGTTCAAATCTCACCAGGCTCAGGGTTGACTCAGCCCAGCCTTCCATCCTTTTGAGGTGGGTAAAATGAGGACCCAGATTGTTGGGGACAATACGCTGACACTGTAAACCGCTTAGAGAGGACTGTAAAGCACTATAAAGTGGTATATAAGTCTTATTGCTATTGCTATTGTGACTATGACCTTGCCTCCAGGACAATATTTTGTCAGGGATGAATGTCTGAACTCAATTACGGACTCATATTCTTGACGTGTATGAGTCCAAGGTGCACTTGACAATACATCTATTTTTGGGTAACTGTTCATTGATGAAAGTACTTCAGTACTTACGATAAACAGGTCTCCTTGACCAAATCAATTATCCTTCCTAAAAATGTAGCAGTCAAAGTATTTCTGTCTCTATATCTGAAAATATTTTCTGAAAGTGTGATTTACTGAGAAGAAATGTGACTTGAAATAAAAAACTCACATCATTACTAAATTCACTCTTCCGGAGGTGAAGTTTAAATGATCTTGTCATTGGATTGAAGAATATTATTGGCACCTTGTAGATAGGAATCCCAACTGTTCCATCTATCAGAATGTCATTTAAATATGCTAAGTCCACATTCAAATCAAAGTCAATAAATATATGTGCAATACTGCATCTTTCCTCAATTAAGTATTGATCAAGTTCATTTCTCAGTTCAAAAACATATTTCAAAATATTTCCCTAAGACTGCCATCTTAATTCAAATAAAATATTCATGAAATATGTTCAGCACTCAGGCTTGATTTTTATATAATTCACAGTATAATTGTTTGTAGAATGCTTTCCAATGCTGAACTTAAATCTGAAGAAAGAGCTTGCTTATGAATCATATATTCTACTCGAGACGCTGCTGCGAGAGCCCAGGATGGGTTAGACTCCTCCTGATGACATCATAAAGCTGAGTCTGTCTAATATAAAAGGGGCAGCCTGTGGGAGTCTCCCCAGCTTTGACTCAGCTCCTTTCTATGACAATTGAGCTAGTGTCTCTGAAAGCAGTTTAGTTAGCAAAGCAAAGTCGGACAAGTGATTTAAGCTCATTGGCACAGCTCCCAGGGGCCCAGTGCAGCTGTGCCTTCAGGAGAGCAGGGCTCCGCTCTTCTGCAATGCTGAGGACTCGACATTTCAGTCCACAGGGAGGCTGTAAGTAAGGGAGAAGCCATCGGCCCTCCCCTGAAGCTCTCCCTCTGTGAATTTGGCCACCGCAATCACAAAGCTCGGATTGGCGATAACCACGTCCCACAGCTGATTGCAAAAACGGTTTTCTTCTTATTGCCAATTTCACTGCCCAGGGCTTTTTCCAGCCTAGGGAGCAAGGACCAGCCATTATAGGCTGGAGAATGTGCGAGGGGCCATTTTAAAACTTCTTGATGCACGTGGCAGGTGGCCACATTTACCAATGGCCTGCACCTATCCACTGAAGGACCCAATTAAGGCCCCTATATAGGCAGCACATAGCGGGAGTCGCTCCCAGCACCTCTTGTGCTTGCTTATATCAACTATGGATCAAGACAGGATCCAGGCAGAGATTTTCATGCAGCACTAGGAAATTTTTGGCAGGTCCTCTGTGACAGCCTGATACAGCCAATGTTCTGTCTGTATAACTTAGTATATAACTTAGCTATGGCAATGCAATTCTCCCGTCGACTCCCCGAGAAGAGGCGTATCAGATACGACCAACGCCCCATCTCTCAGAAAATTCTATCAACATTTCTTTTTCTTTTTCTTTTTTTCTTTTAAGGAACCTTCAGTTTAAATTATTCTTGTTATTTCTTCACAGAAGAGAAGTCCTTACTTATTGTATCCTCAATAATCAATCTAGCACATGTTATTAAGTGAACATCCTTGGGTGCGCTTTGTTATTTCATCTATCTGCATGGGAAATAGTTGGTTGCTTATCTTTCCAGTTGATCATTAAGATCCTCTATTATCTTTGTGACTCAGCAGGAAATAGTGTCATGAAATAAAATGACACTCAAAAGTTGTTTTTCACCAGATACGTACAACATAGCTTCAGTGACATCAATAGTTGCTGGAAGAATTTTGTCCAAAATTCTGGTAGGATTTTTGCAGTATGTGATTTTATATGCAACTTGATAAATAGCAAGAAGTGGTTTGAAATGGTGCGTTTAACATTTAACTAGACACAAATTTCGTTTCTTCATTTCATCTCTTCCATTCTTGGAACGAAGAACAAAACACCACAATCTTATGAGGTTTGTTATCTAAGTCTCATGATTTGTTTCTAGAGGTTGGTTTATCATGCTTGACGTCAGATTCCAACTTCATAGCATTTTCTGATAAATACCACAAAATGTCCTTCCACAGTAACAAGGACGCTTGTTAATCCAAAAACGCATATAATTCTCATCGTATTTTCTTGACTTAAGTTCAGTTTTATTAATACTTCTGGTTGCTTGATTATATTCAGGTTTTCTTCTATGCCCTAACCCTTTTTTCTTCATTTTTAAAAGTTAGAAATCTAAAATAATGAATAAGGATATTGAATCTCAACGACACCATCTTTACTTCTACAGCTCTACAAAAAAAATCACTGATATATGCCCCATTGGAAATCACCAACTTACAATGCTATTATAATTGGTCGATGATTTTGATAAGTAGTTAGATGCTCACTGTGTGTTTGTTGCTCACTTTGCTAGATAAGTCGAGGTAAAACAAGAGGTGTTTTGATAATGCTGCTTGCTCCTTTATCCAGGCACTACAGTAAATTCTGGTTGCAATCGGGTTTTGCGAATGCACACCCAAAGCCTTGTCATGACATGCTCTACATAGCCATACAGAATGTAAGGAAATTCTGGTAGCAATCCAAAGAAATATATAACCCTTCTCAAATTTTCTTGTGATCCACAATTTGAGAAATGTTGTAATATATCAATGTACTACTTCATATTACTTGTTCAGCAACCTAAAATATTCAAAACCAAGACCTTAGTGTACAGGCTCCCCCCCACCCTTCCCTTAGAAATATTGTGGACTTATTTATTTTTTGTATTTATGAAGAATCATAGTCAATTAAATCTAAGTAACATCTATGAATTAACAAACAGCTTTCCAGATTAACCTGGTAGATTGTTGTACTGTTTAAATTGTCCTTGAAGCGCTGGGATGCATTTCTTTTCGTACTAGGCTGTTCTCATATACTTTAATTGCTTGGATGGGAATTCTCTGGCTTGGTAATCTGAATTATACCCATGTGGATTATTTAGAACAACACATGATATATTTTCTTATTTTGTTTTAAAAAAAGTAGATTGCATATACTGTGGCATAAAAATTCTCAAATCAGATTCACATATTCAGTACATAAAAAGAATTCTGTTGAGAAGTTTATGACACACATAGTTGTGAAGCATCCACGAAAATCTATTTTTTTAGAATTGAATCAGAGGTTACATGGAAAGACTTTCAAAAGTCTTGTTATTATCAATAGTTCCTTTTTTGCTTTTACGTAATCAATGTTGGGGATTATAAAAACACTGCATTTTTTTTCTCCTGGCCAGCCAAACCCAGAGCATGAGTTCCTCCCCCGCGGTGGTTCCCATGGAATTCGGTGTATGAAAATATGTGCAAAATCATGATTTAGTAGTATATGTGAAAGGGGGAAACCACATTGAACATATTCTGAAAATGTGTCTTTAAAAGAGCTATTTAATTCTTGACCAACATTCACAGTGGAGATGAAAGATAACATCAGTATAAAGAGGCTCTCCATTTGCTGTAGATTTCTAGCTTTCTTCCTTTGGTTGTGAAAAAAAAAATCAACTCCCTGAATTCCTAGCCTTTTCTCTGCTTTCTTCCCACAGAGACAGAAATGATCTTGCTTTTCCTTGTATTCAATTATATTAGAATTATAATATAATTTTGCCTGGTTTGAATGGATCATTTGAAAATTAGCATTAACTTTTCTTCGATTTTACATTCCTCATTCTTAACAAGAAAAAGAAAAAAAACCTGGTGTAAGGCATCCAGAAAGTATCCATGATATCAATCACTCCGAGACATTTCTCTCCAATTGATTTATTTAGAAACAAATCTGACATGTCAAAGGCAATTTCCCAAGTGTTACACAGTTTCCTGTGTTACACAGAATCCACCTTCTCTCCTCCCTTCTCTCCTCCCACTTCTACACTTCATAAATCACGAGAACCAATTAACTGCCACTAGAATTTCTTAATACGACATATAGAATAACCTTGAACTTTTCAACTCCTCCAACTCTCTTTAAAAAAAAAAGTGGCAGCTGAATTTTAAAGCTGACACCTGGATCTACAATTTAATGTCCCAGAAACAAGATAAAATGACTCTTCTTTTCCTCTTGCCGAAGCTCCCTTGAGTTTAATGTCATCAGTCAAGTCTGAGTAGTGGTTGGTATCCTCTTGCTCTTACACTCCAGCAGGTCCTCAGATGGTTCCATCTTTTCTGAGGTTATCTATTTTACAATATCATTTTGTAAATTCTTTCATTTGAAAGAATACCAATGTGCATATAATAGTAATTAAGCAAGTTAATCTCTAGTTTGACCTACCAATTTTGATTGTGAAAAGAAGTGAAGTTGTCATAAAATTATTTACGTTGTATGAAATACATGATTGACTACCTGAAGCTCTTTACTATAGGACAGGTTTTCTCTGTGTTTGTAACTTGAAGATATGTGGACATCAACTCCCAGAATTCCTTAGCCAGAAAGTTGGCTAAGGAATTCTGGGAGTTGAAGTCCACACATTTTAAAGTTGCCGATTCAGGAAATATTGCTCTAGGACACGACTGAATATAGAAGGTGACATATACCTTTGGCTTGCATCTGATTATCATTAGACAAGAAGAAATGATGTCACTTCCTGGGGTTTAAATAGTTTTACCCTTTTGCAATTCATGTTTGTGATGTTTTGATACTTCTTCTTGAGACTTCTTCTATCTGGCAAGCTTTTATATATAGCCATTTCAACTGTGTAGCCTATATCTGCACATTTCTTTCTCTTGAGGGCTTTGCCATCAGTCTTCTGTCTTTTTTCTAGATAGTTCATGAAGGATTTTAATGTTTTAATCCTAATAGTCTAGTTGAGTCTTTTTTTTTTAAAGACGGAAACAAACTGGTTCAGGAAAGACTTGAGACAAGACAGGTATGTGCCAATTACTTCTTTAAAACAAAAACAGTCTTCCAAGTTCCATTTGGAAAGTGCTTTATGTACAGTCTGTCTGAGTGCTAATACAGTCAGACAATATAGTTGTTCTTTTTTATGAATTCCTAGCTGTTTTGTGTTTCTTTGAAATATTATCTTGTTGCAGGGATATATCCACTGCCATAGGTTCAAAATACTCAGATCTTTTTCTTTTCCTCACTATGGATGTTTCATCTAACCTTTATTTTTCTGTTTTTGTTGAAGGTAAAACTGGGTTCACCATCTGACTTTAAACATTAAAAACTTTTGGTGACTAAAAGATGTGCCATGGAATGGTAGGAGCAAAGAGCACCACAACATCGTTGCTTGCCTTGATCAGTCATGGGATATTTTTTCCATTCTTTATCTTCAGTTCCTGTATGGTGGAAGGATTGGACTCATGTAAGTAATATTCTTACTATCTGTTTCGTGCATATTTCTGCCCTTCTCTCAGGGCAACTAATTCAGGGTTCTTGTAGAAAATGTTCATAAACCAAGCCAAACTAAGCCAACATTTAAAGCAGCTATATACTTTAAGCACTATGCGGTGGCTCAGTGGTTAAAATACTGAGCTTTTCAGCTAGAAACCTGGCAGCCCAGATTCAAGATCCCGAGCTCCACGCAATTGGGTGAGCTCCCGTCCTCACCACAGCTCCTGCCAACATAGCAGTTCGAAAGCATACAAATGTAAGTAGATAAATAAATGCTATTTCAGTGGAAGCTAACTGTGCTTCATGATGTCATGTTGGCCACATGACTGCGGAAATGTCTTCAGATAGTGCTGGCTCAATGGCCTTGAAACAGATGAGCACCGCCCTCTATAATCGATAACAACTAGCGGAGTAAAATCCACAGGTATTCCTTTATAGTTCATCTGTGTAAGTAATACCAGTACGTGTGTGTGTGTGTGTGTGTGTGTGTGTGTGTGTGTGTGTGTGATATATAAAGGAACATAAAAAATAAAATATATTTATAATGGAAATGAAATTTGGACTTTGAAGAAACAGGATAGAGTATTTTCAACTTTAGGGTTGGAGAAGATGCCTTAGACCAACGTAGATAGCCAAGAAAGAAAGTAAATGGATTATAGAATATAGAATATATATACATATATACAATGTAATGTTCTCATTCAAGGCACACATGATCAAACTTAAATTACCATATTTTGGACACATAATGTGAAAATCCTGTTTCTTTGCGAAGTCCACAATGCTGGGAAAGTTGAAAGGAGGAGGACCAGCAGCAGGGTAGGTGGACTTGATTAGAGCAGTGATAGGTACAGCATTGGAAGATTTGAACCACCTCATTGATGAGAGATCATCCTGGAAAGATCAATCTGTGTGTGGCCAACTGACAATTGTCACTGATTTGTTGGCTCATAATCAAGTGGTTGAAAAGCTTTAAATTAGTTACAATATCTACAATCAAGATTATCCCTTCAAAATAGTATTGATAATAGTCACTCAACCTGAAGACTCATTCAAGCGATCATCAATATAGTTTTCATATTCCTCCTGTCCACAAACTTCATATAAACCTTCCCTGGAAAAACGGTAAACTGGTCTGGGGGCGGGATTTCCTTTTGAGAAAGAAACTTGGTTTTAGGGCACTGAACTTGACACTGGCACTGAGTGTTGTATGGAATAAAACCTGTTGGCAATTAGTTGAGGTTCAGAAAGAAAATGAAAATTCCATGTATATGGACAGTAACCTACAAGAAGAAGAAATGGGCTCTATAATCTAACAGATGAATCAAATTTTGAGTGCCATATAAATATCAATTTTGTTAGTTTTCTTGGGGAAAAAATGCTGTTTTCTTATATAACAATTTATTCTTGTACATTTCACAGTGAAAGCTATTGAATGTGTGAGAGTGGTGTGTTAGATGATAGATGGGTAATTTATTTAATAATATCCTGGTTTTATTTATGTTTCAAATCCTCTTAGGTGAGAATAGTTCAGATACAAACACGAGATCAGGGTGGAACTAGTTAGTATGGATGAGAACTCACAAGTAAATCCCAGGACTATAAAATAAACTGAGTATTCAGGAAAAGCTGCTGGAAATAGACAATGGCAAATGACACAGCTTTTGTTACCAAAAAAAAAAAGGCTATTTGGAGGTACTCATGAAATTTCAAGGAATAAAGGTCAACTCAAATGGGAGATTATTTTAGAGACAACAAGGCTTTGATGAGCTACTTCAGATGAATTTTAATTCTAGGATGAATTAAAAAATGCAAGAGCTTTTGGTAGCTCCTTATTTTGGATGCACTCAGACTTATGAAGAATCCTACCAAAGACTCATTGATTGAAGCACATATTTGGTGGCATAAGAAGTTTGGGAATTTTAGGCATACTTCTCTTTGACTTGTGCAAAGTTCCAGCTTGATTGGAACCCTCCCTATTTATCCAACATGAACATTTTAACATTAGAAGCAGGGTGGAAAGGATGCTTGGCAAGGGTGTTCTCTTATGTTTATGTAATGGTATATCTGTTGTACTTGTATTCAGAGATTTATCCATATGTTGATGTCCATGAACAGTAAAGAAAAACTCATTCCTTACATATAATTGTGGCTCCTGAAATGGTCACTATGGTATGCACAGCATCACAGACCTTATACCAGTTATTTCTGTTTCTATGGCCATGGAAAATAATTATTGGCCATCTTCCCTTTGGCTTCCCTTCATATACTCCAACCTGACAACCATGTCTACTCTCAGTCTTCTTTTCTTCAAACTGAACATTCTGCATTCCTTCAGCAGACTGTAATGGGCAGAAGAAATAATCTTGATAGGCAGGAGGAAGTGCTGCAACCAAGATAACAGTCAGATAAAAGAAATCTGAGTCTGGGGCAGAAATGTATTGTGAGAAAGCATCTCAGACTGGGGTCTCTTTAGTTTTCAGGAAGATAACGGGAAGGAGGAGAGAAGCATATTCACATTCTTATTATTATTACCTTTAGTGTCAGAATACAACATGTGTACAATGAGATTGGCTGAGCCTGCCTTCGTGCACCCCACCACCACCAACACAACTCACAGTGAGGACAGAAACCCAGTCCCAATCTTATGTGATGTTGTTGCACAATGCGGCTACCCTGCAAGTCTATCATACTAAAACTAATATTAAGATTCATAACTTTGATTTCCTAGTTTGGTCTACCTTGAAAGGCTGACACTGATTCACCCATAACTGCATCTACAATCCTCTTGTCAGAAAGTTCTATTTAAGGTTCATGTAGTTTTTCAAAGGCTGCTTAGACATTTTTAGACACTTGAGAGTACAAACAAGAACTGTGCCTGGGAGCATGTGCTCTGGAGGCCTAGTTCCAGCCAAAAAGTCACCAGCAGTGTAAAAGATTCTGACAGGGAGTTCTCATAAGATAGCCACTCAAGTTGCAAGCATGTAATGTGCTCTTCTGTATATAGTCAAATAGGATCTTAATTATAGAAGTGATGTGTAAACAAAACTAATTAGCTGATTACTGTCTGCATGTCCACCTAACTGACTGAACATTGCTTAGCCTTCTGATTATTGCAGTTTGTTTGATGAGAACAACAATTCTGTAATGTCAGCTTGAAAGATATTTATTTATATCCATCTTCCCTGTATTGCTGTGGCTTTGGGTAAAATGATCTTTTCTAAGACATCTTTTCACTGTAGCTAGGATATAGCTGTGGAATGGAAACACTGAAACATCCACCTACTGAATGCAGAAGCTTAAACCAGCAATTTATTCTGCCAATTAATATGTTTTTCCACCTGTTCAAGTGTTAGCTATTTCCACTCAAACAAAGGCTCTGTATGAGGTTCTGTGTGTGTGGTCTGCACGTAGCCTTCTTCAAATTCCTAAAAATTAGAGGTGGAGAAAAGGAGTGTTTAAAAGAAAATAAACATTTCAAGTCTTCATGAGATCCTCTTTAATATACAACATTTTCGAATATGAACATTGCATTAACATTCTATCCATGGAAATGTTGATTGGGGTGGGCATTAGGAAAAGTTCTGTACCTTGCTGTGAATGGATATAAAGGTACCAATGATGAAACATGCTTTCTGATTTTATTGTTTACATGTTTGCTTGATTGACTTTTCCTCCAAGAGTTCCCAGCATCTTGGATGAGGATCTCCATTTTATTCCAATAATATCATCTCATTCCATCTCAATACCATAAGTTGGGGCCCAAATCACCAATTAGGTTCCTATGGATGAGACTGGCCTAAAACCTTGGTCTCCCTGTTCCAACATGCTTAATCACAACACCACACTGGCCCTCACTGCTTTCGAGAATGATCAGTTAAAGATTTGTAATGCAAGGTTTATTAAGTGTTCTAGGCATATCCATGACTCCTGCAAAGAGAACAGATTTTTTTTTTTAAATGTGAAATGTTTTGTCATGAATATAAAGTGAGTAAATACTGGGAGAAGCATTTTTTACATTTGCATGGGAGTATTTGTCAAATGTTGAAGAGTGAAAATCGCTATAAATGGTTAAATATCCTTCAAAAAAGTTTTAAAAAATGTGATAGCTACTGTAACTAGAAAAACATTTAAGATATGGATAAGGTTTGTTTATGAAATGACCAAGCAAGTTGCTTAACTGTGCATGAGATTACATCCATACCCTATGATTAGGAGAACGTTTTTTTATTGTTTATTGTTCCCCTGTAGAAAGAAAAAAGTAGCAAAAGTGATGCAAGAACTGTAGAGGCCTTGTTTTGTTAAACGGCACTTGGCCAAAAATATTTGGCAGTTTTCTGATTAAAATAATAATCAGAAAAATGACCTGAGCTAAATTAAAAAGTAAAATGTAACTTTATGCTGGGCAGAAGGTATACAAACCAAAGTTTTGCTATTCAGTAGAGCCTTGAAAAAAATGTAAGAATCGGGGGGGGACGGCGACGGGACTTATTGTATATTTGTTTAGAGAAAATGTATGATAATCTTAATATGATTGTGGCATTTTATATGACTGTCATTGAAAATTGCTGCTAAATGTTGTAAAAGCAGCAAATGAGGGAAGAAGAGCATGTGTGAGAAGAAATGGAATACTTCAACAATTAGCAAAAACTAAGAGAAAGATGTAATTGTTTAATAGAGATAGTCCTTGCTTAACAAGGAACCAGAATTTCCATCGCTAAGCAGAGCAGTTATTAGGTGAAACATCCCATGATTACACACCACTTAGTGATAGCAATTCTGGTAATACAGAACTATTGCTAATCAAGGACCTTATTCTTCTGCTCTGTCATTCTTGTCTTCACTTCAACTCCTCCACCTATTCCCCCTCCCAGCTCTTTCCTTCTGGCCAGCCTGCACTCAGCTGCCCTTGCCACCACTGCTTCTCTCAGCTGACTTTTGCCTTCTGCTGCTGCTGAAGAGGCATGTCCAACAAGACAGCTGCTGGCCCTTGGTGAGGTTGTGCAATATCTCCCTGACGCCTAGATTGGGATAAAGCAGATATTGTAGGACATAGGCATCAGCTACAACAATTTGTGGCTGATAATCTTTGGCATTTCTTAAGTTTCCACCCTAGATGACTCATCCTATAGCTCTTACAACTCCCAGACAATATAACTGATTACAGAGTCAAGAATTGGAGGACTTCCGGTTTGAAGGGCTTCGGCGACAGACAGAAATCCATGATCGTGTGCGGTTTCGGTCTGGGCTCGCCGCTGGAACCCCCCTGAGCTGGCTGGTTTCGGGGCTAAGCCATCCCGTAGAGGTAGTGAAGAGGGGGGAGACTGCCAGCAGGGTCTAGGAGAGCCGCATCTCTCTTCCTCAGCTGGCCATTACTCCCTTTCCCAATGGCGGTTGCAGCGGTGGTCAGAAATGGCCACCACAAAGGAGGACTCGACCGGAAAAGAATGTGCAGGAGGAAGATAAGAAGTGAAAGTTTTGGCTGACCGGGTTAAGTCGAAAAAGAAACAACCAAGGTACCCTGGAATTTAAACTTACAAAAAATAACATCGCTCCCAAAGAAGAGTCAGAAGCAGCGAAGGAAACTGAAAAGGGAAAGGTTTGGCTTTTTTTTCCTTCTCTCTCCTTCCCTATACTGACAGCTAAGAGACTTAAATAAGGAATCGGAAAAATCCGCTTTGACATCAATAGACAATTAAGCTGAAAATAAAACAAAATGCCAAAGGGATAATAAAGATTTCTGGACATTAAAAACTTTCTTTTTCATAAGCAGGAAGGGAGAGAAAAGAATAAGGGCAGGATCTGGAAGAGGGGGGAGACTGCCTGGAATTAAAAAGAGTTTAAAGTAAAACTTCAACATGACTTCTAAAAGATACATTTTAACTGAAACTTTGCAACTAAATAGTAACCCCAGGAAGAGAAAGTGAAAAAAAGAACAAAAAAGAAACAGCTTGCGTGTATTTGGATTATTTGGTGATCTTTGGATTTTTGGTTATTATATTTGAATGACTAAAATCAATCGGGTGGTTGTTTAAAAATTTATACAATGGCACCATTTCTGGATGAATTGAAAATGGAACTTAAAAAGTACAAAGAAGATGCACAAGAAGAACAAGAAAAGACTGCAAAACAAGAAGACTGGGACAAAGAAGAAGCCATCTTTAATGAACAAGTAATTCTATGTGGGGAAGAAAAGGAAAGGGGGGAAAGAGAATGGAGAATTTAAGACTTAAAAAAAACAACCAAAGAAAAGAAAAATAATTCAAAAAATAAGTATAATACTGGAAAGCAACAGAAAAGCAGAATACAGAAGAGGGAAACAGAGGTAGAGAGACAAGGGGGTAAAAAGGGGAGAGAGAAGAAGAGAGGGAAGAAGGAAAGGAAAAGAAGTTACAAAGGACCAGAGCAAGATATAGAGAAACAGGACCTATTTAGAAATAATGGGTGAAAATCTAACTGAAAAAGGGATTCTGTAAAGGTACATAAGATTGTATTGTTATATTAGTAATAGAAATAACTTTAGAAAATTGGAAACAACGTATGATTAAAATGAAGGATAAAATAAATAGTGTAATTTAGTGAAATGTTTGTGAATAAGATAAGTGAAATAAAATAAATGAGAAAATTGAATTAGGAAGAAATGGGAACATTTTAATTAGTCAATGTTTTATAAAATATAAGTGAAGGGGGGGAATTAACTATGGAAAGCTTATAATTGTTCCCATAGAAGTATGATATTTAATTGAAAAGTAATGTTAAAGAAGTTAAGACTTTAATGAATATTAATATTAATGATAGAATTGACTTGGAATGGAATGTTGTTTTAATTATATACATTTATATATATATTTTCTTTTTATAAGAATACAGTGTGTATTTTAAGAATGTACCAAGCAGAATCCGAATGGAAGTTATATATTATATTGAATGTTACAACTTTAGGGAAAAGATATAAAGGCCTCATACTCCAATCAGTAACTAGAGAAGAAATTTTGTTTAATGAGAAAAGATAATAGATAATTGAAACAGGACAGGCAAAAAATATAAATACAATGATTTGAATTGAGATGAGATAATTAAAATAAAATTGAGAAAATTAAAAGGGGGAGAAGCTATGCAGAAAATGAAAAATAGTAATAAGATATGGAATAGAATATAAAAATGAGTATGAACCCAAATTTGTGTCTATACGAAGAAATATAACCCAGGATTATGCTGCTTTCAAAAAAGATGTTTTATTTGTATTTTTTTTTCTCTTTGTGAAAACTCAAATAAAATTTACAAAAAAAAAAAAAGAATTGTAGTCTGATCCATTTGAAAGATGCAAGCCCCCCCTAAAGTATAAGCATGAACGTCAAATAGACATTGTGTAATCTGTAGAATATGAGATTTTATTTAATGAAAAACAAGTTCTAATTTTTATGGCTGTATAAAGAAGCATAAAATCTTGCAGAAAGTTTCCTAAAACATTAAATGGCTGCTCTGAATGGGAATTTTTACCCTAGCAATCCAGACGATGACTTCATGTGATACTCTGAAGATTTTGATTAATGCACTGCATTGTGAAGAGCCCACTCACAGCTGCTCTTGTATGATTTCAGTTGTTCCAGGATGTAACTATTAGTAATTCCCTATTAATTATATAGTGATGCAAAAGTCTTCCATTCTAACAATGGATTGATCTAAATGCAGTTCTCTTATTAAAGATAACTTAGTGTCATCTTTAAATGGCATTGTTTATTTATTTGTTTATTTGTTCATTCATTTAATTTCTATAGCTGCCCAATTCAATTTAGTGAGTCTGGGTGAACAAAACAAAAAACAAAAAAAAAATCCAAAACATTAAAACAATAAAAACATCCACAAAATAATAAGTACAAATGGTAGCCATGATGATTAATCAACTAATAGAAAAGCTAACGAACAGGTCCTTTAACACATTCCGAGCCTCCAGGCCCAGGTACATAATCAGGTTTTTAAAACTTTGTGTAAAAAGCCAGCAGGATTGGGTCCATTCTAAGCTTTGAAGGGAGAATACTCCATAAGGGAGGATCTACAACAGAAAAGGGCCATTTTCTAGTCCTTACCAGTTGACACTCCTTGACTGATGGGACCTGCAGCCACCCAAAGGGACTGACTCACCAAAACAGGCAACTATCAGCAGTTGCAATAAGGGTAGAGAAATTGTTACATTTCACCATCCTTATCACCACGAGGTAACCTGTAATAGCAGCTCTAGCTCGTGTCAGGGTGTATTCAATCCTTGTTTTATGACAGTGGCACTTGGCCCATATAAATTCCCTCAGTTCCATAATTTACTACAAGGAACATTGGGAACTCTGGACACAGAGAGGCCACCCCAGGTGCAATCCGATCTAAATACTATTTGATGTTCCATACAGCTGCTCAGGCTTCAAGCTTTTAATCACATGGAACAGGCCAGTCCAATAGGCCCAGCCTCCCTGCAAATGTGGGGGAGGGGGAAATAGCACCAAAAAACTGGAGACTCACCAGCAAATGGTCTAACCATGGTGAGGGAGAATCCCATATCTAGTGCCAGGTCTTCAGGAATTCTCTGGCATTTTTATACCTGGCTTGATCTAAGATGCTCACAGTTTCAAGAGTACTATATGATTGTTTGCATACTATCTCCTTCCTTAATATTGTTATATAGACTAATTTCTATCAAAACCCATTGCTTTGTTTTCCAGATTTGCCTGGCATACTTGAACTACATAGTTTGAATAGCCATCTTGGTCTAGTTTTTTTTAAAAAACAAATTTTATTAGTTTTTAAAGACAAACAAAACATAAAACATAAGAACATAAAACCTCTTTTCTGAAAGCTACTTGTAAATTTTAACAAGGCAAATAAAACATTGTTTTATACAGCATAGTTCTAAATTATCACATTTCCATATAAACACATGCATATCTTTTTCAAATTTCTCGTTATTTCTCCCTTTTATTCAATTATATTTCTTTTCTATATTTATCTATTTTATATGTTTTTATTCATTATACTTATATTTTCATCTGACTTGTTTACAGTTTCATTATTCTCTTCTAACATTCCTCCAAGGTTTTATTAATTCTCAATCAAACACGAACACACAAAACACAAAACATAGAAACATAAAACTTCTTTTTGGAAAGTGGCTGAGCCCCGGGTTACATCTTTTTGTACAGACCTAAATCAAATTCATGCTCACCTTGTATACCATTACTTATCTTATTTACCATTCTATATTTTCTATATAACTTCTCCCCTCTTTTCACTCTCTTAATTCTATTTTATTTATTTCATCTTAATTTAAATCATTATACTTGTATCTTTTGTTCATTCTTTTCCAATTATCTATTTATCTCTTCTCTTTAACACAAAATTTCTCCTGTAATCACTAATTGAAGTATGACGCCTTTCTACCTTTCCCCTAAATTTAACACTTAAAATAATACATAGTTTCCATTCTGATTCTGCTTAGTATATTCTACATACTGCATTTTAAAATAAGTAAATAATAAATTTATAATATAGTTAGATATATAATTCTCCTTCGAGCTGCTCGGATCATCCAGAGAGTGGGAGGTGCTTCAGTCTGTGTTGATTATAGGCTGAGTTGAACTATTGAGGAAACGCCCTCCCTCCATCACGTGGCTCCATCCAGGCGTTCCCCCAGTTTCTGCTCAGCCCTGTGAAAGCTAGGCTGCATTGTTTATCCCTCCTTGGCCGTTTCAGGACTTCGCATTTTTGCTTAAGGTTTGCCTTAAAATGTTTTTTCCTTAGCCTCTGGGCATCTGGCTGTGTCTCTAGAGAAGGGGAGAGCGTTCCTTGCCCCCTCAGGGGGGAGTAAAACGGGCGGTATTGAGCGCTCTCGCGCTACCCCCCCACCCCACCCACCCCAGCCTCTTTCTCAACTCCTGCCGCTTCCAGCCGCTCCTTGTTAGTGGCTCTAACTGCTTGCATTTTAAAGCACTGCTGGTTCTTCCCCCCACACGAACGCCGCCCCGCCCCTATCGGCCTCATAGCCTTGCCGGAGGGGTGTAATTCCGCCCTGAGCAGCCCCGACGTTTGACTGATAGGCAGCCGCCTTTTTGAGCGCTGCCTCATGGCCGGGAGCTAATCAATTCTCCGATCTCCATAACAATGACCGCTGTGAATGTTTCTAGCTCGCCTTACAGGAGGCCTCAGGCGTTCATTTGACTAATTGGATAAGTTTGCCTGGGTTGCACAGATTGAGATCGGATTTCATGTGACAAAAACAAGAAATAAAAAATAAGAAATAAAATAAAAAATGAAACTAAGAATAAAAATAAAAAAGCAAAATAAAATAAACAATAATATGTGAATATATACCTTGTTTATACATATTTATGTATATTTTCATACTGATAAACAATGCTCAGAGCATTGTTAATAGTAAAATGGCAAATGACTCTGTACTTCTATCATGCTAAGCATATGCAATGAAACAGAATGGAATCTAATACATGGGAAAGCCCTGTCATAATCATAATAACAATATCATATATATATATATATATATATATATATGTTTTCTGAGGTTCTCGCGGGTATTTATATGTAGATCTTTGGTTGTTCGGGTTTTCTCCCGTAAGATTTGAAGTATCTAGCAACGTTTCGATGAAGTCTCATTCATCATCTTCAGGCTTCTGTCTCCAGCTCTGTGCTTCTCAGAGTAATGGAGATTGCAGCTGCTTCCTCCTTTTAACTGCCAGTGGGGTGGAACTTGATTGGGTGGGGACTTGGCTGTGTTCTGATTGGGTGGGGTGTGTTCTCATTGGTAGGGGTTTGGCTGTGTTCTGATTGGTTGGGGGTTAGCCGTGTTCTGATTGGTTGGAGCGTGTTCTGTTCAGGAGGGGGCTTGGTTGTGCTCAGGTTAGTTTTAGTTGCTGGGGATTTGAGCTGGAGAGTTGTGATCTTGCTGTTTGGCTTCTAGTTCGTGGTCCTGCTGCATCTTCATAGTGGGTGTTGGTTTGCTTCATGTATGGCTCAGAGGGTTTGAAGTGGGTAGTGATGCAGCTGCAGTGCAGCTTCTGGTCCATGGTCGTTTCTCATTTTCTGAATGGGTGGGAGTCTGTTTTCTACATGGAAGTGTGGTGGTGGCATCTTGTGTGGCTCTCATGGGTGTGGGTCCAGTGTCCTTCTTCATGTTAGGTACTCGTCTGTTCATGAGGCGGGTTTCCAAATGGCTGGAAGGCGGGAGGTGTCATCTCGTTTGTTCATGCTGTGTGGCGTTTTTCTATCTCTATGGCTTCTCTGATTATTCTGCTGTTGAAGTGTTCGGTTTGGCGATAGTTCTGGTATTTTTAAATCAATTTCATGTCCTGTGGCTTTGAGGTGTTGGACCAGGGAAGAGGTCGTTTCTTCTTTTTGATTGAGTTCTTATGTTCTTCAATGCGTGCGCTTATTCTTCTGTTAGTTTGTCCAATGTATGTGTTAGGGCAGGCTGTGCAGGGATTTCGTATACTCCTTGGTTTTCTAATTCGATTTTCTAATTCGATTCGATGAACAACACCAAAAAACCGAACTACACACTCTCACCAACGTACTCACAGCCAATGGATTCCAAAGAAAGAAGATTACCCACCTAATCCAAAAAGAAGCCCCAACCAAAATCCAAGACAGAGAACAAGAAAACGGAAAAGCCCTCCTCCCATATATAAAAGGCACTACAGACAAAATTAGCAAGATCCTCCAAAAACACAACATCAAAACAGCATTCTGCACAAACAAAAAAATATCCACCATCCTAAGAAACCCCAAAGACAAAATCGAATTAGAAAACCAAGGAGTATACGAAATCCCCTGCACAGCCTGCCCTAACACATACATTGGACAAACTAACAGAAGAATAAGCGCACGCATTGAAGAACATAAGAACTCAATCAAAAAGAAGAAACGACCTCTTCCCTGGTCCAACACCTCAAAGCCACAGGACATGAAATTGATTTTAAAAATACCAGAACTATCGCCAAACCGAACACTTCAACAGCAGAATAATCAGAGAAGCCATAGAGATAGAAAAACGCCCACACAGCATGAACAAACGAGATGACACCTCCGCCTTCCAGCCATTTGGAAACCGCCCTCATGAACAGACAGTACCTAACATGAAGAAGGACACTGGACCCACACCCATGAGAGCCACACAAGATGCCACCACCACACTTCCATGTAGAAAACAGACTCCCACCCATTCAGAAAATGAGAAACGACCATGGACCAGAAGCTGCACTGCAGCTGCATCACTACCCACTTCAAACCCCTCTGAGCCATACATGAAGCAAACCAACACCCACTATGAAGATGCAGCAGGACCACGAACTAGAAGCCAAACAGCAAGATCACAACTCTCCAGCTCAAATCCCCAGCAACTAAAACTAACCTGAGCACAACCAAGCCCCTCCTGAACAGAACACGCTCCAACCAATCAGAACACGGCTAACCCCCAACCAATCAGAACACAGCCAAACCCCTACCAATGAGAACACACCCCCACCCAATCAGAACACAGCCAAGTCCACACCCAATCAAGTTCCACCCCCACTGGCAGTTAAAAGGAGGAAGCAGCTGCAATCTCCATTACTCTGAGAAGCACAGAGCTGGAGACAGAAGCCTGAAGATGATGAATGAGACTTCATCGAAACGCGTTGCCTAGATACTTCAAATCTTACGCGGAGAAAACCCGAACAACCAAAGATCTACATATATATATATATATATATTTTACATCAAATTCCAAAAGGGGGATGCGGACCAGCCAAAAGGATACCCAGCCTTCTGTTATAGGCTGAATCCTAGGCGAGCCAACCGCCTCTATTATTCTTCTGTATGATCTTTACCTTTTAAAATGGCAGATGACAACTAAGGCCCCCCTTGAGGGCCAAGTAAGTCTCACCTTTTGCGCAGCCAGGCTAAGGAAACTTCAAAGGCCTCTGAGGAGCCCCAGTGACACAGTGATGTCAGGGCAACACTCCAAAGCTACTCTACAGCCAGCTGCCTGCAGCTTGGCAGCTCGGGTCCACTGGGCTCGAGACTGACCCATCCTCCCAAGATGGGCAGAGGGAGGACCCAGATTGTTGAGGGCAATATGCTGACTCTGTCAACTGCTCACAGAGAGTTCTAAAGCACTGCAATGTAATACATAAGCACGATGACTGTATGAGATGCCTTAAGGCATCCTAAGCATTGGAGAGGGAATTCCTCAGGCGATCCAGGGGGTCTCCCTTGGTGCCCCCAGCCCCCTCCTCACCGTTCTTTCCAGTTTATTCTTCCCTCCTCAGGTGCAGCTCTCCCCAGGGACAGCAGGCCCTGGTCCACCGACCAGATGGGCACGCAAAGCCATACTTACTTCATGACCGCGGATCTGTGCCAAGAGGAGCCAGATATAATCGAGAATGAACTCATGGATGGAGCTGGCTACCCGCCAGGGAGTTGTAGAAGGTCTCCAACAGATTTCCTTACCCGGCTTCCTCCCAATGACTTCCGAACACGAGTCGCCATTGGTCAGGTCCCCGCTCGGATCGGATTCTACCACGGTCAGGTACCTTACAGAGGGTCTGTCCTCCAGAAAGAGAACAGGGGGACGAGGAAGGTAACTAGATCTATTCAGGGAGGAGGAAGAATTCGAACTGGGGCCATCTCATTGCAGTGCACCCCGGTTGGAAATGTTCACGGTGGGAGAGATGTTCAGGATGAGGGTCTTACCCCCGACCATCCCTCCTCGGTGAGCTGGTTCAAGCCGCTCCTGTTCAATCGCTTGTCCTTAAGGCTCCAAGACAGCATCCCTGGCCTGTTATCTCAGTCTCCCTCCGCTTTTACTCCGCGGAGGTGGGCTCAGAGGATGGCAACTTCAAGCAGCCCGGTGTGGGAACCGAAGTGATTCCGGCTACTCCGACCGGCTTCTCTGACCTGGTTTAAAACAGCTGCCCCCCACCGGAGACCCCCTGCCCCATCCAGCCAGGACAAGGGGTTTGTTATCCCCAATCCAGGATCCTCTAACCCACCTAATACCCTTGAGGGGGAGGAGCCCTTGCCGGCTTAGCACCCTCCTTCTTCCCTGCGATCCTCTGGAGGTTCTGTCAACCGAGGACAAGAGGCCTGAACTAACCTCTGGGCGCTCCAAGCCTATGCTGGGGCCTTCAGATCAGCTCGGCTGCTTTCTCTTTCTCTGGGTCCTCGACCAGATGGATCCATCTACTTTAGCAGCATGTCCCCTCATTCCTTCAAGGGCGCATCAGGTCATCGCTGACCTTCGACGTGGCAGAATCCTCAGCCGTCGCCAC
Organism: Pseudonaja textilis; assembly: GCF_049901715.1. Classification (NCBI taxonomy): domain Eukaryota; kingdom Metazoa; phylum Chordata; class Lepidosauria; order Squamata; family Elapidae; genus Pseudonaja; species Pseudonaja textilis. The sequence goes on from NC_141990.1 coordinate 267,076,890, forward strand.
TTACCATTCAGTTAAGTTCGCCAGTAGTGCGCTAACCTCTCTTGTGACAGCCCCCGCCTCCCTGGCTCAAACACCGACAGGCGGATGTCAAACCCGTCTTGGCTACTGCTCCCATCAAGGGAGACAATTCACCGGCTTAGCTCCGGAACCCCTGCTAGTGGATTCCTGAAGCAAAAATCCTTCCCTCTCTTGTGGAGGCCAAAGCACAGAGCCCCCAACCATGTCAGAGAGGGTTCCCCGACCCTTCCACCAGCCTCCCTCTGGCCCTTTCTCAGGTGGCCTAGAGGTGGAGCACGTGCCTCCCAATCAGGAGGTTGTGAGTTCGAGCCCAGGTATAGGCTAATATTTGGAATAGACTCTCCTGTTGGAGCTGGGGGTTGGACTAGATAACCCCCCAGGTTCCGATCCCCCCTCTCCTCTCGGCCATCCCACAGGATTGAGCCGATTTGGGCGACAGGATCAGAAAGGGCGGTACCCATAAGAGACCCCTCAGGGGACCAAGCTGTAGTCTCTTCCGACGCCTTGGCTCGGAAACGCACACCCCTTATACAGGCTCCAACCCGCCCCACCCTCAGTGAGGACGGCGCCTTGCTCCCACCTCTTGGGGCCCCCACTCCCTCAGGTGGTTGTAGAACGTTCCTAGACCTAAAACAACCTAATCTTTCCTGCCCCCGCAGGACTAAGTTGTACACCTTGCAGTCCTCCCCATTGGGTACCAGGCAAGGGGACCGGCTCTCTCTTATGGTTCTTCCAGTAACGTTTCTACCCATCCTTTTCCGGGCTCCCCCAAATTCCAGGGGTTTGTTTTCAACTTTTACCTCTCTCATTAGGCGGACCTACCTTGAGTTGAAAGCGGTCCCCTGAACCTCCCAAGGTTCTCGCAGCTCTAGCGGTTCCCCTCAGGAACCTTCCCATTCGTCCCCACCTTTACACGGGGACCCCTCATCCTGCCCCTCCTCAGACGTCCAGCAGAGAGGGACCCCAGAGCTCTCTCTCTCTGCCCCCCCCCCAAGACCATGGGCTCCTCGTAACCTGACGAGCACCAACTGTCGCCATCTAGCCGGATAAACCAACTCGAGCCCGTAATTCATTTGGTAAAAAGGGGGAAAAAGAGTTCTCTCCTCGGAGAGATCCCTAGCATACAAGGACCCGTCAAACCTATCTGGTGCTCCAAAGGCAACACTAGTAGAATTGTCTAAATTTTGGGGTAGGCTGGTCTCAAGCATTTCTATTGTTCCCTGGGCCCGTTTTTTCTCGCCAGAACCCCTAAGTGGTTTCTGCTCTCTTCGAACGCCTGGTGGAAGTATCCAGAATCCACGCCCAGGGTCCCTCCAGGGGCCTTACCCCTCTCCCCCAGCGATACAACCTCGCATCCAACTAGGGCCACTCCTTCAGGGAGCCCCAAAACGATCCTCCCTCGCCACAGACGCCTTCCTGCCCGACTGGGGCACTTTACCCACTCGTTCGAAGGGCGCCGCGGGTGTAGTAGTACCCCGCAGGATCCCCTCTCTCAGCACGGGGCCGATAGTTGGAGACAGAAAAGGGTATGCAATACAAAATTGGGTGGAACTCCTCATCATACTCTGGGCCCCGCGCAGCTCCCACCTCCAGGTATGTGGGTGCCGCCTCCTCCTCACCATCAGTGTCACCGCCAAAGCCACGTCTCAGACAAGGGGGCACCTAGACCTCTCGGTTAATGAGAGAAGCCAAGCTTCTCTGCCACGGGGCGGAGTGCAATCTCCTCCTTGAAGCAGAGCCATCTCAGGAGTGTCAATCACCAAAGTGGATTCGCATGGTGACCAATCCGATCGGCGTCTCTCTCCCGTCTCTGTTCTAGGGGCGGTCACATTCTTCGGCCTGCCAGTCGAGGATCTCTTCACATCCCCTTCAACACACACTCCTGATTTCCTTCAAGGTTCCCCTCCCATGGGACCTAGGATCATGTCGCCCTACGTCGCCCTCGGCTCCCAGGGGTCCCCTGCATCCCCACTAGCACTAGTTTCCCAGAGTCATACAGGAGCTGATCCCGAGAACGCAGAACCTTTCAGGTGGCTCTCCCCTGCCCCAGGCACCTTTGGTTGGCGGTCCTCCACAACCTATCGGTCGCTCCTCTCTGGAAAATCCCCCGCGGGGGGGGATCTCCCCCTCTCAGGGGCCCCTCGGCTCCGGAACCCTGGCTCTAACTGGTCCCTAGAGCTTGAGCAGAACCGTTTTTTTTTAAAAAACAAACAAACAATCAAACTAGCAATCAAAAAGAAAAGAAAAGAGAGAGAGAACGAGAAGTCCCCTGACCAGATTATTGACCCCATCTTGGTTTCAGACGATCCTCAACCATCCAAACCCATGAGATCACCCGAACTAACTCGGCAAGCGGTGTCACCTATCTCGGGTCAGCCCTTGTTATAAGGCATCCCTCAGACAACCCACTAACTTGTGTCCTCCAACTTTCCTCATACCCTCGCCTGAGACCTTGTTAGGGTCCTTTTTACCCCTCTCTCAGGAACTCTTGAGCCTCTCAGGGAATTCTCCCTCCAGCTCTTAACTTCAGGTTTCCGTTTCTGGTGGCCAGTGCTCGGCTTGTCGATTCTTGGAGATTGCAGCATTGTCGGTAAGAAAGGACCTCTGCATCTCCCTTGCCGTCCGGGCGGTTCTCCGGCCCGACTCGGCCTTATTGCCCAAGGTCAACCCAGCCTTTCGCAAGGCAAGGGATCTCATTCCCCCAAACCTCTGCCCAACCCTCGTGCGAGAGAGAGATACCTGTACTGTGCCTCTCGCATCTACCTTTCGCACTACCAGCCCTCATGAGGTCTGAAACCCTTTCCTCCTTTCAACCCAAATCTTTAGACCACGAAGTGCCCCCTCCAACCTTCGACTCTGGATCAGAGCTACTATCCCCAGATCTCACTTGTCACAAGTTTGCCAGTACTAGTGAAAATGCAGCGCATCCCATCAGAGAGGCAGATACACCGGTAACTTGGGTCACTCAAGCCCCTATCACTGATAATTGCCGGGCCTCCACCCGGACTCCTCCGTCTTCCTTCATTAGGCATTCCGAGATCGACATATTGTCTCAGCTAAGGCCTCGTTTGGCAGACGTGTCCTGCGGCGGGTCCTCAAGGACCCAGAGAGGCTCCTGAGCCAGACGGGGTCCCTCCCGTAGGACAGCCAAGCTTTGGTATGTCCCACTCTCTGGATGATCCGAGCAGCTCGAAGGAGAATGGGCGTTGGTTCTTACCTGACACGCCATTTCTATTCGAGCTGGGAGGATCATCCAGCCCCACCCTTATCCTTCCCGTCTGGTGGGGTCCTGTTTTGGCCAATGAATCATTAAGTCTAGTAAGATGAGAGTACGGTTTTCTCTTCCCTCTCGACTTCGCATAAACTGGGGGAACGCCTGGATGGAGCCACGTGATGGAGGGAGGGCGTTTCCTCAATAGTTCAACTCAGCCTATAATCAACACAGACTGAAGCACCTCCCACTCTCTGGATGATCCTCCCAGCTCGAATAGAAATGGCGTGTCAGGTAAGAACCAACGCCCATTTCCATTCTGATTCTGCTTAATACATTTTACATACTACATTTTAAAATAAAAAAATAAGAAAATGATAAGTTTATAATGACATTAAAACAATAGCAAATTAAACTCTATCATTAAATCTTAAACATTTTACACATTCCCTTTAATATTTTATTAAATATTAAAGTCTATCATTAAATCTTAAGCATTTTGATATTTTAATATTTTGTTAGATCTTGTAATATTCCAATTTTCTATTTCAAATACAAATACTACAATACAATCTTGTGTACTTTTGCAGAATCTCTTTTTAATTGTACTTTACCCTTTGTCTCTAAAAAAAAATCTGCTTTTTCCCATCTTGTTTCAAGCCTTTGTGACTTCTTTTTCCTTTTTCCCTTCCTTTCTTATCCAATCTGGCCTTTTTACACACACCCTCTCTTAACCTCCGCCTTTTTAGCCTCCCCTCTCTGTTGTATTCCTCTTTTCTGTTGCTTTCTGACATTGTATCGATTTTTCACCTTATTTTTCTCTTTCTTGGTTGTTTTTTTTGAATCTTAAATTCTCTATTTTCCTTCCCCTCTTCCTCTCTTATTTCTTGGCTGAAGTTATTTGTCCATTAAAGATTGCTTCTTGTTGTTGTTGTTGTTGTATTTGCTGGTAGGTAGAAATCGCCATTTCTAAGAAATGGAAAACAGATCCAAAAGAGCCCTTGCCTTCTTGTTCCTCTTCTTTTAATTTTTCAAATTCCATTTTTAATTCTTCCGCAGATAATGCCATTGTAAGGTTTTTTCTTCTTTTTTTAAAAAAAACAAACAACCCAAATGTTTTTAATCTTAGAGTAGTTTCCAAAAGTCCCAAAGTCATCAAGCAATCCAAACAAACACGAAATGTTTCATTTAGCACCTTCTTCCCTTTACACTTTCTCCTCCTGGGGCAATATCAATTACAAAGTTCCAAAATATATTTTTGAAGTCTTATTGCAGTTAATCTCTGATCCTATAAACTCCAAGCCGTCTCCTCCAGCAAGATCTTAATATAAGTTTTTTTTTACCTCTCCCTTCCCACTTATAGCAAAAAGCTTTTGATTTTTACCTTCTGTGCCAAAGCAGGTTTTTCAATGTCCATTTGCTATCTCCCTAAGGAAGGAGAGTGAACGTTCCCTTTTAACACTTTCGTTCCCCTCTTTAACAATCTCCTTTGGAAACAATATATCATTCAAAAAAAATTAAGTTTCCAGGGTATTTGGATATATCTTAGTGTCCCGGTTCAGCCAAAAACTTTCACTTTCTAACACTTCCTCCTGCGCGATCTTGTCCGGCTGAAGGTTTCTTTGTGGCGACCATTGCTGACCGCCGCTCCACCACCTTAGGAAAAAGGAGTCTAGCCAGCTGGGGAAAGGGGTTGTGATATCCCCAGACCCCTGCCCAGATCTCCTCTGTCTTCCGTTACCTCTCCGGGGTAACGACAGCCTCCAAATCCGGCTGGATCGGGGGCACTTCAGCAGCGAGCGCAGCAGGAACCACGCACAATCGTGGATTCCTGCCGCCGCCGAAGCCTTGCAACCGGAAGTTCGCCATCTTGGTCTAGTTATTAAGGTTCCAGGCTAGAAAACAAGAGACCATGAGGCCACGTCCTGCCTTAGCATGAAAGCCAGCTGATTGACCTTGGGCTAATCAAACACACTTAGTCCACAGAGTTGTTGTGGCAAAAATAGGAGGAAGGTATATTGGATATGTTCACCTCCTTTAGTAAAAATAATAAAGGTGGAAGAAAGAGAGATAGAGATATCTCTATTACATAGAATAACAGAATACTCCTGGCATCTTTGATTGATCTCTTTTGAATCAGTTACTCTGTCCATTGGTGTCATTTAGCATACTAATTGGAGTATGGAACTTTTCTTTCTGAGTTCAGAGATCTTTTGGAAGAGTTGTTTCTATTTACACCTTAATGTTTTTACTGATGTGATTGTAAATACTACACTTGTCTTTTCTAACAGGTCTCTGAAATTTTTTGTTAAGTTCTTTACTGTGATCTTTGCCTTTTTTCACTTTGGCTTTTCTTCTCTTCTTTGTGGCCGTCAGGTCTGACATCCAGTTTATTTTCTTTTGATGCTTGGTCTTTGGCCGTCTCTTTTCACATTCATCCTAAACAACTTCTTTGATTTCATTCCACAGTTCCTGTTAATGAGGTTCAGGACTTTAAAATGATTCCTGATGTTTTCCTTCAAAACATGTGTACATGCTCAAGATCAAGATCATATCATGAAAACTGGTTCGTTTTGTTCTACTTGAGCTTAAATTGGAACTTTCACATGAACTATTTTTGATTTGTTCCACAGTCAGCTCCAAGCACATTTTTGCTCTTAAAACCGCCAGTTATATGTTGCAATAATATATAACCAATTTGATTTCTGTGTACTCAGTCTGATGATGTCCATGTATATAGATGCAATTTTAGTTTATCATTGAATTGTTAGAAACTTATAAGTCATTCTTATTTATTTTCTGCTTCCTAACTATGTTTCCTCTTATTTTAACTAGGTATCCTTATCAATTATTAGATTGTAAATCAAAAGCTTGGCAATATCAAATGTTGAGTTTACAGTTAAAGGTTTTATGTAGCCATGGCAGCAAAATCCATGAATCTATTATAATTTTTACCACTTCTGTTTTTAGTAAAGTTTAATGTTGAGACCTGTCAATGTTATCTGAGGATTACTAAGGAAACAAAAGAATGAAGGATGCTGCAGCTCTTAAGTGCAGGTGTGCTTTGGAAATTTAAATTGAAAGAATCTTTCATGATGTTCATCTGCCTCCATCAGAACAATTCCAGTCTTTTGGGGCTTGATCTCTTTAATCCTGCTCTTCCAGTTCTCTTCACTGAAACACCCACTTTTTCCAAATCCTTACCTTTTCAGTGCCAATTTCTTCTCCTTCTGTTACTCTGACTTCAGAAACTATATGTTTCTCAGCTTTTAGTTTGAAAGTTTGTTATACACCTCCAGCAGTGTCAGTATTCTGTAGACCAGGGATGTCAAATCCATGGCGTCACGTGACGTATCATGATGTTTTTCCCCTTTGTGGATCTGGGGTGGGCGTGGCCTGTGCATAATGCATCTGGCCAGGAATGGGCTTAAAAATTTTTAGCAACGGGTTGTCCAGTTGCTGGGTTGGCGTGTCCATGGTGGCTTAGTTGGCCTCCTACACCACGGTGGGGGTGGGGTGTTTTTGCCCTCACCCGGCTCCGGAGGCTTTCCTTGAGGGTCCAGGAGAGTGAAAACGGCCTCCCCAGGCTCCAAGGCTCTCTGGAAGTAGAAAATGGGCCTGTTTCCCACCTTCCCAAACTTCCAGGAGGCCCGTTTTTCACCCTCCCTGAGCCTCTGCGCTCATCCTGCACTTACCTGCATCCAAAATGGGGTGTGTGGGAACTCTGGGAGGGGAGGGGTGGCGGGACCAGGCAGGAGTGGGATTTGGGGGTTCTCTGAACTGTGCAGAATCTTAGCAAGAGGATCTTCTGAACCCCTGCAAACCCCCAGCAGCCCACCCCTGCATCTGGCCCATGGGCTGCCAGTTTGACACCCCTACTGTAGACCATTAGAATATCAGAAAATAATCAGCATATTTCAGGAAAATAGTGTGCTGAGTACTCAAAGCCTTCCTAAAGGTCTCTGCCTTTCTTGATTCCACTTGTTCTGATTTGAAATCCCAGACCATTTCTTTAGTGCCATAGTGATAATCACTTCATGTTCTTTAACAGCACGAGAGGCTTCAATAAATATAATCCAGGAATATTTTCTCCATCTTTTGTGACATATAACATTATTTCTTCAACCACTCTCATTCTCATGGGAACAGTTGTTAGCATCGCCGGCATGTTTTTTTTTTCTTTCAGCATGTTATTGAACATGTTCTAAGAATGAACTAAAATTAAAAGGACTGTAGCTGTTTTCTGCTCATATTACATCAAAAGAATTTAAGTTAGTTCAGGCATGTCCTAGAGGCTCCTTATTCACCCACCCATTTTATTCTGCAAATTAAACCAGTTTTTTAAACTGAAATTAGACAATCTGCTGTGTTACATAGAAGGATTTACATTAAGTAGAATACATTCTGTGTTGCAAATAATTACTAAAGAGACAAAATATTCACCATTTCTACACTTGCCTATGAAACTCATTTTTGCTGTTCCCTCTTCTTTAGCTTTAAAAGCTTGTTGGCAGTTAATGGAAATAAAACATCATTGTCAATGAGATCGGGTAGACATAATAATTGGGAGAGGAGGCAATTTTTGCCTGTTCAAAAAGTGCTTCTCTCAGAGAGAGCTTCAGATATTTTTAAAGGCCTGTCTGCTTGCATTTGAGTTAAATATTGTGTATTTTCTTTGTCTGAATGTGGCTGTTTAGCACTGGCTTTCTGGTCTGATCCTATGATAATTGCCAAGTTATTTATCTGAAAATGTTGTTACATTCCACAATCATACTAAGATATGAAATGGATATCTTTTCCATTTCGGAAAGGATACTACTATTGCTTTTTTAAGATATAGATTTTATTGAAATAGGAGAGCTCTATTGCTGAATATACAATATAGCCTTAGCTTGGCAAGGCAGACATATTACAAAAAAACATTTTAATTGATGGTTCTGTTTAAGGCACAGCTTCCTCCATGGTTTCTTAGTGGCAGAGGTTTAATGAGCACGTGCTAATCCTTGTGTTGAGTGTTAATTAAGGTAATTCAACTCTGTGCCTTTTGTGAATCTCCAGCTGGTGGCTGCATTGGTGCAAGACTATAATTAGTCTTTTTTTCCCCTTTTGATGTCTTTTGTTTAATTTTTTTTTGAAGAAGCTTGAAATGATTAGGCACATTTTATTCTGTGTATGTAACTGAATCTAATTACATAAATGTATAGCTATGATTACATAGACAAACCCTTTATCTTGAATGTGATCTTATTTATTCATTTTAGTATATTCAAAAAGACTTGTTTATTATGAACGCTTGATAGAGAAATAGTAATTTTTCAATCAGCACTGAATATGAAGAAGACCACAGTGGAGCAATTAATACTTGGTTCTTTATTGTTAGTGTTCAGAATAAAACTACATACACGCTCAGTTTGGAAGAATCTATTAAAGATTAATATTAATACTGGTTAATATTAAAGACAAATAAAGATATTTCTTTAATATTAATCTATTAAAGAAAAATATCTGTTAAATGGCAATTGGGATTTTTCAAGTATAAAAACACGCCTGTGCTTTATTTATAAGTCTGTGAATGTACCTTTTTTGAGCAGAAGCAGCAATATCTGATCTGCCGAGTGATGGATTTTGTTCATTGTTCAGGGTAAAGTTCCTATCTGTAATCGGATCCACTGAATTTTGTCTGCTAAATTGAGGGCTTACTATAAGCAGAATCTTAATTGATTAAAAGTCCTATTAAAGTGCAATAGAAACTAAAATGAGTTATATTTAAAACTCATTATCCATCTACTTAAAAAGATGTATCTAGGTAAATCTTGGATTTCATCACAAAATATCTTCCAAAGTCTTATTCTGACACTTTGGGACAGATTGTAGCATGTTGAAGACACCTGAATTTTATGAAAACGTCTAGCAAGGAGACAAGGAGAGTTAGAACGGGGAACACAATTAATTTAATTTTACTAATTTACTAACACAAACATATGGCACCTTAGCAAATACAATATGGTATAACGTTCTCTAGTTTACAGCTATGTTTATTAGATGTTTAACTTGTATGTTAGGAGTGTATTTATATATACTTACTATGCAAAAAGGGTTCTTAGTGCATTTGATTATTGTAGTACACAATGCTTATACTCTAATGCACATGTTAATGGACTAGAATACACTTTATGGTGTTATTTTTAAAATAACTGATGGTTTTTAACATTGCAGAGTTTTGTTTTATGTATTTATGTATTTATTTATTTTTCACATTTCTAAATCAGTCATCTGCCTCAAAGAGGAACTTTGGTGGTATACAATAAAACATCAAAATTTTAAAAAAGTATATAAAATTTAAAATGTTAAAATTAAGTTTTTAGAATTAAAATTATTCTGTTTCCACAGTTGCAAGATTTTCATATTTATAACAATATTGATGGGTGGTAGCTGTTTATACCCGGTTGTAGTTTTCCCAGTTCTTCAAAGAGTGAATGGATTTCAATCTTTTCTATCCACCTACCAATTGCTGTGCCAAGCCAACTGTGTTTTAGCTTGTGGTGATCAGGATGGGTATAATGTTTTAAGCTACATAAAGCAACAAATTCACATTCTTATTTACCTTGGTCTTGGCTAAATCACTGTTTGAAGCTAACTGACTTCATAAATCCCACTGACCTTGTTTCCTGAGTGAAGACTTGGATAAGCATAGTCAATGTCAAAATTTGTTGAACGCTCATTCATGGTTCTCAAAAGAGAACATTTGTGTTCTCTTCACTAATTCTGTTCCTAGCAATTCATACTTGCTTACAGATTGCAAAATATAAAATAGGCTATCACTGTATGCCCACATGAATGTATGGAAAGTCCATGTATTGCCTTGTCATGTCCTCTTTTTATTTTTTTACTTTGTCTTCCTATTCCTGCTATCTCTTGAGAATGTATGACTTTGAATGGACATATTGCAATTAAAACAAACTTCTAGAATGAGTTGAGATAATTGTGATGGTCACCAGAAGCATTAGTTACAAACTAAATCTTAGCAACAACAATCCTTTTAGGAAAGATTTCTGGCTAAATCAGTCTATCAGTCTAAAAACAATACACACACACACACACAGACACACACGTAAAAGAATCTGCTACAGGATATATTAGATGACTATTTTCATAGATGAAGATGGAGATCTTCATCATGGAGACCCACCATTCATCACTAATCTCCTTCAAAGTAGCAAGATGAGAATGCCAATTGTTGTTATGTTTCACTGTTTGTTGAAATGCAGTGATGCTATGGTCCTGGGTTACGACACCTGAGCAGTAAATTACAACAGTACACATTAATAGGATTTATTGCTTAAAAGCTGAGGTCATAGTTTCTGTTTTCCTTTGCAGACTGTCCACAGCCATCCAAACCTGAGAATGGAGGTTACAAATGTCATCCAACGCCTTGCAAAGACCCACTGACATCTGACAGTGTCATAGAGTATTTCTGTGACAAAGGTTATGTATTGAAAGGAGATTACAAATATTTGACTTGCAAGAATGGCAAGTGGAATCCAGAACTGGAGGTTACCTGTAGACTTAGCCAAGGTCAGTATATCTGAGTGAATATACTCACTTTTGCTTTCTGTGCTGTTTTTTTTGTCTACTGTTTTCAGATACTGACATAAAATCCTAGCTATACCATAGGAGAGTATTGGGATAGATTCTCTCTAAAAAGAAATCTTTATTTCAAACTTATTTCAGTTCTCTACCAATTTAGCTACCTTTTTTTTTTTTTGCTTAGAAAATGTATATAGCCACCTATTCGCTCACAGCAACTTTAGGTAGCTTATAAACAATAAAAATACAGTATGGGAAAAACAATAACCATTCACCCATCTCCAGCAACAGCACAATCAAATGAGCCATTTGATGGACTCCACTGTGCAGTATATTCCCTTTGTAATTCAGAAAACTAATTTGCAGAGATACAGAAGTGTTCCCTAATATTTGCAATTTTTCTGACTCCTTGTCTCAGCAGCCCTCAACTTTCTGGGCATCAGGAATAGCTTTGTGGACAGGTTTTTCCGTGAACCGGAGGGGACGTGGTTTCACGTCCTGCCTGCATCCCGTGGATGGGACTTCACTTTATTGCGCAGCCCAGTTTCTGGGATGTTGCAGCCCAATACCAGTTCACAGACTGGGGGTTGGGGACCCCTACCCTATACGATACTGCAAACACGCAAATGTAATTTCCACATAACATTTCAAGAAGGGGTGATTATAAAAATAAAAGAAAGGTATTTCGCCTACATGCTGACTGCTTGCTTCTGAATTTGGTTTCGGAAGTTTCTTAATTCTGAAAAAGGATCAAGTTTCTTTTTTTAAAAAAAATCTAACTATTTCCTGGACTAGGGAAGACTTTAGATTATGTTGGTTGAGAATTCTGTATATTATTGCCCAATACATGTGGAAGGCATAAGGCTGAATAGGTATAAACTTGAATGGCTTCACTTTCTCTGTTGCAGTGCCTGGTTCTTTGCACAATATAATCCCAAAGCATTAAAGGCCCCCGACCCTGACTATGTTTAAGTTAGCTGTGAAGACTTGACTCTTTCCCTAAATCCTGGGTTAGTGTGTAGTAACCCTCTTTTGGGAAATATGGTGACTGAGAGTTATATTTCTATTGCTCTCTTTGGATGTCTTCTGGAGTAGGTGGCCATATTAAATTGAATAAATTAAATTTGTATCTCTTTTTGGTAGGTTATGATAGGCTTATTATTTTAATATTATATGCCATTCTAGAGTTGGGTAGCTTCAGATTTTTCAAATTTGACAGATAAATGAAGCAAATTCATAGCTATTAAATTATATTTAGAGGAAGGGATTTTCGATCCAACTTGATAATAGCTTGCTGCAAGTGAATGTTCTTTGCCCCATCTTGACTCTCTTGAATGTTCTCAAAAGCAACTTAACAATTGTGTCCTGCAAGATTTTTAGTTAGATAAGAATTCCTTTCCCATAATATGAAGGGGGAAAAAAGAGAAGAAAATATTTGCTAAGTTTAATTGACCGCGGGGCACTGTAGCAGCAGTAGGAGAGGAGTAGATGTCACTTAATAGAAATTTATGGGGGAAAAACAAAATCCCTGAAGGCCAGATGAATGCTGAAGCTGAAATATTCATGTTCGGTGGAAAAACTGAGCTTGGGACTTTTTTTACCTTCTAAAAACAAAGCTTTTAACATAATAGGAGAAATACCAATCTCCTTATTGTCAAGCTTTGACTTGAAAATGGAATGTTCCCACAACATTTGGCCTATAATCTCCAGTAATACTGATTTGGTCATACAGTCATATTCAAACTTATAATTCAGCTGCTTATTCTTTTCCTCTTGGAGCTAAATAAATTTCAAAAATGTCATCTTGAATATATTCATTATAGTTTTGACTTCCAAATGATTTTAAATTCAGTTAACCTAAACCAAGAAGCCTGGGGTGTTATCAGATAGCCTGGGAGTTCGGTTGAAAGGAACATGACTCGACCACCAGGTATGGTCTTTCTGAGGATGTCTCTCTCTGAATGTAATTGCAGCAGACTTCACCCAAACCAGGCTTCTCTGAGAAGACAACGGCCTATGCCAACAGCTTACTGTCAGGAGAGAGCTTATTCGGGAATTCTACCTTAGTTATAGGAAACATCTGCTTCCTCAAAGAGAAGCCATTGACTGTTTTTTGTTTGTTTGATTTCATAGATAAAGGTTCTCCTCCAAGTGTAGGAGTACCCACCTTATCCATAGTGGCTACTACAGCAAGTTCGGTTGCTTTCATCCTTCTCCTAGTTGTATTGTTTGTTTTGCTACAACCAAAACTGAAGTCATTTCATCACAGCAGGTGAGTTCTTCGGAATTTGTGGGGAGTCTCTTCAGTTAGAGAGATTTGGGGGTGGGGGTTGTGTTAAGCAGAAGAGGCTATTGTAACTAGTTGGGTATCGAGTGAAGGCTATATCTGCTAGAGTTGATGCTGCTGCTCACTTTAGTAAACTGCTAGGATTAGTGGTGTGTATACCTACTCAATGTCCAAAGTAGCCTAAATCATGCAAATTAATGGCCAGTGTTCTCAGAACACTGCATGCTACAGTTGACCTAACTGTAGAAAAGCCTGAGAGATAGCACAAGAAGAGTTATGCCAGTTGTACAGCAACCACTAAAAGGTTAGAATAGATCCAAATGTTGATGGTAGAAGCTACTTGGGAAGATGACATAATCATCAGGTGCCTTTGAGGGGCAGATGTTTATGCATATATTTTGGATGGGGAACCTGTTTAAACACTGCTAGTTCTTGGTATCCTCAGCTATGCCAGTCAAAGATAAAGGAAGCTAGAAGTTGTTTGGAAATATCTAAAAAGTTTCAGAATCCCCACTCTTGAAGTAAATGCTTATTAAGTACAGTATGGTGACATGTGTCTCATTATTTTATTGACCCAAAGCCATGCATCCTTTTTCTGATTGTTCCTTACAATCTTCTTTCGAGTTTTTTCCTCCAATCTCTTTTTTATACTTCAGGAACTCATTCTGTTAGGCAAAAAAAATTATATATTTCCTTGGGGAAACTGTTTCCATTTTGATCTTGAAGATAACAATCACGAATCCTATTGCAAAGGAATAACTGGACTCTGTGGTGTAACACATACCTGGTCAAATTCTGTTTTTATTTCCATGAGGATTTTTCAAAGTACATTGCTCTCAATAGATCCTAATTATCAAGGTCTCTTCTAGTAGAAACTTTACCTGAGACTTATTGGAGGGATTCAAAATATCCAAACTAAAACGTTGTGTTTTCCAGGCTACCTATATATATGGTCAAGGCAGGCATCCCTGTCACACTCTGTTACTCAAAAGCCAAACGAACCCCTGGCCTTCCTTCCATTCCTGGAGCTGGGAAACTAGATCTGTGCTTTGTTTGCTCCCTGCCTGCTTCAAAGTTCCAAGGCTGGGAGGAAGCTTGGAATTCCTTGAGCTCACAGACTGTTGTCAGTATGTTTACTCTGGCAAGCACAATATGGAAACAGCACTTTGGGGGAAGAGGGAGTTTTGTAAACAGGCTTAATTAGGCTGGAGATTTCATTGATTTTTATTTAAAATGAACAGTTGTCACTGCTAAGACTGTACGTACTTCTGTAGTCCCAGACTACTTGTGTATTGTTCTCTTGAGATAAAGGAGGGAAAAAAAAAGTTTCCTGCAATCTTACTTGTCTAATTTTTTTTTTAAACAATTGGCCGATCTATCAAGCAGTAGACACATCGTAGTTTTTTCCCCTCTGTTCTTATACCTGAAGCCGGGAAAAAAAAACTTGATTCAAGATAGAAATGTCTCTTAATGAGATAATGCAACTTCAAGGTTGCATGCCCCTTATATCCTACAAACATTATTCAATGAATGATTAAAACTTTGTGGTGTTTTCTTTGGGTGGATTATGGTAAAAGCACTACTTTGTTTCTTCATGGAAGAATTCCCATGGAAAGTTTGCCCCATCTGTTTTGCCTTGCATGCTTTGCTTTCTTAAGATAGTAATCAGAAGAGTAATATTTATGTTTAACCCAAGTAGTCTTTTCTCTCTTACATAAGAAGCTATGAAATTTAGACTGTTCGGTTATTTCTAAGATCTTGTGATCCAGTGGAATTGTTTATCTATAATTGTCTTTAAGTTCTCATTTGCAATATTAGTGATAGTTCTGGCCTCTTTTTTTATTTTCAAGTATCAGGATCTTTTCCAACAACTCTTATTTACATGTTATATGGCAAAAATATTTATTTAGTCCTTCGAGTGTGCTGGCTGATTCTACTTCCATACTGTTGAATAATTTATTTTTCTTGCTATCCAATGTTAGAGGACTCTGTACCTGCAGGAAAAATGCTAGGATGATGCTGATGCTGTCCAGTGTCCTTTATTTTTCTAGCCCCACAGTTCAGTGACATTGTTTTTTTCTTCAGCCTTTTTGATCCTCCAACTTTACAGTCATATGGTTTAACAGTAGGCAATTTTATTGGCAGTGTGATGTCTCTACACTTTAAAAGTTTGTCTAGATTTATCATAGCTTCCTAGAAGCTGGTGCTCCTTTAATTGTAATTATAGTAACCAATCCTGTGGATTTTTGACCCAAGAAGATAGTACTGTGTTTCTCATATAATAAGACTGGGTCTTATTTTTTTTGAGCCCTGAAAAAATGGCTACGACGTCTTTTGGGGGGTGACTTAATTCCCCCCCTTGCATCCTCGGGTGGGTGGGTGGTGGCAGCGGCATGGATGTCAGCCTCGGCAGGGCGCCTGCCACCGCCGCTTCCTCTTGGAGCATTCTGTTTGCTCCAAACACAGTGGCGGCTGTTCCAAATGCAGTGGCAGCTCCAAGCGCGGCGGTGATGATCCAAATGTAATGGCAGCTCCAAACGTGGCGGTGACGCTCCAAATGGAAGAGGATGCTCCAAGAGGAAGTAGCGGCGGCAGGCGCCCCGCCAAGGCCGACATCCACGTTGCCGCCACACGCCCACTGACCTGTCCTGCAGGCAGCACCATACCTGGGTCTGCAGCAAAGATACTTGGCGGGAGTAGGGAGCTCTCCGTCCTCCTCCATGATCGGCCGTTAGGAGTGGCTGGTGGCGAGGCATGGCTGCCCGTGGGGTGCTCCTAATGGCAAGGCCTCCCCCCGCCCTTCTCCCCCCCATTTCGCATGTTTTAAAATAGGCCTAAATTTGGGGGGAGGGGCTTAATTTCATTTTATGCCTATAAAACATGCTGGGACTTCCTATTGTGGGGGACGTATTGTTGGAGAAACACGGTATTTGTTGCTGCTGCTTCACCTGCTTGCAATAGGTGATCTTCCGCACTTGATATATTTTTGGTAATTTTGAATCAGAC
The DNA here is from genome assembly GCF_049901715.1 of Pseudonaja textilis. Lineage (NCBI taxonomy): Eukaryota > Metazoa > Chordata > Lepidosauria > Squamata > Elapidae > Pseudonaja > Pseudonaja textilis. The sequence continues at coordinate 267,092,999 of NC_141990.1, forward strand.
TGGCTTTTCCATTCTGTTTTTAAAACTTTAGCAAGGAATTCCTTAAGCCTTCCCTACTTCTATCCACCAGGTCATATCACTTCTGCCTATTTGAGGTTGTCCAGCAAATTTAATTCCAACTTAAGTTTTCCAATCCAGCACTTTTCATTTTATGTTCTTCATATTAATTAAAAAGATAGGGTGATGGTATATAAGCTTGGTACACTCCTCTCCCAATTTTGAACCCAATGTGTTATTCCATATTTCATTTTAACTGATGCTTCCTAAATGTTGTAAAAATTGTCAAAATATTCAGATACAGTGGTCCAGCCCTTGTGTTTAATAGCTATCTGTAGTTCACTGTGGTTCACGCAAAGATATTAATATAATCAATAAAACAAAAATCAGTGGTTTTTAGGGGACTGGCTTGCCTTTTTAGTTATCCATCGAATGTGTGTAGCACATGCAATTATTTGTTAGCTTGAGCAACTGGAACACTTGGCAGAGTCTTTTTGTTTTAAATACAGATCCCTATTTCCCATTCTGTGGCTACTGCTGTGTTTTCCATTTGAACTGTCGGCAGTATTTTAGAATATCATCCTTGCAAAATATGAAATAGTTCCACAGATATTTCACAAATTCCTGCAGCTCTGTTCATAGCAATTTTTCTAGGGCCCATTTAACTTTACTTACAGAAAACGTCTGACTATACACATTTTATACTGTGTTATAAATCAAATGGCCGTGTTTGAAATAGGCTTCGATAAATTGCATTCACTTTTCAGATCTTGCTCAGTTTTGTGAAATGTGTTTGGTTGTAGGAAATCGTCAGATCATTGCCTGGCGATATTTAGAGTTCATTTTTTTTCGGTACACTTTGGCAAGAAACACAGGCTGCATAATAGTGGTAATGTTGCCAGTGAGTCTGGCGGTTTTTAGGTAGTTGCTTGGTGCATAGAGCTTGGATGCAAGACAAAATTCCAAGTATTTCTAATTATGAAGTCCCTGTAAGCCTGTGGTGGTATTCTACCAGTTCAGCCCAGTTCTTCCGAGCTGGTAGCGGCAATGAGCAGCAGAGACCAAACCGATTCTCTCCACAGCTCTGCTATTGGGCCCACCTGCCCACCTGGGCTCCCATGCTCACCTTTATCCTCTGCTTTTGAAGTGCAGCTGCTTTGCATGTCACAGAAGAGTGCCGCGTGGCAGCTGCTGAAGCAACTGGGAGAGTGCAGGCTTGCAGGAGGTGAGTTGTAACGCCTCTACGGCTGCGCAAACACTTCTGCAGCTGCACAAAGTTCACATTTGACATGCACATGCACGCAAAGTGTGTGCATCAGAGGTGGTATTCAGCAGGTTCTGGCCAGTTCTGGAGAACCGGTAGCGGAAATTTTGAGTAGTTTGGGGAACCAGCAAATGCCACCTCTGACTGGAGATTTTACAGTATCCTTCCCCTGCCACACCCACAGAACCGCTAGTAAAAAAAATGTGAATCCCACCACTGGTGTGCATGTGTGTAAAGCACGCCCACAAAGCCACACCCACTGAACCGGTGATGAAACTTTTTGAATCCCACCACTGCTGTAAGTAGAATTAGATGTGTCACAGTTACCTGGCAGACCATATCTTTCAAATTAACCCATAGTTCTGACTCCCAGCAGAAATGGCTAATCTATAGAATGCTAACAATTTATAAGGTTATAAAAGAACATACTCTTCCTTAATTGACTGTGGGCCCAGGATAGCATGAGGAAATTGATTGTCAGTGAAGCCATTCTGTCTTTCTTTATTTAATACTAACATAATTTGCCATTGAAATGTAATAACCATATCATATCTAACCTCTCTTCCTGAACATATTTTCATCTGCATCTTGTATTTTAGCCATAGTGCAATTACTATAAGCTATGAGTTACGATATAGAAGTAATTCTGGCGCAGCTCATTTAGGTGGTGATAGATACATTTTTATAGGTTCTCTTATTTTCTCTTTTATTCCTATCTTACATTGTTGGGTTAAGCCTTACTGAGAAAATAAGAGGTGCTTTTAGGAAATGTGTTACACATATTGTTATATATCCCCTTTTCTTGAGAAAAGAGAAGCGGGGTGTTAATTTGACCAATATAAAACTGAAATAACCAAAGAGGTTTTGGTTCCCAGATTAACTTGGCCTTGTCATGGCACTGTAGTTGGTTTGACAAGATGGCAGACATTTTTCCTGCAGAATGTAGAGCTGGGATGGGATAAATCTCACTATGCAGTGATTATAATGATCCCTACCTATTTCTGCAACTTTAAACTGGAACATGGTTGGGTCTCCTCGTGCTCACCAGCTAGTACAGTAGTGGCATATTGATCATGGAAAGTACTTTAAATCCCAATACTGTCTGTGAGGGAAACATTGTAATGAAACAGTGGCAATATAAAGTTCTGAAGTAACATGTTCAACAAACTTAACGTAATGTTAAATGAATAAAGGGCACCCGAAAGCACATAATAGGGATATATCAGTCTTAACTGGAATGAAGACCCTAGCCTAGTCCCTCAGTATTAAACAAGAAGGCTTCATTTCAGCATAATTTTTGTTCAGGAGTTTTAGTTCCCGACCTTAGTTAGCAACAATTTCATAAGCACATTCACGTTAGGAAGGAAAGTTTGTATTACTCATTAAAGAATTGGCCTACCTCATTGAAAATAATCCCAAAATGAATATTCTGATGTACTTTAGGATTATGAAAACCTTCTCCCATTTATGTCCTATATATACATTGGGGTTTTTGTGTTTTTGTGTTTTTGCGCCTTTGAGTCAGTGTTGACTCTGGTGACTACCTGGATAAGTGCCTGCAGTTTTCTTGGCAAGATTATCTCTTCCTAGGGCTAAGAGATTGTGATTAGCACAAGGTCACCCAGCTTGTGCCTTCATGTGGGACTCAAACTCATAATATCCCAGTGTCAAAGCTTGGTACCCTAACCACTGCACCAAACTGGCTCTCACCTTGCAGTTCATTAAATATCTGATGGCTGTGCCAGTTTGAAATGGTGCTTGAGAATTCTAAAAAATGGTGGTCTTAAGACATTTGGAGGAAACCAGATATGGTTCGTTACTAATACCTTTCCCTCTAAAACAACAGTGAAATAAATAGGATTGCTAGCCCTGTTTTATTTATACCATTTTATTGTTCCATAAAATGCTGCTTATGTCATTGTGCCTAAATATTTCTTTGAATTCCAAACACAGGCGTGATCAAGGTGTTTCTGGGGACCAGGTTTCTATTATGGTGGATGGAGTTCAGGTAGCTTTGCCATCTTATGAAGAAGCTGTCTATGGCAGTGCTGGAAACTGCATATCCTCCTCAGATACACGGATTCAGATCGTCCTTTCGGAAGGCGCTGGACAGAGCGAGGCAAGGGAAATGCAACAGCCACCATCAGACGAAGTGGGTCCCAGTGGCTTTATTAGGGAGGATGAAACCCCTGGACGCTCTGGATTGGGTGAAGCTGGCAGCTCACACCACTCAGAAACTGTTCTAGTGCATCAGGCGACCACATCTTCCTGGGTGGCTGGCACGTCCAGTAGTAAAACTGGGCACAAAGAGACTTCAGACTCAGAAAACAGTGACGTACAAAGCCTTTTATCACTCGCTTCCTCAGAGGAATACATGGATGGTAAGTAATGTGAAATAAGTCTTTGAATCTGGATTTATATATCTGGAATAAAAATGTATGTAAATCCTACAAGCTCCATTTATTCCTTGAATCCAGAAATAGTAGCATAATCTTCAAGAGAAAAACTGTTCCAGAACCTTTAGGTTATCCATCACCTATCTATCTATCTGATTTATATAGCCATCCATCTCAATATATGGTGACTCGCAGACAATTAAAAAGAATATAAAAACATCAAAACAAACACAGCAAGTTAAAAACAATATATAACCATGTGGAAAACTTACAGGAAAATTCATAGGTGAAGTAGTCATATCTGACCATAACTGTCAATGCAGCCATGGCACAGGCTCTATCACACTCACAGGTCCCCATGCTCATTGCAGAACCATGTTTTCAGGACCTTGTGAAAAACCAGCAGGATCCACACTTGGAGCCAGGTGGCCCCAAGACCCCAAACCACTCAACTTTGCTTGGGGTTGAACTGAAGCCTGTTGTTCCCCATCCAAATCCCAGAGACTGAGACTAGACCCCCCCCCCCACAACATCATTTAAAGTAGAAATGTAAGCTGGGTGTTGTCAGCATACTGATGGCTCCTACCCCATGTCATTGAATAATCTCACCTGTTGGCTTCATGTAGAAGTTAAACAGCAGTGAAGAAAGCACCAAACCCTGTAGCACTCCACACAGAGATCTCCTTCCTAACCTATTCTCCTTAATAATTCCATAGGGTTGCCCATTAATAGATTTAATTGCAATTTTCTGTGCATTTCACCAAAGTACACAGAAAAACCAAACAGAAAAACCCTAGTCTTACATTCATGGCTTACTAATGCAGGGTTCTAAGGTGCATAATTTATTTCATCTTTGGTCTTTATTTATTCTGGTATAGAAGTTTAGAAATCCAAAACTAAACTCTCATGCATTTTAAACTCTAGAATACTTTAATACCTATTGAAAAGGCAGCTTAGGCCTTCCTCCCTTACTTCTCTGCAGCACTTCTACATTACTAAGCATCTCTTCACCCCGGAGTTGTTCATGCTTGAACTGGACAGTTTCTCTTCAGGCCGGCCACAAAACCCTAACCCTGGTGCATTTTCTTTTTAAAATGAGAAGGGCTCATGAAAACAGCCAGCTACTATGTAGAGAGTGGAATGACTGGAGACATGTGGATGGTAGTGGCATGGTACTCTACCTCCAGGATGGAAGCTATGAGAAGGCATCCCCAGAGATGACAGAAGGAGGAAGTTCTTCCAATTAAAATCTGCCTATTCTATAGCGCCAGATGACACAGTGCACAATTATTTTATAGTATTTTCTCTCGACTAGGAGTTTAACTGACACAGGGCAAAATCGGTCTCTGACTGGTACAGTTCCCCCTATTAGAAGGAGCCTTAGTCTGATCCCAAGATTGGGAAGAATAAATAAGCTTTGTTCTCTTGTCTGAGTCAATCCAAAGAAGCTCTTATGATTAGACTCTAGGGCCTTTCTAAGGGAAAAGCCTTGCAAAGACACCGCCAGTGAAAGTTTTAAAGAATGCCAAGCTTTTATAGAAACTTGGCTGGTTAAATAAGAACTTTTGTATTTCAGATGGACCTCATAGGCTTCTCAGGCTCCATCAGGGCTGTGCTGGGTTGTCTTTGAAACCTGGAACCAAACAAAGATTATCTAACATCCTCTTCTCTCCCTCCCTCCCTCTCTCCCTCCCTCCAGATATTCCATTGTTGAAAGAAGCATGAAGGTTACAACAGTCGTCAAGTCTACACTCTCTCTAGTTTCCTTTTCGGAATGATAAGCGCTTCATGCTGGCTTTCCCTTCCTTGAAGTGCTGCACCCTGAATATTTCCAGAAAATATCCCTTAGTTGAAGATCCAAAGGATGCCACCAAGACACCACCTTCAATGCATCAGTGGGGTGCACCGGTGCCAGCTCTCTTCTCCATCTCATTCTATAAGCATTAAAGGAGGGCTTTAGACTCAAGCCTTCCTCCAGCCTCTCCTCTTTCCCAGACAGATGATTTTGAGTCTCTGGAGAGTTGCCATTTACTTGTGCCTTGCTCCTTCCTTCTCACACTGGCTCGCTGCAATTTCTCATCAGCCTTGCTAGCTTCTGGACGTCTCAGAAAGCAGGGTCAAACCCACAGCTTGCTTTGTTTGGTGCAGATGGTTTTGTTCTATTTATTAGCTACATTATGAAGGCAAGAAGAATGCCTTGAGATGGCCTGAGTGGGAGGGAGTTTATAAAAGTGACACATACTGGTTGCTGAGACCTCAGGTGTTGAAAATTGTATAATCCGAACTGCACATCAACACATTAATAAGCAGTGCTGGCTGTGTTAAATGGAAATTGCTACTGACCACTTCAGAAAAAAATAGCTTAGGCTGCTTCTTGTGCTCTGTTTTCCTCAAGGGTGAAATGACTGTACCTCTCATATATTTGCATTCATTCTTTTCTTTTTTTCATCCCACCACATCCACTAGGACATTCTTTATCTCTTTGAACATGCTGGGTGGCATACATTGAGGGCTGCAGAAAACTTTTGAGAAATTCCCTTGTATGTAGCCAGATTTAAGAGCACTTGCATGGCTAAGTCCATGTCCTCATCCTATCAGCAATACTGTGGCCGTATTACAGCTGATCCAAAGCCTTCCATATATGATTGGTTTAGTCTCTTTCAAATATCAGTAGAATGTCAGTTTGTTGCTTTTGAGTAGCATTATCTATCACCTGTCACATGCGTTCCTGTGTCAGCTCACACAGAGTGATTTTGGCATTGCTACTTTATTTTGTTGCTGTGGTTGATTTCTGTCCTTGTGGAGGTATTGCCAGGGCCTGCATTTTCTTCAGCTAACAATTGTTAATTTAAAGTATTGATCATGGTTAGCAAGTATTTAGCTTTTGAAATTGGTATGTCCAATTGCCTTGAATGAACTAGTGATAGCCTGCCTTAAAAAAGAGCCATGCTGCTGTTTGTCCAGATGCAAGATCCTCCCTTCCTCGACATGCTATATTTTTGTGTGTGTTGCCTTCTGCATGCTACTTCCACTTGGAAACTTCTTACTATGCAGGGAACATGCTTGTTTACCTCACGTCCTCTCGCACAAGTCTGCTTTTGCTCTTGTTTTTCTAGCTATCTGTGAACGTTTCTTGATGACATTATGGAAGTACTGATTCAATAGCTTTTCTTCAAGTGAACCTCCCAAATCAAGACTTTTTGTGTGATTTCCCAAAGATTTGTACAACAGACGTAAGCAGCTTAAGTACCAGTTCTCCACCTTGTCCCAGACTTGGGGACATGCCAGCTGTAGGCATAAAGAACTTGGAATGGGAAATAGCTTTTGCCTCTTTGGATGGCTGCCCATAATCCCTGGTTTTAGGTGGCCTGCACAAGCTCAGAATTATGAGTATTCTTGTGAATATTCCTGACAGAAATGTAGTATTGAAAGCAAATACTTGGAAAAACCACAGCTTTCATTTTATCAAATAATAAAGGTAAAATCTCTGACCTTTGTGAATATATTCCTGCAAATTTGTAGGGTAATGTTTATGACAATCTTAAGGTGTATAGTAGAATTTGCTGTGGCAATGTGACAAAACTTTAGAACTCTGCATGTTTTCTTTATCCTTCAGGATGTGCAGAAGTACTGAGGAAACCAATAATTTGCTTGCTTTTAATAATATGACAGAGGCAAACAATTCTGGATTTTCCTGGGGCCTGATACTGGTATCAATATATATTGCCTTGGCTTTGATTCTGCTCTCTTGTAAGTGAATGGATACATATCAAATATATATACATCTCATTACATAGAAGATGTTTCAGTAACAGTTAGTAAGCAAATGTGCAGGAAGAGCTAGCCATAACTAATATTATACAGAGGCTAATAAGGCTGTGCAAATCCTTTGAAAGAGCTGCTTCCAGAAACAAGGCTATGTACAAAACACCTCTTCCTCAATCAAACAAAAACCTTTTTGCCAAGTTTGTGCTGTCGTTTCCAGCTATCTCTACCTGTTTTTCCCCTGTGACTACTTTAGTGAAAAGAGGAGCTTTGATTGAAATCCCACAAAGTTAGAAGCACTTCTTTTGAAGGAGTTAGGAGATCCTAATGACTAGGGGCATAAAATTTCCTAAACCAAATAACCACAATAATGTTTATCATACTGTATAGACCTAGCTATTGTGGTTTATAAATGTTGATGAATGATTTATCATGGTCTGTGAACACAGCCAATTAACTTATTCAGTAAGATTAAGTAACTGGCTTAGTGCAGTGGTAAATATTTTGGTTGAGATGGAGATGTCTTAAAGTATGTAGAGTGACGTTTATCTAATACCGGTTTCTTTCTGGACTCATACGACTGGATTAGCCTTGAATATGAATCTTCTCACTCAGCTGTGCGGTTTTTAAACCATTGCATTTTATGTAAGAACTCTGAAATAACGTATTCTCATTCCATCAAAGTTTATAATCCTGTGTTTCCCTTCAAAAGAAAGGTTTTGGTGGAGCAGATCATATTATTAGCTTGGATGCTAATGGGAACCACACAAGGAAGGCATGCAAGCACTGGCATCCTTCCTTTTTAATATGTAGCCAGCATGTTCTGTGTACTGCATCCGTATTCTCTGGAAACCTTTAGTATAGATAATCTTTATAAAGGATTTAGGGTCCTAATATTTTAGCTGAATAATTTATAGCTGGATCTTGTGATTTTTTTTCAGGGCAAGAAATAGCTTTCCTTTGTAGAAAACTGAATTTTGAAGATCAACAATAAAAATGCCATCTTCAAAATTGTTAAGTTTCTTTTCCCTTTAAAATGTAATATTCTCAGGTTCTTGATCTGATTGGCGAATTCATATAAAGCAAAGATACCAATCAATAGTTGTTAAGTATATGCTGGGGTATCTGCTGAAGATGTAAATGAATAGAATATTTTTTTAATTGACATAGTTCTGACGCATCAAAGAGCAGTAACGTAGTTGGAAGGGCTGCTACTCCAACACTGTGTAGTTCTTAGGTGCCTAATTATTCATTTAACTTTTTGCAGCCTTTTATAGGGAGAACTAGATGCTGTAAGAGCACACTTTGTGCCTTGCAGGAATAAAATGTGGTTCTGGTTTTTAAAATGTGAGCCTTTTCTGAAACTTGAGTCTCCTGGTTAATCTTGTTCTTCTGATGAATGAATGCTTGCCATTCCATCCCCCATTTTATTACAAATCCTGGTTGGTAGATGAACCCATGAAACTGCCTTAAAGTGACTTAGATTGATCTGTCTAGTTCAATAGATTTTTTTTTGTTATTACAAAGGGTTTTTTTTTTTCATTCCAGTAGTTATCATTGAGATGAGTTGGTGAACATATGGATCATATGTGAACTATATAAATTAACCATAGGACGTTTTTCTCTTCCACTGAGAAAAGTTATTTCCTTATTCTTCCACCCAATACATGCTGAAAATAAGACATTTAACTTAAAATGCAGTGCTGCTTTTCTGTGGTGAATATGTATCAAGTGGATTGAAGTGCACTATAGAAAGCTGCCCTTTAATGAGGATGTGAGGCCTGAGCACCCCATTTTTCTCATATATTAATGATCAGTATAATATCAGTATCTTAAAAAAAAACTGCCACTCTTACTATTATTGCAAGACTAGATCTGAAGAGGACACATCTTTCCCAGCATTTCCTTCATTTTGAAGGAAAAGCTGAAGCTTGAGAATCCATGCCTGTTAAAATAAACAGGACTACCAAGTTCTTTTTTTATTTTTTATTTTCTTGCCCTTGTTTTTGAAGTTTCATATAAAATAAGAAGTGGGGGGGAAATGTTTGATTGAGAATGAATCTGCTTTTGTGCTTTAATATTTTAAAAACTGCACATTTAAGGCCTGAATACAGTAATACAAAAAATACACAGGTAATCCTCGAGTTACGAATGTAATAAAGCCTGTCAACTACATTCATAATCCGAGAATTCGTTAATTGTATCACGTTAAATGAATGAGCCCCTTCTGCTTTCCCCGATGCATTTGTTAGTCAAATGCACAGGTTGTTAAGTGCACATGAGGTATCTGAGGATGGGGAAGACCGTGGGGTGGTGGTGGAGGGGCCTAGTGCTAGAACAGGCCACCCAAGGCCTCCCCTCACCCACTGAAATATCTCATGCTCCACTTGCAATCCCTTGGGGTCCCCATGGTTCCTTGGGCCTTTTCTGCACCAACTCCATATCCCCAATCACTCACTTACCTTTCCAGAGTTCCAGAACAGGCCGACCCGCATGGCAGAGAAGTGGCCATCTTTTTCTCAGATGCTGTTTTCCTTAGATCTTGCATTCTTTCACCGACACGTATTTGCGCAGAGAATGGAATCGTCTCTAAGAACGCAAGATCTAAGGAAAACAGCCTCACCAGCATCTGAGTAAAAAAAAAAGTGGGGGCCTTTTCTGCCCTGAGGCCAGCGTTGTTTGGTCCTGTCCTGGACGGTGCCATGGGTACTTTCCACGTGCTGCTGGGTGGCTGGTTTGAATGAGTGGCTCCAGGCATTGCGGCGTGAAAGCAGTGGCAGCAGCCAATCAACATGGCTCTTTTTTTTTTTTATGCTGTTTTGACTGGAAGAGAATGCGAGAGCCACTTCGGGGATTACGGTGCGAACTCAGCAGAGGCAGTCAATCAACATTTTTTTTTTTTTTTGGCAGTGTTTTGGCTGGAGGAGGAGGTGGGACCACTGGGTAGTTGGACAGCCGGCTGTGGCAGCAGTGGGAAAACCAAGCTGAAGCCCGGGACACCCTCGCCTCTTGCAGTGAACCCGTCATTGCAGCTGGGGGGGGAGGCCATGCCTGAGAGTCCCATGCCGCACATGCAGGAGGTGCTTGCTCATCTCCTGCAATGCCTTGGGTGCCAAAGTTTGAGGCATACTCCCTGGCAGTGGCAAATGGGCATACCTAGCTCTCCATCTCTCTGTCTCCGCGGCAGCAATTGGCGAGGTCCACATGGGGTGGGGAGGAGCAAGCTGGATCAGACCTAGCAAAGCAGGCCTAGTGTGTGTGGAGACACCCGGCGTGGCAGGAAGGATGGGGAGAAAGAGGCAGGAGCACGTTGTAGCATCTCTGCAGTTAGCCATAAGGGCAAACGATTACTGTGATGCTGCAACATACCTAACTTTGGGACTGGGTCGTAAGTACTTTGGGGGGTAGGTGTCATAACTTTGAACTGTCACTAAGTGAACTGTCGTAACTCAAGGAATACCAGTATGGAGGAAAGTATAGAAAAGAACTGAAGAACATTAGATGCTTAAGGGTAGGCTACATCTATTAAGCATTCTTCTGAGTCGTCTTCCCAGGAAACTTCTTTTAAAAACACTGGAGCACTTTTTAATGATTCAGATTTAGCTATTTTAAGTAAATACATTATAATAATCACTTCCTGCTATTTGTGGCATATGTAAGGGGTCTGCAAGTCCATTTCCTGATTAAAATGTTACATCGGTGTCAGCAGCCCTCAGACACTGGATAGATAGATGGGCAGCTAGATCTGCAGCTTGAAAAGTTTGCACAATCAATTAGTAGTTTCCACTTCCTTGCTACAAAATGCTTTTTGTTTTGTTTTTAGTCTCCAGGAATCTCAGTACTCTTTCAGTTTTCCTTCTTTTTTTGCTACCTGTAATGTTTACTCATTTCAAGTATACTAATACAAGAATAACCATGATACTAATTAAAATATTTACAAGGGGTATGTGTGTATGGAAAGCGGTTCCAGAACCAAAGATGTTTTTGTTAATTGTGCTAGGTTGAGTAATAGTTCATACACAACTGTGGTATGTAATCCTATACCCTCATTATTGTGAGGTGAGTGTCTATACAGTGCAAAAAATTGAAACTACTGTGTCTTCTCATTGTTTTCCAATATAATGTACCCATGCAATTTTCAGACATTGCTTAGAAGCATAGAAACACACCATGTGTCACGTCTAACTCATACTTTACATGACAGATCATAACTGGATTTGCAATAATTATTGCATTGTATGCCAGTAAACACACAGACATAAACTAATCATCTGTGGTCAACCTCAGGTCCCAGAGCTTGTGTTCTGCAAATCCCTAAGAAGTACATGGCATTTTCTTAACGTTTTAATGTTAACTACTGTATACAGTAGATGCAATCGCAATGCTGTGAATCAGATTTCAGTTTCCATTATTACTCTTATATGTGTATCACACACACTCCCAAAAGGAGTAATGTGCTTTGAAGAGGGGCAAGTTGGAAATCATTAAATGGCACATCACACCACATTTAGTGGTATTTTACGGATTTCAAACCCATGTCTGCTTCTTTTCCTCGATGCTTTTTAAGTATTTTTGAACTTGATCACCTCTTTCATGTTGTTAAGATTCCAGAGGAAATATCATTGGATAATTAAAAACCTCTGTGTTAATGTAAATCATTTTCCAGCTGGTGAGCTAAGGAACATAGCTGTCAATTTCTGCTGGAAATTTGACTTATGCTTCATTTTTCATGGAAGTTCACAGAGTTCAGACTAAACATCCTGTTAGAACAAACATTCAGGCGCATATTTACACTGTAATGCAGATGACAGGCTGTAGGTAGCTGGAGATACAAAAGAGGAAAACCTGGTTGCCTTCAGTGCTTTTTATTTGTAATCTGAACTGCATCACTTAGGAATTTATTGGAATTTATTTACAGAATGGTACTCGTATATATATATCTATATCCATATATATATATATATATGGGATTTTAAAGATTCTATAATACTGTGCAGGATGGATCTATATATACGTGTGTGTGTGTGTGTGTATGTGTGTGTGTGTATGTGTGTGTGTGTATATATATATAGACCCATCCTGGACATTGCAGTGGGTGTGATGATAGTATTTTAATATTTGTACAAAATTTAATTTAATTTCAATTCTATGTATATAACTGCATTTCTAAATTAAAATACTTTTTGAAGTGAATTGCCCATGGTGTAGCTTTTCTTTTTCTACTGATATACAAACAGTTTCTTGAAAGAACAGCTGAATAGTGAACATTTTTCTGAGATTCATAGAGAGAAAGCCTATTGCTCCAATAGACATGTCACATTTCATTTAAAGCAATCATTTAGGGTCCGCGCAGCAAATTTTTTTATTGATTTGATTTGGAGGCTGCCCTATTCAGGAATGATTTGGTATAGCTTTCAATGGGGGGAAGAGAAAAGCCACATACGCCTCCAGACAAACCATGTGCCAATAATTTTTAACACCTTTTCTGAACTCAGCAATTTTACATCGCCAACACATACCATTTTTGCTGCCTTCAGCCTTTCTTCATTACCATACTTGTCTTAATTCAGACAAGAGTTCCATTCACTATTCCCTTCTTGGCATTTAGCTAGGTTGTAGAAAGAGTAAGAGAAAATGTGAGGAAATTCAATATCTTTCCTTAGATTTCCCAAATGTTTTAAGCAGTAATTTAGAATTTTCCTTTCATTTGCTCCTGGTCGATTTAGTAGATAAGGTTGCTTGGTGATGGATCAAATACCTTGCTTTTGTATTTAAAAAATGGCTCAAAGTAATTTTCTTTCACTTTTACTTGTTTCTTCTGTCTGTGTACGGATTTTTTTAATCCAGATACTATAATTGGGAAGTTTGATAAAGACACAAAAGAAAAGAGCTGATATTTTATTATGCCCATTCTGAAAATTGGAACATGAGAAGAAAGTGTAGATATGGTAAGGCTGGGCCAAAAATGAATGGTGTGTAGCATTTAATAAAACTATGCAAAGGATAAACATGAGCATTCAGAAGAGCATTGTCTCTATACATCAGAGTAGAAACTTCAAAAGAAGGAATAACAATGCGAAGTCCTAAACAAACAGTATTGCACCTTTCATTTGACTAAAAACCTGTTGCAATTTTCAAACAGAATAAAATCAGTTGCATCCAGATGAGAAGGTGTTAAATAAGAGTGATTTCTGTTACTCTGAAGAAGATTGGCTAGATGTGTATTTTCATGGTATAATAGTTAAAATAATGGACTAACCAGGGAGAGCCAGATTTAAGTACACCGTAGTCAGGAATTATTCATAACCCAATCTTATCAGAGGTTTATGGGGCAAAATTGAAGGAAATGCTATGTATACCACCTTGAGCTCTTGGTCAAATGACAGTATATAAATTAGTATTTTTTCGAAATCTTTGAATTGCTTTAGAACAGGAGTGAGCTAATGTTTTTCTACAAATATTCTTCAGAATTAGTGGATGGGGCTGAAACAAGAGGACCTCCCTTCCCTATGTCAAAACTCTGATGCCTTATTTTCTGTCTCTGAAGAAGCAGTTGCTTTATCAGGGTCTTAAACGGTCAGATGAAATAACCCAGATGGATACAATCCTGGATATGAATTTAATGGTGTCCAGGACTTACAAGAAGTTGTGAACAGTATTGGTTGGAAGTATAAAGTTAATTTATATGTGAGCAGAAAAATTGCCACAGAAATCCAACAAAATCACATTAGGCTCCAAGTAAAGAGCTTTCTTTTTGGAAGGTAAAAGATTTAAAAACTTCAAAGAATAAGAAAACATGCACACTAGAATATTTTGGCTTAATGGAACTGCAACTATCTGTCAAAATGAGTGTAGTAAGTTAGGAAACCTATTACAAAACGTAAGAAATCATTGTTAATGAACAGCATTAATTCAGGCAAGAAAACCTAAAATAGACATAAAAATTCTTTGCAAGCAAAACGCAAGGCAAGGAATGGGATAGCCATAACAAAGGGCTGTTCCATAACACGTTATGGAACATGTTGTCCCCAAAGATACACTTGGTTCTAACTTGCCTTTTGTTCCAATATATTCTGAAAAATCATTTTATTTCAATGTGCTAATGGTCCACTAGCTCATAATATGTGACTTTCTAGTTCCACGGTTAGTTGAAGAGTTACATTATAATCCAACATAAAGAAATGTATCAGTGAAACAGCTGGAGACAGCTGAACTGCAAAGGAATTTTAAAAAATTTGGGAAAAAGTACATGAACTTCGGCTGAATCAAGAAAACTAAGGTAAGACCCAGTTTACAATCTGGGGAGGGGTCTCTTGGACTCATGGCTCCTGCTAGAAAAGCATGTGATAGCTGTAGCTGAGAGGAGGACCTTTACACAACTTAGGGACATGCACCAGTTGCGATTGGGAGGCATTGCTCACAGTCACTCAACTCATCTGGATTACTGCAAGGCTGTCTGCATGGGGCTGCCCTCGAACAGCATTCGGAAAATTCAACTGGTTCAGCACGCAGCTGCACAGGTAATAAAGGATGTCAGATATTTGATACATATAACACCACTGCCTCATGAGTTGCAATGGTTACCAGCATGTTTCCAGGTGCAATTCAAGATGCTGGTTCTCATCTTTATAGCCCTTCCTAGTTTGAGGGCAAGTTATTTAAAAGACCATCTTCTCCTAGTCATTGTAGCCAGTGTGCCTAAAATTTGGCAGTTCAAATCCCATCAGGCTCAAGGTTGACTCAGCCTTCCATCCTTCCGAGGTGGGTAAAATGAGGACCCAAATTGTTGGGGGCAATAGGCTGACTCTTTAAACCACTTAGAGAGGGCTGTAAAGCACTATAAAGCGGTATATAAGCCTTAAACACTAGTGCTGGTGCTATTTCAAAATATCCAATTTGATCTGATATGTGATACAATCAAGATCAAGGGAAGTACTAATACCACGCTATAAACCTTAGTAAGGCCACACCTAGAGTACTGCATCCAGTTTTGTTTACCACATTATAAAAAAGATGTTGAGACGCTAGAAAAAGTACAGAAAAGAGCAACCTGGAGGACTGGAGGCTAAAACATACGATGAACGGTGGCTAGTCTAGTAAAGAGAAGGACCAGGGGAGACATGATAGTGGTATTCCAATATTTGAGGGGCTGCCACAAAGAGGAAGGGGCCAAGCTATTTTCTAAAGTGCCTGTAGACCAGACAAGGAATAATAGATGAAAACTGAACAAGGAGAGATTTAACCTGGAAATAAGGAGAAACTTTCTGACAGAACAATCAACCAATGGAACAGCTTGCCCTCGGAAGTTGTGGGAGCGCCATCACTTGAGACTTTCAAGAAGAGATTGGACTGCCATTTGTCAGAAATGGTGTAGGCTCTCCCACTTGGGCGGGGGTTTGGACTAGATGACCTACAAGGTCCCTTCCAACTCTGATTATCTGTTAAGTGTTATGTTGGGGATGTTATGGGTCCCCATCAGTCAAGGAATGTCGGTGTACAGGGACCAGGAGATGTGCCTTCTCTGCTGTAGCCCCTATCCTCTGGAGCAGGGGTCCCCAAACTTGGCAACTTTAAGACTTGTGGACTCCAACTCCCAGAATTCTCCAGACTGGTTGGAGTCATTAGAATGAGCATTAGAATGACCCCAAACCTGCTGGCCTTTCATAAGGCCATGAAGACTTTGTTGTGTGGCTAACCTAGGGCCCTGAGTGTGTTAAGGTTTCTGTTTCCTGGTTGCATCAACGCTTATGGTTACCATATATATTTATTGTGTATTGCTTTAATTGTTTTGGTTTTTATATTCTGTGATGTATGCCACCCAGAGTCACTGGTGTTATGCCAGAACACTTCTATGTCATGCCAGGAAAACTCATGGCTAGACCATGTTAACTCATCAGAAACTGACTTCAGCTCAAAGCTAATTTCACAATAAACAGAACCCGACCAAGTCTTATATCGCTCAAACCACTTGTTCAAGCCTTAGCAGTCAAAAATTCTCCAAAGGATCTGGTCCCAGAGATGCTGAGCCAGCCTTTGAGTTGTCTACATGTAAGCTTTTCCTATGCATTCACTTCTAAACCATTCACATGTATGCTTCTGTTTCCCCTCCCCTCCCAACCCCTGATTTCAGCCATGCAATGTCTAACCTAAGAGGAGCAAATTAAATGAGAAATGTGAATGCTTTGTGTATTTTATAAATACCACATTGACAGGATACAGTGTCAACATGGCTTTTAACTTTTCTGAGAATCTAAACTCGAGGAAGAAGAACAAATGGCATGCTATATTTGTACAATATATTACTGTAGGAAGGAGAAATATATACTTCAAGAGGTGTCTGCTGGATGGTTCAACTCATTCCTCTGCCTCTGTGCCTCTGCTGTGATTCTAGCTGCTATCTGCCCAATGTCAATTGGGACAGACCATCTTGATTTTGAGAAGATGGCTCAGGCAATTCCAGTGATGAAAGGCTAATGGACCTTTATAAAGCCCAATACTTTGTTGGCTAGCATCAGATATTCATAAAAAAACATTGCAAAATAATGATTGGGTTCGTATAATGTTAAGTGCAATATTCAAGCAACATTGATTGGACCAAGGTTCTACAAGTAACAATAAACTAGGCTAAACCACCTACCCCAGTCAGGCACTAAAACAGGTGAAACTTGAAAGACAAGAGAATATAACATGGAAACTGGGTAATTAAGCTATTCATTTTGCCCTTTCTCCCCCACCCCCTTCACTTTGTAGTTGCACACCCATTTCCTTATGTTATACATTATTAATAGTTTCATTCATAAATCCTTCAGAGAACTAGCCAAAATGTGGGGTTATAACAATTCCATTTCTTTGCTAGCCGGTTTGCGCTCAACTACAGTTAGTTTTGAGTACATACCTTTTAAGATTCCCCAAAAAGTTGAGTCATATCATCAATTATAAATGCCACTATAGTCGATAAACATAACGAGGAAGAAAAAAAGAAATCTAGGGAATTGTTTTTAGATATCTGAAGTGGCTGTCACACAGAAAAGGACAAATATCTGTTTTCAGTTACTTTCAAAAGTCAGGATTCATTCTAAGAAGCTGAGGGTTTCAGAGGCAGGCTCTGGCTGAATAGTGGAAGAACTTTGTCCATTTCAGCAATTCCTTTGAAGAAATGGTGGGGGATGCCACTTTGGTTTTCAAGCAGATTTTCAAGAGTTGGGAATATCCAGGCCCCGTTTCCCCATAAGAAAAAAAAAAAAGAATGGAACAAAATGGTTCCCCAGGCCCTCATCTATTTTTATGACACTAAAATTCTAAACCTTGGGGGAATCAAAACACTTTTCTTCCTCTCCCTGGGAAGACTATAGGAACAAGCCAAAGTCTCTGCAGGGCTTTTCCAATGGAGAAGACTTATGCTACTATCCTCCCTAACTCGGAAAATAATGTTTGGTAGCACAAACCAGCCTTTCCTAACATGGTGTCTTCAGTGGTGGGCTGCTGCCAGTTCGGATCAGTTCTGGTGAACCATTAGTTCTGACGATCAGCTGGCCCCGCCCATCTGCCCCCGCCCTATCCTGTCCTATATTCTCTTTTTTTTTTTAGCTCATCTGATTCGTGCAGCACAGGGGATTTCAAGCGCCTCGGCTGTTCTACTTACGGGGGCTGCCTTGTAGAGGTTCAAATTGGTGTTTTTTGAATGCGTGTGCGTGCAAAGCACGTTAGGTGTGTGCGCATGCTCACAGAACCGCTTGTTAAACTGGTTGCAGCCCACCACTGGGTGTCTTCAAAGTGTACCTCAAGTAGCCTGTATCAACCCCAGCAGCACAGCCAAGGGCCAGAATAGAAATTTTGTTCTATATAACTAGAATGCCATGCTTGATAAGGCATTTATAAAGCTGCTATGTCGTAATTTAATGTGGGAAACAAAATGGCAAAGTTGTTTTGTCAGGTGTTCACGAAGGAATGCAGAACTCAATTATATTTATTGTTCTTTTTCTGCGTCTCTTCCCTTTAACATCTTGAGATACTGTGACATCATTTCTGCAGTTAAGTCTGAAAACCTTCCAAACAAAGCCAGAGGCTTTTAAGATCCTGTTTCCTGTGTAGGTAGGCTTCATGCAGTGTGTGTGTGTGTCGACAGCAACTGCAACTTCAATTGCTCAGCTTTTTAATTGTCCTTTGCCACATGTGCAAGGTCAGATTCTCCTGCGTCAATTGCTGCAGATTTTTCCCCCCTCCTGCATTTTATCTATAAAATCTTTTATCTATTGCAAAGCGACTGTCGCTTTAGCTTCAGGTCTGAAGGAGGAACTAAAGTGTGGTTTGAGTTATGTAGGCAGGAAGTATCCGCATTTCAAGTTAAGCAATTATTACACTTTGGAAACCAGGGTAAACTGGTTTGGCTTAAAGCAGTCAAGCCTGATCTGGGACATTAGCAAGGCCGGTCCCTGTCCTCCAATCTTGTCCTTGGAGGAAAGGAAGTAGAAGCTAGGACAGCTTCTCCCTCCCCCAGCAGTTTGCCAACCAGCACAGTATGCCACAAAAGTGGCCTGTTGTGAAAGGCAGATTTCAAGCTGATCGGCCTAAGTGACAGATGGAGAGCAGGAAAGTTTCAATCCACATTTACTCTGAGGTGACAAGGACTTTGTTTATACACACAGCATCAAATCCCCACCCCCTCCCGCTCTTCCCTCTTCAATAGGAAGAGGCTTTGTTCCTTGGGACACTACAAGCAGATCTTTAGGGAAACGGAGAGAAAGAAGAATATTGGGGAAGAGGGGGAGAAAAACCCCCTCCAAGGCCTGTTGATAGAAATATTTCCAGGAAGGAGAGATTTCCTTGTAACCCCTGGAACAAAAATAGCGCCTCTATTTTTAATACAAGTGAGAGAAAGGTTTAACTTAGGAATTTGGTTGTAATGTATTGACTTGGTTTGCCTGGTGCTGCTCCCTGGATTAAATTGGGAAAGGATGCTTAATGCCAGCTCCATTTATCTATGCATAAATGCAATAATTTGCCTTTAAAATATTTAATTCATAATCTGTGTTATAAACCAGGGCAGCTCCCATTTTATAAAGCCAGCAATAGCAGATCAGTGCCACCTTGTGGCTTCCCAGAATTTTTTTACTTTGTTTACTTGGATATTTTCTGTGGGATTTGCCCTATCTTCTCCATTCATCTGTAATTACTTGATCTGCATTTTATCTCAATTTTATATTTAAAAGTCCAAAATGATCTTTAAGAAAACAAACAAACAAACAAAGGAAAAAATAAAAATAATTGATGCAGCAATATATCAATGAGACTACAAAGTTGGTGCTCAGTAAATCATTGACAGAAAATTAACCATAAAAACAGTATATAAACAACCCTTTGCGGAAAAAAGGATTTAAAGATTTTTGATTTTTTTTTACTTTCTCTGAGTAAAGTACCAAAGTTTTCCCCATTTTGTTATTTAGGGGTAGAAAGAAGAAAATCCACGAAAAAAAAAATCATGGCTAAGTATTTAGTTCCTAATCTCTTCTTTGTTATACTCCAACTGATGTATGAAATTTATAAACTTTTACAATTATGCATTTCACATTTCATCTATTATTTTTTGGCTTAAAAACCATATTTAGTTGCTTGAATGTGACTTGCTGTGTAATATCACTGTTTGGTTTAGTGGCTGCAGTGCCTCAGATAGAAAGTCCATGCAGAGAGAGGTAAGGACAGCTGAGAAGATTATCACTTCCTGTTACTCAGGATACAGCTTATAAGTGCTATGTGCTTAGAGCTCAAAGCATTGTCAGAGACTCCACACACCCACTTCACGGTCTGTTTCTGTTGCTCTCCTCTGGGAGGAGATTTCGAACTATTTCTAGCAGGACTACCAGATTCTGTAACAGCTTTGTCCCCTATGCCATCCACCTGGTAAACTCACAAGATTTGTTTCTCTTACCATGTACATGTATATATCCAAACTAAACTTGTTTCTCTGTGTCATATAATATTTGTGGGTATGTGTATAATTCTGTATTCATTCATTCATTCATTTTGTCATGTTTATGTAGTGTATATGAGAGCTATATGCAACAAAATTTCATTTTAATGTATGCTGATAAGGGTACATTCAAAGTGACAAAGTTATTCTAAGTTAAGTTAAATATGTAATATACATGGAACAACTTCTGTTGTGAATATATGCTGTTTTTATATGTTTGCCATATCATAGTACAATGTTGCCAGAGAGTAATGTTATAATGAAAAAATAACACAGAACCTGGCAATCCTATTGCTCTCATTCAACAGGATTCAAGCAAGGATGCCAAGATGCTCCCTAGGAGATACAATGGGTAGTGCTAAGAGGAACTATCAACCCATTACTTCAAGAAGCAGGAGGCAGATCCAGGTGGAAACTAGAAGGCTTCTGGGAGAAGAGTTTTAAGATTTCCACTCTTCCAGTCCATGGACTCACCACTGCCATAACAAAACCATAGTAGCATTCAGAGCAGCGGTGGGATTCATTTTTTTTTTTTTACTGTGGGCATGGCTTGGTGGGCGTGGAAGGGGAAGATACTGTAAAATCTCCAGTCAGAGGTGGTATTTGCTGGTTCTCCAAACTACTCAAAATTTCCGCTACCGGTTCTCCAGAACTGGTCAGAACCTGCTGAATACCACCTCTGATTCAGAGGCATATATTCATTTTACCTGTCCATCTATCTATATAGTTATATGATTTTTATCCCACCTTTATTACTTTATAAGTAACTTAAGGCACTTATCATACATAAGACTCCTTCTGTGTCTTATATATGCATTGTTTAATTACAACTCGTTGTGGACGATCAGTGATAGCTTTAGGTTTTCCTCTTTAGACTGCTAAACCTTTAAATGCCCTTAAATGTCCTCTAATGAGAGTGTTTGAAAAGAGAAAAGTACAAAATAGCAAACATGCCATACTGGAAATAGTCCCAAAGGTGTTTTTTCAAGAGGCAAATGGACTTTCTGGTTTTTCTTTGAAGACATTTCACTTCTCATCTAAGATGGTGGATCTGACTGGATGGTGGGGAGTTGCCTCTTGAAAAAGCACCTTTGGGACAACCATGATCTGGATGACTAATAATCTTCATAGATAATTACTGGAAAGATAACCTTGCCAGATTTCTGTTAGGACCAGGACTTGGACTCCAATGTTCGGAAGGGATGTAAGCTTGGAAACCTTTTGGCTCGTTCTTGCAGATAATTTTCAGATTGTACATTTTTAGGATAGGTAGAGAAATCAGAGCCACAGTGTGCTTGCTTGTTCTTTGCTCCTTTTGCCTGAAAAAGTCACTTCTTAATATCAACTTCTATGGTGTATTTTGTTACAGAAAGCAATTGGAGTGTTTCTGGACACTGGGAATCTAATTTGAGTAAGGACTAGTTTATAACTGCAACAGAAAAGTTTTTACAGGAAATATACTGGGGGTGGAGGAATAGGCAAAACCTAGCTATTCGCCTACACACATGTTATCAGGCAGCAAGTGTTTCACAAAGCAAAGATAGGAAGGAAGCACTCACCCTACAGAAAAAAAAGAGTAGACAGAGTAAAGAGACAACTAATGGGAAATTCCTAACTTCCTATTTCTAACCCTGTTGTGGGCAGTAGCTTGTGAGGTGGTGAGAGTTACTGCAACTAAATTCACACTTCCAACATCCTTCTGGGCTGTCTAGTGGGGGTGGGCCTCAGGGTATTTCTCTGCAGTGATTTTAGTCCTTTCTTTTGGACATGTTCAAAAGATGGTGGTGGTGGGAGCCTTAATGTTTGAACCTAGACCATTCCTCTATTGCAAACATGTCAAACCCAAGGCCCAAGGCCCAAGATGTAGCCTGCGATGTGTTTGAATCTGACCCACAGGACCACCCTGGAGACAGTGAGGAGCTGGCCCCTGTCCACCCTAGTCCAGCTGGGCCCTCCCCCGAGTGCACACACAGGAGAATCCTGAATGTTAGAAAATTTCCATGAAGTGACTAGAAATTGAACTGTGCAATTTATATAACTGTTAGTTTTCCTCCATTGTTTTTTATCCACCGATGATGGTGGCCAAGTAGATAGACATGTGTGAGGAAACTCCAAGCTCAAACCTTGGAGAATATATTCTAGAGCTGTGATGGTGAACCTATGGCACGTGTGCCGGAAGTAGCATGCAGAGCCACTTCTGCTGGCATGTGAGAGGTCGCCCGAAAGAGCCCCACTGCGCATGCGCCCGCCAGCCAGCTGATTGTTGGGTATCTGCTGCGCATATGCATGGGGAGGTGCAGGCGTGGGAGACATGCGCGCATTCGCAGAGGCGTGTGGTGTGCAGGCGAGTCATGCACTCAAGCACACATGCGCGGGGGGTGGGGGTACATCATGAGTGCAGGCACATGAGCGCACGCACGCGCACACACTTTTGGCACGCAACGTAGAAAAGGTTAGCCATCACTGCTCTAGAGGATTAGAATATTGAATTAAAAGTATTGAACCATCTATCTATTAAAATATTGAATTGCCTTTGGGAAGCATGGAAAGAAAGAACCTCTCCATGCTTGGACCCTAGAGCAATTATGCTCGTTTAGCAAAATCCCTGTATCAGTCTCAAAAAGAAACCACAACAAAGAAACAGGTCAGGAAATAGGCTGTTAATAAGGTATTAGTGCTCAACCTGGAAGCACGTTGCTGTTTTTTCCTCGTCCTTCTCCCCTGTGGCAGTCACTGAGGAGCAAACCCTTTTGCCAGGCATTCCTCCAAAAGGGTTCTTGTAGTTGGATGGAATTGATTACTCCAGCCATTCAGATTTTCAGATGGCATGAAAAATGTAAGAGTCTGTTAAGAATAAAATAAAGTACAGAGGAAAGATTGTGTTTATCAGTTGAGAACAGAGCTTCTGTTTTGTCACTAACATTCCAATTATGGCTGTTGATTACTTGCATCAAAATAATAAACACTGTGAACTTTTGTCATGATGTGTTATGCTTTTTTTGCTACAACAGGCAGTGTTTTGTGTTAGGCAGCCAAGCACTGCTCTTTTACCTCATGTTTATTTTGAAGTTGTATTTATTTACCATGTTGCATTAAATAGCGATGCTTAAATGCCCACAGGAAGAAACCAGACAAATTGGCTCCAGCTCTAAAAAAGCTTGCAAGGCACTATGAAGAAAATCAGGATTTCATCCCGACTCTATAGCCGAGGAGCCAACAGCAGTGTCATAAAGGACACAAATAACCTTACCACTACTGCCACTCTCCAATACAAATATGAAAAGGAACAAAAATGAGAAGCTTTCACTTTTTTCCATTTCCTTTTCTGCCTGACATCTTCAGTCCCATCAAATAACCAATTTCTGAACTCAATCGTGAATTTTTATTATGATTTAAGAGAGACAAAACAATCAACATCTTTTAAAAGGCCATTTATTTATATAATTATTTTTAAAATCTTACAGTAAAAGTCTGAATAGCCCAACAATGTCTGGTCCTTTATTTATAACTTATTTAGATCAGAATAGAATCGGATGGGATGGAACTGGGAACAAAACAGAATAGAATTCTTTATTGGCCAAGTGTGATTATTTCCAGTTCTTTAAATTCTTAAGCTTATAGTGAACCTTTTATTCAAGAATGACGGTTGTCTCACCACTCAGCTTTTCAAACTTGTCCTTTCAAAAATCTCTAATGGCTTTAAGGCAGTTAAATAGATAATTTCTGAAAGTGATTAGAAAGTGAGTTTAATAAACCCAGTGTTCTTTAAAAGTCTCTATACAGATGGCCTTCCTTTATCTCCTGCTGTCCTGAGGTCTCCTCTCAAACAGTAGTTATCTGGAGCACATGTTGGAAATCTCCCATCTTCTCCTTATCTGAAGATGTTCCACAGAACTGGTCTATTTACTGTTTCTCCATCCTTTGTCACGATTGTTGTCTCCACTTGTTCAGAGATGTGCTAGTTAACCATATCTATCCTGGAAGTAAAAATTCTTAAATTTTAAATGTGTATCTTTAGCATCAGGCTTCTGTTGGGTGAATCTCCATGTTTCATAATGTACTTTTTAAAAGTGTTATGTCATACCTGTTAAATTTTAATGTAATCTCTTAATTTGTTCCATAAAGTCTGCAGTCAGTTTACTAAAAGGACATCTTCTTTTGATTTTGTCTTTTATCTTTGAACACTCATTGGAACTTCATTCATTAACCTCTAATTTTTTAATCATGCAGGAGTCCCATTCAGGAGCATCTCAGTTGTCTATTAAAATTGGTGTTTGTTTTTGAAAAGCTCTGATAGTTACAAGAGTTTTCACCAAGGAAACTTGAGGTTTATAGTTTTCTGAAACTACAGGAAGCAGAGGCCCAGCATCAGGTCCCAGGCATACTGTCCCATGAGACTTGATGGTGTTCACAGTAATATCCTGTTTTTATTTTTCAAACACACTTGATAGTCAGGGTACAGTTGACTGAATATGCACAAAGTAAATTATGTACACCTTATACTGAGATAAGATTATATTTAAAGCTTATTACTCTTTTCTACTGCTATTGCTAGTTCTACACCCTTCCCAGTCAGGAAGGCCTTAAACACACACCTTCACCCCACTCCCAGAAAAGCAGGCCACGATACTTCAAAACACATCACAAAATTCTTAAGAACTAAGTTCCCTTAATATAAATTAGAATTGTAATGGATTTCCTAAAGCTCTCCTTTAGGCTGATTCAATTCTTTTCTCCACCTCATGTATAATATTCAGAGGGTATGGTTCATAAAAATATTAAAATAATAAATGGAAGTGGAAATATTATTTAAACAGTGCTCTCTGCAGTGCTTTAAATATCCAGCCCAGCCATTTCAAAATGGATGGCTTGATGATGTCCCTTAATTATACTACAACTTCCAAAGTTTCCTAGCCAGTTAAGAACATTCCTGGATTGCCATCCTGGATTGTTAGTTATCTTCCCAAAATACAGTAAAGGTGGCACTGTTATTATAGAGAATCCTATGTAAGCAGTAAAGAAAATAAGAGGGGTTTATTCCTTAAGTATCAATAAAAATGTCTCTCAATAATTACTGTGTGTGTTGCTATGGTAACAAGATAGGCCAGAGAGCCTTTAGTGGTTTATCTGCTGCTGTTGATGTGATTAATAGGCTCTTATGCAATATCAGTAAATGACAATAATTTTATCTAGTTTAAGGAAAAGTAAAATAAATGTAGGGTAGATTATTGTATCATCAGTGTTGATTATTGGGTTTTACCATATAGTATGATTTTAGAAAGTGTGGAACATTAAATCCAGTTCAGGAAAGGAAGGAGCTGACTGTTGATTAAGCATAGACAAATATTTTGTATTTGCCCTGTTTGATGTGTGTTGTGCCTGGGAGCTGAATGGGGCTTGCCAGCATTTCTTCTGGGGCCAAAAGACTAAGTCAACAGTTTGGGCACATTTGCATGTTGATGAGTTTAATGCACCAGGAACCTGTGAGGCACTATGGACCTAGAGCAACACATGGATTTCCTTTCCTTTATAGTTCTTCACCTATAGATAGAATCTTGCCAGACGAAAGCAACTGTTTGTACAACTATAGATATATTCTTGGAACTACTAAGGAAGAGCCGTTTTAACCCTCTTCCTGCCGATCAAACTTTCCAAACTTTGCTTCCTCTTTGCCATCTGGAAAGTAGCCCCTCCCTCTTGGGAATCCAGACTGCATTCCACCACAGATACAAGTCTTGAAGAGGCCAAAAACATACATTTTACCCCTTCAGTATCCTGCAACCAATTCCCCAATGGACCTACTGATGCACCACAAATTGTAGTGCAATCCTAGCATCAAAAGAAATTGTGCAATTGTGTGAGAATGAGAGAAATTAGTTATTTAATTCTGTTACCTGAGGAAACATGTGACTATTACTCCAATCAATCCATTTCTGAATTCCTGACAGGAAAAGTGGTAAGTTGTGGCCATGGCAGTGATGTTGGAAACTGATAAATTTGCAGAAAATAGATGGGTACTGTGATAATCTGGGGTGTGGCACAAAAATAACAAAGTCACCAAAGTAGATAAATTCCCTTTAATGCCTCCAACTTGGCTCCTAATGTCCAGTTAGCCTCGGCTGACTGATCAAACTCTTCCAAAAACAGTCTACGAAAGGAAGAAATGCAGCCTGAACCCAAACATAAAGATAATTAGAAATAAAAAAAAACCAACACAAACCACACAGAAGTAATTAACATGATAGGCCAGGATGAAAAATTGCAGACTTCCAAAAGATAACACAATACCCACAGTTGGGAGGATGCCAAAATCCAGATAAGCCTCGAGAAAGATAATGCATGCTTTGCTTTCAGCAACTTTGCCATGCACAGTTTCCCCTTTTAAACAGTCTTCCCAGCTGCAGCCCCTGAAGGGGATTAGGGCCCTTTCCTCCCCTATAAACCATGTTACTGCCTTATCCATTCCTCCCTGCATGCTCTAGGATGAAGATGGGGTGGGCCTGGGTCTTCCTCTAAATGCCCAGCCGGCCTGTGCCCTTCCCCAGTTTTGTCCACACCCTCCGGAGCCACATTCCCACTCCCTGTCAGCTGTTCCACCTCTCCCTCAGAATCAGATTCCAACTGGAGCATGACAAGTACTGGGAAATCTACGTGAAAGATTATGAACAAAGAAATAGGTCTCAGAAGAAAAAAATCAGGATGAAGTCAGGGTGCAGCTAAGAGTATACAGTAATCAGTGTTTTAAAGGAAAAATATTGAGGAACTGAGGATGGAGCTATAGATTCCAGAACTACAGTCTTCATATTCAGCAACTGAAAGACAAAAATTGATGCTTTCATTTGTAGGGTGTTTAGAAATTAGATAAAGGGCAGTAATGAATTTGTTGTAAATTTTTTGTTCATGCATACAATTATACAACTGGAGATTATAAAAATGCTTTCTAGGTATGAAAGGGCCAGCTAGTTTTCCCGGTTCTTCAGGTACGCAGTTGCCAAGTGAGAATTGCAACTGCCCCATCTACAAAGGTCAGGCATTCCACTGCGGAGGGTAATATTCAGGTGATACTATTTTATTGCAGCATTGAAGAACATCATGGGAAAAACTACAAATGGATTTTTGTTACTTTAGTTCAAAGGACAGACCCCTGACTGAATTACTTTCTTCTTTTTTCTTTGTTGCTATTTTGTTCATTACACTTCTAGCATTTTTTGGAAAAGGAATTACTCATTTTAATGGTCAAGACTACAGTGATAGACAGTACCAGCAGTACAACATGTTGTCCCAATTTTCTCTATTATTTGAAGTAAATTTACTTTTCCATTGAAATTCCCATTGTTTCATCTCTATATTTTTCATACATTTAAACATATAGACTTTAATCTGTCCATGTTCTGATTTGCATTTCACTAGTAAGTTACATGTTGCGCCTGACAAATGTTTTGTATTATGTGCTATAAGATTTTCAAATTCAGTCAAACTTTTAAATTTTTCCCCTTGCTTTTGCATTTTTTTTAAATAATTGTGCATGTTTAAAAATACCAGAACCAATCATGTCTAGAAGAGCATTGTGTATTAGATTCAAAATATCCTTGTTTTAGTCTATTAAAAATAACATCTTGCAATCCAAAAAACTTCTTGTCTCTCCACTGAGCAAATTCTAACTCAAGCTGAATCCTGGTTTTTCAAACTTGTCTTCAAATTATTTTGTAAACTATTAACTAGGAATTGGAGCAGTTCTTCCTTCTGTTACAGTTTTGCAATTTTCACTGAGAAGTTGGTACAATATATAATTTTATTTTCTCTTTTATTTTGAAACTATCTGAAGCTAGCTTTTCTTTTCCTTTTTGGTTTCCTTTATTAGGTTCATCTTTGCTGACATCTTTACACATCCAGGTCACCTGGAAAAAGAGCAGTAAACTTTTCCTTGGTGTCCTATGCGTCCCTTTACCTTCCATATCCATATTATATGCAAAGGTTTAGATGTCCCTGGTCAAACAAACAAATCCCTAACTAAACAGAAAGTGATAGGATATAGAGTACAATGACATTGAATGACATCTTTTTGCACACTGAATGCATACTTACTGTATAGCTGTTTACAGATTCAAAATAAGAGTGACACAGACATTTGGATGTCCTTTCAGTCACCTCTCCTCTATTAGCTTCCAATAATTTCTTAGCCAGTTAAGTCTTCCTATTTTTTGTTTCTTACTTTTTTTTCCTTACCCTTCCTTCCAGAAGACTTCTCAGAAATATTCTTACGTTTCCCTATGTATGCTGTATTGTCAGACATTTTCAGTAATATTTAAACTAGGGGTCTGTGATGTCCATTTTAAAATCTATCTTTTCTCCGTAGTACTTCATGATTAATTTGGAGGCATAGTTGGATCATTTCTTCCTGAAATATCCAATATTTTTTCAACACAGCACCAGCATATCTCTATTATGTTTTGGAGTTGCATAACAACCAAAAGTTACAAAAACATGAGCATGGAAAAACAAATTCAACTAATTATCCTTATCTTAGAAGCCACGATCACAGTGAAGAATGTAAATGGGTACAATTTGAGAAAGGAAAGAGAGATATAAAAGTTTTCTACTAATGCTTAAGAACAAAAAGATTAATGAACTGCAATATTTATAGTACTGTGATTCTATGATCTCTGGTTTCTCCTGTTTATTAATTTGTCTAGTTGCTTTCCCTTAGTTCAAAATTAGCTTATTCACAAGGCTTAGTTACATAACTACACCTTGAAATATTTGTATCATTTTATTGTTTGTTTTTCTCTTTCTGGAAGTAAGTGGTGTGATACCATTAGTGATTTATTATAGTAAAAGTCTCTAGTGTCTAACATCACATCATGTTCATCTTCTCCAAGAGTAAGTACAAGTCTTGCTATAGGTTTTAAATGCACAAACCTTACCACCAGGCATGTAAGCTGGCAGATGTTATGACTTTGTGTGTACTTTGAATACTACTGGAATCCTCTAGCTAAGAACTCTGTGCAGCATATTGTGGCTGATGCATTTTTAATCATACCTCTGCAAATATATCAAGGCAACTACAATTAAATATTGTCATCTTGTGTTGAAACATAGTATTGCAAGAAGGAAAGTACAGAATTCAGTAAAGCTTTAATTTTTTTGTCAATCAAGAGATGAAAAGGAACAACTGCAGGCTGGAACTATTCTATTGAAATCCTGAAAGTGAGATTGAAGGCTGTCCAACCAATATGAAGCTGAGAGATATGTTCAGGTAACATAAGCAAAAAAATGATATCGTTTCCCAAATAAGAAGACCTAATACTGGACAGAATACTGGACATGCACTGTAAGCATTGCAAATAAATAAAGCAATTTTCCAAATAGATAACTATGTAATACCATCGTGCACTTTCCTTTGCATCTGAGGGAATATAGAGATGGTTCAGCTCAGAAAATGATTATTAATGATGACAAGTAGTCCTTCAAACACTATAACCTAATCCTAAATCTGGAAACTCTTTAAGAGATAAAATCTTTTGAACTATTCTAGAAATGGATTATCTGACTGAATCTAAGTATAATAAGAATCTAACATCACATCAATTTCCAATCAAATGTCAATGCAACCATATTCAATGCCTTGATGTTGGTTTTTACATTTTCAATATCAAAGGTAATATTTATTAAAAAATAAAAAATCTGGCAAATTTTCAATTTATTCATGTTTAAAATATTACAATAATGTTGTCATTTCTATTGGATCACATAGATTCTTAGTCTTAGTGCATAAAAAAAACTTGCTTCGTGACTGAAAAAAACAGCAGATGGCCAGCAAGTTCTCAATAGCTTCAAGGAAGAATTGTAAATGACAAATGGGAATTCCCAATTCTCTACCTATTCTCCACTTGAAATTATAAGACATCTTGCCTCAACTTGGCATTATCCAGATGTGCCCAAGTCTAATTATAATTTCTATACAGGTAGTCCTTAATTTATAAGCCTAGATCATAAATCTGTAATGTGACCATAGGACATTGCAAATGGCTGTAAATATGAGCCAGTTGCCAAATACTCAAAATATGGCCATATCACTGTGGGAGGGGTGGTTGCTGGAATTTCAGAACCAGGTTGTAAGTAGTTTTTGAGGGTTCCATCATAATCAATAGTAGCTAAGCAACTGTAAAGTAGGTAAGTAAGGACTACCTAATTCCCAAAGAGCAGTATCATTATAGTAATCATTCACTCTGGGTTTGATGGAGCATTTATTCAAATATAAACAAAAATATATAGCAGGTCAAGGAAATCTCACTTAATATTATTTATTCAGCTTATACTGCTTAGAATTGAGGATATCTTTGGCTTACAACTTGGCCTGAGATGGAAAAGGTTTGCATTATATTTCGGTATTTATATCTGCTTTCTTTAAAACTGAACCTTTCAGTTAAAACCTAAAATATTCCCCATCTCAATCTGCAATCTGTTTAGAATATTGTACAATGAAATTATCTTGTTTCAAACCTGAACATGTATGTTCCACTGAATTTAGCAGAGTGCAAGTTTTGAAACTGGGCGCACATTGAGCACTTCCCAATAAATTTTAGAAGTGAAAATGCCAGTAATATGTCAAATATTCAGTCTTTTTATTACAATTTGCCAGAAGGCACCAGTATCCTTACAGATTATTTTTAAGCATATTCTAACATCTTTCTTTTAATAAATCTTTTATACTTTATCCAGCCTTAAAATATATTATTTCCATACAAGGTGATAAGGGGTAAATATAAACAGGTGCACAATAATTTCTTCAGTAGCTTTGTGTACAGCAGATGGTGACACAGCAAGCAAAGAAAGGGTTAATAAATTGTGAAGTGTTGCAGTACTCAGCTAACCTGATCTTTGAACTCCAGTGAGTGCTCCAGCTGCACATTAACACAAGGAGCTACCAAGGGAAAAGGAAACTTAAAGGCAACTCTCTCCTTTAAATAACTTTAATGTGGAAGGATCACACACTCTTTTTCCAGCTACAAAATGTTGCAAATTACAAATTCACCACATCAAAAAACAGCTCAAAGGAAATTCAGATGCCCTATGAAACTAACATACATACATTGTGCAATCAACATACACTGTAGCAAAGCCCTTGGGGAGATGTCTCAGTTGTTTTTCCAGGCTAGGCCCAAGGAGCAGCTGGTACTCCAGCTTGTCTCAAAATGGTTTCCCTCATTTGGGATCAATTTCCAAGCCTATTATAAGAAAGTGAATCTTTCCTTAAAGGGATAGTCAGATGCACTCCCAGCCCATGGACAAACCATGTATCAGTCATTGTGTCCCTCTAGCTGGCTAGACCCAAGGGAACATTGCAATGTGGACTGAAACAATCTCATTAATAGAACAAACTGTGTGAAAGAGGTTGCAGTATTGTGTTTCAGGACCAGGGGTGGGATACGACAGGTTAACTACCGGTTCCGGATTTATGAGCTTCCCTGCAGGCTGGGAGCCCCACGCCTATAAATCACGCCTGTAAATTGTCATCAGCACGCTGGGTGCAGAGAAGCCGCCTTTGAAACAGCCCTCTTTTCTTGCTTTTTTAACTGCAGCTATGCCTCGTTCGGCAGCTGAAGTTGAAAAATCAGGAAATAAAGATCAGGTAAGAGCCTGGGTGGCCGGGTGAGCAAAAACATCAGCAGACCTAGAACCGGTTCTATGTCTGCTGCTCTTCAGAGCTACCGGTTCTACAGAGGTGGACAGAACTGGTAGAAACCCACACCTGGTCAGAACCAAATGCTTTATAGAACAAATACTGTAGTTCTTCTTTTGCTAACGTTTTTTGAGATTACACATCACTTACCTTGCCAAAACATATATTTATTTCTAGATGTAGATTTTCAGCTAGATGAAAAACCACATCCAAAGGATACTCATAAACCACCCAGAGTCACTTTGGATAGTGAGATGGGCAGCATATACAGTAGATCCAATAAATAGACATTCAGACAGTTTTCTAAGGAGAGGTATGGGATCTCCTTTGGCCCAGTGTTATTGAACTTGTGTATAAAGAACCTAGAGGAAAGGATAGTTAACAAATTCACAGATGGCATTAAACTAAGGAAATTGGGGGGGGGGGGATCACAATTCAAAATGGCCTAAAGAAGTTTTTGACATTTGGCTACATTTAGTACGACTGATTTAGGGCTGAGGCAATGTTGATGGCCTGCTTCTGATTAGGAAAAATCGAATGTACAACTGAAAGACTGGTGAGACCTGGCTTGGTTTTAACGCATGTGAAAGGAGTCTAAGTGGGCAACCAAGTGAAAGTGAGCAAGCCTGGTATACAACATGTTTAAAAGGACCATGCGTTGTCGGGCTATATCCATTATCAGAGAAGCTAAAGTTCCACTGGTTCTTGTCATTACCTAGACTGCCCTTGAAGGACTCTGCTTAGCTCTGGGCACTGAGGATTGGACAATCTAAGACAGAGGTGTCAGCCGCTTCAGGGTCGTGTTTGACCACAGGGGCCCAGGGCAGGCGTGGCCACCTTGACATCACTTGTGTCGGGGGTGGCTGTGGTCCAAGCATTCTGCCAGTGATTACACGCTCCCGAGCTTTATTTTCAGCTGCGACAGCCTCCTGCAACCCTCTGCCAGTGAAAACAGACGGGCCTCCTGCAACCCTCTGCCAGCAGCACTTCCAAGGTCCATTTTTTATTTTATTTTGTCAAGCAATTATTAGATAACAGGCATAAGTATAAACATGGTTATGGATACATGAAATGGATATGAATAAAAAAAAGAAAAAGAAATAATAGGACAGGGACGGTAGGCACATTGGTGCGCTTTCCAGGGCAGTCCCTGTGGGCTGGATGCAGCCCGCGGGCCTTGAGTTTGACACCCCTGATCTAAGAGGACCTGGAAAGCAAGACTGAGGGTAAGAGGAATGATTGATGACCTAAGCAGGCTTAGCTTGCAAAAAAGGCAACTATGAGGAAATAGGATAGCAGTTTAAGGCTACGTGTGCAAGAGGAGGTGGGCCTATTTTCTTTTGAAAAAGAGTTGAAAGAGTTGAAATTAAATAGAGATTCAGGCTCACTATAAAGAATTCTCTAATGATACAAGCTATAAAATAGAGAAACACAATAATAGATGCCCTCTATCTGTATGAATATTTCCTCATTTCACTTAATTAAGATTCAAGCATATCCTGGTAGTTTCATTTCCCTGCCACACTCTAAGAAATTACCTTAATTTCATACCCACCCATGCAGGGGTGGGATTCCAATTTTTTAACAACCAGCTCTGTGGGCGTGGCTTAGTTGGTGGGCATGGCTTAGTTGGTGGGCGTGGCTTGGTGGTCATGTTATTGGCTGGGCATGGCCAACTCAACATCATTCACGTCAAGGCACACATCTCCTTGCCTGGCCTCTCATGACTGTGGGGATGCTGCAACAGTCGCAAGTGTGAAAAATAGTCATAAGTCACTTTATTCAGTGCCATTGTAACTTTGAATGGTCATTCCACACAAGCAAAGTACCAGCAAAGGAGGGAAAAAAAATCCAAAGAAGTTCCTGAGACGGGAAGTCTAGTTCTGCCAAGAATGTAATAAGGGTTAGCGGAGAGGCAGTTTCTGTAAGCAACACCAGAATGTTTCCTTCCTGCCTTCCTTACAGGATTAGGCCAGTAATTTCTTCTAACAACCGGTTCTCCAAACGGCTTTGAATGTTAACAACCAGTTCTAGCAAATAGGTGCGAACTGGTAGAATCCCACCCTTTCACCCATGGATGAAATAACTTAGAGTCATCCTTAGTTATTCCAATTTTAAAGGAACATTTCCCTTTCTCCCTTATTTGGACTCTGTCCAAAGCAGCTTAAAGGTGTATAGAACCCATTAGCTGTCATCCATTACTTAAAGCAAGAAGTCCAGCAACAGAGGCAGAATTGGAACCGGTAGTGGAGACAGCAAATTTCACATCACTGTATTTTTCTGCTGAATCAAAGATAGGCAGATAGCAGTTAACTAAAAAAATAAACAAGGTAGGAAGATAAGGAGTCCGATGATGTGCAGACATCAAGTGTAACAACATGAGAAAGAAATAATTTGGGTTTACGGCTCACTAATAGCTCATTGATAATTAATGCCTGTATATTTACAAATTTACATATTCTGCATTTGATGTGCAACTCTTTGAATCTGAAACAGGAAAGTTGCTTCAAATGCAATGTATATGTATTTGCAGAAATGGTGAATGATTTTTTTAAAGCTTCATCTTTTGCTACGTTTGCATGATAACCCCATATGGTTTCAGGAAAACATGTGTATTGAATTAAAGGGTTTGATATTTATTTATTCATTTATTAGTATAGCCATCCCTCAAATCAGTGACTCTAGGTGGCAAACAATCATTAAAACAATTAAAACACAGTAAAACAACAATAAATAGCAACCAAGAGATGCTATAACCCTTCAGCATAACCAGGAAACGGGACCTTTTACACACTTAGACCTGGGCACATAGCCAGGTACTCTTGAAGGACTTCTGAAAGGTCAATAGGGTTGGGGCCATCCTAATCTCATGAGGAAGATGTTCCAGAGAGCATGCACTACAACAGAAAAGGCATGTTTCCTGGTCCCTGCTAACCAACATTTCTTTCTGATTGGATATGAACTATGCCCATCCTGGCAAATAGAATTGGACAGATAGAGACAACTAGAAGAAGATGGCCTCTCATGTAGCCTGATCCCAAGCCATGAAGGGCTTTAAAAGTGACAACCAGCAACTTGAACTGCACCTGGAAACGTACTGGCAATCAAATGCAGCCCCTGAAGTAGTGGTGTTACATGTGCCCAACACCATTTGTTTATTTCCTGCCTTTCCTATTTTTTACAAATAATTCAAGGCGTTTACATTTGCAACTATATTCTATACCAGTTGAAGGTTACGAATGTTAGCCCCATGGACAGCCCCATGTAGAGTGCGTTGTTGCAGTACTCCAAAGGGGAGCTCATGTGAGAGCGAGTAGACCCTCCCAGAAATGGGCACAACCAGTACACAGTTGTTTTCATACCTTTAATTGGTATAGAAAGCACCCTCACGTTGGATTTAAAACATCCTTCCTTCCTTGAAAGCAAACAGCTTTCACAGCTTATAAACAATCATAATTTTGTCAGAAGATGATTATGTCACAATCAATATATATGTTGTTTTATAAAATAACATAAGGAAAAAAAGATAGGATTTGGGATTAAAATCTAAAGTTATTACAAAGCATTCTCTGACATGGAGGCAATTAGTTCCACGAACTGGATGTCACTGAATTCATGGCACTTTTTTTCTTGCGCAGGGTTTTTTTCATTCAAGCATTCTTGTGTTAGCCAGTAAGGATGGCTCAGATTACGTAAGAGCTGACTTACATAAGTCTAATTTGATGCAAATGTCTCCATAACCCATATAAAAAATGTTCAAAATGCATAGTAATTCACATTACTTAGGCAATACAAACCAATATATGTGGGTGAATATTGTGGAATGAGATTGTAACAGATGCTGCATTTCCACAAGACAAGTCTTTTTCATGCTAGTATAGTTACCTTGTGAATAGATATTTTTATTGTAATTTTTAATGTTGTTTCTCTTTTAACTGAATTCCAGGGATTTGGGGGGGGGGGGGAGAGAATTGGTCCAATTCTAATTCATGCAAAGTTAATATAAGTACTCAAACAAAGCAGTTAGGTAAGTTGGACAGAGTTTATAATTACTTTAGCCATGTTATAAAAATTCAGGGCCTGAAAAGACAAATGTATAACTAAAATTATGGATAAAAAGTAACTCATCTGTTTGAAGCATCTATGGTATCTTTGCTCCGACTGTGTTCCTTTTTTTAAGAGAGGTTATAGTAATTTCTCCTTTCTTTGGTCTATTAGGCACCAGAACGTTAAACTTTGATATTCTTTGTCATGTAATGGTTATTCTGTTTTTGGTTTAAATATCAAACCAGTCTAATTTACCATCTCAAGTGGAGGAGTCCAAATTTATACTTTTATACTTAACTTAAAGTTGACAACTTAAAAGAGCGCCAAATATTTATTTAAACTCCAGTATTCCTGACAACTTCTTAGCAACAGAACTCAAACCATTCCACAGTAAACAATTATTTAAGTGCTTATCACATTTATAAAAAGAGTTTTATCCCAAGAGTTTTATTTATAATTGGTAATCACTTATCCAAGTGTCTACTGTGTTATTCTCTTGAAAGCCTAACATATTTATTACAGCATATACTTTTGTGGATTAAAACATTTCTTAAATGCTTTTATATATGAAAATTATTATCAGTTTACAACATAAAGCATATGATATATGCAGTGCAATGTGAGAAACATGCAAACTCATACACTGGGGAAACAAAACAACCACTTCAAAAATGCAAAGCACAGCATAGGACAGTGGTGACTAACCTTTTTGGGTTCCTCACCTCGCATGCCAGCACCCAGAATGCAATGTACGCAGCCTCCCCACACCCCCTGTGCATGCACACACAATCCCCCGCTCTACTGCCCCCTTACTCGCACTGTGCATGCCTCCCAGCTGATTTTTGGGCCTTTTTCGGCTTCCCAGAGGCTGGAGGAAAGCCTCTGCAGCCTTTGAAGACAAAAAAAAGGGCCCGTTTCATCATTTCTGGTATTTCCAGAAATACAGGAAGTGATCAAATGGGCCTGTTTTTCAGCCTACAAAGGCTGCTTCCCTCCAGCCTCTGGGAGGCCAAAAAAGGCCCGAAAATCAGCCTGAAGGCATGCGCATGCGCAGTGAGGTAAGTCTGCCTGGAGCTCATGTGCCCGCCTCACAAATGGCTCTGCATGCCACCTATGGCACACGTACCATAGGTTCACCATCATAGGACATAGGAGAACAAGCTTATCAAGAGAGGATTCAAGAGCCCATCTGCATCTGAAAAACAATTTACATTCTGGACAGAGAGGACTACTGGTTTGAAAGAGGAGTCAAAGAGGCCATCATGTTAAAATTGAACAACCATCTCTGACCACAGGGGGAAGATACAACACCACTTATCTCTTTTCTATGACATAGTCCTTTCAGCAGTCCCAAGAAAGTTCCACACCCATTTGTTCTCTGATTCAGATAACTTTGAGGGCACAGATAAAACTGAGGTGAGTTTCTGCTCTTGAGTTTCTACTCTTTTTAGGGGAAATATTCTGCCTTTTTAATATTTCCAAGGATATTTCATTTTTCTAGGAGAGGGATGGGTGCTAACCTCCTACAGCTGTAAGGCTGCAATCTTACTGGTGCTAAATTTTTAACAATGAAAAACATACACAAGAATACAATCGTTTGGCATTTGCATACAAACTGCCTGCTTTTTAAAAATGAAAAGGAGCAGGACTAAATCTTCTCTAACCCAATACAGTGTATCAAGAATAAGGAGGTTAAGGATGTATCCTGCAGTTCCTGTGAAACTAATCAGACAATCAAAAATTATTTATTAAAAATTAACTAGAAAAACTCCCTGGCACTTTTTCTGGCTGAGTTATGAAACTGACTCAAGAAATTTGTCATTTGCAGCCCTACTATAAGTATTAGAACTGACAGAGTATTAAAACGGATAAATACTGGTTAAAAAGAGTTGGCGAGGAAGGGTGGCATAAAACAGCCCGGGGACTCTGGAGTCCTCACTTTACCCCTGGACAACGCCTCCCGGATCCCGAATGCTGAAAAACAAAGCCTTTGTTAAGCTGGGGAACCCATGAAGCATCTGTTTCCTAGTATGATTTGATTGTTGATTGTACCCTATGACTATCATTAAGTGTTTTACGTTATGATTCTTGATTCTTAACGAATGTACCTTTTCTTTATGTATACTGAGAGTATTTACACCAAGACAAATTCCTTGTGTGTCCAATCACACTTGGCCAATAAAGTATTCTATTCTATTCTATTCTATTCTCTCACTCAACAACCCACAAGGCGAATCCCCCTGGCTCCGCGCAGAGAGGCGGGCTCGCACAACTTGCAGCCCCCTTCCCTGCCTTCAGCTCCAGGTTTTTCAGACCCCGAAAGGTCCTCGCGGCGCTTTTGGGCATCGCCTGAGGAGACCCTTCCCGCGCAGCTTGGTTGCAGGAAAGTAGGTCGAGAGAAAGGCGGGCCGAGCCCCGGCCTCATTGTAGCCCGGGCCGCCCTCAGGCCAGCGGGGCGGAGAAGGGAGCGAGCGCCTTCGTTTCAGGTAAACAAATAACAACCAACACCCAAGCAGCCCTTGTTTGTTCAACCGATACATAAGGCTGCAGCGGCGTAAGCTCAGCCGAGATCAAATTTAGACTTCGTATAATCGTCACTTGAATGTACGCTAATCGGCATCCATTCAAATGAAATTTCGTTATGCACAAAGGTCTCAAAGGGTCACCGTCTCAACACACGCTTACATCAACATGGCAAAATAAAGACAAAATTATGCCTAGACCCACATAGATGACACAACGCAGTCTAATTCGGATGTACACGTGTACATGAGATTAACGCACAGGTAAAAGACACAATGGTGGCAAAAAGGAGCCACGGAAAGGTGTTTTTGAATGTTATGTACTTACGCTACCCTCAACCCCCCCCCCCTTCACCTAACGTCCTCTCTGGAGCTACCATTTATGAGCTGCAATAATCCGGACCACCGCTACTTTGCTGCCATCTCGCGATCGGCCGGATCGCTGTAGACCCGATTTGATTACCCCCTCCCCCCTCGCTTAACCTTAACCCCTTTATGTCAGGGGTCTCCAACCTTGGCCACTTTAAGCTTTGCTGGCTGGGGAATTCTGGGAGTTGAAGTCCTCCAGGCTTAAAGCGGGCAAGGTTGGAGACCCCCTGCCTTACGTAATATGGCCGCCGCTCTTTCTCTACCAGGGTGGTTTTTTTTTTTCTTCCAAAGGTAAGAGTCTGCGAGAAGATTAAAAAAAAAAAAAGCCCCACTGTCCTCTTGTGTAAAATGTCTATGGAGATTCTCAGTCATCCAAGTCACGGTTGTCCCGAAGGTGCTTTTTTCAAGAGGCAACTGGACTTTCTGGGTTTTTTTTTCTTTAATGTTTTTCTTCTCATCCAAAAGCTTCTTCAGTTCTGGCTGGATTCCTTCCATTCCCCACCATCCAGTCAGAGTGAAAAAGCTTCTTGAATGAGAAGCGAAATGTCTTAGAAAAACCAGAAAGTCCAGCTGTCTTTGGGGAGGA
This sequence comes from Pseudonaja textilis, assembly GCF_049901715.1. Lineage (NCBI taxonomy): Eukaryota > Metazoa > Chordata > Lepidosauria > Squamata > Elapidae > Pseudonaja > Pseudonaja textilis. The sequence goes on from NC_141990.1 coordinate 267,132,595, forward strand.
AAAAAAAAAAAGCACTTTTGGGACCCCCTTTCGCAGTTTCGGCGAAGGAGGGGGGGGGGTGAAAAGAAATAGACTACTGCGCATGCGCCCAACTACCTCGACGCATTGCCCTTTTCAAACCTGTGTCAATCAAGCCGAGAGCCCTTCCCCCCACCACCGACCTCATTTGTTTCCCTTCGCTTTCCACCTATCCCTGAACTACAAGCACGTCACGTGCCTCCGCGATCACGTGGGACGAGGTTCCATTTTGTGGCGTAGTTAACACTCGACCTACCCAGTCGAGGCGAGGACGTCGTCGGTGGCGGTTGTTAGTTCGTCTTTGTCCGTTGACAGCTGCACTTTTAAAAAAAAAAAAAAACCGAGAACAGACGATCGTAAGTGCCTATCTATTCAGATTTAATAGGCGAGCAGTAGCGAGGTTGGGGGGCGGGGAAGAGAGAGACACGGTTGCATTGTATAAATCTGGTTAAGTGGGAGAAAAGCTTTAAACGTACATTAAACCGTCGGCGGTGTGTGAGTGAGTGTATGTGAGTGATTACATTTCCTCTTAACAGAGCAAGTCAGGAGAGGTAACGTTGGCCTGGAACAGTGGGGTGCGGTCGCGCCGCCATTTCGTGAAAGCAACCAAAAGGGCTAGGATCGATGGGCGGTCGTGTGCAACACGCATGCGCAGCTCTTCGTGTTGGCTGCTTTAAGCCGCCTGGAGAAAAGGCGGAATCGAGGTGGCGTTTTCCAATTGGACGAGGGGAGGCGGAACTCGGTGGCTGGCTGGAACGAGGGGCGGGGCGACGGGCCCTGCGTGGGTTCTGCCTTTCCTGATGTTAGACTGCGGCAACCGAGGGCGGAGGAGGTACTGCGGCAATGATGCTGCAGATCCTTTTGGACGGCGGCCATTTTTTTTTTTAGATTCGATTTGCTGACTTGGATTTTTAGGTTAATAATTTTTTCCTTTTAATTTTTTTTTTCTCCCGCAGCTGTTCTAAAGCGGTACTATGAGTGGTTGTCGTGTATTCATCGGAAGGCTGAATCCAGCCGCCAGAGAGAAGGATGTAGAGAGATTCTTCAAGGGATATGGACGTATTCGAGACATTGATTTAAAGAGAGGTTTTGGATTTGTGGTAAGCGATTTGGAAAAAAAAATGCTTTTGGTACAAGCAGCCTCCGATAGCGATGAAATAAATTGATTACTTCCTATGGGGAAAAGGACCTAAGGTGGTTTTGGGTAGCCCATCCGTCTTTTAAGTACGTAAGAATGACCTTTGCAGTGGCAATACACTTTGTAAATATGTAGAACTGATAGTAAGTTTTTAAAAAGTTACAATGCAATCCTTAATGATTTTTTCCTCACAAAGGAAGTTAGGATTTGGAATGAATTCAAAGGACCAAAACACAAATGAAGTGGCTGCTGTTCTGGGCCTTTAATTAACTTGAAACAGTAACCAGAGATGCCATTCAGTAAATTGCTGATGCATTATTCATTTAACAGGAGTTTGAAGATCCCAGAGATGCTGATGATGCAGTCTATGAATTGGATGGAAAAGAACTCTGCAGTGAAAGGTAACATTTCATAACCCTTAGATTGTATTTGGATGCTTGACAATAGCAGTTAGTGCTAAAAAACATTCTTTGCCAATATTATATTCGACTTCAGTATGTTCAGGTTGGCCTGCTTTGTCTGAAACAGGAAGGAGTCATAATTAGTATTCTTGTATTAATGTCACGTAGATGGAATGGACCGTTGTATTATAAATAGGTGTAATTATTTTGCTTTCTAGAGTTACAATTGAACATGCTAGAGCCCGCTCTAGAGGTGGAAGAGGCAGAGGGCGTTATTCTGACCGTTTTAGCAGCCGCCGTCCACGAAATGACAGAAGGTAAATATTATGCAAAGAACATAGGGGATGCTCAGCTTAACTTTCTGTAGGAATAACTAATGAACTGAACATTTTGTTTTTGATAGAAATGCACCACCTGTAAGAACAGAAAATCGTCTCATTGTAGAAAATTTGTCTTCTCGAGTCAGCTGGCAGGTTTGTTAAACATGATTATCTTAAGACTTCGTTTAATGGGTATGTAATATGTAAATTTTTTATTAAAACTGATTTTTACCTTAAATTTAAAACATTTATCAAAATTATTAATTAATGTTTAAATGCATTGTTCAAAAGTAGTTTAATAGTATTTTAATGTAATTTTACCTTGTTTTAAAACTCCATTTTAACCACTTTAAAAATCCATTTTATTTGCCAGCCTATCTGTGTCGTTGGCCTTATGACGAGGAGTGCCTGTGGGTTATCCTAATCGTTCTGTCTTGGTCACTCTTGGTTGGGCCTGGTTGACTTTTCCAGTCAGCTCCTCCAGTGTATCAGTTGGCCACCTCTAGATCTGTGTTTGCCGGTCTAGACGTAATCGATGCACTTCCTTAAAGTGCCGGGTTGCAGCGATCCCCGAAAGTTAACGAGATCTGATTCCTAAGTTGAGAACTGTACCTCCTGTAAAGCTTCGAAATAACAGATCGTGATCGAGAAAGTTGAAAGATACGAATTAGGTGGTCCTTGGAATCCTGATCGCAGTAAAGTGATCCTTGGTGTAACTTCACAAGAGTAGAGAATGTCTGGATCCGACAGTAGTCTGCTAATAGGGAGGGCTGTGCGATTAAAGGCTTCCATCGATTGGGTAGTTCTCTTCAAATGGTTGGCGAAGAGCCAGTCGGGCATGTACCGTGGTGGTATCTTCGATCGCTTAATGCAGTTTGCTGCTTGGCTAGCCTAGGGAAATGTTAATGAAGGTAAAGTAAACTATATTTTTAATGACATATGGGGCACAAAATAACTGGTTTTTGTTTTGTATAAATGTGCTGTTTAGTTGTAAGACATTTCAGAATGCTTTCATACAAGTAAACTGTCTTGGCATTCAGTTGTATAAAATGTATAGACAATAACATGATTTGAGCATTTTGCTTAAAGCAATATGCTGTTTTCATTTATTTCGTGCCCTGATATATTGTATCAAATATGGAATAATCTACAAGTGTGGCATCTGCCGCATTTTTTAACATCTTTTTTTGCAGTAGTAATTTTTATTATTGATAAACATTGTCTACCTCCTTTATCTAACATATTTAATCTTGTGATAGGATCTCAAAGACTTCATGAGACAAGCTGGGGAAGTAACATTTGCAGATGCACACAGGCCCAAACTAAATGAAGGGTAAGTATTGTGGAATCCCCTTGTATTATATTGCAAAAGATAACTTGGGAGAAGGAATCTCCAAAGTAGATTTTGTTGGAAGTTTAAGAGTTGATAGTTTGATAGATAAGCTATATTTCTTTTTTTAATTAGGGTGGTTGAGTTCGCCTCTTATAGTGATCTAAAGAATGCCATTGAAAAACTTTCTGGCAAGGAAATCAATGGAAGGAAAATCAAACTAATTGAGGGCAGCAAAAGGCACAGGTAAGAACTCAGCAAAGATATGCTTTGTGTACACACAGTTGTGGTCAGTATAAGCCTAACCTAACATGGATATTTATCTTTTTTTAGTAGGTCCAGAAGCAGGTCTCGCTCCCGTAGCAGGAGCTCTTCAAGATCCCGTAGCCGTTCTCGATCAAGAAGCCGCAAGTCTTACACCAGATCCAGGAGCAGGAGCCGTAGCAAATCAAAATCAGTTAGTCGATCTCCTGCCCCAGAAAAGAGTCAGAAACGTGCTTCTTCCAGTAGATCAAAGTCTCCTTCTGTGGATCGCCAGAGATCACGCTCGAGGTCAAGATCTGTAGATAGTGGCAACTAAATTGTGCAGGTTGCCTTGGAACTTTTAAAATCATACTTGCTTATAGTTGTGGTAAGTATGTAACTTTTGGGAAAGAGGGACTGACCCAGGGGAGGGGAGGGTTGTAACAACTTTGTAAATGTTTGGACCATCAGAAAGTTACTGAACTAATTGTATTCTCTTTTTGATAATCTTTTTCTTGCTCACTTCATTAAATCAGAAGTGTGTAGCTTTATGTATATTGCTAGCGTTCTTTGAAGAAACTAATTTTTTTGTATTTAAAAAAAAACCCCTTAATTCTGAACATTTTCTCAGCATACTCTAGTAACTGAAATTTGGGATGTTAAATGTTTTAAATTGGTTAATTGAACATTACACCAGCTGTAAATAAAGCTTTATTTCAGGTTTTGGGAATGATTCCCAAGTGTTTGTTTGCGCCGCATTGGCCAAATTTCCAAACATACTGGTCAAAACTCACAATAAAACTTTTTTTTTAAAAAAATGCTTGTTTTTCTTCTCAAAGCTGTTGGAGGAGCTGCGCTTTACATGGGTTTGCACTTAGATGTTACCTTACCTTTCAGAAATAGGGTTATAAAGCATAAAGAGAGATAATTGGAAAGCTGTGCCTCCTTAGACATGATACAGTAACTTACATGCAATGTTTTCCCAAATGTTCCTTGCCTGTTGCAATATATTATAGCATATTCTACTGTAGTGCATTCTACCATTTCTACTTGATACTTGGAAGTATCAGTGGAATAGTACTTTGCAGGTAATGAAAGGTTCATGAAGTAATGGTATAAAATTGTCAACATATACATGTAACTGAAATGCCATCTTGCCTTATTACAGCCAACCCTAAGTAAGGATGAGGAATATTTCGGTAAATGATATTTTAGTGTAACTATAACTACATGGAATGCTTGGAAAAGACAATAGAACTTGTTTAGATAATTTATGTTAAGTGCTGTGTTTGTGAAATGAACATAGGTCATTTCAGTTGATCCAAATGGCTCAGTTACGCGAGCAGTGATCACACCAATAATTTAATACGCCACAGTTTAATATGTCAATGGTTTGCTAACCTAGCTTCTGGTTTAATGTGCTCTGTGAATATAGATCCAGTGAGAAATACAGCACTTGTGCCAAGCTTTTTCCAGACTGATATTCATGTAATACAGGAGTTGGCCAAGCATGTACTGCATGCAGATATTTTTACAGAGGTCAAAAGTAGTATATACTACGACCATATTCTATCTTCCAAACTTTTCCAAAGGATACTATATTTTAGAATATATTTTTATTTTTTTATGGTAAAACTAAATTAAATGTGATTTGCCTACTTTTATGGAATTCATATGGTACTTCTAGTCCATGTGCAAATCAATATGGTACAAGAGTTCTTTAGCTCTTTTGTATTGGAGCCCTGATTGCATTATTAAAGGTGATACTGTTCCTTCAATCATGTCTGATTCAGCAATTCTGTGGACCAAATTCTTTACATTTTCTGATTTTGTACAAGTTTCAGTTTATGCTCTGGTTGGTATTACCTAGTTTGATTGCCTGATATAAGATGGCTGAGGTGGAATTTTGTGATTTTGCTTTCCAGCAGTGTCTGGGTTTTGCATATTCCAGTAATTATCAAGAAAAACATTTTAAGAATGGCAAGCTGTTCTTAAAACAGCTTAATTGCTACATTTACATCTTTACTCCAAATGAACTTTTCACTGGCATTTGAACAATTTTGCAACAATCAAAGCACAAATTCACAAGTGATTTTCAGCGATTGCCTACCAGTGTTTTCGTTTGGGCTGGGTTGTTTCAGTAGCGTGTAGATTTATATTAAAGAGTACTATAAAATTCACCTAACAGTAAATAAATGGAGTAATATGAAATTGCAAATAAATATTAGGAGAAAAGGAAGTAGTATAGCGTTAGAGTGTCTGCTTAGTCTCAAAGTGTTTTTCCCCCTTCAATAGGCAGCTCAACTCTGTTTTTGCTTTAAAGGCGCTTCCTTCAGCTTTTCTTCAGCTTCAAAGAAAAACTGAAAAGTCCAGTTGCCTATTGAAGAAAAAAAAAGGAACACCTTTGGGACAACCATGGCCTGGATGACTGAGAATCTCCAGTCACTGTTTAGATAAAAACTGCCACGAGCCATTTAATATATATTAGCATTCACCCTGAGGTATCCTATCCTGATGTATAAATACCAGGAAGCAGCAGTGGGGAATTTGGTACAATTATAAATTACAAACATGGCTGGGCTGTCCTGGAAAATAAACCCATTGCAGTGGTGAGGTACTTGAAACAGGAGTTTGGGGCGACATCCCTCCCGTCTGCCGGGTAAAAAGTACAGTATTGGTATTGGTGACAACTTTTAAGGTTAAGACTTAACAGGTCGGAGCCACACAAATACGAAGGGATCCTGAAAAGCAAAGAACCGCCGTTTTGGTGTCCACCTGCCATCTAGTGGTTGGATGGTTATTTGCTACTTGGACCTAATCGCCTTAAAGATTAAAACGACTCCCATTTTTCACCAGATGGGAAATTCTCTCTTTTTGGAGATGGGGGGGGGGGGCGGCTCCTTTTCCTCTCTATACATCTCTGCTACAGGTGGCTTAAGAAGCTGTAAATAGCGAGGAAAAAAGAGCTTCAAGGTGAATGAGAAATCAGTTCTAGCATGAAAGCAGGGGTCTCCAACCTTGGCAACATTGAGCCTGGAGGACCAACTCCCAGAATTCCCCAGCTTTGCTGGCTAAGGAATTCTGGGAGTTGAAGGTCCTCCAGGCTTAAAGTTGCCAAAGTTGGAGACCCCTGCACTAAAGGATGAGGTTATTGCTTCGTCCGTCTCACCTCACCTTTTGAGGCTCTGTTTTGCAGAAACGGGATGGGATCATTTTTGGTATCTGGCACAGCCTAGTCCCTGGAAGCTTTTTCCTGCTGTATCTTTAAAGACTTACAACCTGTTTGATCTCAGCCTAATTTATCCTTAGTGGGCATCCCTGCTGACCTGGGCTGATCTCGGAAGTTACGCAATCGGCCTCGGTAAATACCTGGATGGAATTCCACCAGTGAGAACATCAAGGCTGCAGGCCAGGCTGGTAGGAAGGGGGAAAATAGGAAGACAACGGCAAACACAGAAATCATTGCAGAGCCTGACTGCAAAGGTGGTCGGCATGTACAGTATCTGAGCTCCAAAAAGCCGGATGACCCAATGAAAACAAAACAAAAAATGTTATCCGGGAATCCAGATGGGGTGATATCCAGAAAAGAGACTTCAATCTTTTGTTGTTGTTTTGTTTACATCATAATAGCAAGCAAGTAAAACAGGCAGAGCACTATATTATATATAATCAATGCACAACCCAGGAATCTTCCAGAGAGAAAAATGGTGCAGATGAAATCTGAAAGGTGGGTGGAGAGGAATAGAGCTAGCTGGGTAATTGATCAAGTTGATATTTCTGGGTGTTATTGCCCAGACTCTAACGGAGGCTCTTGCCCACTTTGAAGGAATCCCCCTGAGCTAAGCCCTAGAATGGAAGCATTCCAATTTGGATTACATTATTATAGAATTGAAATAACCAGCAGTGTTATTGTTCCTTTGAGTATGCGCTAAGTGGCATTTACAAGAAGCTCTTGCCCAGTGATAGAAACTTGACATGTATTTGGCAGATGTGCAACGGTTTTCAGTATGAAGGTAAAGCAATACAGGTAGTCCTCAAGTTACAATAGTTCATTTAGTGACCATTCAAGGGTACAATGGCACTGAAAAAGTGACTTATGACCATTTTTCATATGTATGACCATTGCAGCATCCCCATGGTCATTTGATCAAAATCCAGACATTTGGCAATTGATTCATACGACGATTACAGTGTCCTGGGGCCATGTGATCACCTTTTACGAACTTCTGACAAGCAAAGTCAATGGGGAAGCCAGATTCACTTAACAACCATGTTACTAACTTAACAACTGCAGTGATTTACTTAACAAAGGTGGCAAAAAGGCCAAAAAAAATGGGGCAAAACTCACTTAACAAATGTCCCACTTACTTAATAACAGAAATTTGTGGTTTGTTGAGGACTACTTTCAGGCACTACAAATAGGTACATGTTGCATTTTGGCCTCCCATGTATTTATTTGGATGATTTAGATTCCACCTTCAATGAGTTGTTAAGATTACCACATTTTCTCATGGAATTTATTTCCCCTCCCAGCACATGTCTTCCTGTTTGAGTCTTGGCCAAGATGTGTTTTTCTGTTGAAACCTAAGGGATGGAAGCAAGGTGATCTTTGGCTCCTAGAAGCAGGAAGGATGATGATCAATGCTGGTCCGTGGCCTGGCTGGCGACCAAGATCAGTCAGTTCCCCTTTATAAATTAAATCTAAACCACATATAAAATGTGGATATGTACATGAGAAATATATAACCTTACGTTGTTGCATCAGATAGTCTAGTAATGTTTTAAGTGCCAGGCTTATTCAGTTCTTGGTCTGATAAACAGTTTACACCTGGTAATAACATTCTGGAAGTTGAAAGTCCACACATCTTCAAAACAGAAAAATATTGGTTTAGGACAGTTTAATATAAGGTAAGTCATTTTTCTTGGCAAAAATATGGAAGTGACTTGTCATTATTGTCTTTTAGGGGTTTCCAGTCTTGTCTGTATTTTGGAATTTCTTGGAATCTTAAACAGCACCCTTTAAAGCTGTAGTCAACATGGATTTTGTTGAGAAGTTTTGAAATTCCTACACTGTACTTTTTAAAAAGGAGCAAAACATACAGAAATAGCTGCCAAGTTGGGATAAACAAAGGAACAAAACAGATCTGAGATAAACAGGATTATATCATTTGTGCTATTCTTAAGACACTTCTTTCATCAAGGCAAAATAGGGTAACACACTTAGTACTAAGTTGTCCATCACAAATGTCTAAAACACATTTCTCCAGAAACTTTAAAACACACAGTCTCCATATACTTTATGATCTGTAGAATGAAAGAAGTAAAGTTATTTAATGTATGAGGATATGTGTATTTCCCAATAATGTTGACCTAAGTTTGATGCGGACAGACAAAAGAAAGATTAACATTGACTAACAGGATAACTCACTTTCTTGAGCCTCCATTGTTAAGACTGAAGTAATTAAGTTGTAAATGAACCACGTTTATTGGAATAATCATTGGGCGCCTGCTTTAGAAGAAAGAAGGGACACTGAACAATGGAAAAGCAAAAAATTTTTTATAGAAGTTGGGGGCTAAAAGGTGGTAAATATCTGGGATCTGATTGGCTAGCCAATTTGGGAAAGTGAGCCAGGTCCTTTATCAGTGAACTTGGAAGGAATTCTATGGTTAGGCAAAATGGACCTTTTAAGAGGGCAGTAGCAGAGCTGAGGAAATTTCTTGAAGATGAAATGTTGAGAAAAGAACTGGGGTTTCTTTAGGTTGCAATTTGTCTATAAAGATTGCCCTTGAACTATGCTGGGAGTTGGTGACGATACTTCTCTTTTTTAGGCCTAGATAGGATTGCAGGCAGCTTTGGGACTGGGAAGGGATTAGTTTGGGTCTGATGGGATTAGGCAAATTTTATTCGTATGCAAAAGCTGGTGTGCTGGGGAGGAGGTTCTCTCTTTGTTTAAATTTATTTATTCCCATTACAAAGTGTTCTAGTGCAGTGTTTCTCAGTTTCAGCAGTTTTAAGATGCCTGGACTTCAACTTCCAGAATTCTCTAGCTTGCTGTATTGGAAGGTTGCTTACTCATTCAGTCATGAAGAGGATGAAAAGGTGCTCTGTTACTTATGATTTTGCTTTTATGCCATTAAAGCAGCATAACCAACTCACTACAGATTTTAAAGGAAAAAACGATACATGCTTTTAGTCTTTCTGTTCCCTACTTTTCTGTGGATCAAGTTACAGTGTAAAAGCAAAAAGTAAAACTAAAACAATAAAAGCAGTTAGGAAGTGACATTGGGCCTATGTAGACAGAAATTGTAACGGAGCACTAGTTGGTAAGGCTACCACATTTCTTTTGCTTAATCACAAAATCATTTCTGCAGATTTTGTTGGCACAATTCCATACATATTTATATTTATACTAATTAAAACAGTCTTACTAAATAGTTTGACAATGTTGTAGGAATTAGTTGTTTAGTAGAGTGATGGCATGAAGGGAAAACTGTCCTTGTGTCTAGTTGTTCTGATCTGCAGTGCCCTATAGTGTCATTTTGAGGGTGGAAGTTGAAACAATTTATGTCCAGGGTCTGTAGATATTTTCACAGCCCTCTTTTTGACTTGTGCTGTATACAGGTCCTCAATGGAAGGCAGGTTGGTAGCAATTGTTTTTTCTGCAGTTCTAATTATCCGTTGAAATCTCTGTATGTGTGTGTGTGTGTGTGTGTGAGAGAGAGAGAGAGAGAGAGAGAGAGAGAGAGATATTGTTTCGAAGGAGAAAAAGCAGGTTCCAAATTGTTAAACAACTTGAGTTGTCAAAATAAGTCAAAGTTAAAGTAAACTGCCTGTGGCTCAGCCCCTGCAGCTATGTTCTTATCAGAAACTTGTCCTACAGATGTGAGCAAATGCTTATTTTACTTATGTCAGAAGCTTCACATCAGGTTACTGTTAAAGCCAGCAGACGACCCATTTATTTTTTTCCATTCCTGAAATTAGACTCAGTGCCATGCCTAACACTGTTTAGTTCTTCTGTGTGATGTTTTCACTAGTGGAATTTATCAGACGGCCTGTGTTATAATGGCTATATAAACTGAAAAAAAATCTTGCTATTTGATTTCTTTCATACTTTATGACAGCATATAGTATTCAGCATATAATATTCAGAGATGGGGCAGTGAATAACAGAGATCCAGCATCTTGAGGGTGAAGACCATCTTCAGAAAAAGAAAGCAGAGTTGTGCCTTTGGGCCTTCAGACTTAAGGAAGATTGCTGACAGCATCTACGTTGGAAAGGATTACATCTGCATCACTTTATATTGGGTGGCATTTAAATGCCTAAGGATTTGGCATAGAATTGTTTTTCAGAAATTACCAGCCTGTTCTCATAGCCACAACTGACACCTGTAAGTTGTTTCTTTTCATCAAGATAGGTTAAAAACAGGAGCAAAGCTTTTGTCCTAGCCATTTTAAGATTATAGAGAAATTTATTATTTCTGTGAGAGCTAAAAAAGGGGATGGTGGGAGATGTACTTCAGTTTGGTGGGAGATTGCATGCTGGAGGCAACTGCCCTCAGGAGTCACTAAAGAAAAGATGACAAGGAAAAGAGAAAAAACAAAAACCAATAATAATGCAGCTGTTGTTTTTAGAGTGGGAAAATTCCCTGGGCAGGGATTATGTTATGATCACCAATCATGCTGTGTTATTTCCTAAACCATGTTTTCCAAGTAAGTCACAACTGGCTGGACTTGTCTTAAGCTAGACCAAGCTGTGTGGTCTATTGAAATGTAGTGACTCTGGAAGGTGTACAACCATTACTACAACAGCGTATAATCCATGATGCCTTGGCTGATACAACACCCACCCATCCAAGCAGTGTTCACCCAACTCCCAGCCCAAATGCCTGTGGAAATGGAGCTTTCATAAGGCTAATAAAGTTAGATTGTAGATTCAACCACTGTATAAGCTCAGCCATAGAAGGATTTGGATTGGTTAGAAGATACTTACACACAGGGGAAGCTTTAACTGTGCAATGTTTGCAGAAATCCCTCGATTTGAGGCAATATAAAAAGGTGTGCTAAACTGCCCCAGTGCACACATGTCTTCCAGGTGGCAGAACCTGACTGACCTTGTCCTGAAAACTAAGCAAGATTGACCTAACTGGTCCTTCAATAGGGAAACATCAGAAGCTTTCATGGTTGTTGATTAGAGTTGGAAGTTCATACCATCATACAGTAAAATATAGCAAATTATTTCCACATTGTTCAAGTAGTTCATTTCTTTGAAGGTCCCAAAAATTAAGGTCAACCCAAAGGTTTTTGCTTTAGTTCAACACAGACAACAAACATGGTCAGGATGTCTCCTTGGTGCAAACTTCAATGACTAGAAGTATTGGTAACTTCAATGACTAGAAGTATTGGTAACTTCAATGACTAGAAGTATTGGTAATGCAAGTTTCAGCTGCCTACAGTCCCCCCCCCAAAAAATAAAATAATTACATGATTGCTTTATCTAAGCTTTTTTCTGAGATGTTTTCTCACTTACTAGAGAGAAAATATCCCCTTTAAAGAATCTCAGTGCATGACTACACTAAATGAAATAAATTCTGGTTATTTGGCAGTATAGTTCTTAATTCATTTCAATCCACTTGAATGCTTTCGAATGCTGAGAAACAAATGCCTTGACAGAACAAGGGACAGCTGCCTCCTCTAGATTTGCTGTGGAATTTGACATCTTTTGTGATAATACTTATGTCTTCCAAGTGTGAAAAGTATCCTACCTATTTGTTTCACAAATTTGTTTTATAGGATGGCATCCATTGCAAATCCTGGATCAAAATGATTTGTTCAGATTAGTTTTTGTCAGATTCATTTGAATTCAAGGCCTGGACCTTAACAGCAGATGGCAGTGCAGGACTATTTTTCCTTGATTTTCAAGCACTTGAAGTTTGCTATTCTTGCTTGTCCTTTGGCCAACCAAATGTTTCATGGTAGTATTGACATTTGAACCAGAGAGTTTCTGCTTCATAACTTACACTCTTGGATATCACATAAACCAGCTTGTTAACAATTGTGATCAATCCCACCCATTCACTTTCCTACCATAATTTTGAACAATGAGAGTGATGTCAAATTAAAACATCTTCTCCAACCGAATTCCCTACATATATACGTGTTCTTATAACTTCCAGAATCCCCAATATAACACCTGATTCGGACCAGCTGAATTAAGAAGATTCAAAAACAGCATCCCACCCAAACCATCCATCCATCTATCCATTTTTCACTTCATGTTTCTAGACTGCCCACCTCGCTCAAAGAACTTATTTCTGGGCCAGCAATATAAGGAACTATCTTAATGTAATAAATCTTTCCTTTACATGCAGTTTTATTCATTTAAATTAAGTGGGTGTAAATAATTTTCCAAAATGATTATTTTTAACTAAAAATATTTGTTTTTAACTGGACTGCTTTAAATATGCCAGTGATACCCAGTTACACATCTCATGGTCACTGATGCCTTGGTCACTACTGCAATGTGCTTTGCATGGGATTGCCCTTGAACCTAACTAAAAGTTACAACTGATCCAGATGTTCAGTGCCCTAAGTTTGCCCATGTTGCATTTCTGTTGTGTGAGCTGCATTGCCTCTCAGTTTTGTTCTGAGTCAATTCAAGATGCCGGTTATCACCTTTAAAGCCCTCCATGGCATGAGGCCAGGTTATTGCTTGGACTGCCCCTCCCTGATGATTCAGATCAAATAAAAAATAATTTAAAAAATTAAAAATCTTTTTTTATATAAAAATATTTTGAGACTTTGGAAAAAGTGCAGAGATGAGCAACTAAGATGATTAAAGGCCTGAGGACTAGATTAGATTAGATTAACAGAGTTGGAAGGGCCTTGTAGGTCATCTAGTCCAACCCCCCACCCAAGCAGGAGACCCTACACCACTTCTGACAAATGGCAATCCAATCTCTTCTTGAAAGTCCCAAGTGATGAAGCTTCCCACAACTTCCGAGGGCAAGCTGTTCTATTGGTTGGTTGTTCTCATTGTCAGAAAGTTTATCCTTATTTCCTGTTAAATATATCCTTGTTCAGTTTCCATCCATTATTCCTTATCTGGCTTACAGGTGCTTTAGAAAATAGCTTAACTCCTTCCTTTCTGTGGCAATCCCTAAGATATTGGAAGACTGTTATCATGTCTTCCCTGGTCCTTCACTAGACTAGCTTTGCCCAGTTCCTGTAATCGTTCTTCATATGTTTTAGTCTGCGGTCCCCTAATCATCCTGGTTGCTCTTCTCTGCACTTTTTCTAGAGTCTCAACATCTTTTTTATAATGTGGTGACCCAAAACTGGATGTAGTACTCTAGGTGTGGTCTTACTAAGGCTTTGTAGAGTGGTATTAGTACCTCACTGGATCTTGACTGTATCCGTTGATGCAATTTAGGATTGCATTGGCTTTTTAAACATGAAGACGGTTTCAGGAATTAGGAATCTAGAGAAAAGGATAGAAGTGACATGATAGCAATATTCCAGTATGAAGGGCTATAATATTTTCCAAAGCACCTGAGGGCAGGACAAGAACTAACAGATGGAAGCATATTAAAGAGATATCCTATCTAGAATTAAAGATAAATTTCCTGTCAGTGAGAATAATTAATTAATGGAGCAGCCTGCCTCTAGAAGTTGCGGATTCTCCATCATTTGAGGTTTTGAAGAAGAGATTAGGCAGCTATTTGGTTGAAATTATATAGGGCTCCCTCCTTAAGTAGGGGTTTGGACTAGAAAGCATCCAAGGTTCCTTCCATCTCTGTTATTCTCTATTCTATATATTTTTTTCAACTTTCAAGTCTAGCATACAGCAGCCCAGGAGTTCCCTAACAGTCTTTCATTCAAGTATCAGCCAGGCCCAACTATGGTTAGACAAAATTTGGCCGAGTGCTGCTACCCATTGAGACTTCCTAAAATGGTTACGCTACATTCAAAGCAAGCTCAGAAAGCAGAGATGGTTCTATCAGGATGAAGAAAATGGTAGCCGCAAACAGAAGTTATTGAATGGCCCAAAGCTTTAACCTAAAATTCTCTGGTGAAGGGAAGAAGTTGGTTTTCTGGTGCAGAGGTTGGTTTTAATGATTTCTGTGTATGGATCGGGTGCCGTTGTGACTCTTGATAGAAGCAGAACCATCATCCCTACTGGCATGGGAACTGGATAGAAGATATGAGTCTCTCATCTTAAACTTTGTTAGGGGAAAGAAAGATCCCAGTTTGATCTGAAGCCAAAAGCACTTAGCTTTGCATCAGAATCTATAATTCCGTTTATAGTAACAAAAGAGTAATTACAGCAGATGCCCATGGTAGCTTTTTTGCACTTTATTTTTCCATTATGCCCAAGGACGCTTGCTGAAGTCACACATGCCTCCAAGCCATAATGTGATACATTTGATTTTCAATTAGTAGGTTATGTGGCTCCAATCCCTGGTAGTTTGAAAATTAGAGTTTACAGCTGGCTGCTGTGCAAACTCGGCCAACTGGAGTTTATTCAGCAAGCAATTCATTAATGCAATGCATGGATCTAAGGAAAAAGTTCACATTTGAGACAGGGTTTGTTGAGGTAAAACCAGTGATTGTTATTTGCATGGCTTTCATATCAATTGATAGCTGAACAGGCAAGCCTCCTGGGGCTACCTGGAAGGAAGATGGGGGAAAAGTTTTTTTGTGCAACCTTTTCCAGGAGTTGGATTGCACTTAATCCAATGGAATTATGCCCCCAAAATACTGCGTGGTTAGGAAAAAAAGTAAACAGTATAGTTTACTTTTAAATTGAATTAAAATTAAAAGCAGTCCATTTGAATACACTCCAATAGTGTATACTAATCTATCTCTATTGTCACATTAAAAACAACTGTTAATGGTAATTTTTAGAGAGGGTTTTCATGAGTTACAATTGGCCTTAGGGTTCAGGTTATAAAACTTGGCAGTAAACTTAATTCAAGAGAGTGTGTGAGAGAGAGAGCGATATGTTGACCTGGAATAGAAATTGGGAAAAATTGGGGAAAATTCAGCCTAGGCCTTCTGTTCTCCAGAGTGGCTGTCACTTGGGGGAAAATTGACTTGTTTTAATTATACTTGAAGGCCACCATGATTATAAACAAAAAGAGTTTATTGTTTTATACCTATCTGCTCATTCTGACAGCAAGGGGTGACAAAGGAAGTCATTATTTGTTCAAAGGAATCTTTGGGGAAATGTTATTGTAAACAGAACTAACAAGATTAGTACAAACTGGGGAAAGCATATTCTGTCCACCACAGGGATAAGTTTTTTAACCAGTTAGAGCCCTCAGAGTGGCATTATGAAGAATGTATACTTACAGTTTTTCTCCAGTGGTGATTAGAAAAAATGCCTTCAAGATCCTTTCCACCTCTACTATCTTATGTTCTATGCCTGCAAACTGGGCAGGACATTCTCCAGGAATATATAGAAATCAAGTTGTACACAGCTTTGTTCAGTCTGGCCTCTTTGGAGATTCCTATGTGGGGGAAAGTTGCTCTTCTCATCTCAGTTGTGTTGTTCTTTGGATCAATATCTCAGGTTTCAGTAATGGAAAGAGATAATCCTCACTAAAGCTCACATTATTTGTTGTTCTGGTTCTAGTTTCTAACAGGCACTGCAATGATTATATTGTCATGTGGGATGTGAACAATGGCAGTTCTGTCATCTCTAAAAGACTTAAACTACCAGCTATGGATGCTTCCCATGTAAAACATACCTGCCATATCCTCTAAAAAGGTAAAGGTTAATAGGACCTCCTAGTGGGATTTGAGAGAGCCTCTAATCCATGCCTTTCATTCTTGCACATTACAAAAACACACCTGAGAAATGTAAAAAAAGTTGAGGTTCGACATTAATGCTTCATTCTACTACATGGGTATCAAACTCACCAAATGTCACGTTGCCACCACATGATGTTTTGTGAAGTTTTCCCCATTCGTGGAGTTGGGGTGGGCATGGCCTGTGCGTGATGCATCCAGCCCATGGGCCGCCAGTTTGACACCGTGTAAGAGAGTCGGAAGTCAAGAATTTTTTTTGTTCTTTTCTTCCTCCTCTCCTCACTTGTCTTTCCCCCTTTCGTCCCCACTGTGTCTTACTCTTTGCTTTTGTATTCTTGTATTTTATTCTACATTCCAATAAAATGTTTCAATCTGAAACATAAACACACCTGAAAGCAAACTTTTCCTACTACATTTGATAATACATCGTGTATATAATATCCTGTATATTCAGGAGACAATACAGATCAGTAATATCCACATCACTTGTCTAAAATCCCAATAAACCTTTTTTGCAGGATAGGGGCAGGTGGGAAATGAGCTTTGCAACCAGGACAGATGACTGTTAATCCAATCATAATACATTTCTATGAGGGAAAAGGATGGTTATTTTCAAATCCATAAAATGTGCATGTCTTCATCCATATGGTTTGATAATCTTATTTGAAGAACTAGAAGGTGCTTCCAGGGAGATGTGGGGACTAAAAACATCTCTGTAAGAGCAAAGACACCAACTGAAGTGAAAACTGAAGAACTGGTAAGCAGAACAATTATAAACACTTTTAGATTTTGGACCTCCAGGGTACCAGAGGTAACAGAAATCTTCAATGGCTGTTTGTAGTCCCATCTAGAAGCATTCCCTCACACATTCCTGTGTGACAACTAGATGTTTGTGTCTTCCTTGTGTAGACCAAAGCGTATCAATTTGGAAAATCACCAGTGGTGTTATGCTACTAGTTCAGCCCGGTTCAGCCAAACTGGTAGCAAAAGTTGCTACCGGTTCAAAAAAAACCCTCCAACAATCAGCTGAGAGGAGGAAAAAAGCCTCAGCTGAGAAGGGAAAGAAGAGAAAAGCTCAGGATCGGCCCTGTCACCCACCCCTGCGCTTTTCTCTTCTTTATCCTCTCAGCTGATTGGCGCTGCAGGCCTCAACTGGTGTGTGGAAATCTGCATGCATGCATACGCGATCACCAAACCAGTAGTGGAACAGGTAGGATCCCAATGCTGAAAATCATGATGCTGAAATTCTAGGAGGATACATATGAAAGGCTACATATGAAAATATTGTGGACCAAAATGAGTATTATGAATAAATAGAGATTATTTAATAGCAGTGGTGACAGAATTATGATTCTTCCTGATCTCAGCTTCCAGTTCCTATTTAAAAAAGCACAGATTACTTTATGGTACACTGGTAGGTTTATTATTTCATTGCTGTTCATTCCCAGGGCTGGTTTTATGCTATAAATGTTGATCTTATTGCACAGAATTCCAGCCATAATTGTTCGCTAGAAAAACACAAAGAGCATGAAAACAGCAGAGCACCATCCTGTCTCTGAAGCCTCTCTACATAATCTGCACCTTAAGTCCTACCTAATGTGGTAGATTCCCATTTTTATGAACCTAGCACTTAGTACCTGTTCTTTTGGTTGGCATGCATTAGGGAGAACGGTGCAGATCAGGATGGGTGCATGGAAATGTGCCAGAGGTGCCATGCAAGCCAGGAAGGGCATGAGGGTGGGCAGTGCAGGTTAGAGAGGGCACAATGGTTCCAGTGAGAGCATGTGGAGATGCACAGAGGTGTAGGAGAAGTGTCACGGATCAGTGATGGTGTGCAGGGGTTGGAAGATTGTGTGGGAGTGCCTGAGAGGCGCTGTGCAGGTTGGGAAATGGGAACAGAACAGGAAGGGTATGCTGGGATATGTGAGAAGTGCTCCGCTGGTCAGGGAGGGCATGTGATGGTTGGCACAGTTTGGGAAGGGTGTATGGGATTACATCAAGGGCCAGGATGGCACAAGAGCAATGGGGCTGGGGAAGTTGCACAGATGGGGGAGACTTATCTGAGCAAGTGGCAGTGCTGACGTGACTACAATTTTCTTTCTTATAGGAGTAATGCATCAGGGCATTCTGTAAGTTAGCCTATTTGAGATACCTTGGCTCAATAATTGTTCTCCTGTAATGCACTTTTTCACCCATTGGAGTGTAGTTGAAGGTTACAAATGAAGTTTTAGTAGTAAGATGGGCACTAATAAATTTGACAAACAAACAAGTTTTGGAAGTGGAATAGTTTAAAAGTATCAGTAACAAGCATATTAAGGCTGCTCTGAAAATTATCCAGAAGATATACACTGAAATACAATACAATATAATTTAATTTAATTTGATATAATTAATATAATATAATATAATAAATATAATATATAATAAATATAATACAATACAATACAATACAATACAATACAATCCTTTCTTGAATTAATTAATTAATTAGTGATATTATAACTTTGCCCAGCCCACAAAACTTTGTATGTTTGCCAATGTTCTTTGCTGTTTAGCAATTTTTCAAACCTTTGTGCTGAGCAGCATGAAATAAAATGATCCAATATATAACTTTTAAAAATCCCAATCATCATAAGGGGAAAATGCCCTTTATCAAAACCAGCATATATACATGTACCTGCTGCTCTAGGTTTTATGCAGCTTTTCTTTATCAGATCTTGTTCTGTTGCTTTCTTCTTCTACTCCTCCAATTTAAATTAAAAAGCCGTGGTTCAAGAAATATATTGTCCCTTCCTCTCCTTGTGGTCCTGGTTCACACTTCAAAATACAATCCTCACACATGTCCTGCCTATAATTACCTTTGGTCTTCAGTGGCCATCACTTTCCAATAGGCATCCTTAGTGAAGGGAGAGAGAGAAAAGGAAAAAAGGGGGCTGCCACAAAACTTAATTCAATCATAGTGACCCATGCTCAATTGAACAGCCACAACGGCTCAGAAGGGGTCCCTCTGCAAAGGGAGGGCAATCAGCCAAGTGTCCAGAGAAAGAATTAATTGTGGGTGACAATATGTAAACAGTGCCAATGAATAGGAAGTGCAGGTGTGAGCCACCAAGGCCATCCTGGAGACTTTTTCACATGAATTTTAGTTCCTTCACCGCTGACCTGCTCCTTAAAATGTGATTAGTGTTGGCACTGGGAAACCATTCAAGAGGTCAGGATATTAATCACTTGGAGGGAGGAGGAATGGCAAGCATGGAAAGTGACAATGAAAGGAGAAAGTCTATTTTTTTTTTAAAAAAAAAGGACAGGGCATAAGAACATCAGAAGAAATCTGTTAAACTTTGAAGAGGTCCAGGGAGGTTTTGTTCAGGCTTGTGATGTAGCTACTCTATTCAAATATATTGGGGACTTTTAATTTAGGGACTTTAGAAAACTTTGTGTTGAGTTTGAGGCATACTTCTTTTTCTTGAGATTCAGTGCCATTTTAGTAAGTGGGCCTATTTTCTATCTAAATTAATTCCATGTTTGTGCTATAAGCCACTGCTTGTTTTACACCTTTTGTGAGGAAGTGCTATTTTG
This sequence comes from Pseudonaja textilis, assembly GCF_049901715.1. NCBI lineage: Eukaryota > Metazoa > Chordata > Lepidosauria > Squamata > Elapidae > Pseudonaja > Pseudonaja textilis. Next base: position 267,152,435 of record NC_141990.1, read on the forward strand.
CTGGGGAAAAAATAGCAACCCATGCAACCTGGTCACAGTGAAGCAATCCATGCAACCTGGTCGCAGTTTGAGAATGACCCTTTTTGTTCTCTCCTTTTCAACTATTCCTGCCTGACTTCCTTATGTAAGACCACACCTGCAAAACAAGTGGTCAATTATAAAAGCATGGGTGCAACTTGTGAGCCACTGCAGAGTGGAGTGGGGAAGTCCTTCTATTTTTTTACAACCTTCCTGAAATCCTTGAAGCTCTATTTCTCTACATGTCATAATTAGTCTGTGATTATATTAATTGGTTACATATTTGTTGACACTGGAGTAAGTAGAAGGAGAGGTTATAGGTTCTTCCATTCTCCTTTTTCTTCAGTGCAACTTTATCCTGCTTTCCTCATATGTCTTCTAATTTCCAAACTGCCCACTTCCAGCTTTTGGAAATAATTTTGTAAATGAAAGGTTCAAGGAAAGGAATGCAGCACATCAATTCCTTTGACAATACCCCTGTGCAAGCACAAGTATTCTGTTACATTTTTTAGGATGCTGTCTATCAATCAAAAGATAAAGGTTAATGTATACCACAGGGAGATACTGCAGAAAGCGGATCATAAAAATTTACTTGATGAGTAGTTTTACTTGGCATTATGTTAGTGGCAAGGGAAATCGATAAATTTTCTGAAATATTTTAAAATTTATTCTAAAGCTAAGGGTGTGATTAGTTTTAGTGTTTTAAAAAACACTTGTGTATTTATTTTAAAAGTTGTAAAGGTATTGTTATGCTATGAACATTTTTTTTTCATCCTTTGTTCACATTAATTTCAACTACAATATTTGATTCAAAGAACTGTTTTTATGGAAACTGGAGCAAACTTCGTCCAAGTCTTAGTTTGTTTGCAAAATGGATTGAGTGTTATGCTATGGGCTTAGTTTCAGGTTCCAGCTTTTTTCCATAAAATGTCAAATCTCTATTGCATTTACCATATAGATATTCTTACCCTGCTGCCGCCATGGTATATGTGTCTTATACTTTTATTTACTTACATTTTATTTATTTATTTATTATTTATTTTATCTTGTCAAGCGATTATAAGATAACAGGTATAAGTATAAACATAGTTATGAATACATGAAATGGATACAAATAAGAAAAAAAAAGAAACAATAGGACAGGGACGGTGGGCACGTTGGTGCGCTTATGCACGCATACATTTGTATTTGTTAGTTTTATTTGATCATGTTTCATAAATATTTCTTTTGAAGAATGAGCACATTCTGTTTTTAAACAATTCATACCTAGCAAACACTTTACTAGAATTTACATTCTTATAATTACTCCAACACCTACAACCACAGGATGCATCAGGGAGTTAAAACCATATATAAAGTCTCAAACTACTCATTCATTCTGTAAAGTATGAAAAGAGAGTGTGCTATTCTTAGCAGCATGTTCTAAAACTACTTGGAGTTCCCAGCATGTGACAGTATCTGGCCAACCTCCCTGGGTTCAGCAGCTAAGGAGAGTTGGACTTTGTCAGTAGTTGGATGGGAGCCCACAAAATTTCCAATCTGTAAGCTAGACAAAAATGTTGGAAAGCATCCTAGAAGACAAACCACTTGTACGTTGTTACTAATAAAAAACATGGATATGTCCACGTAGTCACCAGGAGTTGAGATTGAATGTAGGGAATCCTATGTTTTTATGGCTACTGAAGGTTCACAGAGGAAGTCAGAAAAGATCATAAGGAGGCCTTCAGTGAAGAGAGAAAAGGCAAAAGTAAAGGAAACAGAACCTTGGATAGCTCCATGTAAATCCTGAGTTGAGTATCTCTACTATTAGATTAGAAAGATTTTGTCTTATAACATTGTGAACACTTGAAGACCTACTTGTTGCATGCAATCTCTTTGGTCTTGAAGATATCCCTGGTGCTCTCATGCCATTATGGACAATCCAGTAGTGAAAGTGATAGCTGAGCTCATGTCAAAAACAAAAATTGTGTAATGCCTCTGCTTCAAGGGGAATGTACATCAATCTGTATGTTTTCAGCATTTGATCACCATTTGGAGACTAAGTATGCAAGATGACTGGCCTGACTCCAAATCTGTGAATTTCAAAATGCAATAATATGAGAAGCATAGAATATCAAAATATTGACTTGCTTTCTAATTGAGGACAGTTTTTCAATTCAATAAAGGTTTAAATCCTATAGTCACCCTCCTTAAGTCCTGCTGTGTTGCCTCATTGTTGTGTTGTGGGTGTTTGTGAGAGGAATAAAGGAGGAATGCCAAGAGTGTATGGCAGAAGTACATAATCCCAACAAGGTTATCAAAAATGTGAAGGTCATCTCAGCTGCTCAGCTAAAGCAAGCAGGAATCTATATTGGGAAGCAATAATATAGGAAGATGCTGGAGAGAAAATGTCATTTTAGTGACAGTGGGAAAGGCATCACTTCATACTGTGCAAGAAGTTGTACCTCCATACTGTGGTAAATTATTCCTGTATTTTACCAAGGAATCCATGTGGATAGATGATATAAGGTGATTGATGATATACTGCTAGACAATATCCCCTCAAGTTGGATGGCATTTAACATGCTATTGAGGAAGAATTTTTATTTAGGATATTTATTTATTTAGGAATTTTATATTGCTGCCTATTCACACATGGTGAATCAAGGCGACTTACAAGAATATAAAAACCTCATATAAAAACCAATCAAACTAATAAAAAAAGAATCATATAATAAAATAATATAATAAAATAACCCCCCCACCCCCTGCCCCAGTGACAACACATTACATGAGCCATTTAATGGGCTCCATCCAGTGGTGGTATTCAGTGGGTTCTGACCAGTTCTGGAGAACCGGTAGCGGAAATGTTGAGTAGTTTGGAGAACCAGCAAATACCACCTCTGACTGGAGATTTTACAGTATCCTTACCCTGCCACACCCACCAAGCCACGCCCACAGAACCGGTACTAAAAAAAATTGAATCCCACCACTGGTTCCATCCCACTCTGTGTTCCCCAAGCCTGCTGGCAGAACCAGGTCTTCAGCACCTTCCAGAAGAGTGTTAGAGTGGGGGCCATTCTAATCTCTGGGGAATGATGTTCCAGAGAGAGGGAGCCACCACGGAGAAGGCCCTTCTTCTGAGTCCCATCAGGTGTATCTCCCTCAGGGATGGGAACTGCAACATTTCTTGCCTCCCTGCTCTGATGGGTCAGGTAGATGTGACCCGCAAGAGACATTCCCTCAGAATGGAGGATCTTTTGGCGTACTAATGTTAATTATGATTTAATTGTATTAAAGATTGCAAGGTGTCTAATGATACTAATGTTGCCACAAGAAAAAATAAAACACAACTGCAAAGACAGATTTGCAGTGGGAAGATGGAACATAACACGCCTGGGAAAACTCAACACAAAGAGAGGTGAAATGAATTGACTACACATTAACATCCTAGCCTTGGAAAATTGAGGACACTTTCAGTCATATAATAACAATGTTTACTACTCAGAACTCACACAAACATACATACAACCCCACCCCAAGAATGGTTTGGCTTTCACAGTCAGTAAGGGTTCAGCAAGAACAGTGCTTGTTACAATGCAATCAATGACTAAATAATACCAATTAGACTTCACATTAATCTTTTAATAAGATAACCGTCAACTCGAAGTCTATGCTCCAACCACTGATGCAGGAAAGGAGGTAGATGAGTTTTATGATTAATTTCAATTTGAAATCAATAGAATGTGCAAACAAGATATGCTGCTATACTATTTTTTCCCTCAAAAGTTATACTTTTTAGCAAAAAGATTTGCTAACTGTAGTTTTTCTTGTACATGCCAGTAGAGTTGGCACACTTTGAATTCCTTCAACTAAACAGTGCCATCTATTGGTGACCCAGGAAGTGTGCTTTTTCCATCAGTGTGGGTCCCATTCTGTTGATGCTCCATAAGGCTATTCTCCCAGGTTTAAGGTAGATGGCACCTCCTTAGGTGGAACTGAGCACCCAGATCCTATCCTATTTTGTTTTGAACTGTGATTTTATTGTTTATTATATTGTGAGCTGCCAAGATCTGGTTTGGATTCTTGCAGCACTTACATGTGTATTAAAATAAATACATAAATCCCGCCCCAATCTATTACTATTGCAATTCTTGTCTTCTTGTCCTCTTTACAAGGGATAGAAAGCAGGGGTGGGATTTAAAATTTTTAACAACCGGTTCTGTAGGCATGGCTTAGGTGGTGGGTGTGGCTTGGTGGTCATGTGACTGGGTGGACATGGCTTGGTGGTCATGTTATTGGCTGGGTGTGGCTAACTCAATATCACTCACATTGAGGCATGCATCTCCTCATCTGGCCTCTCATGACAACAGTTGTAAGTGTGAAAAATTGTTATAAGTCACTTTTTTCAGTGCCATTGTAACTTTGAATGGTCACTCCACACAAGCAAAGTACCAGCAAAGGAGGGAACAAAAACTCCAGAGAAGTTCCAGAGACAGGAAGTCTAGTCCTGCCAAGAATGTAATAAGGGTTAACGGAGAGGCAGTTTCTGTAAGCAACACCAGAATGTTTCCTTCCTGCCTTCCTTACAGGATTAGGCCAATAATTTCTTCCAACAACCGGTTCTCTGAACTGCTTAGAATGTTAAGGTTAGAATGTTAATGTAAGCTTAGAATGTTAATGTTAAGGTTCTAGCAAATAGGTGTGAACTGGTAGAATCCCACTCCTGATAGAAAGGCACTCTCTTCCTACAGTCATCTTACTTTAATTCTAGATGTTTCACTTCATTCCTTTTTTATACTCATTCCGCACCCTCCCAAGATACACTCTTGATACTACCAAAATGACGACCTGTTCCACATACAGTCCCACGCAACATAGTTATTTTCTTCTGTTTTATTTATCAGTTCATGTCTTTTACCATAACCTCCTATTATTTTCCAATTAGGAGTCTTTCATTTGGCCTGGTCATAGTGACCTTTGCCACTTTTCATGGCTTTCACCAGTGGTGGGATTCAATTTTTTTTTACTATGGGTTCTGTGGGCGTGGCTTGGTGGGCGTGGCAGGGGAAGGATACTGTAAAATCTCCAGTCAGAGGTGGCATTTGCCAATTCTCTGAACTACTCAAAATTTCTACTACCGGTTCTCCAGAACTGGTCAGAACCTGCTGAATACCACCTCTGGCTTCCACATAAGTAAAATAGAGATAGAGAATAGAGTCTAGACTTGGCTATCAGCCTTAGTCATACCCGGGCCAGATGCTGCTTTCCCAACAAACAAGGACAGCATCTATAAAGTTTGACATGTTTTTCCCAGTATATGTCACAAGAACTTCTGAAGCCCAGTTTCACTGCCAGCAGATTCACTCTATTCAATGCAGCTAGATTTTCTACTCTCTACACTAGGGGTGTTGCCTACATCTCATCAAGTGTATATTGATGCACAGACTTAAGATGCTTTCTGTTTAGTGCTGTACTACTTTTGCATGCAAAGCAGTCTTCTCAAATGTTACATTCCCTTCAGGGGTATCTGTCAGAGGTCACCAGTGACTGGTGGAAAAAACACTAAAACCAGTAATCAGCAAGGACCAAACTATGTGAGGCAGGTCCATTCCTCTCTTCTCCATCTCCCCACCTCCTTCCCTCTTTCTCCTAATATGCTTCCAGAGCAGAACAGAACACTTTTTCTCAAAACGTTTAGAATTTGTTGCAACAGGCTACCGATTGCCCATCCCTGCTGCAAGAGGAGTGGGCAACCAGTAGCCTAGATCTCGGTTCACAGTCTCTTGCCCGGTTGTGGTTTGTATTTGTGGAGAAGGTGGCTTCCACCAGTCCTACTTTAGCCTAGGGAAATCAGCACGTGCAAGATTAGTCTGCAGCTCAGCCTGGCGTAAAAAAAAAAAAGCAGAGAACTGAGTAAGTAAGTATTTAGGGTAAAACTTGGGGGGAGGGAGGGGGAAAACCAGGCGCTGCTCAGCCAAAACAAAACAAAACAAAAAACACGTTCTTGAGGCTTTCTTGGAAGGGCACCTCTTTATGAGAGGGGCCATCGGAAGCGCGGGCAGTGAGGAGAGAAAAGGACCAAGCTCTCAGAAGTAAAATAAATCAATCAATCCAGAGAGGCTGGGAAAGTTCCCTCGGCCTGTCAGTCACCCGGGCTTGGCCTAAATTGGCCCCGCCCTGTCCCGGCTGTGGGGTTTATAATGGGAACCCTGCCTCCCAATGGCTCAGGCTGAGGCGTTTAACCTGTTGCGGCCGGAGGGCAGTAGATCGCCCTCGCTCTCATCTGCCTACAGACGGTGTGGCAAGGGGGATAAAGTCGCCGACGCCCGGGTTTCTCCGGACAGTAGCCTCTTAAAAAAAAAAAGGTATTATTTTTAAAGGAAGGCAGCAGCAAGTCGGAGACCCTCAGAATTAACACCTCGATCCGCTGCCTTCCCCGCAACGGATTGTCTCGAGGCGGCGATATTCCTTCCTGTTCCCCGAGGGACCATGCCTGCCAGAGGCGGGGGCTTGCTGACTGCTCGCTTGCTTTCGTTGTTGCTGCGGTTGCTGCTGCTTCTCTCGCAGGTCCAGCTCCACAGAACTACGGGCCCCCGGGTGAGTGTAACCCCCTCTTGTCCCCCTCTTTTGGTACGGGAGGAGAGTGCTTCAAACACTTTCCTGGTTTAACTATCTTCGTACTAACCCTTGAATCTGGTTTTACTCCCTTCTTGACAGGCGTTCTGCTGTTTAAAGAGGCGCTTGGAAGCTCTCTCTTTTTTAAAAGCCTTTTAAGAAACTTATAAAAGAAACCCCCTTCCTCTCCATGTAAATACGTACTTAGTTCTAATGGAGAAATAATTCACACATTTTGTTTTCTTTCAAACTAGACGTCCTCCTCGGAGCCCCGGTGTTTGAAAGATGGCTTTTTACCGTTAAGAAAAGCGGTTCTTGCAGAGCAAGTTGGAGACTCATTATAGGAAGGGAAAATGTGGTGTCTTGGAGGGTTTTTCAGCCCTGGTTTTTAATATTGCGGTTTGAATCCCAGGGATAAATTTGAGGGACCAAAGATCTGTTAAAAATGAACATATGTTTGGGTTAAAATTTAGCATTCTCTTGTTAAATTTGCATGGAACAAAGAATTACCATGCAGTCTAAACAAATCACTAGGACTTTGTTTTATTTTCCAAATGAAGATTGAATAAATGTTAGTTTAAAAATTAACCTTTTCCCCAATCACTGTGATGCTTTAGATTCAGGCTTGATGGATAGAAGTCTGTTTTAATTTATGATAGAAGGATTGGCTAAATTAAATTTAAATGCTTCTCTCCCAGAAAGTTTTTTTTTAGAGCAGTGTAATTTAGTTTTATAGCTAACAGCCCGTGGATACTTTAAAGCAAAATTTGAACTAAATGGAATTTATTTTAAAGAAACTTGGATAGAATAGCATGCAATGAAGTGAGCTTGTAGTTCACAAGGCTTGTGCCTTTTAATAAAATGTGTTAGTCTGATAAGGTGCTTCCAGACTCGTTTTTTTTTCTCCTGATTTTGGGCAACACTTCTGTAATGGATAGAATTGGCCGGATTATATTAAGTTTCAGTCCTTTTTGCCTGCCTGCCCCTTAAAATATACTTTAGAACTAAAGCTGATAAAAGTGCTTTCTACTTATTTAACTCCACCACTGGATATGCATTTATGTGTTAATTCTAATGTCTAATCCAGGTTTGTAGAGTTTTCATGAGCTGAAGTTGCTACTGAGAAGGCAGGCAGAGATTTAAAGAATCCAGTGGCAATGCATTGTGGTCAGCATCACCGAAGGAAAGCTAGAAGGCCACAGAAACATCTGTCATTGTAAGAATGTTTGATGTGTTCTAAGGAGGAAGGAAAAAGTATCCTGTTTAGCTGTACCTTTTAGCCCCTTTTATGACCAGATGTGTAGCAATAGTTAAAATGTGGCAGATTGAATCTAGAGCATGCCATAAATCCTTAGAGTCAAGAATTCCAAAGGCAGCAGAAATTTTGGGGTTTCTATTTAAGTCTGCACAAAGGATGTATTACCTAAAGTTTACTGCATACCAATTTAAGTCATGCTATTAAGGAAGATAATGGCAGCTGCCTTTCAACACTTGACAGCATGTATAGAATCTATGCTTGGATCCCAAACGGTGGGATCTGAAGGGCTTAATTGGGAACAGTTGATCTGAGAAGTAAAACTTATGGATGTTGGCCTATATATAAACTGCACAAGCTTGTCTGTCAAAACCAAGTACAGCTTTTCACGTACTTGACTTTTACAAGTCTCTCTAATTGCTCCCTGCGCTATATCCTTTTTAAAAAAATAAATAAAAATAAAAGCTATTTCAAGAAATTCTTGGGTCATTGAAAGGCAGATGCTGATTTGTCATCTTCTTGCCACATGGCTTCAACAAACCCTTTTCAGATAGCATTTTAATATGTCTTTTCTTAGCTGGGTCACAGCCAAATATTTTCCTTCCATCTTTGTTGAGGAAGATCTATGTCCTTTAAAACACTTACTTGTTTCCTCTTCAGTGTAAAACTCTGCATTTAATGATGTTTAACTCATACATTCTGTCTCCAATTCCTTCCCAAGTGATTTGTTTGAAAAGTATGGTGGTTTTGTTTTTCTCCCATTAGTTTGTTAGCACATTTGAAGTGAAAAGGGCTCATCCTATCCTATGCCCTTTATCCTGCTGATTAGGTTCTGCCAAAAAAAAATGTCAGTATTCTCCTGATGCAATGCTTTATGCTTCTATCTGCATAACAAAACACTATTTGAATAATTCATTGTAGCCCTTTTTATGGCGATAAAAAGGTTAGGCCAATATCTTCTTTGCTAAACTACTACACCTTCTTAAGAAATTGCTTCCAGTTGTTTTTTTTTTATAATAGAGAAGAGGGCAATGGAGCACAGAAAGTTAGCAGAATTGCCATAGCTTAGGCTTGGAAATCTGGATTTGTGGAACATTAGTATTTGCAATTGAATTAGAAATTGCGAAAGTATTCCAAAATGCCAAAAATATAACATTACTTATTGTTTTCCATGGATATGAACTGTCTGAGAAGGAAAAAAAAAAATTGACTCCCTAATTAATGAACACGCTGATGAAAAATTGTGTGTTGTATCTTCAGACTCTCTACTTAATCAAAAAAAGCAGCACTTTTTTCTGTTCTAAATCTAAATAAAACAAAAATATTTGAATTATTAGATGTTAAAATCCAACTTTAGGATGAATCAGATATTTTCGGATCCTACTGCCCCATTAAATGCTGAAAAAAGGCACAGGTATGTCTGTGTGTACAGTATAAGGGGGAGGGACTTTGAGAAAATGTTCTTTTAAAATACATATTCTTTTACTGAATTTGAACTCTGCTGCAATAAAAAATATACAAAGAAAAAATAAAAGATCCATTGTAAAAAGTAAAACTGAAGCAATACCATGCATTGTTCAATCTAATGGCACCAACATATTTTTCCAGGGTTCTGCAAAACATTGTTTTCTGTAAGTTGTTGAAAATAAGAATGGGTTCAGATACAATTACCAGGAAGGGGGCGGAGGACTAATACAAATGTAGGTACACCCAGTCAGAAGGGGTCTCTTTGACCTTCCACCCTACCTTTACCTTATGGGAGTGGGGAATTACAAACCCATTCTTCTAAGATGTTTGAGTTGGGTGGGTCAAAGAAGGGCAATGAAAGGGGACCTCAAGGACTTGAGTGTCAAGTCACTTTCTCTATTAAACTGCTCAAGCTTCCTTTTGAACTGAATTAAACCACTTCACTGAAAATCCAGGCTGGATTGGGAATCTTGATACCTCTTTTATATCCAATCAAATTAGAGTAATCATAGTAAGAACTTCGGGTTCATTACAGAAGATGAGGTTGTCTAATGCAGATGTGCATAATCTTTTCCAGTTGCTGTTGGTACATCAAAGCCATGTTTAAATAACCAAGCAGAGTAAACAGAATGTAATGGGTTGGAATAAAGTAAAATTTTAATTTGCATAAAATGAATTTCAGTTATTACTGCTTAAATTTGGAGGAGCACTAAACACTGAATCTATGGCTTTGGAATGTGCATGTAACTTTGGACTTTCAGGTTATGAGCCATGGTGACACAGTGATTAGAATAGTCATTACTTCTGCTGACTGCCATCTGACTGCAGTTTGGTAGTTTGAATCTCATCAGGCTCAAGGTTGACTCAGCTTTCCATACTTCCAAGATTGGTAAAATGAGGACCCAGATTGTTGGGGGCAATATTCTGACTTTGTAAACCGCTTAGGGAGGGCTGTTAAGCACTGTGAAGTGGTATATAAGTCTAAGTGCTATTGCTATTGTGTACCTTTCGTTCAAGTTAACATATTAAGATTGTGGCACTCCAGCTAGGTGATTCCTAGTGCTGTCACCCAAAGGACACCCCACAAATATTCCATTGTTCCCTCCTCAGTGTTCTGCAAGAAGAAACAAAGGGAAAATGGGTATTTCTAGTAAGAGGAGAAATTATACCAGTGGTTCCCAAAGTGGGCAGTACCGCTCCCTGGGGGGCAGTGGGATGACTTAGGGGGACAATAAGAGGCAAGGGGGTGGCAGAGGAGTGCTGGAGGTGGGCTCCTTGCAGGGAGCAATTCAGCTCCACCCCACCCCACCCCACTTGCCTGGCTTGCTGGTGGCCGAGAGGAAGGCGAGCCAGGGCTGACCTGTTGCCCCTTGGGTCCCTTCTGGATTCTCCGCAGTTGCTAGGCCTTGCATGCTAGGGGTGGGGGGCGACCAGGGGGCACGATGTTATGCTTCCCGCATCACCCCTTGCCTGCCGTCCTTTCCTCTGCTGCCCGCCAGCCTGTGCACTTTGGCTGAATGTGGGCTGCCGCTGTGAGAATGCTGCGAGTCAAGCCTCATGAGAGTGGATCTTCCACCCATGGAGCTTGCATAGCGGTGGCCTACACTTGGCTAAAATGCTCGGAGAGGCAGCTGGCAGAGGAGCGATGCAGGCGGTGTAAGCCTTGTGCTTCCTGATTGCCTCCCGCACTACCCCTCAGCAGCCGCGACCCACGAGCCCCAGCAGCTGACGAGATACAGGCTGGTGGGGAGCCGAGTAGTGACAGGTCTGCCCTGAGTGGCACACCTTTCCCGACTGCCTACAAACTTACCTTCCTCCCGTGACTGGTGGCAGAGGGAAAGGTGAGCCAGTCAGGGTGGGCTGGTTCACCTTTCCTGCAGCTCACTTCTCCTGCAGCTCCTGCAGTGGGCGAGGCTGCAGCCTCGCTTGAGGTTCCCAGCCCTTTCCCCAAAAGAGGAAGGAGGGATGGAAGTTTGCCTGCCGGCCTTTCCAGGCAACGTGGGACCAGGCGTGAATGGACAATTGCGCTCAGTCCCTGGGACTCCAGGAGACTTGTCATGAGCGACGATGCTGGGTGACTATCTTGTTGGAGAGAGAGAGAGAGTTTCAGGTGGGTCTCCTAGCTTAGGAGAAGAGAGTGAAGGAGGAAGGGAAGGGATAAAGAGGGAAAGAGAAGACAGAGAAAGAGAGAGAGAAGGAAGAGACAAGAAAGAAAAGAAAGAAAAGGGAAAGAAAGAAAAAGGGAGAGAGAAAGGAAGAAAAGGGATAGACAAAGAAAGGAGGGGATGGAAGGAAGGGACAGAAAGAAAGAAAGAAAGAAAGAAAGAAAGAAAGAAAGAAAGAAAGAAAGAAAGAAAGAAAGAAAGAAAGAAAGAAAGAAAGAAAGAGAATGAGATATCTAATCCAACCACCTGCTCCAGCAGGGTTAGAAGGGAGTTTGTATGTGTGTGTATGGCTATCAAAATTCCAAAAACAGGTCAAGTAGCTGTGGGGAGGTCAGTCATAAATCAGAACACTTGCTAAACGACCAAACATTAAGCGAGGACCACTTGTATTTGGTTTGCCAGTCACATGACCACCAAGCCACACTCACAAATTAGGCCACAGCCATAGAACCGGTTGTTAAGAAATTTGAATCCCACTCCTGGGTGGGGGGCACTAAGGATGAGTTTGTAGCACCAAGGGGGAGTCACCATAGATGCTATCAATGAAATAGGGAGTTTGTCTAAAACAGATCTATTCTGGGAGTCTCTTAGGGTGGACAACATCATTGATGTTGCCAGGAATCTTTTTATTTATTAGACAAGCACATAGTTTACCCAAAAGCCAAATACTTGTATAAACCATTTCACATTGATTACTCTGAGTTTTAAAGAAACTATGCAGCAGCAGCAACATATTAAAATGGTGCAAACTGTTTGAAAGCGGACAGCTTTTCTTAACATCAAACTGTTGAATGTGTTGAATGAGTATGATAAGAATGAATGGTGACACAAGAATGGTGCTGAATTAGGCAGAGTCACCAGACAGGAAAGCCAGATGTTTCACTCTCTGATAATTTTAACAGTTTCTGCAGAGAAGAATGCAAAGAACTCCAGCTTTATGTCAATCAACAGGGCAAAACGAAAACCTGATATAATTAATCCCACTTGAATTCATCCTTTTTGTACCCCAATTTGGTTTACTCACTATATCAGACAGGCTATTCTTTTTGTTTTTCCCACATGAAAACTTTAAAGATAATTTGAGCATAATTTCTAAAGATATTAGAATGCAGGAAAGGCCAACGGGGAAAAAAAAATCCCACTAGAGTATAGGAAAACCTTGTTGTCTGATTATGTTTGGATCCATTCAAATACTATACATAGAAAATGGGCACAAGCAATTCAACAACTGGAATAATGTTCTTCACTGAAAATAGCCCTGTTACTTCTTCCATACAGACTTTGAGTATGCCATGAATGTGCTATTACTCAGGCCACATTATCTGATTCAAATAGCAGCACAGCCTGTATTTCCTCTGCTTTCTAAAATTTGGGGATAAGAGTTGGGGTTTCTTGTGTCATATTGAGCTCCACAAACATATATCCTGAGTGAGTAGATTGCTTCATAGGGATGAGTAATTATCTTATCAATCCATGTCTGGTTCTTTAAGTATTGTTTGGGTATTTTCTTCACTTTGTTCTGAATTGTCTTGCCTGAATGCATTGGTTGGTGGAATTGCCCTTTTAAGAGAGTGCTCTGATCTTGTAGGAATGATGTAATTTTTGTTTTGGATTTCTCTGAATTTGTTTCAAGACCTCAGAACCAATGTCATATGTTTACAACCAATTGCTCATTCCTTGAAGAGAAATTTGTATATTCTTGACCATTTGGCTGTGATTGATGATTGTGTTCAGCAACATCTAGAGGACAGAACATTCTTCACAACAGCAAATTTATTGCAGCCATTGGTCAACCAATAAATACAGTTGAAATCAGGTGGGATTCAAGTTTTTGAATGCTGCAACAGTTGTAAGTGTGAAAAATGGTCATAAGTCACTTTTTTCAGTGCCATTGTAACTTTAAATGGTCACTCCACACAGGCAAAGTACCAGCAAAGGAGGGGGAAAAACTCCAGAGATGTTCCTGAGACAGGAAGTTTAGTCCTGCCAAGAATGTAATAAGGGTTAACGGAGAGGCAGTTTCTGTAAGCAACACCAGAATGTTTCCTTCCTGCCTTCCTTACAGGATTAGGCCAGTAATTTCTTCTAACAACCGGTTGTCATAACTGCTTAGACTGTTAACAACCGGTTCTAGTGAATAGGTGTGAACTGGTAGAATCCCATCCCTGGTTGAAATGCAATGCAGTAAAATCCACCAGATGATCAAAGTATAAATGAACAACATTGTTGATAAAGTTACAAAGGCAGAATTGGGCATCTCATCTCATTAGAGATATAGAAAACTTTGCAACTGCTTTAGTTACCTTTGGACATATCTGCAAGGCAACAAGTCACATAGAACCAATCATTTCTCTCAGGGAACCTTAGAAATAATGGCTGTACAAATTCCTTACATCCCAAGGGGGCACAATAAAGAAGAGCCCAGGCAACAGTTTGCAGTTTGATGGTTGCCTTCATGCCGGAGTCACAAAGGCAGCCATCACTGAGAGATGTTTTGATAATTTCTTCTCAGATATACAGATAGTCCTCAACTTATGACCACAATTGAGCCCCAGATTTATGTTGCTAAGCAAAACAATTGCTAAGTGAGTTTCCCCCCCATTTTACGAACTTTCTTGCCATAGTTAAGTGAATCACTGCAATTAATAACATGGTTAAGTGAATCTGGCTTCCCTACTGACTTTGCTTATCAGGTCATAAAAGATGATCACATGACTTGAGACATTGCAACCCTACAAAATACATACCAGGTGCCAAGCATCCAAATTTGTGATGTGATCACTGGGATGCTGCAAAAGCCATAAAAGGTCACAAGTCACTTTTTTCATTGTCATTGTAATTTTGAACAGCCACTAAACGAATGATTGTAAGCCAAGGACTATGTGTAGTATATTCTTCATTGGGCTTGTCCTTGTTTCTCATGATAATTTCATCTTTGCTTAATTATGTGTCAGCCATATTGAAATCCGATGCTCCCACACTGCCACAATTGAGCCTGGGAAAGGGGTGGGGGGAATTCAATGGGGTATATTTAGTTAGACATAATAAAATTCTTTTTCTGATTCAAGGTCAGGTCGTGTTGCATATAGTAAAAGGAAGTCTTTCTTTGGGACGGATGGTGATTGGGCCATGTGATGTGGTGATGGATGTAGGGCAAGGGTCTTTAAACTTGGCAAGTTTAAGACTTGTGGACTTCAACTCCCAGAATTCCTGAGCTAACATGACTGGAGGAGGAATTCTGGGAGTTGAAGTCCACAAGTCTTAAAGCTGTCAAGTTTGAAGACCCCTGGTGTAGGAAATGGATTTGTAGTTTTTACCTATTGCAAGGAAGCCTGGAACTTTCAGATTCGGGATTCCACAGTTGTGTGATGACCCAGGGTGGGATACAAAACAAACACAGTCACAGAAAACAGGTGAAGCCCCTTTTATTCCTTCACTTTGCTTCCAAGCTCCGAATAGCTTTGACGGAAGACAAAAACAACCCCCACACAAAGAAGGAAAACAACACAAACCAGGCAAGATAAGGGGTGGAAGATGTCCACAGATAACACACACTGGGAAGCACACCAAACTCAGAGAGTAACTATAAACTAGAGAGATATTTAGACAATTTGTTTCCAGCATTTGCCAGTACGCAGGTCCAAACTCTTATTCAGTTGTCACCTGTAGCCCATGAAGAGGATCAAGGCCCTCTCCTCCCAAGTAGATCACGTCTCTTCCTCATCCTCTCCTCCCTGCGTGCCTTAGGATGGATAGGGGATGGGCCTGGGTCCTCCTCTGACTGCTCAGCCGGCCTCTGCCTTTCCCCAGCCTCCTCCACAACGTCTGGAGCCACACTTCCACTCCCTTGTCAGCTGTTCCTCCTCTCCCTCAGAGTTAGTCTCCACCAGGGGCCCTGACAAGTTGTGCCAGTTACTATCCAAATAAAAGGAATTCTTGAGAGATGTCTGTCCTGGAGTTATTGGCTGGAATGGAGATTTGCTGGAACGGTGACAATATGTCCCGCTGTACAAGTCAGAATTTTAATGTAATCCATAAATGGCCTAGGGCTAGGTCTGAACCTGGTTTATATAAGATTATATTTTGGTAGATGTTTTATCTTTGATCATTGTCTGTTTGCCGCTTAACAGAATATGTGGTTGTTTTGACCTGTTTTATAGCTTATATCGTAAATCCTTTCTAAGTATAAAGATATCAAGGAAAGCAGCTCCCATAATAAAGTGTGATGTGATACCATAATTTTTTTTTACTGCATTGTAGCGCCCTCATTAGATAGGTTGGTTCTGGGAAATCTCTTTTTTGTCCTTTCCATATTTTTCACCAAGGAACACAAGGTACTTTACTGATAGTGACAGTAATAAAAATGCTAACTCCTTTAGAGTGATAAATCAAGCTTTATAGAAGTTTTAACTCCTACTGCATAACAAAGTATCTGCATTTACAACCAGATTAGAATGATTTTTGAAAGCCCTTTCATTTATTCTTGGCAAAAGAGAAGCTTAGTGTGTTCATTCGATTTAAGACTTCTGTATACAATAATTGCTTATTCATTTTATTTAATATAAGATTTATTAAGGTGAGAATACTAGAAAGTCCTAGCTTTAATGTGGACAACTGCTTTGTACTGTTTGGAATAACAAAGCATTTAGCTTTACTTTCTGCAAACAAATGATAACTAGAGATAGATCATTTCCTGTTGCAGTTTGGAGTTCTTCTGGCTTCAGTATTTGTGATAATTGTTGACGACTTCTGTGTGTTTCATATTCTACTCCTCAGTAACAAATAGTACCAGCAGGGGCAATCTACGTGGTTTGTCACAAACAGAGCTTTACACTTTCGCATGAATTTCATACAAATAATGGAACTTCACTTGCCATTTGGTTGACTAGTCATCCAGGTTACAGAAATTCTTTTGGAGTTCTTCACAGTAATAGTTTTGTCTGTAGACTGGTTTTATCCAACAGTGTGGTCAGCCCACTACTTTCTCATAAGTTAAAAACATTTATGAACAAGTTAAAAACCATCAGTTTCAGAACAGATTGTTATGGGCTTCATTTTTTTCCTTCTTTCCTGTGGGAACATTTTTAATTTATTTGTCCTCATTGCTTTTCCTTTTTTAATTACTTAGCATCCCAAAGAATTGCAGGCTCTCTTATCACATGATAGTTACATTTCTTAAAGAGCCTTTGGTTACGAACTTGTCAAAGGCTTTTTGAAAATCCAAGTTTGGAGTGGTGACAGGCCTACTTTCGTCCACCCGCCTGTTGACACCCTCAAGACCTTCTAACAGTGAAGCAGGATTGATTTTAGCAAGATCTATGGCGATTTTCCTTCAGTCAGGTTTGTGTTTTCTTACATAACATTGGTTACTTTTATTGATTTTTATTTTGACAAATGTTAAAACTTTCTATCTGTAATTCTCTCAATCACCGCTAAATCCCCTTTTTAAAAAAATTAATGCCACCTTGGCAAGAGTCCAGTTTTCTAAGCACTGATTTGATTTAAAGCAGCGGTCGCCAACGGGTGGCCTGCGGAAAATTTTTGGTAGGCCGCAGAAGAAATGGCTCCCCAAAGCAATTCATCTGGGCCTCCCGGCTCTCTGAGGGACTCCGGATCCAGGCCCCTGAGATGCACGCGCCAACCAGCTCCAACACCCGGCGGCAGCGGCGGCGGCGACGACAGTTCCCTCCCTCAGTGCCCGCTGTCAGCTCTTCCCTATTATTTCTCTAGCTTTGAATTGCCCCCGGCTCTCTCTCTTTCCTTCCCCCCCGCCCACGTGCAGGCAAGGCAAGGCAAGGGAGACGGAGCCGTGCCACAACTCTCTCCCCTTTTCCAGCGCTTGCTGCCTCTCCCAACATCGAAGCCTCGGAAACGCAGGCAAAGCCGCCGCAGCGGTAGCGTCCTAAGTTGCCTTACCATGCTCGGTTAGTTAAGAATCGCCCTACCCAGAGAAGGAAGTGGTGCTTGGGCGGGGGGGAGAGAGAGCCAGGAGCAATTCAAAGCTAGAAAACTAATGGGGAGAGCTGACAGCGGGCGCTGGGGGAGGGGACTGTCGTTGCCGCCACCGCCGCCGCCGTGTGTGGGAGCCCTGCATCTCAGGGACCTGAGCCGGGAGGTACGGGGACTGCAAGTGGGAGCGTTTGATGATTTTGAAGAACTCCTGGAACACGGTGGATTGGCGTTTTGTAGGTCTCAGTGAAAGAGTGAGTTTTGTTTCGTCTCCTTTCCTCCCCTGGTAATGCGAGAGATGCTTTCCCTCTTCACCCCCAAATAATCACTGGCTGTGGCTGGGTTTGGCAGCGAAGTGCTAAAGCGAGCGAAGTGCCCCCAGGGACACCTTTCCTTGCTGTCTCCAGGTGACGCTGGAAAAGTCCCCCCCCCCAGCTTTTCCTCGGCTTCAGATCTGAGCCTCTCAATCCTCCACCCAGGATCTGAAAGGAGCTCCCACTTTCTCCCTCCTCCCCTCCCCAAATTAATCACCAAGAGCGGCAGTCCTTCTGTAGAAAGATGCCTGCTGAGAAGCCCCTGGAGTGTCAACCAAAGGGGACTGCCCCCCAAGGAGAGCAAAGCCCCCTTTCTGCCTCTGCTTCTCCCAGCGGCAGTTGCCCCAAGGCCCCTCAGCTCAGACACACACACCCCACCCACTCTTCTGTCTCTTTGGAAGGTGCCAGATGCACTTAGATTTATATACCGCTTTAAAATGCTTTACAGCCCTCTCTAAGTGGTTTTACAGAATCAGCATACTGCCCCCAACAATTTGGGTCCTCATTTTACCCACCTCAGAAGGATGAGTCAACCTTGAGCCTGATGAGATTCGATCTGCCAAATTGCCAAATTATGCTTGTTTTCAACAAGACACTCTGTTTTGCCACCAACTATGCACGTTTAGAAATATATATAGTCAGCAAGACATCTGTGAAATGATGAGGCTCACCCATGACTACAGTAAGTAACGCTCATTCTACTTAAGAATTTACGTATTATTTCAAACAAAAGCAAAGCACATATATTCTGTCAGTATAAACATGAGCTATACTGAAATGAGTTTTTCCATGTATTCTGGCCTGTAGACTTTGAGCTACTATGCATAGCATAGCAATTTTCTCATTGCTGTAATCATATTTGAGAAACAGAAAACAATGTGTATATTTGTAAAATGGCATTGGAATTGTCCTAAAATTTGGATGAGATTGTCCTAAATTGAAACTTCTTAACTAGATTCTTGTTCCCACTTGAGAGGAATGTTTTTGTCTTGGCTTACCAAATAAACATACTTTTTCCTGTTTGTGGACCGTAGTTCTAAACAAGAATAATTGAAGAACAGCCAACGAGAAGCATATGAAGCATTCAGGCAGGATTTTGTTTTTTGATGGGTATGGCTCCAACAGAAGTACAGTATTATAATGATGTAATGTTTACATTGTTGTTCTCTAGGGAGAATTCCCATGCTTAATTTGCCTCAACAGATTGTGAAGCTTCTTATTTATAAGACAGCCTTAAAGGTTTAGGTATATAACTATGTTTTTCTTGACCTATTTTAGAATTCTACCTCTTAGTATTTTTTGACCTCTTATTTGAATTCCATGTCTGGGCTCACACTTTTTACTAAAATTACAAATAGTTTAGTAAAGAAATCATGGACTAGTTCGATATGTGAATTCAGTCTAATGAATTAGAAATAATATGGCATAAAAGGAAAATATCTGAAGTCAGGAATTAACTTACAGTATATTTGTGAACACTGAATATAGTGAGCTCATGATTCTCCTAAGTTACTCAAAGCAAATACATTTTTCCTATTTGCAAGCATTTCTGTATCTCTTTCCAGACAGTTTGTACTTCACAGTTTGCCTCCATATTCTATTTTTGCCTTTTATAAACTATCTCATCTTTTCTCTCACAAGGAACCATGTAATTCTGTAATATTGTAAAAGGGACATTCTTGGTTCTAGTTTAAACTGCTTATGCAAAAAAGAAAGGAAGATTGTGTCTTGAGATACTTTTCCTAACAGTGTAAATTAAAGGCACATTATCAGAGTTTCTGAACCCTCTCTTGATTATATAGGGACACATCACTTGGCTTTTAAACTCCCAGTTATGCATTTAATTAGACTTTGTTTGTTTATTTGTTTAGACAATGAACTCCAGGAACTCTTTTTTAAAAAATGATCTTATTTTTATCAAAAAGCTGTGGTAACTTGTGAAACTAGCTGAGGACTAGGGAAAGGGGAATTTGTAAGCTTTCAACTTTTCATTTGGAGTTGTTTGGGGAAAAATGCCTTTTCAGGTATATAACACCTTTCAAATGTATTTGTTTTTGTAAAACTGGTCCATCATTTAAAAATATGTGTTCTGTTTCCTTTTTAATCCATTGTTTGACTTTCAGTTCTGTGAAATTTTCCAGGCCAGATGTAATTACTTGATGTTAATGATGATTCCTTTTAAAAACTGCATTTAATTTTGAGTTAGTCTAATTCAGGGGTGTCAAACTCGTGGGCCGGATGTGTCACACACGGGCCACCTTCACCCCAGGTTTAGCGAAGGGGGAAAAAGTTGCGATATGTCACATGACGTGTCAGCGCAAGTTTGACACCCCTGGTCTAATTCAACAGATTGTATTGAAGATCAACAGTCTGTATCGAAGGTACTTATTATATAATTCTAAAGGAAACCCAGCAACTGCTCATGTATGTATAGCCATTTTCCTTTTAAACTTAATCTGTCAATAGAAGTTTATTTTGAAACACATATATTTGGTTTCCATTAAACTAGGTAATATCACAAGCACAGATATTTTCCTGTGAAGCTTCATTGGCTATTTGTGTTGCCCCAAATGAATATGTGAGAGGCATATTTCAGCTAGGCAGAAGCAAATTGGGATTTAGCAGAAATATTTTTCTCTGTATTAAGCGGATGTTACTTGAAACTAATATTAACAAACCCTCTTTGGGAACTACCTGGTGACAGTTTTCTATTCCCCCTTTATCCCGAAATGATAGCATTTTATAAAAGTTCAGATTTAAGTTAATACAGAGATAATCACTGTGTTGAAATAAGTGCAAATGGTGGATAATTGTGTCTGTTGCTTTGGGCAGTTGCTGAAATAATGCAATATTTATGACTGGAGAGAAGGTCTTTTTAGAATATATTCAATATTGTCCTGCAGCTATTCTTTGGAAAGAAAGATTACAATTACAGATACACTGACCTTTGAAACCCAGGTTAAATGATTGATGCCACAAAAACATTAAGTGGCAGGGACAGAGCTCATAGAATTATGAAATTAGGAAGCAATTTAACTTTGTTTAGGGCATCAAAATGCAATATGTCTGGTAGACTGTACTAGCATTGAATTCTCTTGTGAGAGGGAAGTATTGAGAATGTGAACATTAAGTTGGGGATGGTTGAGTAATCTGTGTTGTCTGATGAGAGAATAAACATTTTTGAATTGTGTCTGTCTTGTAGTTTTTCCCCTCCCACATCCTTGTAACTATTTGCCTCTGTTTTTAAATTATAAGTTTCCAAATGAGAAACTGGATTACTTGATATTGCATCACATCACTGTTCTTTGAGCCTTAGGATTGTTATAAGACATAGATTTTATTATTCTTTTCTCCAGAAAGTATTCAGCTGCAGTGACCACAAGCAGTCAGATCCAATTTTTGTCTTCTCTACAAAACAATAAATATTCTGTTGGTGGTCTCCCTTGCAAAATGTAAAACATGTGCAGCACTGTTACCTTTCTGTGAGTTTAAATAGGCAGTGATTAGTGTGGGTATAGCTCAGTGAGCAAAACTATGCAGCCTTTCAAAAATATTTCTTCAAGTGGCAGAAGACATATGGCCTCCTAAATCCTACTCTAACTTGAGATAGATCTCATGCATTTTTAATATTTAGCTCTTCATCTCCCGGTCCCTGGATTCAAGTAAATCCCATTGCCTTCTAAACTGGGCCAGTTTTCTGAACTTTGGTCCCAAAAATATAGGCTTCAACTCAAAAAAAATAACTGTTAACAGACAAAATATTATTGAATATTCTGAAACAATTTTTTGGAAATTCGCTGCTACAAGGCTCAAAGTCTTAGGGAGACTATAAGTATCAGAAGAAAAAGAAGAATCTCTGTAGAGACACTTCAAAAATTGACAATAGTATTTGCACAGGGTCTTATCCACAAGGCATATTTGCTGAGCTGGCATTAGTTCTGAACTGTTGCATCTCTGTAGGGTTTGGGGGCTTCTGAAACTGCTCCAGTTAACTTCTAGTCTTGCCCCAGCACTAGGAAACAAATCCAGTGGGAGCAGCTGTGTAGCTTTAACATTGGAATTGAGAGAGCCATTTTCCAAATGATGAGTAGAGTGTTGCACCCCCAGTTTCCTATTCCTTGTGTAATGACATGGCCCCTTTCCCCCTTTGCTACCAGAAACACCTCATTAGAAGGAGGTAGGCAGAAAGCTAACTAGAAACCAGTTTTTCTGCTTGCTCATTGATCAGGTATAGGGAACAGTGGTTGACTCAGTGGGGGAGCGCTGAATGTTGCAGGGATGACAACAGGGAGCCTCCTTAAGGGGCGGCATCAAAATTCTTCTTGAAGTTTGAAAGCTGGTGAGTGAGCAGAAATGTTCATAGTCCCAGCAAAAAGTGGGAAAACTCCTCCCCCTAGCTAGACTGAAACCATTAATCACAGTAAAAGTTAGAACTAATAAAAATGTCTTCACCCTTTGCTGAAAAGATGATAGAACCAAACAAAACATCCCCAGGAAGAGCATTTCAGAGGCAGTACTACATCACTGGCTGTGGCTGTGGTTCCTGCCGGTCAACATTAACAGTTCCCCTCAAGTCATGAGGGAACAGAACAGGAGGGCCACCAGCTGCAAGTTAACAATTGGAAATGTGAAAACATGGCAAATGTTTTTTGTTTTTAAAGAGAGAGCTTTGCAATGTAAAAGAAAAAGAGAAGATGTGGATACTGGAAAAGAAGCAATTCTTTAATCTCATATCGATCATCATGAAGAAATGTGATATTGATGTTCATATTCATGGTTTCAATAGTTTTAATATGGTTTTTATGTTGTATTATTGATATAGTTTAAATTCTTGACTGGGAGCTTCCTTCCCCTGAGGTATAAGGGGAATTATCTAAATTGTATCATATCTTTGGTATAAGATGGGTGGTTATCTAATTGTTTTAAATAAATAGATTCAAGATTGGAGCATTACATTGACCATAGCTTCTACCTCTGTTATTCAGTGACATAGAGAACAGTTGCTGCAAATATATTTATGTACCTGTAAGTTTATTTTATTCATTTTTCTTCATAAGCTGGAAAAAGTATTATTCAAGCTATGTATGCATGCCCTTTACACAATGTAAATACTTTTGTGGTATATGCAAAAATATGCAGAATAGTAATCAAAGGAAATTGGAAACTAGATCTAGTTTCATGGTCTCTAAAGCATTAGTTAAAATTTATTTGGAAAAAAATTCAAATCTAACTCTTACTGAAGATCACATACCCTGAGTGTATTAATGTATTACATGTATCTTCTTTGTGGGATATGGACAGAAGTACATTCTAAAAATCCAAAGAGAATTAACCTTAGTGTTTTGCAATGCTTTATCCACAGCAGTTTTGGAGGGCTGATACAAAAAATACCATATAAGCTGACTCATATCTCTGTGGACAAGGGACCATTGAAACAATAGCTCACATCCTGCTATACTACATATTCTATATGGACTCATGGACTCAATTTATAACACCTTACTTAATAAGATATACATCAAGTGCTGATCATTTTTACTTTTGGTATGAAGTAGTTTCTCTGAATGTGGCCAAACTCTTCTATGCTGTATATAAAATTAGGCAACTGTCCACTGTTAATCCACCACCAATCGCATTATATTACTCCTTTATTTTTTACTATTATTGTTTTAATGCTTTTATTTGCTGCTCTGTGACCATAATAAAGATTGATTGATTGATTGATTTGGACAGAGGTATGTTTACAAGGAGTCTTTAGATTGGAGATCTCAATCTGCATAAAATAGTATATGGCATATTGACTAAAATATGCCAGGTTTTAGCCGGCCTGCTCCTGAGCTCCTTTCCTGCCTTTCTGTCTTACTATGTGGTCTTGACAGAAAGAAAAAAAAGCCATCTTGAAAACTTACTGCACAATAACGTACTAATCTAATATGAAACTAAACAAAACATCTACAGCTTTCTTTCTTCAAGAGATTTTGAAACCGAGCTTTCTTCCAGCTGATGTAGGGCAAGTCTTACTGGACAGCAGAGTCTCTTGTTTTTCTTTGAGGCGTTTTGTTTTAGAAACTTTTCTGTAATTGTCAGCAATTGTTTCCTTGACATTTTCAGATTTACTCTGAAATGGCCCAGATTACTCATAGAAAATACTGTCTCTCTGGGACTGGACCAAGTCTTCTGGTCTGCTTTTCAGATTAGCATCTTCATTTTTTTCCCTTGGTGAAAAGAGCTTAAGACCAGGCCAACTAAAATCTGCAAGAGATTTTACATTTTTCATGCACATGGTCAAATTCAAACCAGTTCCTTACCAGCAAGAAAATTTCACTGGTTGGTCTAGGTTCTGGGAGGGCTCTGAGGAGATTGGAAGGACTCTGTAACTAGTGGTGAGTGAAACTTTAAAAATGAAGGTCTATAAAAATAATTCTCATTCTAACCAACAAAAATTTTAAAAAAATAAAAAAAATAATTCTCATTCAGACAATAATGTCCTGTAATGGTAATATTCAAAGCATTCCAAAAGGGTGCTTTATCAAGGATCATAAGGTGAACAAAGCACCCTTCAAAGGGTTAAAGCTGTGACCTCTGGAAGACTCATCACAGCTGTCATGAAGACTTCCTTTGGCTATCAGCCTTTGTGCATGTACCTACACAGCTGCTTTGCTTCTTTAGATATATCTGTAGGTATTCATGCATGTGTAGAGAAATAGGTTTTCCCTGCTATTATACTTGGCCAGGATGCTTTGCGAAATGCTCCTTTGAAGCTTTGCACAGGGCTGTTGTTTAATACTTCCTTGTAAGGATGTGGCCAAGTAGCCAGAGAAGAAGTCTGGGGGAGGAATATTATATTTCTCTGTGGAGCCATTCTTGTTCTGGTTCTTATAATTTTGGATATTACTGTCTCTTGTTTTATGTACTATTCTGTTTAGTTGGCACAGTACGATGGGTGTGAGGCTTCTGCTTCTCCTTCTTCTTCTATACTTCTGCCAATTTTCTATTTTTTTTTAAACACCAAAAAGGCTTGAGAAATTGTATTTAGATGATGCTATAGTATCAAGAAGGGAAATTCTAGAGATTATAATTATGGAGTGCTTAAAAATGTTCTAAATGCTATTGCCACAAACAGAATTTGCTTATTAAAATGTAAAGAGGTAGTTTTATGCAGCCATTGAAGCATTAGATCAAAGATATGACTGGGCATACATACCGGTGCTTCACCAAAGAGATATTCCGAAATAATGCAAAGTTTGATGCTGCATTATTGTTTATCTTGTGATGTTTGTATTGCCACACTGAATCTGGTCCCTTTGATTTAGCAACAATTACAGGTAGTCCTCAACTTACGGCGCTTCATTTATTTAATGGCTGTTCAAAGTTACAGCATCACTGAAAAAAGTGACTTATGACCATTTTTCACACTTATGGCCGTTTCAGCATCCCCGTTGTCATGGGATCAAAATTCAGACACTTGGCAACTGACTCATATTTATGACCTTTGAGGTCATGCGATCACCTTTAGAGACCTTCTGACAAACAAAGTCAATGGGGAAGCCAGATTCATTTAACAAGCATACTACTAATTTAACAACTGCAGTGATTCAGCAGTGGCAA
This sequence comes from Pseudonaja textilis, assembly GCF_049901715.1. NCBI lineage: Eukaryota > Metazoa > Chordata > Lepidosauria > Squamata > Elapidae > Pseudonaja > Pseudonaja textilis. The sequence goes on from NC_141990.1 coordinate 267,177,808, forward strand.
GGAAGGTCGTAAAATGGGGCAAAACTCACTTAACAAATATCTTACTTAACAACATAAATTTTGGGCTCAATTGTAGTGGTCGTAAGTTGAAGACTACCCGTACTTTAATACTAGAATGATGAACTTGCTGGAAAACTCTCTAAGGGAAAATACATGTCTGGAAGTAGCCTAAAAATGGAAGTAGAAATGTTAATATTAACACTTGATATTGCAATAACTCCTTCAAAATCAGTATAAACATACAATTGTTTTCAAACACATTTGCATCTGAACTCCATTTAATAATAGATTGCAGGCATCTTCAAACACAGCATGCCATCATATATGATGACTTGCTTCCAATCCTAAACTTCTCAAAATCTCAGGAGAAATCTCACAAGATTTTGACCAAGATGTTTGTTTTTTTTAGAAAAAATATTTTGACTGTATTTTAATTTATGGCCATTTGTGGGGAGCAATAGACAACATAGCATTTTAGGGTCCAGTGTGATTTCTACTTTCTACCCAACATGTGAGCTAGCCTTGCCCAGCCTGGTATCCATATTTGTTAGTATTCTAACATCCAGTGTTCTCAGCGAGTGTGGACAAAAACCAGGAATAGTAGAACTTGGTCCCAGTGCCATTGTATGCCACCAGCTTGGAAAGGCTGATCTAAGTTTTAATACTATACCCCTGGGTAGTCGAGAGAGCTATTGTATGTGTGGACAGCAAATACAAAGTTCCTTGTGTAAAATGACTTCACACTCATCCAGAGAATATCTAGTCTGTTTTATTATTTGTACATCATGTTACCAAGAGATTTGTATTGGATTTGGAAGCCATATGGAAGGGAGGTAACTAGCATGTGTTTATATATACAAGGCTAGCTTAATTTGCCTCGAGGCTTGTTATGGCTCAATGGGACCTATCACTCCAAAAACTTTAACAAAGCAGATGAACAATTATCTTTTGTTAAGGTATTTTAATTTTAAGGTACTTTCTTTTGTAAAATGTCTTGGAGTGATAGATTTTATTTACCCAATCAAATATAGTTCCTAATCAAGTATTAATAAAGCCAAGCCTGACTCCTTTCTGAAAGGTAATCTGTTGGACACTTCTTTAAAATTAAAAAGTATACAGAATAGTTTGCAATATTATTTTATCAATAAGTGATATGTTTTATTCAAATGTAAAGAAATTCAAGCTTCAGAGGACTTTTTGAACAATAAATACTATATTTTTGTTGTAAACAGTATAGCAAACCCTTGAGTGATCTATCTGTATTCACCCAATGTTCCCTTTCTATTAATCATTTTACTAAAATAAAACAGAATAGCTCCAAATTAGGAAAAGATTTAATGTTGGCAGTTACATCAGGCCAGTTCTTGGCTGGGGAATTCTGGGAGCTGAAATCTACACATCTTAAAGTTGCCAAGTTTGAGAAATGCTGACCTAGAGGAACATATTTTGTTTTATTAAGGAATAGCCAAACAACTCACCCATTCCTACAGGTTTATGATAGTAAAGCAGTAAAGTACAGTTGCAAAGGAGATTGTGACAATAAAAGAAGATAGTTTTGATTTGCAAGTATTTCAAGCTTGTTGCAAACTTTTAATATCAGCTGTTAAAAGCTAAATTTTCTCTTTCCTGAAGAGAAATACTAAAACATTCTGCTTTTCTTCTATTTTCTTTCCCCAAACATGGTTTCTTTGCTTTGTTTTAATCCAACACATCCTTTTTCCTTCTTGTATGGTAGGGATTGATCCGTACTTGCTTCTGCTGTAGTGCAGGGGCTTGGGGGCACCTGATTATAATTTCAGAAAAGCTCTCATGTGCTCCTTAGTTGTATGTTAATGATGTGCATGGGTTAGGAACTGCTAAACGTCTCTTCTTTATGGGGACAGATCCATCCTGAGTCAAATTCTAAAAGTGGTTCCAGATGTTGAACAGCTGCAAGTAATCTGCCCTTTTCTCATAGACATTTGAAGTTCTTTAATCAGTGTTTGTTGTTGTTGTCAGCAATGGTGCTGAGGTGTGGAAAGATGGAGCAGATGGACTTGGGGTGGGGGCATATTTAACTTTAGGCTGACCTCTCTTATCTTGCATTTGCTCTCTTCCCAGGTCAAAGGAGGCTGGAATTAGTCTGGAAAGTGGCCATAAATATGCACCTGTGTAAATGCATGTTGAAAAGGAAGAGATTTAAGGGCAGCTGTTATCTTGGAAGGTTTCCCAAAGAGTTCCTCTCCTCTAACTGCCACCCAAAGAATGGTGCACTTTGAATAGAAAAGGAACAATTGTAAAATCTGGTATTAAGGTTATTATCTAGCAGGAGATATTCAGTTACGATAACCATATGTGAGTGCATTGGCCAGTGTGTTATTTTTCTGGTGTCAAAACACCTCTTTGCTTGGGCTTCTATGGTTGGAAAAACTAATTTGAAGTGAAGAGAAGCCTTCTTTTACTTAAACAAGGTTTCCCATGCAATTTATATTCCATATACTAAATGGAAGCATCCATGAAATTTGCAGTTTTGGACTCCTATAAAGGCTATTCTTAAACTTGTGTTGGCTACAGGCCAACATAAGACAGAATTTTTTAGAATATTCTCTTTGTCTCATAACATATAGAAAGGATTAAGGTTATCATGTTTAAAATTTTAACATTAAAATATGAACTTCATCTGTTCAATTTTGCCAATTGACAGTTTTCATTGTACAATCTTATTGTACGCATGTTGTTCTGTGACAATAAAGGTAACAACAATAATAATTCTCAATTGTTTGGCTGTGTCAGTCCTTTCTCCTTTCTTGTTACGCTTGTCCATTCAAGTGTGAGGCCACCATTGGAGTACGTCAACAGGTTGTTATCTGCAACTTTTAGCTTTATCTATTTAATAAAAAAACAGAAGAAAAATTTAGACAAAGGGAATATATACAAACAACATTGCTTAGTAACAGCAATCCAGGCAGTCTTAACCTGAGGGCTACTTTTATATATCTTCTACAAGGGTCCAAGGAGGAGAAATCCACAATAAATCAAAATGCTTAGAATTTGATACCAGAAAGGCATCTATTAGTGATATAATTCAAGATTTGAAATACCAAGAGCCACATCTTTAATTGGCAATTTCATTTATTTCAAAGTTGTATTCAGAATCGAAGAACTATGCAGAAATTTTAAAAAACAGTAAAACATTTAAAACAGGTCCTACATTCATTATTCCCTCATACTATCCCAAGAATCCTTTTGAAATAAAATGCAAAATATTGCACAGTTCTATTGGAACATAGGGCATTATTTGTTCATAAGAGTAGGTGACTTGAGCCAAGCCAAAAACGTAGGGTCAGATTCCCCGCATGCACTTTTATCCAATCAAGGAATTAAGTTGTAGAAAAAAGTTTGCTGCTGCTATAAAACATTTAGAATTTTGCTGTGCTATAGCATGCTTGGCTCAGTAATGCTTCTAATTTAAGGAAGTACAGTTTATTTTCGTAGTCTGGCTACAGAGAGCCGTGTCACTTTTATGAAGCTGCAAAAATATCTAATCTTTTCAAATGTGAAGTGCCGAGGGGTTTACAAGAGATTCTATTTAAAGAAAAAGAAAGTACCCTGGCCAATATTTGTTGGCAATCTGTAAAATCTTGAGATTAGAAGTAGCAAATGAACATGCAGAATAAGAATCATATGAAGTGTGAATTTTGCACGTATTCTGTCCATTGTTGCAGGAGACTTTCTCCAAAGAAATTGATTGACATGCAGTATACTCAGTTTTTAGTTCTACCCATCACAATGTTTCAAAAATAACTAAAGGGAAAAATGTGTTTAGCCTAACGTGTCAAAAGTGCGTATTTCAGGTAGACAAATTTCAATATCTAAAAAAATCATGCCAATAAGCTTGGAACAGTTAAGCACCATTTTAGCCCCCTTACACTCAAAAAGTATGTACAGTTTTAGATAAGTTAAATTTTCCCAGTGAAACAATAATAGTGGATAGAGAAAAGATAGAGGAGGATATTTGTGGCTCGGAGTTGAAATAAGGGTTCTTGATGTTCTCTGAACTTGGTTGCTTTTTTTTACAGATATTTCATTGTTTTCATAGTAGGTAACATTATCAGTGCAAAGGATCCCTCATGAAGAGAACAAAAATGTTGACATTGTTTTAAGTTGGTGAGGGAATTTGCTTTTGAAATAAGCTTTCTCTGCTTGTGTTGATATTAAAAGCTGTAGTACTTACCCCAGAGTCCTAGAGTCATTACTGAGTTTTAAGGATGGAGAACATATGACTGTAAAATATAATAGTTAATGAGATATTTATATAATGGTTAATAATACAATTGGTCACTTTTTCTTTGTTCTCTTTCATTCTTTTTTCCTCTTCTGGTTTGTACTATGTTTTATTCTATTCAAAAAATTCAGTAAATTTTACTATTCAGTTAATTTTACTATTCAGTAAAATTATACCACATCCTATTTATTTCACTTAAAATATTTATATAGCTGCCTACTCATTCACAGTGACTCTAGGTGGCTTACAAACAATAAACACACACACACACACAATATATATATATAACCCCCCACCCACCCATCCTGGTGACAGCACACAATTAAATAATCCATTTGATGGGCTCCATCACACTCTGGGTTCCCCTGCCCACTGGCAAAACCACATCTTCAAGGTCTTCTGAAAGACTGTCAAAGTAAGGGCCAATATAATATAGTTGATGATTATAATATATAACATTCAAATTCAAATGCATTCAAATTCGCTGTGCTTTTTTTTAAACCTATAGATTATTTTAAAAATTTACACCCCCCCCACCTATTCTGCTGTCTTTAGTTTTTAATAAGTGACCACGACCAAGACCCTCAATGTAACCTTCAGTGCTCCAGAACTGCTGTCAAGCCCCTCTGCGCTTCTGATGGCAGGACCTATGAATCAATGTGTGATTACCAGAGAGCAAAGTGCAAGGATTCCAATCTGAATGTGGCACATCGAGGCAGATGTAAAGGTAAGGAATTAAAAAGAGGTACGTACTTCTCTTCATCTGGAATAGACGCATTGAGTGTACCTTTTTTATAGCTCAGTTTGATGCTGTTTAAGCAAGATACATAAATTGGAAATATGTGTTTGCCTAAAAAGAATGATTCAGACATCTTTACCAAATAAAAGGGCCTGGAGAGGAGGCTGGGTATGTTGATAGAGAGTAAAGGATTAAAACAATGATCGAGTTTTTTGAGGGCTGCAAGCTAATGAGCCTCAGAAACAACTGTCATTTTCAAATCAAATTAATGATGTAAGCTCAGAGCATCATGATAATCATAATAAACATTGCGAATTGAGATACCATTCTTAATCTTTCACAGTCTTCTAGTTGGTAGAATTTGTCATGTGTTATTTTCTGGAAAGGTTAAGTTTGAGAGGTGAAGGACACCCGAATGGCTTAGAACTCAATCTTTTCTTCACCATTGACCCACCACCCTTTAAGTACCTTTTATGGCCACACACCTTGGCCACAGACCCCAAGACTTAACTCAATATTTAAATGTGGATGGTTGTGAATGGAAGAATGTAGATTCCTTGCGGATTGATGGGCATGGGCATTCTTTCAGAATTGTCTCTTGAAAAAGCGCCTTTGGGACCTAAGTCTACTGTTACAATCCCTGATTATTTGACATGCTGATGAGTTAATAATTAAAAACATCTTGAAGGCTCTGTATATAAACAAATGTTCAGCAAAGCAGGATTGTTTAAGTTTTTCTTTGGCATTTATTTTCATGGACATGTCATATGTTTTTGACATATTGCTTATCTTTATTTAAATTCTGAATGGATTTTCTTCATAGATGCTGGTCAGAGCAAATGCAGATTAGAAAGAGCCCAAGCACTGGATCAAGTGAAGAAGCCACAAGAAGCAGTCTTTGTTCCAGAGTGTCATGAAGATGGATCATTTACCCAAGTAAGATTTTTATTAAGATTTTCAAACTTTCATACTTTTTCTTACACACTTAACCAATAAAACATAATAAATTGTGGAAAATGTCTTAATCCATAAACAATTGTGATTGAAGCAGTGTCTGACATCTAGATTTCGCATTGTTACCTGTACATTCACACATATTTTATGACCATACAAATAATTAAGACAGATGGTTGGTAGTGGGCCCCACCAAATTGAGGCTCTAATGACTCGGGAAGTGTTTGTGAATTTTGAAAAGGAAAGTTCACAATGCCTCCCTCCCTCCCTGCCTCCCCTGTATGTGCTAAGTAAGTGGGAGCTAGACACAAACTCTCATAATTACCACAGGTTCGTATAACCTAGCACATTGGGGGAGAGCTAGGCCTTCAGGGTGTCCCCAAGGTGCTTTTTCAAAAGCCAGCTTTTTCCTTGAAGACGTTCCGCTTCTCATCCAAGAAGCTTCTTCAATTCTGACTGAATGGTGGAGGATGAGAGGATTTATATTCCGTGCAGTCATCTGACTGTTGGCACTCTTTCTGAGAGTCATTTAGGCACTTGGAGGTTTATCTGTGCCCTCAGGTTCACCTGAATAATGCAAATGGATGTAGAACCTTCTTGGAACAGCTGAAAGGATTGCGTTGTAAACAGGAGCTAGGTGGTGTCTGATGAGAGAGGACTGCTAAACTTAATGTAGATGGATTCTTTGACCCCTCTTTCAGACCTCTGTCCAGAATGTGGACTTTGCTATCTTCAAAAGAATGACCTTTATCTTTCAAAAGCAGATGGACAGCTGAATCCTATCCTGATGGGCATGTTCTGCCATGTGTTTGTGAAATGGTTGTTTTGTTTCTCCAACGTACAATCTGTACATGTCTCACTGCTTATATCACATTGCTCAATTTGTTATCCTTGGGTGGACAAGCTTCTACCTTAGTGTTTTAGGCAGAAGCTTGCTATTAACACCCCAATCAATAACTAAAAAGCCGCACACAACAGGCATCATATAAACACCACACACAGAATAGCCCAAAGCACACACTCTGCTAGAGAGAAGTTCCTTGAGAGTAGGCTCCGGCCTGAGTCCAAAAGTTCTAAAAACGAAACCTTTGGTCTGAGTGATTGACCCAGATTGGATCCTATATCTATCCACTCTTGCTTTCAGTTGCAGAAATATAGCTAAAAAGAGATTTTCAGAACATTGCGATTTATTATTTCTGCAACTGGGTTCAAGCAGCACATTAAGCAACCAAATATAATCAAACTTATTACATCATAAAAATGCAGCACACAAGTCTTTAATATGATGTTTATACATGTCATGGTTATGCAGTAATGCATCCACAAAGTATTAGTGGATAAAATTGGAAGGTAACGCACAACAGAAAAGATAAAAAAGATAAAAAAGATAGCACACAGCACAAATTAGGGTTTCAGGTTTCCTGTAAAATGATTAAGAACAGCACCTTTTCTTGAAATAATATTAATGTTTGAACTAATAAATATTGCATGCTGTGTAACATAACAAACCGTTACACTAATATGCTTGAAATAACGTTTCCTTATTCCTGAAAATGGATTTTTCAAGAGATGAAATTTATTGTATTAATACGGAGTCAGAGAGATATTGCAAACTAATCATCTATTTTCTCAAACAGGTCCAGTGCCACACCTACACTGGATATTGCTGGTGTGTCACTCCAGATGGCAAGCCTATCAGTGGTTCTTCTGTGCAGAACAAAACTCCTGTATGCTCAGGTACTGAAGGCAGAGAAAAAAAGGTTTGCATATTTTGAAAGGAATAAGCACTTTGCGTTTATAATCTTTAAAACTCAATTAATACAGCTCAACAGTGCAAACTGTACTCTGCACGTGGCTGTCCATCTTGTAGCTGAAACATTGCTAGTCAAGAGATACAAATTGGAGTTACAGGTAGTTCTTGATCTGTGATCCCAAATGAGCCCAGACTTTTGGTTGTAAGTTGTTACAGTTGTAAGTCGAGTCACCATATGACTGGACTTGATTTTTCAATCATTTTTACAACAGTTATTAAACTAGTTACTATGGTCATTAAATAAACAATGTGGTTGTAACTTAGAAACCAACTTGTCCTGGAAAATGGCAAAAAAAGTTGGAAAATGAGAACTTGTGATTATGGGACACTCCAGCCAGTGAGCTGGTTGCCAAGCAACCAAAATACGATCATGTGATTATGGGGGTGGGGTGGGGCGGGGCAGCAGGTATAACTTTGAGGATGGATTCTAAGTGCGGTAAAGATTTGGTAAAGAATCTGTTGTATCTTCAAATGGTTGTTAAGTGACTAGTCATAAGTCAAGGACTACCTGTACTGCTAAACATATATTGATAATAAAAATAGTTTCTTGATTCTGTTTGAGTAGTGTGTCTCTTTTTATGAATAAATGGTATATTGATTCTCATTGTTTAACAAAAATCCTTAAGAATGAAATGATTTAAATTTCTACCATGCCTGGGAAAAAAAATCTGGTAATTTCAAAGTCATTAGTTCTAAAAGAGTCTGTTTTGGGTTGGATAGCAGAACTTTTAAATTAACCATTTATGCTACACTGCCTATTTCTGTTGCACATCTATGGGAAAAATATGCATTGGCTCTACAGTGTCAGTTTTAATATTAATTATGGTTCTGAACCAATTGGTCATGGTAACCAATTTACCATGGTTCATTGGCCATGCTGTTCATCAGGTTGGTGACATTTTTTTTGGCCTTGTAATTCATAGGTTTATTTCAAATTTAAACCAGCAAAAAGACAGACCCAATACAGAACTGTCAGCCAAAGCAATCAGTGTAGGAATTAGATGATTGCTTGCATCCAGTTGTCTAGCTACTACTATGGGCATAGTGCTTTGAAGCTTGCCTCTAGATTGGACTGTAGTTTGGATGATACTAGTGAATGTTTTGCTCATATACTAACATACTTGCTTTTCGTTTAAGGCTCAGTAACTGACCGGCCATTAGGACAGGGTAATTCTGGAAGAAAAGGTGAGTAAAGTTCTACGCTACAATGAGATGAGGTTTTGAAGGCTTTGCCATTTATCATCTGTCCCATGTTCAAACTTTCTAGGAGAACATACAAGTGTAATGAAAGGGACGCCATTGTAATCAATTTCAACTTCTATGCTGTTTTCCTGAGCGTTAATGCTACATCTTAAAGTGTTACTTAAAAAAAGAATTTTGGCAGAAATTTCAAGATAATCATGCTAACCTTGAAGACATCTAGTATTCTTTCACAATGAATGAAAGACTTACATGCTCAATATAAGCCTTATATAAAGCACAGTCGCTGTTCAAAGTTATGACTTAACATTTCTTTCTAAGACAGTGGCATCTGCTTTGGAGATAGTTTTGATCTTTTTTTTTTTTCCACTTCAGCAGAAGAATAATCAGGTCAATCCAAATGCTGCTCTAACATGCCATTGTTTCTTCATTTCCCAAAAATAATTCTTTACAAGCCAACAAAATACCTGATCTTTATAAAGACCATACATTCTCTATTTCACTGGAAGATCAATAACTTAAAATGATGTTTAGTCAAAACTAACGTTTTGTCAGTTTAGTCAAGTTGTTCAGTCAAATCTTTCAAATGACTTCAGCTGGGCTTCCTAGAAGAAGACAATATAGAAAATCATTGCTGCATGTAGTTTTATATTATATTTTCCATATTTCTGCTATGGAATATCAGAACAATTCACCTTCAATTCAGTTGTAAAGGCTAAATAAACATTTACATGCATTTCAGCATTTTTATAAGCCTGTCCCTTTAGGAGCTGACTCAGAAACCATACAAATTATCAGCTTTTGCTAAGATGAACAATGCTAAGGAGGATATATTTCATTAATGTAGTTGTGAGATTTATAATTGATGCTTATCTTCCAGCATTATGAAATGAGCTTCAGAAAAGTAGTTTGGATTTTTGAAAAATTTATACATATATTGTATATCCCTATGACCTATGCTTATTATAGAATTGCAGTTATCCAGAGTTCCTGGAAGTAATCAGATATACAAATTTCTTACATAAAATGTAAGTAAAACTTAGCTACTCAGTTGTAATTACTGAAAATGGCTTCTGGTGGCTGTCAGCTAACATTCTGCATAAATATATGTTGATTATTATATAATTATAATCCATAAAACTAAATGGTACTGTCATCTAGAAAGTTGGCTGGCTGGTGTTGGAAATAAAGTTTCTGATAAATTGAAACAGTGGTGTCATCCAGCATATTTTGTTTGTGAATGCCGTTTTCAGCTTGATGGTCCTCACGTATTTGGAGTACAATTTTCAAAATTCCCAGCTACCCGGAATGCTATCCAATGTTTACATGAGAACTATTGTTTTAATACTTTCAGACATGAGGTTTTAATGGTTTTAGCCACTACAATCCAGACAAGTAGAATGTGGCTTTTTGTACTAATCCTCCCTTAGTTTACACCACTGATTGATGGGAAATGATGCCAGCAAGATCAGCATTCAGGTAAGAGCTCCCGAAAGATTTTACTGCTACATAGCAGTCATGTGGTAGTAAAGGGAATCAGTATATCCTTGGGTACCATTTTGTATAAGGTGGCAACCAAATGATAGAGAATGAAAATGTGGTTTTCCCTGTGCCCTGTTTATTATCACTGCGCTACAAAAGAGGGCTAGGGAACTTTACATGTAATACTCCATGCCAGTCATTATTTCTGGAAGTTTTCTTTCATAAAAACATGTTGCAAACATCTATCTGTAGTATAAAGGAGTCTCTTATTTCATCGGCTGCCACATTTTGACCCTACATTATGTAAAGCAAATAATAATAATAATAAAATTAATCTTTTTATTAAAGAGATACATTTGTTTCTGTCTTCCTTGCAAACCTTGCTTCCCTTTGTAATGGTGTCAAACTGGGAGGGAAAGAGCAAAAAACACATGGATTCTCAACTGAATCTTCTGCCATTTTGCCTTGGGAAGGGTAGAGAGGAGGAAGGGGAGAAAAAAAGAAATAGCTTGCTTCAGTAGAATGATTTGTTCAAGTCTGGGTTTCAGTGTCTCTTACCTTGGAAGTGAGAGTAACAATTCAGGTTTATAAGAATCTCTTGTTCATTCATCTGAAGTCTTGGATTAAACCACTCCTAACTTTAATCCTTCTCATATGTAATTGATGCAAAGCAGAACAGCTCAGCTCTTTTCTGCCATGTGCTGAATGGTGAATTGACTGAAACTTGACAGTATTTTTATGTCTTGTTTCCATCGGGTTTTTTTGGTCCTGCCCTTTCATTGAACTTTTCCATTTGTCTGCCTGAAAGTAAGTTGTCAGGGTTCTCTCCCCCACTTCATCTCCACTGTTTCTTACCCTACCTTTTCTCTTTGTCTCGCTATTAAAGAGAGAGCAGCCTTCCAGCTTATTAATGCATATACACTGCTCAAAAAAATAAAGGGAACACAAAAACAAGACATCCTAGATCTGAATGAATGAAATATTCTTATTAAATACTTTGTTCATTATATAGTTGAATGTGCTGACAACAAAATCACACAAAAATTATCAATGGAAATCAAATTTAGCAACCCATGGAGGTCTGGATTTGGACTTACACTCAAAATTAAAGTGGAAAAAAACACTACAGGCTGATCCAACTTTGATGTAATGTCCTTAAAACAAGTCAAAATAAGGCTCAGTAGTGTCTGCGGCCTCCACGTGCCTGTATGACCTCTCCACAATGCCTGGGCATGCTCCTGATGAGGTGGCAGATGGTCTCTCCTGAGGGATCTCCTCCCACATCTGGACAAAAGTATCCCCCAACTCCTGAACAGTCTGTGGTGCAACGTGGCATTGGTGGATGGAGCGAGACATGTCCCAGATGTGTTCAATTGGATTCAGGTCTGGGGAACGGGTGGGCCAGTCTATAGCATCAATGCCTTTATCTTGCAGGAACTGCTAACACATTCCAGCCACATGAGGTCTCGCATTATCTTGCATTAGGAGGAACCCATGGCCAACCTCACCACCATATGGTCTCACAAGGGGTCTGAGGATCTCATCTTGGTACCTAATGGCAGTCAGGCTACCTCTGGTGAGCACATGGAGGGCTGTGCGGCCCTCTAAAGAAATGCCACCCCACACCATTACTGACCCACTGCTAAACCGGTCGTGTTGGGGGATGTTGCAGGCAGTAGAACGTTCTCCATGGTGTCTCCAGACCCTGTCACGTCTGTCCCATGTGCTCAGTGTGAACCTGCTTTCATCTGTGAAGAGCACAGGGCATTAGTGGCGAATTTGCCAATCTTGGTGTTCTCTGGCAAATGCCAAACGTCCTGCACGGTGTTGGGCTGTAAGCACAACCCCCACCTGTGGACATCGGGCCCTCATACCACCCTCATGGAGTCTGTTTCTGACTGTTTGAGCAGCCACATGCACATTTGTGGCCCGCCGGAGGTCATTTTGCAGGCTCTGGCAGTGCTCCTCCTGTCCCTCCTTGCACAAAGGCGGATGAAGCAGTCCTGATACTGGTTGGTTTGCCCTCCTACAGCCTCCTCCACGTCTCCTGATGTACTGGCCTGTCTCCTGGTAGCGCCTCCATGCTCTGGACACTACGCTGACAGACACAGCAAACCTTCTTGCCACAGCTCGCATTGATGTGCCATCCTGGATGAGCTGCACTACCTGAGCCACTTGTGTGGGTTGTAGACTCCGTCTCATGCTACCACTAGAGTGAAAGCACCCCAGCATTCAAAAGTGACCAAACCATCAGCCAGAAAGCATAGGAATGAGAAGTGGTCTGTGGTCACCACCTGCAGAACCACTCCTTTATTGGGGATGTCTTGCTAACTGCCTATGCTTTCCACCTGTTGTCTATTCCATTTGCACAACAGCATGTGAAATTGATTGTCAATCAGTGTTGCTACCTAAGTGGGCAGTTTGATTTCACAGAAGTGTGATTGACTTGGAGTTACATTGTGTTGTTTAAGTGTTCCCTTTATTTTTTTGAGCAGTGTATTTCAATTGGAAGTCATTTGCCTTACATGCTCTCACCTAGTTTCTTTACCAGTTTGGAAACTGGTTGGATGAGACCTTTCCTCCTTCACCTCTTTAGTAATCCTGTCACAATGGTTACATGTAATATTTCCCAGATAATTATTAACATTATCCTTATTGATTGTGAACATTATTCCTAATTCTTGCTGATTGAGAGTTAAATAAGTTGAAACACAGCAATTTCCTGGTTAAACAGTGCAATATTTGCTCTTGGGTGAAATGTTAGTCTTCCTCTTGCTTTGAACTTTTGAGTTTTCAGTGTTTCATTTCCATTCTTGTTTCTATATTTTATATTTGTGAAACAACTCAGCTTCCATATTGTATTTCATTTTGGTAATACAGCTGGAATATTTATTTACTTATTATTCTGGAAGTCATGTCAATGTTCATAGGATTCTCTGTAAGTTTTTATACAAAAACCATACAAGATTGGTAGGTTGGGCTAAGAAAGAGTTACAGGGCCAAAGTCATCTGGTAAATTGGTTAAGAATGGTGCCAGGCCAATGCCTTAACCATGACAGCACAGTGGGTTGCTAACCTAACAGTTAGTATATTGAAGAATGCAATATTGTGAGATAACTTTTATATGAATGATTTGGTCTAGGATTAACCTCACAAAACAACACCTCCTGATATTTTCATCTTTTAAAATCTTGTGTTTTTAGGAGAGCTTGACCATCATATAAGAATTTCCAGTCTGAAGAAGTTGACATACCTGGCCCAAGAGCCAATAAACGGAAACTAAACACTTTTGTTATAACTGAGATGCCATGAGAGTTGGTTTTTCAGTTTGAAAATTAGGAAGATAGATGAGGTTGCGCTGCTTTGAAGAAATGTCATTTGAAGGCTGCCTTGATTTAAAGATGTCATTAAGGAAAGGGCTAACACGTAGCTCCAGTTAACTTACCAACACTTACATTTTCTAAGCTAAGATGCTCTTCTCACCTCTATTACTTTTATCCTAATAATTTCATAAATAGGTTGGTTTTTCTAATGCCCTTTGATGTACTATTATTTAACACCACCTAGAAGCTGTAGGTGTTGCAGAATGCAACTGTAAAATTGTCAAATTGAATCATATGACACTATAACTGTTTTTCTAATACCTTAATTGGTGCACAATTATTTCGTATATCATACTTAAGAGGAGGTGCAGTAAGGAATTAATAACATTCTGACTTGACAGTTCACTGTGGTATGTTCTCTCCCTAACCTAAATTTAATCCTATCTTTTACTGGTGTATTTATTATTTATCTTATTTTTAAAAAATGCTTTTGGTTGTGGTTATATTTGTTGCTTAATCATAATCAAAGGTGAAAACATGCTTCTATGACCTATACTTATTGTTAGCTCCTATCTTATTTATGTAGTCTTTGATTGAAGTGCTGCTAGTTGTTGATATATAAAACTTCAATCTTTATTAGTACACACTATTGATTCTAATGTATTCAGAATATAATCAGTAACTTTTCTGCGGGAAATCTGCAGAAGTATATTTTTGTCTCATGCTGCCTACAACAAGGTAGTTCACATTCTGTTTCATGGAAATTGTGTAAATATCAAAGCTGGCACAACATTTTTAGAATTTTTAAAATTTTTGAGGAAAAACAGATGCACACCTCAGATGTTCAATCATTCTCTGTTAATTCAATGGAATGTGGCATTCCACAACGGTTAGCAAATTCCAGAATGACTGAATTAAGTTTTGACTGCATCTGGAAAGTCTACTGCCCCAGATAGATTTGTTTATTAAAAGTGGAATGTGATGTAATAATTCCTGCCCCTGTAGAATATCAGTGCCAATATAAGACCGTTCTTTTTCTTTGTGTTAAATGAGCTGGCATGGGTACTGAAAGCAGAACATAAAATGTGTTATCTTTGTCTTGAAATTCGTGTCAAATTAAATGAATAACTGCATAAACAGTTGGTTGTTATTAAGGGTAAGTGATCATTGGCGCAGACTTGAATGTGTTTTAATTTCTGTTTAAAAAGAAATGGAATGAAAAACCTCCAAACAAACTAACTCTCTCTCTCTCTCTCTCTCTCTCCCTTTCCCTCTCTCTCCCTCCCTCCCCCCTCTCTCACACACACAGACACACAAACAGAGAATTAGAGTTGTATGTTTTCTACTATGTTGAATGTAAGATAAAATAGCTAGATTAATCCAGAAATTTTATTTTATTTTGTTATGACTCAATTTAAAATAATTCTGGGCAGCATTTAAGAATAAAAACAGAAGTGTAAAAGAAAAACGTAATACTTTTAAGAAACCCCTTTAACATAGCAGCCCCCAACTTTTTGAGCACAAGGGATCAGTTCCGTGGAGAGGTTCCTTCGTGGACCGGAGGGGGTGTGATTTCATGTTCTGCTTGCATCTTGTGGGTGGGGCTTCACTTGTTTATGCAGCCCACTTTTTGGCATGCCATGGCCTGGTGCCGGTCCATGGATTGGGGGTTGGGAACCCCTACTTTAACAGGTAACATCTCTGAATCAATTGTTATTGAAAGCATACAGAAATTAAAAGGAAAGTGATCTTAAATCTTTAACCTAATGGCCATTGACAAAAAGGCTATCCATTCTAAGCATTTCTTTAGAAAAAGTTCAGTAGATGCAGGGCATAAGTTTCCTGCCTTTTAGAAAAAGTTCTGGAATGACTGTGGAGAAGGCATGCTATAAATGGAAAACGAAAAAGTATGCCAGAATTCAATACTTGAAGATATAAATTTTTGAAAATGTTCATCAAAATATGTCCAGATACAAAATTATTTTATTTATAGTATTCAGTTGGTCAGAATAAAGAACCTAAAGATTAGTTGCTCCAATGATATTTAGTACCCTATGTTTGATCTGGGTATCGATTCAAAATTTACAAATGTATTAAATTATGTAACTGTCTTAGGGATAGTGGTCCAGGCTGCTTCTGTGGCTCTGGTGTGAGAAGAAAGAAAAAAGTGTGTGTCCGTGAGGAAGCGTGGGTGGGTGAGGAGGAAAGAACCTAGAAGCAAAAGTACACTTTGTGATATTTCTCCCTGGGTTCATTGAACACAGCTGGAGATGTAAAGAGGGGTATTATGGCTTCTGACCATGCAGGTGGCTGAAGGAAGGCCGATTGGGTCTGGGAGGAATTAGGCCAAAAATTTGGACTATTTATTTAATCCTCAGGAACAGCCTTTTTTCTCGTCTGTTTTTCTTTTCCTGTTGAACAGACTGCTTAACAGGGGGCACGTGTGGTAATTAACACATGCAGCTGTGGGTCTTCAGCCATATGGTTGAATTTCAAATGGCCATTGATCTGTACCCCTGCCCCCATTCTGCAACCTGAGGCCTTGAAGATGTGAAGAGGTTTTATGCAGAGGCTTTACTGGGGGGGAGGAGTGGGACAGAGAGAAAGAACAAATATAAGATTTTTTAAAAATCAAGAATAATGGTCTTGTCCAAATAAAGTTTGCTTACATAAAACAAGGTTTATTCACCTTTACCTTTTTAAACCACAATTTTCACAGGAAAGAGGTAGATAACTTTTTTTGCTGCAGTGGCAGCAAAATGTTTAAATATTTCCCAGTCCTATACAGTAGGAAGTTTTCCACTTGTTTCCATTTGATCACTGCCTTCATAGACTACTAGTGTATCAACTAACTAAAGCTAGTTATGTTTCTATCTCAATTGCAAATAAGAAATTTGGAGTGAGTGGTGGGGAACAGAATATGCTAGGGAGAAAAAAAGCTATTTGATTTTTTAAAAAGTTTGTTTTTTTAAAAAAGTTGTTGGATACTCTCTGAAGATTAACCTGGCTTTAGAACAGGCCAGATCTAGAGGCTGGACCCTATTTTACAGTGATTTTATTTTCTCTGTGGGAGGTTCTAGCATGTGTTATGAGAGGTTAAGCGGTTGAATCATTGTAGAGTAGGGTGCCTCATGGCTCAGGTCTTTCACTTCTCCCTTTTACCATCTATATCATCTACATGAGAATGCTTGGAGAGGTTATCCAACAACACGGGCTGCAGTATCATCACCATACAACTTTCTATGCATCTCCACTCCTGGACAACCAAGTGACACTGCCCTAGTGATAGCTCAAAGCCTGTAATGGGGAGGAATCCGTTCAGAGGTGGTATTCAGCAGGTTCTGACCAGTTCTGGAGAACCGGTAGCGGAAATTTTTAGTAGTTCAGAGAACCGGTAGTGGAAATTTTGAGTAGTTTGGAATGCTACCTCTGATTGGTCCCACCCCCATTTCTTCTCTGCCTCCCGAGTCCCAGCTGATTGGCTGGGTCGTCTTTTGTTGCCCTGCACAGGAGAACGGAGCTGGAAAGCAGGTTAGTGGGATGGAGACGAAATGGGGATTTTGCAGTATCCTTCCCCTGCCATGCCTACCAAACCACACCACATGCACCAAGCCACGCCCACAGAACCGGTAGTAAAATTTTTTGAACACCATCACTGAATTCAATTCAATCCTAGCAAGATGGAGTGGCTCTGGGTTTTGATGAGGTATCATTTGTTACTCTTGCTGTCATAGTAACTCCTCCAGACAGAGCTGCCTGGTAATGCAGCCTGGTAGGGTCCTCCTGGACTCTTGACTCCTGCTCAAGAAGCAAGAGGGGCGGTAAATTTGCACTGATTCATCTTGTGTGCCAGTGGTGTCCATCCTTGAACCGGGAGGTCTTGATCATGGTATCTCATGCCCTGGTTACTTCCTGGCTGGATTTTTGCAGAAAATGGGACAGCTTTTAAAGACCCTCTGCAAATTACAGCTGATTTAAAATGCAGGGGCACACACACAATTCTGGGTGCTTTGAGGTTTGCCAAAGTTATACCACTGCTGTGTGAGCTTCATGGGCTTATACTTTCTTTCTGGGTGTGATTCAAGGTACTGGTTAGCACCTTTAAAGCCCTGAATTGCAAGGCTAGGTTATCAGTAGGATCATTTCTCCTACTTACTCACTAGGTCTGATAGAGTGGGTGTGCTTCAAATCCATTCCTTCAAATGTTGCCATCTATTGCAGTGGTGGCTAAACTTTTTGGGCTCCTGTGCCAAAAATTTTGTGTGCGCTTGCATGCTCGCACTCACATGCCAGCACCCAGAAGGCAATGCACGCGCCCCCCCCATGCCCCCTTTGCATGCACGCGTAATACCCACCTACCCACCCATCCCCACCACCCCCTTACCTGCACTGTGCCTCACAGCTGATTTTCGGCTGGTTTGAGGCTTTTTTTTGGCCTCCCAAAGGCTTGAAGGAGGCTTTTGCAGGCCAAAAACTAGCCCCGTTTTGTCACTTCCGGTATTTTCAGAAAAACAGGAAGTGATGAAATGGCTAATTTTCGGCCTGGCAAAGCCTGCAGAAGCCTTCCTGAAGCCTTTGAGAGGCCGAAAAAGGCCTCAAACTGGCTGAAAAACAGCTGTGAGGTGTGCGCATGCCCAGTGAGGTATGTTTGCCTGCAGCTCACGTGCCAGCACAAATGGCTCTGCGTGCCACCTGTGGCACGTATGCCAGAGGTTCGCCATCATGGAACTAGTGGGATCTAGATAGTGTGTCTTCCTGGTAGCTGATCCTACTCTTTGGAACATCCTTCCCACAAGATCCGATGGAGCTTCTAACCTTCTGAAAAGCCTTAAAACCCTTACTCCCCCACCCAAAACATTGAGGTAGTGTGCAGCTGGAGCCTAAAAGGGTGTGTGTGTGGAAGTTAGGGGCCCTAAGCATTTTCTGTGGAGGTGGTGTTCTTATGTTTTTTACTATTTTTATTGTTTGTGAGCTGCCCATGGTTATATTGCATAAGATGAACACTGGGCAGGTAATTAAATCTGTTAAACAAAATCAAATAAATAAACACACTTGCATGGAAATATCTCTCCATGAGTTCTTGCTGAATTTGAAAGTTATTCAGATCTTGGCATCTGTTGCTTCCAAGTACTGTGTCTGGGTTTGTGCATTTCATTAATTTACAGGGTTTTATTTAGTGTGTCCTATTGAGTGTAATCCAAATGGTTGTTTGGGTTTTTACAGCATGGTAAACCATAAACCATGATTTATAAACTGAAGTGGCTGCGTTTATATTTCATGCTTTGGGGCTAGGTTTTAAATCTTGTGCCAGAAACAGCTTTTTATTTTCTTGGAAGGTATGAACTACTCATACTGTTCCATGGATTCTGAGAGCCTAACTTCAGGAAAGTTTTAATTTTGGGGGGCGGGGGGAACAGTGAAAATTGTACATGGTTGTTTGGGTTATGTGAGTATATTCCAATTGTTTTTATTCTTAAGAGCAGGTACATTACAAAATTTTTCTAAACTCATCAGAAAATCATTTAATCTGCTTTTTCTGTTCCCTCTTTTTTAAAAAATGTTTTAATTTACAGGAAAGAACCCTTTGCTTATAAATCCAATATGCACTTCTCAGTGTTAAAAGTGTATTTTTAGTGAGGAAAAAATGGAACGAGGAGATTTAGTTGTCTTACAGCCATAGCATTATTTGTAGTCTTCAGGAAAATACTGTATGTCCCTAAATAAAATGGCAATATAGTTTGATATAGATAACATGCAAATTATTTAAAATAAAGTAAATGCTTACTGTGTTCTGTAAAGGTAGTCCTCGACTTACAACAGTTAACTTAGTGACCATTCAAAGTTACAAAGGTACTGAAAAAAGGGACTTATGACCACTCTTCACAGTTACAACATTTGCAGTATCCCCATGATCATGATGCTTGGCGACTGGTTCATACTTATGACCATTGTTGTGTCCCAAGGTCATGCAATCACCTTTTGCGACCTTCTGACAAGCAAACTCAATGGGGAAGGCAGATTCACTTAACAATCAGGTTACTATCTTATCAACTGCAGTGATTCACTTAACAACTGAGGCAAGAAAGATCAAAAAATGGGGCAAAACTCACTTAACAAATGTCTCACTTAACAACAGAAATTTTGGGCTCAATTGTGGTCATAAGTCGAGGACTACCTGTATATGTTCTCCAGATCCTTCTTGTACTTGAATAATAAAATGAAATCAGTGACTCAAAACAAGTCTAATTTAAACATATTTTGTCTTATTTTATAATATATATAGATATATATTAGCCTTCCAAACTTCATGTTTGATTTCATCTTCCATAATTCCCACAGAGATGGGAAGATTGGTATGCACGCTTAAGTATTCATGTGCCATGATTTAAATGCAGAAAGATAGATATAGGATATGTATAAAATTCCTACCTAGAGAAGTATTTTACAGACAAATTGTATAGCCTTAAAACAGAGGTGGGAGATGAATTAATGAATTAATTCCCCACGAGAAAAACTGGGACTTTTGTGGCGGGGAGAACCAATAGAACTTGAAGGTGCAATAGACTTGCATGCACACACATATGAAAATTGGAGGGGCGGGGCAAAGCAATTGCCCTGAAAAAAAGCAATGCAGTTGTATGCATGGGATACATATACAGATGTAAATGATTTCTGATTGACCTCACACGGGCTAGAGAGTGACAGCCAAAGGGCCTGATGCGGCCCGTCGGCCATAAAATGCCCAGGTCTAAAACGTAATTAGGGGACATGTTTCCATGGTATTGTGTTAGTGCAAAACTAGTTACTTCGGCAAGAATATTAGAAAGATAGTCCTCTCTTAATGACTGGCTGTTTTCAAAGTTATGATATCAAAGTTATCGCACTCCCAGCAATTTTAAATGGTCACGTCCCCCATAATATGTGACTGCGTGTTAGCTTTAAAAATCTTTGGCGGCATTCCATGGTCACATGATCACAATTTGCAATATTTCTTTGCCAGTTTCTGGTTTAAAAAACCCCCTTCCATTTAAATGAATGAGGTTGCTTAATGACTGTGGCATTCATTTGACAACTCTCACAAAAAAGGCTAGAAAATTACTTCTGGTCATATGGGTGTCTTGATTTATGGCCTATGACTTATTACTCATAGTAATAAGTTTTCTGTGTAATAAGCGGAGACTACCTGTACATTGATACTGGTGACTTGGATAAAAAGAAATTGACATCTGAGATTTGGGTTGTACTGATAATGGTATATATTGTTTACATTACTTTCTGTTTGTTTCCTGAAGCATCACCAGATTCTGAATGTTGTAATGTAGCTTTGAGAGAGCAACACTGATTGAAGCAAATTTCATGGTTATCTTTGATTTGAACTAGATCTCCCTTCTAGTACTGATATATCACCTTAATGCACAATAACCTCTGTGTGCCCAGATTTCCAGCAAGAGACTATCATGATGTAAAACTTTAACTGACATAGATTACAGTTTAAAGTTTCTGGGTCATATTGTCATTCTATATGGCTACAATACAACAGTAAATTTAGGTGTAGACATGGTGGCCAGCCAAGGTACATAGGTTTAAAGGCAGATAAAAGTGTCATCTAATTTTGTTGCTACATAGAAAAGTTGGAAGTTATGTTCATCCATTCCTGCAATTGTAGGTAACTCCTACACGTTTTTTTAGTGTTGTAACTTAGAGTGATCATTAAATGAATGGTTGTAAATTGAGGACTATCCATATATAACTCCTATGTAATTTGGGAATAAATACTTAATTTCCATGAGCAGCATGGCTGTCAGGTGTGATAATCATTTTTAGTTGCACTGTTAGCTGAATTTCTGCATAGTCTTCTAAAGTCATAAGGAAAGTTTGGTAATTGAACTTCAGTGTCATGCCACTTGTACCCAGCATTTTAGGAGTCAAGATTTTCAAAACAATGCCCAAATGATGCCATTTGTAAGAAGAAAACCAGCAGCTATTGGTCCTTTTGACATATCCCTTTTAAAGAATTTCTATCAGAGAAAGAGAGTGCTTTGTCTGCAGTCAGAATAAACTCATTGTACACCCAGACAATTAACACTTCAAGTGACTTGCCAGCCTCTTTAAAGCCACTATGCTACTTCTCTATTTTGAGCTCTATTCAGACACTTAAGCACACCATTTTTGTTTTGTTTATTATTCAAAGAAGAAGAAGAAGAAAGCCCTTCATCAGAATAGTTGGAGCGGATCAACATTGTCCTTCCAATGGCATTTATCTCCAGCCAGCAGTGAATATGTCAATCAGAAATCAAAAAGCCAAACAGAAGAGGCTTTGAATTGTGTCATCAGGGGTCGAAGGGACTTCCAGCTGCCTGTGCCTGGGCCAGCCTTTCTTGCACACCAAAGAATTGTGCTGTCTGTTGCAAACACATACTCATCATGCTGAATTAAAAAGCCTTTGAAGCATGAAGAATATTCCCAGTTCAATTCGTTCATATCAGTGCACCTGCAAGGGTGGGTGGGGGAAAGGGAGAGCAGCTAATGTATTCTAGAAATACTTTCTGGCTTGATTGATGGTTTTTACACCATGTTGCCTCAATTTTCACTGACAGTGTTTGTAAGAAACAGATACAATTTATTTCAGTAGTTGGATGTCATCTTTTAATTGATAATTATGCTCTGCATCCCAATGTATACTGCACGAGTCAAAAGGAGGGCTGTGAAAATATTTATAGACCTTCACATCCTGGACACAAACTGTTTCAACTCCTACCCTCAAAACGATGCTATAGAGCACTGCACACCAGAACAATTAGACACAAGGACAGGTTTTTCCCCGAATGCCATCACTCTGCTGAACAAATAATTCCCTCAACGCTGCCAAACTATTTACTAAATCTGCATTACTATTAATCCTCCCATCCTTCCTTTCACCCATCTCCTCCCACTTATGACTGTAACCTTATTGCTTGTATCCTAACGATTTTCATTGACTGTTTCCTAGTATGATTTGATTGCTTATTGTACCTATGACTATTAAGTGTTGTACCTTATGACTCTTGACGAATGTATCTTTTCTTTTATGTACACTGAAAGCATATGCACCAAGACAGATTCCTTGTGTTAAATCACACTTGGCCAGTAAAGAATTCTATTCTATTCTATTCTATTCTATTCTATTCTATTCTATTCTATTCTATTCTATTCTATTCTATTCCATTCTATTCTATTCTATTCTATTCTATTCTATTCACCTATCATGGGTCCAAATAACTAACAGGTTTGCAATTTTTTATGGCCTATGGGCATAGAGTTTTGAAAAACATTCTGGGCATTTCCACAAAGTGACTACTAAGATGCTATTAGCATCTTCTTTGCTGCTTCTGAACATATTTTCATGGTCCATGTAGTTGGTTCTTCTCCTTTTCTAAGGCTTAAATCACTACATCATCCAATTTCATAGCTGCAGGAGTTTCCCAATATTTATTTCAACCTATCATGAGATCTTGTGTTTGACATAAGTCCTCAGCATTTAACAGTGGCTGCTTCCTTGCTCATATTCAGGGGGAGATTAAATAGAGGGGAGATAGGATTAGGGCAGGCAGTGTGGCATCTATATTGAAAATTACAGACCAACGTCTTGTGATACCTCTTTATTCCTTATTCATTGACCTTTTAAATATCTTTCATACTATCTGTTCATCTTGCTGTTTTTTAATAACTTCTGATTCTTCCACAGAATAGTCGCTTTTGCTTTTGTATGTTTGCTTTTGCTTGTGCATGTTATATTTATATGTTTGTTTTTTTCTGTTTCATAATTTCCCTTTCTATTGTCTCATTCCGGGCTCATTGCTAATTGTCATTTTAGAGCATTGACTTTAAGGCGTATTACTTCTTCACTAATAAAGGAGAATATTAGTTCAGGATTGAAATGAAGGGAGTTCTTGGTGCTTCCTGAGCTTCATTGTTTTGTTGCATTGTTTTGTTCATTACCCAAACTAAGTGACATCAACATGTTAGCCTAGCACTGATGATGTTACTTAATTTGAATAATGAAATGTCTGCAAGAAAATAGACAAGCTCAGAGAGCACTAAGGACCCCTTTTTTGGGAAATCCCAAGTTATGGTCCTCAAGGAGAAAAAAAACTATGTGTCATGCCTTACATGTGCACAGATATGTGAATGTGACAACGCACATACATTCTAATAAAGGTGAAAATTCACAGTTATGAAAACTCAAAAATAAAATAAGTTTTTAAAAGTAAAATCTTAACCCATCCTGATTAAATCCTGTAATATTATAACATATAACTGTATACATTTATCACCTTTTCTGTATATTAAAAAATATTAGTTATATAACTCTTCCCTTCTCCCAGTTCTTGGTATTTCTTTGTGGGTAATTGTGCGCACTGAATCTGTAAAATTCAACAATAGATATTAACAATCAAAAACTGAGGGAAATTCTGTCTTGCATATTAAGTATAACATGTTATGATTTTGTGTAGAGGTTTCTGTATTTAAGGATTTAATATGTGTCCAGGCATTTATTTATTTGCATGTAACAAATATCCCAAAATGTCAGTTCAGAGATGGATGGATGGAAGGATCTATCCATTCATCTATATTCTTACATAATAAAATAAACAGGTATTTCAATGCCTGGGAAGGCATTGTATCTCTTCCATGTTTATTGAAGTACATGCAATGGAACACTACAATGACAATATTGCACTGCTGATAATTCTGTAAGATGGAGACCTCACAGTCTAGACCCAGTGTTTGTAAAGTTAAGTCAAGAAGCTAACATGGCTTTATTTCTAGGCATCTGTGGACAGAAACCGAAGAATAATGTAAGCAATTCCTTCATTCTGTAGTGAATTTTAATATCATTTAAATGTTGTTTGATATAGGCTAGAATCACAAACATTTCTGAACAAAGAAAGGGAACAACACTGTATTTGTTTTATTTGTTTATTTTTCTATTAATCACCCATCTCCCTCTGAGAGAGGCTCTGGGTGGTATATGATACGTTTTAGATAGTCTTCTGTTATAATTACATTAGTATCAAATCATTTACATTGTAAGCTTTAGAAATAATATGGTCATTACCAAAGTTTTTCTGAAAACTTGATTCTAAATTTGATGCTGACAAGGTTAAAAAATTAAGACCCTTCAAACAAAACTAATAAAAAATATTTGGGAGAGTTGGGATTTTAAGTCAAATAGTTTGTTCCAATTCTCCTGTCCATTATTTATCAGGATGGGAAAGCCTCCATAAATCCAAATTAGCATTTTGGTGCAGTGAGTTTGTGAATGGACTGCATTCCCAGAAACTTTGAGAAGATTATATCCACAAAATCATGTAACATCTTTATTAAGAAGAGGTCCATAGGAAGGTCCATAGGAAGAGCTAAATTATGTGAGATAAACTTAGTGCACCTGCATGATTTTCATACTTCAGCAATACAGAAGTTGTTGATGATAAAAGTATAAGTGGGAATATTATCTAATTTAAAAAATAGAATTAAAGAAGTATTTCAGTATTTTGCTAATCTTTTAGCCAGTTCCATAAAGTACCTTTGCCTTTATATTCTGATTTGTACTTTTTTTCCTGTCTCTGTGAATGTCTGATTTTCTTCTGATGGACTTGGCCGGGCCATGTAAAAATCCCAAATTATTCAACAGTACTGGAGAGTAGATAGTATTTACCTCAATAATGGTAGTTTCTTTTCAATTTTTTTTAACTCTCAATTCAGATGATGGTTCAAAACCAACACCCACCATGGAAACACAACCAGTTTTGGATGGAGAAGGTAAGAAACTCTGAAGTAGCGTTTAAAAAAAATTATCCAGTCCCCAAATGTAAAGTTCTGTAAAGAAAATGTCAGGTATGATCTTACTTTAAATCTTACTTTAAGACAAATCGTGGTTTTAAATAATTGCTTTTTTATGCACATTATTTCTTTATGGATGGGTTGGAATCACGGTGAGATGATTTTTGTGACATAACGGCAAAAGAAAATTAATATTGTGCTACATAGTTCATGTACTATTTTCTTGGTGTATACTGTATTTTTTGGTATTTGTAAGCCAAGAATAAATAGATTTATCAGATTAAAATGCTGTACTGGTATTCCTTCAAAGATTGTTATTATGTCTGTATATAAGTAGTTACTAAAAGATATACTGTTATTGCTAAATATTTATTATATGACGTGCAATATGACTGAGTATTTCAGCTAGTGGATTTATGGTGAGTAATTTTGAAAAACTATGTTGGTCCATATGTCAACACAGAGGAAGAAAATTAGTAAATAAAAACTGCTGAATTAAACAAGTTGTGCAATATTATAGCTCTGGGCTACAGCTTAGAAAATGGGTGTTTTTTTTCAACTACTGAATCTCAAGGCACTAGTAGGAGGAGTTTTTGAAAGGCTGAGCTTAACTAAGTTGTTTCTGACTCTACAAATGGGAATTTTGACATTTAGGAAAGAAATTTGGGTTACATGATATAATTTTAAATTTTGCTAAAACACCTACAAAGCCTCTATTCTGAATACAAAATACCTATCTCAAGTTATTTCTTAATTCTTCAGAAATCTCAAGGTTGCCCCCTTCATACACGAAACGGCAGGCTTGCAATTTAAAATGGGACATGTTGAGACATTGCACACAATGCTTTTGAAAATAAAATGTTTTTTACTCTCTGATTGTCTTATCTACTTCCCTCCCTCCCTCCTTACCTCCCTATATACCTCCCTACATATATTGGTATTTTGTTTAATATGCTTTTAATTTGCACTGTGTTTTATTATGATTATCTCATGGGTCTCATTGTACTTTTATTACAAATAATAACCTTTTTTTAAAATTAAGCCTTTCTTTGTGTTTCAGAAATTACAGCCCCTACACTTTGGATTAAACACTTGGTCATCAAAGATTCCAAACTGAACAGCTCTAGTATGAAAAATTCAGGTAATGCTTTAAAAAAAAGATTTAAAATTAAAGGGAAAAGGTATATGTATATCCTTATTTTTATATAAATGTTGAACACAAAATTGCTAAATAAATAAAGTTTTATTGAAATTTGAAACAGAAAAAAGTGAAAAAAGTTTTAAAAAATATAAGACAGGCTAAAAATTTAGGCAGTGAGGTTATCATATGCAAATGGATGGAAAGATTTGTCATTACCCACAATGGAGGACTGGTTGGTGAAAATGATGGGATTTTCAGGGATAGCTAAATTGACTTTTTAATCAGAGAAAAGAAAATTATATACATTTATTGCTGACTAGAAATCCCCTTATAGATATTTTGTGTGAAGCAGGAAAAAAATGAACATTTTTATATTATAGATTATAGGATAGATGATAGAAGAGAGTTATGTAAATTTATAATTGTAGCTATAACTGCTATAAAGAAAATTAGAAGAATTTCTTTGTATCTCTCTTCTTTCTTTTCTATTTTTGTTTCACTCCCCCCTCCCCTTTTTCACATTTTACTTTCTCTTTTTTCTTATTGCATATTAGCTTATATTAGTTTTTATCTTCCTTTTTAAAATTTGGATTTAAACAATGACCGAGGTGTATCTTTTCAGCGTAGGTCTGGCACTCATGTTTAGTGTGAGTCATTCTTGAGCATCATATCATCTGGATAGTCAATCTTTACTATGAAAGGAAGCTTCTGCTACCTCTGGAGTAAGGACTTCAATTTCTTGTTTGTGGTTGGATTTTTATCATGTTTTCCATTTTAAGGAATGAAGCAAACAAGTTTAGAAAATAAAACTTATACTAAATTAGTATAAGTTCTATTTTCTAAACTTGTTTGCTTCATGTTACTCTAACATTGGAATTATACCTTCAAGGGTAGACTTATTTTGCTGCATCTTAATGACTGCAACAAATTTTAGTTGTAAAACGATGTGTTCTTAAAACAATATTTTTATAGAATAAAGTATTAAATTATTTCCATTTATAAATCCCTATATCCTTATTTGGAAGAGCATTCCAGAATCCAGTGGTACACACACACACACACACACACACACACACACACTGAATTTACACCACAAAATATAATGTTCTCATTTGTGTATAGAACTACATTGGCTAGGAAACAGTGGGATTCATATCTGTCATAGATGGAGATAGCAATTTCTTGTGACTCACAGTGCAAGGATAAATAACACATACTTGATCATTTACAGATTATTATTCCGTCCCCTGGTAGTTTCTTAACTCTCCTAGAATATATTATTTGGATTATATAACAACTTCTTCTGTAAAAGCCTTGGACTTTTTCCTTAGTTTCTTGTATTGTGAAATTATTTGAGTTTGGTTAAAGACAGGTTTCAAGCATGTAGTCATTCTACACTCTTAGCCTTTAAAGAAAACCACAGGATGATGTAATGATGAGACAAATGGAAATATAAACTGCGCTATGAAAGCCAGCAGTAGCAGTCAGGTAAATATGTTACAGTTGC
Organism: Pseudonaja textilis; assembly: GCF_049901715.1. NCBI lineage: Eukaryota > Metazoa > Chordata > Lepidosauria > Squamata > Elapidae > Pseudonaja > Pseudonaja textilis. Next base: position 267,206,054 of record NC_141990.1, read on the forward strand.
TAATGATTTGTACATTACGTTATTTGAAAGGAAGACTGAGTAATCTATTAAGGTTAGAAGCTGGATACAGGTATATGTTTGTCTTTTTTTTTAAAAAAAATCACCTCAGCCTTGGCTTTTATTTCTGGAACTGTGCTATTTGATCATGTTCTGCTCTGGCATTCAAAAATCATTTGGATACCTTTTGTAAACTAAAAACATAAATTGACATAAATGTTTTTGTCATGTGAACTAAGCATGGAAAATTCAAGAATTAATTGATAATAATAATAAACACTGAAGTTAAAAAGAAGGTTAGAAATGAATACATTTGACTAAACAAGATCTTAAAGTCCACAGTCAAGGCAATTAATACAAATAATAATTAATTGCAATTATTAGATACATAGCTGGAATAGTGGACTCAAGCAGAACTTCCTGGATAGGAAGTCCTGAAAAATAATGGCAGTGAATCATGGCTTCTTACCAAGGAAAATATGGGTGTGGAATGTTGCAAATGCACCAGGCAGTTGAAGAAGACAGAAGAAAGGACATTGGAAGAATATCTGAAGGATAGAGAAGAAGATGCACTGAAGTTAGTATACCAGGAAGACTTACTGAGTATTGGAGAGATCAAATTGGCCTTCAAGAATACCAAACGAAGAATAGAAAATAGACATGGGAAAGCAAAACATGACATGGCCAATATATTAAAAAAAATAGACAAAGCAGATATAATAAGATTTCTCAATGGCTAAAAAATGGAACATTGATAAAAGAAACAGAGGAGTTGATTCTGGCTACAGAAGACCAAGCTTTAAGAATAAATCGATAGAAAACCAGAATTGAGAAGACAGCTACAGATAGCAAATGCTGCCTCTGCAAAGAAGCTGAAAAATCAGTGGACCACCTTATCAGCTGTTGCAAGAAGATTGCACAAACTGACTACAAACAATGGCATGACAAAGTAGCAAGAATGGTACACTGGAAGATTCAGCAAGAAATACCATTTGCCTGCATGCAAGAAGTGGTGAGACAATAAAATAGAGAAAGTCATAGAAAATGACAAAAATTAAAATGCTTTGAGATTGTAGAATTCAAATTGAATTACATTTGAAGGAAAGACTTTGCATTTCTAGTGTAAAAATAACTGCCATATGTATAATTTTACTGACATGATTGAAATATACATTAATTTGAATTAATTTCAGTTCCAAAGTACATGGAAGATTTTGGAGAAAATACTGGCATTTATGACCCACCCTTCAACAGTGAAGGCTTCGAGATGAAACTTAAAATGCTGTGGCTAATCCATAAATCCTTTTATGGCTTGGTACCAAGCTGCCTACATTCTTCCATGGGAATTGGCCTGGGCGATTTGATTTAGGAAGGAAAAGAGGAATGGACTTCAGAGGCTCTATTACTCCGGGATAATGCTGATCTGGAACAGCCTACCTATAGATATGGGTTGGCTTCTACTTTGCACTCTGGAAGCACATGGAACTCTTTTGGATGATGTTTGGACTGCGAAGTCAAGTTTATGGATTATGGACTCTGATTGCGTATATTTATTGTGCACCTCTGAACCTCTGAGAGCCCTTTGAGATTGGAGTGGAGTTTAAATAAATAAGCACATGCATACACATAACCTGAGCAGGGTTTATGCACCCTTGCATGGTTATATGCTGAGATGATGTATTTTACTTCAAAGGTACATTTTGCTGAGAAACCCTGTAATTTTGAATGCAGCTTGAATTCTTAAATAGGGAGACATATCAAAGTCTTTACTCTTTATTCCTAATCCACATGAGAAGTTTGTATTGCCAAACATACTATGTACTACTTTAGAGTTACCTGTTACAGTATCTAAGCCTTGTAGTTTGTCACTCTAAAACCAATATAGAGAATTGAATGCATGTAGTCCAAAGATCTACTCTTTGCTGGAGAAAAGTGGTTGAGCTATGCACAATAATCATTTTAAGCTACTACCAAGAAGTTTTTAGGTGTTAAGCAGAGTTATCCTGACTTGTACAGGTATTCCTCAATTTACAGAAGTTCATTTAGTGACTATTCAAAGTTACAATGGCAGTTACAATGTAGGAACATTTTTCAAACTTATGTCCCTTGCAACATTCCCTTGGTCACGTGATCAAAATTCAGATGCTTGGCAACTGGTTCATATTTATGATGGTTGCAGTGTCCCAGGGTCATGTGATCAGCTTTTGCAACCTTCTGATAAGCAAAGTTAATGGGAAGCCAGATTCACTTCACAACCATGTTACTAACTTAACAACTTTAATGAATCGCTTGGCGCCAAAGGTCGCAAAATGGGGTGAAATTCACTTAATGTCTCGTTTAGCAACATTAAATTTTGGGCTCAAATCCCAAGGCAGTGAACAGATTTGGAAGTGTAATATTGCCAAAAATCGCATGGATGCAGTCATCAAGAATCAGACTTAAGGCATGGACCTTTATCTTTAGCCCTTGAAAATGTGTGGAAATTTCAAAGAGTATGAAGAAGCTGTTAAAAGTGCTGAACGATAAGGTTTATTTAAAACGTATAATGCTTAAATAATAATCCTTTTATTGCTTTCTAATTAGTTTCCAAGCCCAATTTAAGGTCTGCTGCAACTATTCAAAGCACTAACACTGTGGAGATTGAGAAACTTATTTGAAATAGAATTTGGAGTGTAACTGAAGCAGCTTTTATTCTACAAACAAAATATAAGACAAATCCTGACATCAGTGCTTTTATTTGAGTTGCTGTGACCTGTGTCCTTTCCGTCTGTTTCTGCCAGACAGAAACAAATCCTCCTTCTAATAGCTGAACATCTGCATTTGCTTCTTCCTTTTCTGTGTCCATCATTCAGTCATCCGTAGAATAACATGTCATTTATTTCTCAAGAAGAAAAACACAAGTTAGAAATATCAGGTGTCATTTATTTCTCAAGAAGAAAAACACAAGTTAGAAATATCAGGATTTCAGGATATCAGGCCCTGTATTCATGCATGTTCACGCTTCCTTTTCACAAACAATGCATTCAAGATTTGTATAGCTAAAAAAATTTTTTAGTTCCAGTAGAGGATTATCCATTTCTCCATTTCTTATTATCAAAACAAATGAATCAAAACCCAAGCAAACCATTGAAGGGTTACTCAGTCTGCTTTCTTTCTATTTGACTAAGTGAACAGCACAGCTTTCTTTGACAGAAAAGATGCAAGTTGCAATCAAGGAAGTAGTTATTGAACAAGCTATAGGTGTGGTTCATTAAGTCAAAACCAGACTATCTGATTTACAGTAATGTGATATATCGGGGTGTCAAACTCAAGGCCTGCAGGCCAGATCCAGCCCATGGGGTGCTTAAATCTGTCCCATGGGGCCACCCTGAAAATAGCAAAGGACTGGCTCGTGGTGCCTCTGTGAGCAAAAATGGGACATAGGGGGACTGTGTGTGCCCCCCACAGCTCGTTTTTCGCCAGGAAGACCTGCTGGCCAAAACAGGGCAGGCGGGGCCTCCACGTGTCCCATTTTGGCTGGTAGGGTGCTGCAGGAGGCGTCTGTCTCCCCCCCTTCCCCGCTTCCCCCCCCACCTGGCCGGCCCGCGGAGAAGAACTACAATGTTGATCGTGTCCTGGAAGAAATCCAGTTTGACACCATTGTGATATATGAACCAAGTGGGGGTTTGTTTTGCTCTGTTTTTGAGGTGTGAGGCTGCTAAGATGGAAGCTCCTGTAAAACTTCCCGAATAGCAATTAATTCGTGATTTCTTTTTCAGAGAAAATTAATTCGTGTGACCAAGAAAGGCAGAGTGCACTTGAGGAAGCCAAGCAGAATCCACGTGAAGGAATTGTTATCCCTGAATGTGCCCCTGGAGGACTGTACAAACCGGTGCAGTGTCATCAGTCCACGGGCTACTGCTGGTGTGTTCTGGTAGACACAGGTCGCCCCCTACCTGGCACTTCCACCCGGTAAGAACAATTTGCTTCCAATTTCACCTTTATATGAAATCAATCGTAGCATGGAAGTGGAAGGGGGCTGGAGAAAGCAAGATTTAGATCAGGAATGGATAACCTTTTTGAATCTACCGTATGATGAAATGTAGCCTCCCTCTATACGTATGAAAAAGATAAAATATTCACCATTTAATTTGTTTGTGTCTGAGTTGCGTGTATCAATGCTTAATGTCATCTGTGATTAAATTGGAGGAAAAAAATGTGCTAACTTAAATATTATAATTACTTAGTTTAATTCCAGCCAAGTGTCAATTTACAACATAAAATTCGTTAATGATTGTTTATATTTTATTAAACTTGTGACTTTCTTTAAATTTCCTATTAATTGGGAAACAAATATTAGACTGCAGCCCTATATAATTCTTTTCAGTTTAGATGATCCAAACATGCAAACAACCGATTAATACATGGCGTTGGACTTTTATTTATTTTCCTGGGGTCTTTTGTTGGAATACTCTGGCCCATATTTACTGCATCCTAGTAAGAGAATCCTTTTAGAATAGGATAACAGAGTTGGAAGAGACCTTTGAGATCATCTGGTCCAACCTCACGTTCAAGCAGGAGACCCTACACCATTTCTGATAAATGGCTGTCCAGTTGGCACTAGTTGCAATTGTGCAAATATCCTCCTCATCACTCCAACCATCAGCAAATGCAGTGACAGATGGGATCAAAAAGTATCCCAAACTGTGAAGTCCTTTTCCTGGGGCAGTGCATCCTTATCCCAAACAGGCTTCCCTTCAATTTTCAGATGTACTTTATTAATCGTGCCTCCATCATATCTGGATTAAATTTCAACTTGCTCTCCCTCATCTGGGCCCATTTGGAAATATCCAAATTCATCAGGCATTTGGAGCAGGCCACTTTATCTGATGCTCTATGTCTTCTGAGGTCTACAACAACCAGCAGTCTAAAACTGATCAGAAAGTGATCTCCATATGACGACAGTTACAGAAAGATTCATCCCTTTTATTTCCCAGGCTCCATTTGAATGCCAAGTCCTTTGTGTGCTCTACTGCCTGTGTGAGGCAACATATCAGATGGAACAAGTCCATTGTCACCGTGGCATGCATGAAATCCTGAGCCACTTCTGACATGGCAACCTCAGCATGAAAATCAAAATTCCTCACGACATAATATCTAGGATAGTTCTCTGCTGTGACTGTCCCAAGATTGTCCCAATTAGTTCAGGAAGAAAAACTTTATTTAATAGGGTGGATAGTACAGTAATGGTATTTCCCACTGTGATGATCACCCCAATACAGTAACCAACAGTCAAAATATCAGCCTGGCAGCTTCTGGTCTTTTAGAAGTAATTCTTCATAAAAGTCCCAGAGTGAAAAGTTACTTATATTTAGTCTCCCCCAAATCCAACTCCTAGATTTGATTACTTTTTTACACTTTCAAAATCCCAATCTGCATTTTCAAATGCCCATGGAATAAAATGTGATATGGTATTGTTTTGAAAGGGATAATATAGAAAATAAAAGAATTTTTTGAACTCCCTAGTCTGCTGTGCCACAAGGTTGGAGAATATGAAAGTTATTGACACACATGCTTTAAGAATGTGCTGGGTTTTTTAAAAAAATATTTCCATTCTTTAGATACGAGACCCCTGTATGTGAAAGCAATGCTCGATCCAGAAGTCCAGAAATTGATGATCCTTTCAAAGATCGAGAACTTCCAGGTAAAAAGGAAGGAATAATAAGAGTGGTAAGGATAAGCAGGGGTCCCACCCATTGGTTGGATATAATTAGCCAGTGGACTATAGAGTTTTGTTTTGATGTTAAATCTTTTATTTATATAATCACTTTGCATCATATAATGTGAATAGCGCTGATGACAATACCATAAAATGTATCCACCAAACTTAATTTAGGCTTGAACAGTTTCTTTTGCTGTCCTAATTTCTAGTTCTTTCCCATCAATTTGGTTTGACTCATATTCCAGGAATCTTTGTACAAATGTTGAATTAAAAAATATAGAAGGTATTCATTATGGTTGAATAACTGTTCAGGATTTTCTCTAGCATGTGCAATTGCTAATTTACATTACTTCATTATTGGATTATGATCATGGTGGAACTGAGACATCCTGTTTTTTTTCTCTAGTATTTGCAATGTATAATTTAGTAATATGCTAATGACACACTACATTTTGAACCTGTAGAAATTGCCAATACAGCTATATATTCCTGCCACTAGAAGCTACATTGTGTGGACCCTGTGATTACATTTTAATGAAAAATAAGGAGATATTTGCATTATGATTTAAAAAACAGCTTTCCCCAACCAGTCAGCGTACAGTTCTGTTGGGATTGTTAGTATCCATGTTGTTTGAGACTTCTGGGCCTTCCCAAGAAGTTAGCAAAAGTTAATTTAAAATATCTGTAAGGGCTGAAAACTCCAATGATCATGTGTGATTGATTTTCAGTGTCCATGAAACCTCCCTTGCTGTTCTCTTCTTTTTATTCCTATTGACGGGTTTAATATATGCTAACCTAAAATATGCACAGTATGCATTTGTGCAATTATATTATAATTCCACTGGAACAACCAAAAGCATTTTAGAGAAATCAATCTTTGCTTCCTTCTTATTGGGTAGAGCTCCATGATATGTACAATTTACTGTGGAAGAAGAAAATCCCTGCTGCTATTGAAGAATCAGTTGAGGTTTCAACCTACTGAAAACATCTTATCAGAACTGCCTGAAACACAGCATGGCAACAGTTAGATATGGAAAAAAAGAAACCTGTTTGTTTTAAACTTAGTTGCTCTCTTTTCCAGGTTGCCCAGAAGGGAAAAAAGTAGAATTTATTACCAGTTTACTGGATGCTCTCACCACAGATATGGTACAGGCTATTAACTCAGCAGCACCTGCTGGAGGTGGAAGGTGAGTTTGGAAGCGTTCAGGTGAAATAGAAATGAGACACCCAAAAACCTGTTTCTAGCCTGGACAATGACACACTTGCAGGAGAATGATACAAAGTAGAAACCTATGTGGTATATTGTCTTATGAAAATCAAAGAGGTTTCCTCATATGCAGATAGTCCTTGACTTATGATCACAATTGGGAGCAAAATTTCCACTGTAAGTTGTGATGAAAAATTGAATTCTCACCTGATGGGACGGGATCTTTTTATGATCATAAATTGAATCATCATGGTTGTAATTTGATTCACACTAACAAAACCAACAAAAAATATCACAAATTGTGATCATGTGACTATGGGATGGCAAGCGTCATAAATTAGTATGTAGGTCATAGCTGACTTTTTTCGAAGCTGCCATTAATTTGAATCACTATTAAATAAATGATTGTAAGTTGAGGACTACTGTACCTGTATGTTTCCAAGTATCACTCCCCATTTTCATTATGAAAGCTCTCTTCTGCTGCTTGAAAAACAAATAATTAAGGTTTCTACAATTCATATATAAAATGGATCCCTTTTCTACAAAGGAGAACAAGTGAACCTTCTTCCATTTTACCTCAGTTTTTTTCCTGCTAGGGTCACGTCTGCTACTGAAGTAAAGCAAAAGTAATGCAGCACAAAGAGTTCAGGAAAAGGAAGATTTCCTCCCTCCTTTCCTCATTTTTTGGTGGATTTATGCTCCTGAACCTATAATTTTATTCTTATGACCTTTAGTCTGAACTCTGATAAGTTGCTTAAAATGTGAATGTATGTGACTTGACTTTGGGGATTTTGGTTTTTCAGTAAAAAGCTGTTCTCAGTTGGCTGTTCTCAATATAAGCTGGTTTATGCTTGCATAGATATATGCCACCCAATTGCTTCTACATGCTTGAATTAATATTAAGGTACCTTCTTCATAAGTTCTTCACATTCATATGGATTTTCATTTGTTCTCACTGACTTTATCCCTCTTTGGTATTCAAAACTCACAAAATATTCATGCATAACCTATGCTTTTCCTACATTTTTCATTTATGTCTATTGTAGCATTAAAAGAGAAAGAGCTAGAAATGTGAGAAAACAGAATTGGCACCAACAATATCTATGTCTTCTCTTCCTTTTATTTTATTACTGATGGAGGATACTAGTTGAAAAGAAGCTCTTTACCCCATCCCCATAGTAAAATTACCCCCATGGATCAAGACTTTCCCCTAACCCCATTGGATCCTGGGGGACCGGGATCACTCTCAGTGGGGAAAAGCACCTCTCTGAAGCTCTTGACAGCATTAAAGTGTGCGTTTGTGTGCGTGCGTGCATAATATTTTAAATCTGTACATGGCACTGATTATGTTTTATTTTAATCCTTGTTCGTGAACAATAGTTACTAGACAGAGAAATGCTGTTCAGGTTCATGCATCTATTCTATTTGGAATCTTGCTGGATCTGAATTTTGTAAATTAATCAACTCAGTGGGGACATCTAGCCTGATTCTATTATGTGTCTTCCAAGGTTCTCTGAGCCTGATCCCAGTCACACCCTGGAGGAACGGGTGGTACATTGGTACTTCAGTCAGCTGGACAACAATAACAGCAGTGACATCAACAAAAGGGAGATGAAACCCTTCAAGCGCTACGTGAAGAAGAAAGCCAAGCCTAAGAAATGTACACGACGCTTCACTGACTACTGTGATCTCAACAAAGACAAGTCCATCTCACTACAGGAATTGAAAGGCTGTTTGGGGGTCAGGAAGGAAGAAGGTTGGTGTGTCTTTTATTGATAAAGCTGAACGAACAACTGGCTTTATGATTCAGCCTGTTTTACTTTATTGTCCAAGTTGTTTTGTTTGGGTGGGATTGTGGCTTTTTGGGTTGGGAGGGAGAAGGGAAGGGAGGGTGCATAAGGGGCAGTTGTTTCAAGGGAAGAAAAGGTCCAAGAAGCTGGCGATCTCAGTCATTTGGGGACAGGTTCTATTTCTTTGGTTAAGTGTGCATTTTCCTTGAAAGAGTTCCATTCAAAAAAATGTTGTTATACCTCATAATGTCTTTCAAGGGAGGCGGTTTGGTGTAGTGATTAAAGCATCAGGCTAGAAACTAGGAGACTGTACATATTAGACCCACCTGAGGTACAAAGCCAGGGGGATAACCTTGGGCCAGTCACTCTGAGTCTTAGGGAGAAAACAGAGCCAAACCGCTTCTTAAAAAAAGGTTGCTGGGAAGACTTCATGCACCTGTGTAGGGACTCACCAGGAGTCAGGAGTTTTCAGCTATTTAACTGATTTTGAAGTGCTACTGTTTACATGTATTTCTTCTTTTCTCTTTGGATTGAAACCACAATGTGTTAGGGTGAAGGTTAAGCAAGCCCCACCCTGAGGCACTCTGCTAAGTAGAGAATCCCTGGGACTAATAATTCACTTGTACAATCCTGGATTTCCTAGATTGTGTATGTTGTACCCCTCTGGCTTCTAGGATGTAATTAATGACCAGTCTTCATACAGTACTGGGTCCTTTGAAATTATTACTTGCAGCTCAGCTTATCTGTAGAAAGACTCTGTAGTAGCAATTTTCTTCCTCTCCCTTGCTACCCCTATCCTGGAGACATGCCACCTTGGGGTCAGGGATGAAACAAAATCCTTTACTAATACAAAAGGATGTGCCCTATATGCAGAGTTGCCCAACTGTTTCTATTTATTTTTCTGCAGATATTAATGAGCTTATTGCACAGGAGAAGCCACTTCACTCCTATTTTGAAGAGATTTAGTAATATTCATTGCTACTTCTCTGATCTCAGAAAAATAGATGCTTAACATAAAATTGGCCTTGTGATGTTCTTTGAGTAAGTGGCTCATTATATGGATTTACATTTACTAGTTTTCTAAAACTGAAATATCACAGGCAAGAAATTGGTTTAATGCACTTCCTAATTCTAGTTAGAAGTATTTCAATTATCATCGGCAGATTAGTCTTTGTATCTTCTTAAAGCATTCACAGGACCAATATCTAGAGTTAATAGACAAAAGAATATTCTTTATATTTGCAGGCAGCATTGGCAGCTTCCCACATGGAAAAAGGCAAGGCGTTAATCCTTTCAGTAAGTAGTTTTTATTGCTTTGATCACCTTCCTATGCCTAAATCTTTCATAATTTGCCACTTGGGATATTTTAAGCGGATGCTACACAGAGTAGCAAACTTAACACACCAGCTTGGGTTGCCTTGTTTAGGTCAAGAAAACCAGAGAAGGAGGCTCAATTTTCATCTTTCTTCAAATGATTCTGATTTGAAAGGGCCTTATTGAATGGTTTTTATTGATTATTTATCTTACAACAATCTATTCAACTTGGTATACTTAAATTACATAAATTGTTTCAATAATATCCAAATAATATTTTTGCTTGCTTTTCAGTTAAGTAGCGAAGGGTAAAGGAAACAATTATTAAGAATATGGTAGAAGAAGTTTGCAATTACCTACCAAAAATTATGCTTGGCTGAAGGCAAATATACGTGTCCCAGGATAATGTTGCAGGATTCAATCTGGGTCAGTCACTGGGACTAGAAGTTTAGTTTTCTGAGCTTTTGGACCCATTGGGCTCCAGCACAAGCCCAAAAGCTCAGAGAACTAAACCTCTAGTCCTAGTGCCCAACCCAGATTGGATTCTGCAAATGTTATGCTCATTCACTTTTTAATCAATGAGCAAAGCTGTAAAATACAGCATTGAAAACTTTCCTTTTGTTTTTTAAACCACAACTAACAACTAGTTTGATTCTCTACATTTAAAATAGAATAGGATAACAGAGTTGGAAGGCACCTTGGAGGTCTTCTAGTCCAACCTCCTGCTTAGGCAGGAAACCCTGCACGATTTCAGACAAATGGTTGTCCAATCTCTTCTTAAAAACTTCCAGTGTTGGAGCAGTCACAACTTTTGTGGGTAAATTGTTCCACTGATTAATTGTTCTAACTGTCAAGAAATTTCTCCTTAGTTCTAAGTTGTTTCTCTCCTTGATTAGTTTCCACCCATTGCTTCTTGTCCTGCCTTCAGGTGCTTTGGAGAATAGCTTGACTCCTCCTTCTTTGTGGGAGTTCCTGAGATATTGGAACACTGCTATCATGTTCTTAGTCCTTCTTTTCATTAAACTAGACATACCCAGTTCCTGCAACCATTCTTATGTTTTAGCCTCCAGTCCCCTAATCATCTTTGTTGCTCTTCTTTGCACTCTTTCTAGAGTCTCAACATCTTTTTTACATCACGGCAACCAAAACTGAATGCAGTATACCCCTTTTTTGTTGAACCAGAATGCCTTACCAAGGCATTATAAAGTGGTATTAACGCTTCACGATGTGTTACACTAAACACTACATGATTATGTGCCTACCTTAATGTTAATTCTATGCTGCTTTTTACAGCTTCATTGCATCCTGCTTTTGTCAATCCAAGATGGTATAGGCAGTAGGGAAGGAATTACGATTCTTTTTTTTTTAAGTGTAAATTATTGTAATTATTTTAAATTAACGTAATCATAAACACATGTTTTTTGTGAGATATATGCCTGAAAAAGAGCATGTTTCTGCGAAAGTAAGCATATAAAAAGAGAGCTTTATTTCAAACAAGGACTTACCTTGGTATAAGTTATGAATGAAAGAATAGCATTAAGGAACTATGTAAAAACAGATTGCTTGGGAAATGACTATTGAAAGCTTTGCACCTGAGGAGGAAGTGTCAGAGAATGGAAACAGGTACAGAACTCTATAAATAGACATTCTTAAAAAAGTATTGAAAAACCTGACAGACCAAAATTCTGCCTGACCTACTCAGGTAGATGATTAGATTTATTCTGATGTGCGTTTGACTGACCTGATGTTTATTCATGACACTTTAATATTTGTGCAAAGTGAAAAAAAGCTACCCCATTTTTGTTGAACCTGAAAATCCCTCTGTGGAAATCAGAAACACTTTTCAAATGAGTGAAGTTGGTAAAGGGTGCTGCTTTCCAGAAGAAATTAATCTAATTTTAGCTATGCAGAATGCTTCTCTTGCAGTGAATCTTCTACAAGTCTTTATATTTAAAATTAAATATTAAATATTAAAAGGTTTTAAATATGTTTAAAATTGGAGGCCATCTCTAAGGCAGGTTACGTAGCTGTTAGAATCTCCTTTGGAAATGAAGCATCATTCCAAAGCTTGTGGTTTTTTTTTCTTAATTAAATGCAAATCACAATCTGTATATTCTAAAGAAAATCTTTAGAAGTTTGCTCTGTATATCTATATGATCTATATGCAATATTCAAGGTCTCTGGTCATATACCCTAATTGTTTTGGCAGTCTTACTGTTTCTAATAAAAGTACTACACTCATTACTTATTCAGTGGGAGAAATCTCATGAACTTTACTAAAAAAAATTCAGGCCTTCTAGTCAATCCTAAGTCCTGGCGACTGCCTCAACCAATCCGTGAAGTTTTCTTGACAACATTTTCTGGAAGTGGTTTTCCATTATCTACTTCCTAGGGCTGAGAGGCTGTGATTGAGCCAGCTGGCTTTGTGCCTACTCAGGACTAGAATTCTCAGTCTCCTAATTTCTAGCCTGCTGTCTTAACCACTACACCAAACTGGATCTCTTAATCAATTGATTACTTTTAATAGGATTTAATCGGTTTTTCACCTTTTGTTTTCTTCTCTGTCTACAACTTCAGTAGGACGTCTTGTCTAAGAGGATATGCCATGGATGGACAGAAGGAGATCGGATGCATGGCCATCTGAAAACATGTGGGACTGGCAACACCCAGTATAGCAGAAGTGGCAGTCACAACATTTGCACTTTCTTAAAAAAAGAAAAGAAAATTGTCTACAGGTTTTTTTTTTTAGTAATCTGAAGAAAAGACCATTGGAATTTGGAAAGAAAACTGAAGATCTACTTGTGATTTAAATCTTGAGGATTGCCTGGACTTGAAAAAATGTTTAATATGCTGTACATAAAATGTAAATTACACAGTGATTTTCTGTTGGTTGTAGGATGACTATTTGATTCCTGCCCAGTTTTTGTTTCCTTTGTTTCCTTTTTAAGAGGCGGATCAAATTCAGGAATTTTCTTCCTGGATAGGAGTGTCTTCTAACGCCACCCCAATCTTTGTTAAGTGTTATAAGTTCTTCCTTCGTTACGTTCATTACATTCATTCAAGGTTGACTCAGCCTTCCATCCTTCCGAGGTGGATAAAATGAGGACCCAGATTGTTGGGGGCAATAGGCTGACTCTGTAAACTGCTTAGTTTAGTTTAGTTTAGTTTATTGTCATTGCACCTCGTACAACGAAATCAAACACCATCTTCAGTGCACATCATGACCATGAAAATAAACACAAACACATCCTTTACCCTCCACACGTTGAATTGAAAACTCCCAACACTGCACTATACAGCAGAATTCAAAAGAGCTACTGCCCTGGGATGCACATGTGGCTGGTATGTGAGTATGTGAAGCTCCATTTGCACAAGCGGCAGGCGTGCACTCCTCCTGCCACTACTGCTGCTGCCAGTCCGCTGAGCCAGAAAGGTTGGGGATTGCTGATTTGAGGAATATTCCAGAAATGTAAAAATGAGCAGTATTAAATTGTAAATGTGGGTGGGAACTTCATGGCACTCCAGACATCGTTGGAGTTTAATGTACACATGTTTAGCCAGCATATCCAGGGTTCACAGGCAGCAAAAATGAGACAAAATCTCCTCCCAGTTCAGGAATCCAAAATAAAGCAGCCTCACAAAATCGCTGTCATAACCCTGGCTTGAGCACCTCCTGGATACCAGAGGCCAGCCTGGATACTTGGTTCCTTGAGTGAGCTGTTCCTATTGATAGGAAGGGGTTTTTTTTCCCATTCAGAAGGAATATCCCTTCAGTTCGGAACAAGAGAGGACTTTGGAATTTATTTTGTGTGAAGTGTTCCATATTGTTGTGCCTACCAGTTGACCATTGTGAAGACAGACAACTGGGGTTCAGACCAGGTCCAGTCCAGTTGGAATCTCACTGCTTATATTCTTAATTTCTTGGTCCTGGCTGTTTTAGTGTTTAGGGCAGTGGTGGTTAACCTTTTGGGCTCCTGTGCCAAAAATTGTGCGCGCATTAGCACATGCGCACTTGCGTGTCAGCATCCAGAATGCAGTGTGCATCCCCCCATGCCCCCTGCGCATGACCGCGCAATCCCCACCCCCCCGCCACCCCCTTACCTGCACTGCACCTCATAGCTGATTTTTCGGCTGGTTTGAGGCCTTTTTCAGCCTCCCAGAGGCTTGGAAAAAGCCTCTGCAAGGCTTTTCAGGCCAAATAATAAGCCTGTTTTGTCACTTCCGGTATTATAGGAAGTGACAAAACAGGCCTATTCGGCCTGAAAATCCTTGCAGACGCTTTTTCCAAGCCTCTGGGCGGCTGAAAAAGGCCTCAAACCAGCCAAAAATCAGCTGTGAGGCACATGCATGTGCAGTAAGGTAAGTTTGCCTGTGGCTCGCATGCCAGCACAAATGGCTCTTCATGCCACTTGTGGCATGTGTGCCATAGGTTCACCATCACGGGTTTAGGGAAATCAAGAGCGAGTTGCAACAATGACTTTTTGGATTGCGGATCTTGAAAGTTTACTATACACAAGTGGAAGTTTGAAACTGAGCAAAAACATTTTAAAATCTGGGTTGAACCATTTCACAGATTTACTGTAAAATGAATTTTTGTCTTGTGGATCGCCAGCACCCCCTGCTGGCTTCTCTGATGTATCACATGCTATGAATGTGTCTTTGAACTCTACTTTGCATACTGTGTTCTTTTTCCTTTCTTTTGTCCACAACACTTATTCTGTATGCATTCAAATTACTTCGTTTGAATATGTAGTGTATAAAGTCTATTTTGTCCATATGAATGAAGAACAATTTGTAGAGAATGTTGTTAAAAGTGTTTCTGTTCACACGGGCCTTCCCCTCAGCCCTTTACACTTATCCTTAACCATGCCAGAGAATCAGAGACAATGCCAAATTCTTCTGTCACTTTGTCTTGCTATTTTGTGAAAATGAAAGTGGTTTAGTTCTGTCAAAGGGTATCTGCTCAGTGACTCTTAGTTTGGTAGTTGTTCTTCAAAGGAACTTCTTTCAGAACCTGTTGGGTTAGAGCAACACATAAGTCTCAACAAATTAATAAAGATACATAAACCTTTTCACAACGGCGGATTTCATAATTTCCTCATTAAGATGCATACCCTTTGCATGAAGGTTTTTGGTTGAATTTAGACCAAAGTCTGCCTCATCCTTTTTTCTGTGACCCAGCAGTAATCACTTTTATGGCCATGCATTGAAATGATAATATCTTTTCTTGGTTCTCCCACATCCAAGTAATTAGAAACTTGATACTGTTTTCTGCCATGAAATTTCTTTCCATCTTCTATTTATGCTAACATTCTTTCTATTTAAAAGAAAAACATCTCAGTTCCCCAGGGGTCTTGGATGTCCATCTGTAAGGTTATGTATATGGAGGATCCTTCTGCTAACAGAGTTCATTGTGGTGTCTTTTTTCCACCTAGTGGATTATTGGGGGTGGGAGGAATGTAATAGTAGTAAAAAAACAGCAGCGTACAAGTGGAAATCAGTCTTGACTGGATCTTATAGATGTCTGTAAATAAGCAAGGACAATCTTTAGGAAAATACAAGCAGGAAAGCATATTTCATGTTAATAGTGTGTGAGAGACAAATAATCCTGGACCTTTCTAATGGGTGTGGAATGGATATTTGGCTATTACTTTCTTCAGTGATAATTCCCTGGAATAATTTTCTTATTTTGTTTCATGATGACAGCTAGAAAAGGCATGATCTATATTATTTTTAATTGGAGATTTTATTAAAGCTTTGAAAAAAAAAACCATGTTTCTGGCCTGCTTAGAGAAAGTCCTTAAACCAAACATCTTTTCCCCCAAAACTGCACCAGGGAAAGGCGGATGCACCTTCCTGAAAAAGGATGCGGTTGCTATTAGAAGCTGCCAATAGAAGCACTGCATGGTGCTACTTTTTACTATCCCCTGCTTCCAGTTTAATGATTAATTCATATCTGATATTTTTCTTGTCTGGCTAAAAAAAGTGCGGTGTTCAGAGAAGTGGTAGGATTCAAATTTTTTTACTACCGGTTCTGTGGGCATGGCTTGGTGGGTGTAGCCGGGGAAGGATACTGTAAAATCCCCATTCCCTCCCCACCCCACTAACCTGCTTTCCAGCTCCATTCTCCTGTGCAGGGCAACAAAAGAAGACCCAGCCGATCAGCTGGGACTCAGGAGGCAGAGAATAGATGGAGGTGGGGCCAGTCAGAGGTGATACTTGCCGGTTCTCCAAACTACTCAAAATTTCCGCTACCGGTTCTCCAAAACTGGTTAGAACCTGCTGAATACCACCTGTGGTTCAGAGGCCTTTTTGAAAATTGTGTGAGTCTTGAGTTTGTGTAATGTGAGGGAGCCAATATTTGCTAATCCCCTCTTGAAGTCTGATTCAGAGCAAGTAGATACAAATGATTGTTTGGAACAACAAGCCAGATACTCTACGCTGGTTTACTGAATGGCTTAGTCAATTTCATTCATGCCAGCAGAAGTTTCTTTGCTTCATCAGAAAAACAGAATGCCTAAAGACAATGTGCCAGTGGTCCAAAAGAAGCAAGCAGACAAACAAATATGTAACTGATAGAGCTATAGCAAACTCAAGATGAATTTGGGAAACTTTGGAAAATAAAATCAGTGAGCTCTCCTATAAAAGGGAATAACAGCTAAATCCACAAAGGTTTAAGTCTAAGCAATAACGGTACATTTTTCACCCTTAAGCTAGGAAGCGTGATTTACAAACTGCAACAATACTCACACTAAGGCCAGATTTGCATGTTTTGCTTGCAAACACAACCTCTATCTCTTGACTTCCTTTATTGTCTCAAAACTAGTATATCCGATAGAAGAAAGGCAGATATCTGGTTTCTCCTCTGTATTTCATTGTCACGTCGGGAAATGCTACGTTCTAATTGACAGGAATGACCTGCCCCTTCTGGTTCTGCTCGGGTCCTCCACAGCCATTTTAATTTAGGCTATAAAACTTCATTCCCCTTTCAGAATCTTCCTAGGGTTAAATGCACAACCATTCATTTCCCCGAAGAGTCCATGTTACCCACCGGTTCTTTCACTAAATCAGAAGAATTAACGCGATCCATCAGATCTTTTATTACAGCTCTTTAATCATGCGGATGGTTACGCATTATCAAAATAGGCCTTTGGTTTTGTTTAATACTTACATCTACTGTGGGAAAAGCACTTCTGCTTAGATTTATTTATTTTTTTTTAAAAAAAACTACCTTTCAATAGACTGCTGAAATGTTTTGTTTAGCTAGGTAGGTTATCTCTTCCCCAGTCCTAGCAAAAGGCAGTGATATTTTTTCCCCAGGCTTACTTAGCTATTTGAGAGTTGGAATGAAATTGGCAACAGCTTGCTAGTTTCCTTTCTTATGTCAAGTCACAGCAAGAAGGATGAAGCAGTGCACTGGGGAATCAATTTAAAAAGAAAAGCAGCAAAGTGGAGAACCTGAGAGAAATAAAAATAATAGGGGAAAAAAAATTCTGTCCAGTTTTGAACTGGGGATCTTTTAACTTCCCTTCTACCAGGGCAGCACTTGGAGCAATCAGAGAAATTGCAAGAAAAGAACTTTTTGTTTTGTTTCGGTTGCTGTACATGTGCTTTTTGATATTTTTTTGTTTGTGATCAGCATTATATTTTCCAGGATAGACAGACAGACAGACAGACAGGAGAGAGAGGAAGGAGGGAAAGGGAAGAGGAAAGGGAAAGGAAAGGAAAGGAAAGGGGAAAAGAAAGGAAAGGAAAGAGAAAGGGAAGTAAGAGTCCTGTAAGTCCCACACATGCAAAAGAAAGTAGTAGCTTTACAGGTATAAAAAGGGTATAGAAGCAAGAGAATCCACCCATTGAGGGCGATATTAATAATGGACAGAATATCATCCTTATGATAAATAATGGAAAAAGTGAAATATGGAAAGAGATTTCTTAACACCAGTTTCATTTTCAGCTATTTTATCCTTAGGAGAAAAGCAGCTCTCGTTCAGGAGAGCCCTAAGCCATAATTTACCATATTGCATTATGGCAAAGTATAATGTATGAATCTTCATCTACCCAGAATACTATATTATCTCATACACAGCATCTCGCCATATACTAAAGTTCCACTCAGTTCCACAGGAAGCATCCCTCTGTTGCTAGGCATAGCAGAACCTTGGTGATACACTACTAGGTAGCCCTCAGCGTACGATCGTTCATTTAACAATAGGTTGGAGTTAGGATGGTGCTGAAAAAAGTTACTTCCAACTTGTCCTCCAAAATGGCCATTGCACCACCCTTGTGGTCATGCGGTTGCAATTTGAGCACAATTGCAGTAAAAATGGCCATAAAATTGGGTTCAGTCATGTGATGTTTGCTTAACAAACAACATTGCTTAGCCAATGACTAAGTCCCAATTGTGATTGTAAGTTGCAAATTACCTGTGTGTGGCTTTGGAAATTCAACATTCCAATAATGCAATGCAATCCAACAAGACAAATAATACAATTATTTAAGACAGTACAGCTGTCTTTTCAGTAAATATATACAAGTGAAAAGATACACATTTGTGGAAGAAAAAAAAATTGAACTTTAGGGGGCACTGCACCGTTTAGCTAAGAAGGACGGCTAACTTTCAAGTTACAGTGAACTAGAAAATGCTTGAGAAAGAATGTCTCAAAATGCAATTTTCTATCAGGGAGAAAAGCTTTAGGCATATTGTTGATATTCATTGGTATATTCAATCCTACAAAACATGATTGGGACAAAGTCCCATTTGAAAATAAGATTTTAATTTGCTGTAGCTTAAAATTTCAGTGTCACCAGATCAAGGCTTTGAGGAAAACAGAAATGAACAGTATAGCAGCATCTCAGTAAGTGAAGCATCACACAATATTGTGGTTTCCAAATTGGGGCTGAAAAAATCCTGATTATTATGAGGTAGCAAGAATTATGTATATCCTAGTGGCCACTCAGGAATTTTATGCACTCTGGTAGCTCAAATTTGACTGCTCTAATTAATACAGAACTGTCTTTCATGGAACAGGGAGTACTGTAGTTATTATATTATAAGGCAATCAATTTCAGGTTGAATTCTCATATGTTGTGATATATTGAGTTTGCTTGTCAGTGCTTAAGGTGATCAAATGTGATAACTTCTGAATATTACCATACTGTTCCATGCTTAGTGGAAAATTAATCCAGAACATGATAAATTTCAGTTTGATACTTGACTAGAAAACTCACAACGGGAAAACATCATTAAAGCAGAGAGTTTTCAAAAGTCCTAATAAAAGAGCAGTTTTTTTAAAAAACACCTTTCATGGTTCAAGGAATGGGGTGGAGACGCAAGAATCTGTACACAATTTTTTCATTTTACAAAGCTGTCTATTCATATAAATTGCGCATGACATTTTAAATTATATGAGACATTCTGGGAGCGTATTTCAGTCTTAATTTTTAAAGAATACAACCAAACAAAATATACTGGGGAAAAAATCCAGTTAACATGAATGATGATGCTACTATGTCATAGTACTATGACACTACTTAGCCCTATGATGTGTATGGAAAACAGAATATATAACCTATGACCAAGTTTCTTAATGAATTCTGACTTCTACAAATGCAATATGGCAGTTCCTTTGGGGATTGGATATTATAATAAGCCTGGTATTTTTGTTAATGGAACAAAACATTGTATAATAATGTGCATGGAAAATTGTGGTACATGCAGGTGGCCTTTTTCGCATGGCCCATTATGTCAGCAAAGTAATTGTCACCTACTAGTGCCAAGGTAAAAATCCATTGCCAACTAGTATGTTTTACATGTACAAAAGAGGCAAGAAAGGAGAAATCATAAAGAGTGAGGAACAATTACAAAAGATGGTTTGGCATTCAAAAGATTAATGGGAGAATGCATTTGGAGAGTCACATTAGATACAGATGAGCTAATCTTCTCAATCTGGGCATCCTGCCAGAAGCATGACTTTAATTCCTTGAGTCCCCCAGTTAGCAAAGCAATTATTGGAAATTCTACAAGTTGAAGTTCATCCATCTTGAACGGAGGTGGTGAATGATGGCCCCTTTAAGACTTGTGGACTTCCCTGGCTCAGGAATTCTGGAAGTTGAAGACCACAAGTCCTAAAAGGGCCAGCATTCCTCATCTCTGATCTAGAGAATGGCTGATTATCTACCTGGCCTGCTTGACCATTGATTTAAGACAGAAAAGGCTTATAATTGGAGGAAATGGAATAAAGCTCTGGCTTTATCTACTTGCTGACGCTTCAAAAGTGTTTTGGGTTTTTTTTTGCCTAAAAATTAATGTAAAAATAGCTCTTTTCTGTGAACAAGCATTATAAGGTCAGTTTACTAACTTGCTGACTTAAAAGGTTTTTGTCATTTCCAAAATAAGATATCAGCCCTATTGGGTCACTCTGGAATAATCTATCTCAGCATGTAAACTGGGAGCTGCCTAGATGCCCCAATACTACCCCTCACAAAATATGACATCACTGGAAGGCTCCATGTGTTCAGTATGAATATCTGAAGGGGAGGGACTTTATTTTTATTTTCTCTTAATAATTACAAATACCCTTCACAACTTTATTTTCTGGATATATAATAAAGATGTCTACACAGTGAAGGAATCGATCGATTATATCCTATCTAAAGGAGCCATCTCTTTGGTAAATGATTGTGTATGCAAGGATAAGGATCTAACAAAATTAACATTTTCAGTATAAAAAAAATGGTATCCAGGAACTAATCTTTTCACAATGATAAGCTATATAATACGGAAGAAGCATTTGACTATGGAAGAAGAAACAGACTATATTGGGCGTTGTGTATCAAAGGCTTGTAAGCTTTTGATTTTCCCGATTTCCTTTGAATAATACAGATTGAAAGAAGCAATAGAAAACCCAAGTTTCATTTTGGATCCAGATTTGGACTGGGAAGCAGGGAAGAAATGGTTTTGGGGCTTTGGGACTCAAGAGTTAGAAATGCAATCAAGCTTTCGGATTTAATGTTTGCAGAGGCAAGAAATGTGGTCTTATGAAGGTATTTGTACAAAAAGAGATCAGTCTCTTAAATATTCATTTTCTTTAGCATATTGAATTTAAAGGCAGGCTTCTCAAATATAGTTTATCCTGATTAAACATTTACTTCTAGTGCGTCAGAGGATTCCTGCCAGCTCCCATCTCCTCCTTTGACCTTTTCAACATTTTCTCAACAAGATATTTAAGGAAAGAGAGAGTTTTTGATACCCTAAGTGGCAAGGGGGTAGCAAGGGTCCTTACAGATGGAATTCTAGCAGCACAAAAGGGGGTTTTCTGTGGTAAAAACTAAGGAGGGTAAGGAAGGTTACAAATGAAAGATCATACAGTCTGCATCCCTGTGAAATTCCACCTGTCAGGTGAATTACACAATGAAGATCTCATTTTCAAACAATCCCAGTTTAGAGAATTATACACATTTATCAACTGAGAGAGGAGCCTGGACTACAGCCAGGTCTTAACAGGTAACAGATAATCAGAGTTGGAAGGGACCTTGTAGGTCATCTAATCCAATCCGCTGCCCAAGCGGGAGACCCTACACCATTTCTGACAAATGGCAGTCCAATCTCTTCTTGAAAGTCTCAAGTGATGAAGCTCCCACAACTTCCGAGGGCAAGTTGTTCCATTGGTTGATTGTTCTCACTGTCAGAAAATTTCTTATTTCCAGGTTAAATCTCTTCTTGTTCAGTTTCCATTCATTATTCCTTATCTGGCCTCCAGGTGCATTAGAAAATAGCTTGACTCCTTCCTCTCTGGTCTTGCTTTCATAAGAGTCAGGTTATGAATACACCACATTTAACTTCTCAGTTTTTCATTAAAAAACATTTGATGTAAAAAGTCAGTTTAAAGTATGATTTACTCTGATTCCATGATATCATTTGAAGTGAGGTTCCACTCCATGAAGGCCAAGTTGTGGGGTTCCATTACAAAAGAGAGCAGCAGTGGTGGGATTCAAATTTTTCTACTACCGGTTCTGTGGGCATGGCTTGGTTGGCATGGCAGGGGAAGGATACTGTAAAATCTTCAGTCAGAGGTGGTATTTGCTAGTTCTCCAAACTACTCAAAATTTCCACTACTGGTTCTCCAGAACTGGTCAGAACCTGATGAATATCACCTCTGGAGCAGCCCCGCCCTCAAAAAAAAATTTTTTTTAATGGAATGAAAGTGAAATTACACTAATCATTAACATTCTTTTAATCATTTAACACACATTCTAATAGGAATCCTTTGTATCTTTTGCATCTCAATTGAATCTCAAAAGTAAGGTAAATTTCAAAGCATGAAGTACCCTGAAAAGAGACGGGGAAGCCAGGTGTAAACCAGTTGGAATCTGAACAAGCAGGATATGAACAGTATTGATGAGTCTGAACTACAGTGTTGGAGAAAGCTCGTGAGAATACCATGGATAGCTAAGAAAAATCAATGGATCATTGAACAAATCGACCCAGAGTTCTCCCTCAAGACACAAATGACCAGGCTCAACAAAGTATCCTACTTTGGACATAATTATGTGAAGATCTGGAAAGGGCTTTAATGGAAACGACTCTAATGTTGGGAAATCTGGAAGGAAAAAAGAAAATAATGACCAGTATCAAGATGTCTGTACTCAGTTACAGTGACAATGAATGCATTGTTGAGAGACCTGAAAGAATACATCATCATGGAGAAAAATCTATCCATGTGGTTGTTAGGAGTTGAAACAATTTGGTGCACATCATCATCATGCCCCAGAATATAACTTCTATATACTGTTGTTGCTCTCTAGCCCCATCTAGTGGCTGGAGAGACAAAATACCAAGTATATTGTTTGAAGCTGACCCAAACCATTTTACCCATCAGCCCGCACTCTCAAACCAAGTGCATGCTGGGAAGCCAGGCTCCATTTCCTTCAGCATTTGGAGAAGGCAGAAGCGCAAAGAAGAATCCATTTTAATCTGTCACACATGGTCATCCAAGGACTAACATCCCACACACAAAGCATTGCTGGTGAGATTTAAATTGCTTGTATTTACTAATACAAGCAGTATTAAGCAATAACTTAATACTATCCATCTTGTATTGGGTTCTCATTGTATGTATCCATATTTTCCCCATTTTCACCATATCCTGTCCTTTCAATAAACCATTCAGATCTACGCACATGGTCTGTTTCATTGGAAGATAGGTGGGTTTAGCTGCATGTCGAACTGCACACAGGCTAACATGTAGTGGGGACAGAACAATTATCATCTCTTTCTCTAAATACACACTCTCTCTCTCTCTCTCACACACACACACACACACAGATTCTACTCTAATATGTGTGCAAATAGACATTCCTATACATTAGGATGGTAGGATAAAGCAGAAAGAATAGTAAGGCTGCAAGGTATAATCCTTTTTTTGTCATAAGGTACCACCTACGTAAAAGAAGGTGAACGTATTATACTTTCAGGGGTCATGAGTTTGGGCTATGAAACAACAAAAAGGGAGGAGAGTACATTATCGATTAATGAAGAGGAGTAACTCTGGATTTAGAAAGATAAAGTGGGAGGAACTCTGCAACTTCAGCTGAGCGCCTGAAGTTGTGAAGAATTTCCAAACTGCAGCTTGTAAGTGCTTTTATGTTAACCTGTGAAAGAGTTCTGAACTATCTTGCCAGCGCAGGAACTTCAGCTGCAAAAGGACTAGAGGAAGAAAGACACGACAAAGAAGGAGATGGGAAGAGTAATAGATTCTCCGTATCAGAAGGCAAAGAGGAAGAGTTATGTATAAAAGTTGCCTTATTGTATGAAAGGTGATTCACACCGAGGTGCTATTTTGAAATGCTTTTTTTTTTTTAAAAAAATCACATTATTCATCAAAATGTAAATTAAACCCACAACTTCTAACATGATTTATAGTAGAGGATTGTTAAAGGGGGGAGAGAAGGAGAGGGGTCAAAACATCGTTAGAAAAGATCAAAATGTAATCCAAGTAGGTAGCTGATTAAGGAAGAGTCAAATATAGGAATCTATCAGAACAGAGTATGTATATCTATATGCACACATTTACACACATGTATCTATCTCTGTGTGTGTTTGTGTGTGTGTGTATAAAATCTGTGTGCATATTAGATAGATGGATAGATAGATCTGTGTGCATATTGGATGGATGGATGGATGGATGGATGGATAGATAGATAGATAGATAGATAGATAGATAGATAGATAGATAGATAGATAGATAGATAGATGAGAGAGAGAGAGAGAGATGAGAGAGAGAGAGACAGATATGATAGATATTATATAAAATTTAAAAAGGCCTATGTGGAAAGGCTTCAATTTTTCCTAATAGAAAAAATTTGAAGAAACAAAATTTGGCCCATCCCATTAATGAGGCACAATGAAAGAAGGAAACAGAGGAGTATTAAGGCATTAAAAGTGAAGTATTCTACGGACAGCAGCCCTCTTAGGAGGTGTCTATATTTTGTTTTGTGTAATGAAATAATACGTTTCATCGCTATGTGAATCTGTTTCTGCTTTTTCTTTGTGTTGTGTGTTAATGCACATGAGTACATTGGGAAGCAGAGGGCAGGGCTCAAGAGAGGCACCCTGCAAATCCCATCTCTCAGAGAAGAACACCTGGTGGGCCTGAGGAGGTAGGCCTTCTCCGCTGTGGCACCTACCTTATGGAACATTCTTCCTCCTAAAGTGAGGCCAGTGCCATCTCTCCTTATTTCTGGAACTCCCATCAGACCTGGCTTTGTCATAAGGCTTGGGTGTGTGTGTGTGTGTGTGTGTGTGTGTGTGTGTGTGTGTGTGTGTGTGTGTGTTTGTGTGCGTGCGTGCGTGCTCAGGAGACTGATTTACTCCTGTGGTGGCTCCATTGTTGGTAGAAGGTGGTACCTGTGTGTTTTAGTATGACTGTGTTTTTTGACATGTTTGTTGGTTTTATACTTTTTTGCCTGTATACCACCCAGTGTCACTTCTTGTGAGTTTGACGATTTTATAAATATATAAATAAATCAAAAAATATGCTGCAATTTTGCTCACATGATCAGGAGGGAGCAGTCTTAGAATGGAAGTCAGCAACATTCTGAGCTGCTGTCTGGACCATCTGGAATCTTTTTCTCTGCTCCTCCAGGCCAGTTCCAGGCCAATCTTGATGGATTTTCTCCCCCATGAAAAATAAAAAGGTCTTCCTTCTGTACCGAATAGCTCTTCTCCAAGTTCAAATTGCAATCTATTTATAGTTGATGTCTTGCACTGCAATTTCAAAGGTACATACACTCTCCTAATCTATGAGTTGTGTTTGTTATAATTCTGATGCAACAGCCACCTCTGCTGTTACAGATATTCTTAATATCTGAATAAGTCTGGCTGTTTTATGATTTCGGAAGTAAGAGTCTTCCTTGGTCTAGTTGCTCATTATATTTTCATTTCACATGGAATCTAACTCTGAACACACACACACACACACACCACGATCAGAGGCAAATGAAATCTGACTGTGATAATTGTGTTACAACTTAATGTAGTGGGATCAAAGCTCATTATTTTGACTCAGATGGCAGGATACCCCACAGTGATGCTTGTTGTCAGCAAAGTCTTCTGCACTGAATGTATAAAAATATTTGACCTGTTGTACTTTAAGATGTTATAAACATATTGTTGTTGTTGTTGTTTTGCTACAACGAATATAGATTCCTCATCAGAAACCTCTGGCTGGAGATGCTGGATGTTTGCATATTAGTTTGGGGAAACCTCTCACTGACTATTTTGAAATATATGAACTTGTTTGTTTCAGTGTCATCTGGTGCTCAATGGGATTATAGACTCAGCTGCTCCCTAAAGAGCTTAAACTGCTGCTATGCATCTTGCTACCTCTTTGGGCAAAAATAGCCTGCTGTTTTTTTTTTTAAATGCATGATTTTATCTTCCACTTTCATAGAGGTTGTTTAAAAACATTACTGGAAATGAAAATATTTCTTCTATATAGCCTGATCTAACAATTGGGAAAGCAATGCTAACATGTTTGTATGGTTGTTGTTATTGAAAAAGAAAACCAAACTGCAGACCAGGATCTGGCATTTCTGTAGCTGGGAAACACAGCTGAGAAAAATTAGCCCTGTGGGCATTTTTTCCAAGCTTTGCCAACTGGGAATTCATCCATCCATCCATCCATCCATCCATCCATCCATTCTTGATTTGATTCAATTTAGTATAGCCACCTAACTTCAATGGAGTCTGGGCAGCATACAAAATCCATAAAAACAGATAAAACATAAAAACACATAGGTAGCTCAAGCTGAAATGATCTTATAAGCTACACATATCAAACAAAAGAGGGTCCCCAGAAAAACAACAATACATTGGTACATCATTCCCAGGCCTGTGACCAAAGTCAGATTTTAAGGGCTTTCTAGAACCCTGGGAGACATGGTACAGTCCTTATATCTGGGAGAAGCTGTTCCAGAGAGTGGGAGTTGTGTCCTTTAGTCCCATAAGTTGAAAATGTTTAATAGAAAAGGCCTGGACTATACCAATTTTGCTGGACCGTACAGGGTGGCAGAAACAGAGACATCCAGATATCCAGTCTCTATACCATACAGGGCTTTCTAGATAATAATCAGAACTTGAATTGTATTTAGAAGCCAACTAACAGTCAATGCAGCTCATGTAGCAGTGGTGTCAGTGGCCTAATTCTAATTCTTAACCCAGTGGTGGGATTCAATTTTTTCTACAACTGTGGATGTGGCTTGATGGGTGTGGCAGGGGAAGGATACTGTCAAATCTCCAGTCAGAGGTGGTATTTGCTGGTTCTCCTAACAACTCAAAATTTCTGTTACCGGTTCTCCAAAACTGGTCAGAACCTGCTGAATACCACCTCTGTCTTAAGCAAACTAACAAAAGAAGAAAAGAACTGAGAAAGATTGAAACAAGGGAAAAATTAAGTTTCATCCTGGATTAGATGTTCACTTGCTGAGTAGCATTTCAAGCCACTTTGATGTTTCCCATTTATTTGATAGCGTTCATTAGTAATTCCCAGACCACAGTACGAAGGATTTTAATGAATATTTGTTGCTTGGCATATTTGCTCTCAGGGATGGTTCCAACAGCTGGCATACTTGGGCAAGAGCCAATATTTCCATCCTGGAAGGGCCCAGAGCTCTTTAAAAAGATTCTCCCCTAATGGATTCCACCCTTATTTCAATTTCCTATTACTTATCAAGAAAGCATCATTCTGGAACATTGTGGAACAAGAAAGAAAAAGCCAGGTTCTTCCTGGCTATCTTAGCAGGTTTCCTAAATGCGTTGGCCCACCGAGGCAGGTTCCACTATTGATTATTGAGAATATCATGAACAACTAAGAAAACAAGTCAACAGATGATTGAACAAATCAACCCATAGTTCTCATTTGAGGCACCAATGACCAGACTCAAATTATCAAGTTATCCTAGGTGATAAGTGCCCCTTTAGAGCAGTGATCCCCAACCTTTGCAGCTTGGTGGCCTGATTAGGGGAGGAGGGGAACTGGGCTGTGTGAGTGGTGAGCTGATGCACATGCACATGTGTGCACAGCCTGATTTGCGCAAGTGGTGGGCTGGTGTGCCTTCAACTTGTACAAGTTGAGCTGTGTGCACATGTACCCCAGCCAATCGCTCACATGGCCCAGTTCTGAATAGGCCCTGGCCCTGAATGGGTCACAGCTCAGGGATTGGGGACCCCTGCTTTAGAAGAACTGAAAGACTAGGTTAGGGATAAATAATCTGTGAGGAAATCCACCTATGTTGTCACTAAGAATCGAAAACGACTTCATGGCAAATAACCAAAAAATCTCCACAAGCATCTCTGTTAATAAGACATGTCTATCTATAACTCTGGCTTGCAAACTGTAACAAGTGGGCTTACATATTGAATTAAATCAAAACTAACCAACCAACCCAAAGGGAACACAAAAATAAGACATCCTAGATCTGAATGAATGAAATATTTTTATTAAATACTTTGTTCATTGCATAGTTGAACGTGCTGACAACAAAATCACACAAAAATTATCAATGGAAATCAAATTTAGCAACCCATGGAGGTAGGGATTTGGAGTTACACTCAAAATTAAAGTGGAAAAAAACACTACAGGCTGATCCAACTTTGATGTAATGTCCTTAAAACAAATCAAAATGAGGCTCAGTAGTGTGTGTGGCCTCCACATGCCTGTATAACCTCCCTACAATGCCTGGGCATGCTCCTGATGAGGTGGCGTATGGTCTCCTGTGGGATCTCCTCTCACACCTGGACAAAAGCATCCCCCAACTCCTGGACAGTCTGTGGTGCAACGTGGCATTGGTGGATGGAGCGAGACATGTCCCAGATGTGCTCAATTGGATTCAGGTCTGGGGAATGGGTAGGCGAGTCCATAGCATCAATGCCTTTGTCTTGCAGGAACTGCTGACACACTCCAGCCACATGAGGTCTCGCATTGTCTTGCATTAGGAGGAACCCAGGGCCAACTGCACCAGCATATACAAGGGGTCTGAGGATCTCATCTTGGTACCTAATGGCAGTCAGGCTACCTCTGGTGAGCACATGGAGGGCTGTGCGGCCCCCTAAAGAAATGCCACCCCACATCATTACTGATCCACTGCCAAACTGGTCATGCTGGAGGATGTTGCAGGCAGCAGAACGTTCTCCACAGCATCTCCAGACCTGTCACATCTGTCCCACGTGCTCAGTGTGAACCTGCTTTCATCTGTGAAGAGCATAGGGCGCCAGTGGCAAATTTGCCAATCTTGGTGTTCTCTGGCAAATATCAAACGTCCTGCACGGTGTTGGGCTGTAAACACAACCCCCACCTGTGGATGTCGGGCCCTCATACCACCCTCATGGAGTCTGTTTCTGACCGTTTGAGTAGCCACATGCACATCTGTGGCCTGCTGGAGGTCATTTTGCAGGGCTCTGGCAGTGCTCCTCCTGTCCCTCCTTGCACAAAGGTGCTCTCCTACAGCCTCCTCCACGTCTCCTGATGTATGGCCTGTCTCCTGGTAGCGCCTCCATGCTCTGGACACTACGCTGACAGACACAGCAAACCTTCTTGCCACAGCTCGCATTGATGTGCCATCCTGGATGAGCTGTACAACCTGAGCCACTTGGGTGGGTTGTAGACTCCGTCCCATGCTACCACTAGAGTGAAAGCACCGCCAGCATTCAAAAGTGACCAAACCATCAGCCAGAAAGCATAGGAACTGAGAAGTGGTCTGTGGTCAACACCTGCAGAACCACTCCTTTATTGGGAAAGTCTTGCTAACTGCCTATGCTTTCCACCTGTTGTCTATTCCATTTGCACAACAGCATGTGAAATTGATTGTCAATCAGTGTTGCTACCTAAGTGGACAGTTTGATTTCACAGAAGTGTGATTGACTTGGAGTTACATTGTGTTGTTTAAGTGTTCCCTTTATTTATTTATTTATTTGTAAATTTTATTTGAGTTTTCACAAAGAGAAAAAAAAATACAAATGAAACATCTTTTTTGAAAGCAGCATAATCCCGGGTTACATTTCTTCGTACAGACACAAATTCAGGTTCATGCTCATTTTTATATTCTATTCCACATCTTATTACTATTTTACATTTTCTGCATAGCTTCTCCCCTCTTTTAATTTTCTCAATTTTATTTTAATTATCTCATCTTAATTCAAATCATTGTATTTATATTTTTTGTCTGTCCTGTTTCAATTATCTATTATCTTTTCTCATTAAACAAAATTTCTCCTGTAATTACTGATTGGAGTATGACGCCTTTATATCTTTTCCCTAAAGTTGTAACATTCAATATAATACATAACTTCCATTCGGATTCTGCTTGGTACATTCTTAAAATATACACTGTATTCTTAAAAAAAGAAAAAAAAATGTATATAATTAAAACAACATTCCATTCCAATTCAATTCTATCATTAATATTAATATTCATTAAAGTCTTAACTTCTTTAACATTACTTTTCAATTAAATATCATACTTCTATGGAAACAATTATAAGCTTTCCATAGTTAATTCCCCCCCTTCACTTATATTTTATAAAACATTAATTAAAATGTTCCTGTTCCTTCCTAATTCAATTTTCTCATTTATTTTATTTCACTTATTTTATTCACAAACATTTCACTAAATTACACTAACTATTTTATCCCTCATTTTAATCATATGTTGTTTCCAATTTTCTAAAGTTATTTCTATTACTAATATAACAATACAATCTTATGTACCTTTACAGAATCCCTTTTTCAGTTAGATTTTCACCCATTATCTCTAAATAGGTCCTGTTTCTCTATATCTTGCTCCGGTCCTTTGTAACTTCTTTTCCTTTCCTTCTTCCCTCTCTTCTTCTCTCTCCCCCTTTTACCCCCTTGTCTCTCTACCTCTATTTCTCTCTTCTGTATTCCCCTTTTCTGTTGCTTTCCAGTATTATACTTATTTTTCAAATTATTTTTCTTTTCTTTGGTTGTTTTTTTAAGTCTTAAATTCTCCATTCTCTTTCCCACCTTTCCTTTTTCTTCCCCACATAGAATTACTTGTTCATTAAAGATGGCTTCTTCTTTGTCCCAGTCTTCTTGTATTGCAGTCTTTTCTTGTTGTTTTCATAGTTCCAAATCTCCATTTCTAAGAATTGAAAGACGAAGCCAAAAGAACCCTCCCCTCTTGTACATCTTCTTTGTACTTTTTAAGTTCCATTTTCAATTCATCCAGAAGTGGTGCCATTTTATAAATTTTTAAAGAACCACCCAATTGATTTTAGTCATTCAAATATAATAAACAAGAATCCAAAGATCACCAAATAATCCAAATACATGCAAGCTGTTTCTTTTTTGCTCTTTTTTTTTCATTTTCTCTTCCTGGGGTTATTATTTAGTTGCAAAGTTTCAGTTAAAATGTATCTTTTAGAAGTCTTGTTAAAGTTTTACTGTAGATTCTTTTTAATTCCAGGCAGTCTCCTCCCTCTTCCAGATCCTGCCCTTATTCTTTTTCTCTCCCTTCCTGCTTATGAAAAAGAAAAAATTTAATGTCCAGAAATCTTTATTATCCCTTTGGCATTTTGTTTTATTTTCAGCTTAATTGCCTATTGATGTCAAAGCGGATTTTTCTGATTTCTTATTTAAGTCTCTTAGTTGTCAGTATAGGGAAAGAGAGAGAAGAAAATAAAAGCCAAACCTTTCCCTTTTCACTTTCCTTCGCTGCTTCCGACTCTTCTTTAGGAGCGATGTTATTTTTTGTAAGTTTAAATTCCAGGGTACCTTAGTTGTTGCTTTTACAATTTATCCTGGTCAGCCAAAACTTGTACTTCTTATCTTCCTCCTGCACATTCTTTTCCGGTCGAGTTCTCCTTTGTGGTGGCCATTTCTGACCACCGCTACAACTGCCTTCGGGAAAGGGAGTAATGGCCAGCTGAGGAGGAGAGATGTGGCTCTCCTCAACCCTGCTGGCAGTCTCCCCCCTCTTCACCACCTCTACGGGGTGGCTTAGCCCCAAAACCAGCCGGCTCAGGGTGCTCCAGCGGCGAGCCCAGACAGAAACTGTGCACGATCGCGGATTTCTGTCTGTCGCCGAAGCCCTTCAAACCGAAAGTCCCAAGTGTTCTCTTTATTTTTTTGAGCAGTGTATATTTAAAACTGGTGTTCACATTTGCTCATTTGTTCAACCGCTGACTGAATGGCTAGCAAAGTGATACCCTTAAGTAGAAAATACCCAAGTTTATATTCTATTTGAATATTGGATTGAGCTGCAATGATAAGGGACAAAGCTGTCTAAAGCCACTTATTTTTGTCATACTAAAAATCTTGGGTGGGGGAATGTTTGGTCAGGGAATTATAGTTGTGCAAGCTGGTGCTGCTTAGAGACAGCAAGATGAATGCTGGTGAGGTCACAGATACTGTGTTGTTAGTGAGTTCACTTCAGGGGCTTAATCTGATGCCCAAACAAGCCAGCTGAGATTAATTAAAAAATCTGCAGGCTGCTTTTACCAAGTCTAGTACCACTTCTTAACTCACCTTAGTAAGCTGTAAGAGGATTGATGGAAGCGCCTGCCTGTGGTTAGCCTTCCATGCATTTTACCAAATTGATCATGTTTGACAGATTAGTGCTGTGCTCCTGAACATGTATATGTACAAGAACATAGCACTAAAATATGTACATTTTATAATATGCATGTTCATATTAAATCTTATCTGTGTTTGATTGCATACTTACCCTCTTTTTAAAAAATAAATAAATAAACAAATGCAGCATGGAATTACAATGATTGGAAGAGTACCCCGATTGCACCTATCAGTTGGGGAACAAAAAGGTGTATTGCAACATGTAGAAACCAGGGAAGCATTTTTAAGGCTGTAGAAAACTCACTAGTGCACCCAACATTTAGATGCTAAGGTTTGTTCTAAAATTAAAGCTTTTTTTTCCCTTCAAATCTACAAAAAAGCCACCAACAAATGACCCAGAGTATAATTTTTTGTTTTAGTTGCCATGGTCCTAAAAGTAAGGCCCATGTCCCCAGGACTGGAAAAAATAAAGACTGTAATTGTCTATGGAGATTCTCAGTCATCCAGATCATGGTTGTTCCAAAGGTGCTTTTTCAAGAGGTCGCAGGAATTTCTGATTTTTCTTAGAAGACATTTCACTTCTCATCCAAGAAGTTTTTTTAGCTGACCTTCCCAACAGTTGCAACTGTGCTCAACAGTCAAGGGACACAGAAAATACAATGAACTAGAAGGGATTATGTGGGAATGTAAAATATTTATAATGAATGAATTATATTGTAATCAAAAGCAGAGGAATGAAAATTTATTAAAGTTATATAGGTAAAATCTGGAAACAAAGAAAAAATATGAAATGATTATATGAATATCTCTGGAATAGATATAAGACATATTGTAGATGTGGGGATATACCATGTGGATCCTAAATGTATTAATCTTACTTTACTTTTACTTGTTTTTTCTTTCATTGTCTGTCTAATTATATATTGGTCTTGAGAAAGTTATAGATGATAACAATACATAAGGAAACATAAAATAGGTGGTAAGCTGAAAATGGAAATAATAGGGATAAAGAATTAAAAATATGTGTGAGGATGAAATGATTTTGATATTGAATTAATGAACTGAAATATGAAAGGGAAATTTATCTAAAGATTAGTCGAATGGATAATAATTTGAAGTGATTTAATTAAAAAAGTTGAAAGTGTAACTATGTATAAATATTGTAATCTGGAACCACGTTGCTCATGTGAAGAGATGTGTAAAAAAATAAAAAAACTTTGAGTTAAAAAAAAACAGTGAAGGGACACAGGGCAGAAAACATCCTGCAGAAAGCAGACCTCCAACTTTTCAATGGAAGACAGAGCTGAAGAAGCTTCTTGGATGAGAAGCGAAGAAACATCTTCAAAGAAAAACCAGAAAGTCCAGTTGCCTCTTGAAAAAGCACCTTTGTGACAAAGACTGTAATTAAAAATCAAGCCTATCTGCCTAATTTTTGGATATTGGTAATAACTAAATGTGCTCAGCAGGTGTGCCATCTGGTGCCAAGACTGAACTTGCTGTGTTCTTTCAATCTGGCTAATACAGTGAACAAGGTTAGTTCTGCCACAGTGAACGGCACTATCCCATTTCCTCATTAAATTAATTCATGGAAGCTCTCCATGCAGTGGAGGAAAGGGCAACACCAGTTCAGGTGTAGCGAAACAAAGTAATGCCCCTGGGTAGAGTCAAGCTGGGAGAGAATTAACAACAAGAAGAGGAACTTGCATCAAACTGAGCCAGCCTTCATGCTGCTAGTAGAGCAGAAAATCCATGCTTCTATTTTATAGTGTCTCAAAAGGCAAGGGTTTGCAGGAGCTTGGAAACATCATCTCCAAAGAGGTCAATAAACACTCCCCAAGGGTTGATGGGACTAGCTAAAATTGTTGTTGCTGATGGGCTGTCTGTTAAAACAAAGCAAGGCTATAGCATACACTTGAAAGAAAACCAGGAAGCCTGTGCTTGTGGAGGCTATCAGGCAAGAACAATAAAAATGCTTGTTCACAGAGAATACGCATGTGTAAAACTTGTACCAATTCTGGGTGGTTAGAAAACTGATAACAGCAACAAAGACAGACAGAAAGATTAACAGAGTTGGAAGTGACCTTGTAGGTCTTCTAGTCTAACGCCCACCACCCTAGAAGAACCTATATCATTTCAGACAAGTGGCTGTCCAGTCTCTTCTTGAAAACTTCCAGTGATGAAGCTCCCACAACTTTTGAAGGCAAGCTGTTCCATTCGTTGATTGTTCTGTCAGAAAGTTTCTCCTTATTTCTAGGTTGAATTTCTCCTTGATCAGTTTCCATCCAATATTCCTTGTCTGGCCTTCAGGTGCTTTAGAAAATAGCTTGACCCCTTCCTCTCTGTGGCAGCCCCTCAAATATTGGAAGACTGCTATCATGTCTCCCCTGGTCCTTCTCTTCACTAGATTAGACATGCCCAGTTCATCATGTTTTAGCCTCCAGTCCTCTAATCATCCTGGTTGCTCTTCTCTGTACTTCTTCTAGAGTCTCAACATCTTTTTTTATAGTATGGTGACCAAAAGTGGGTGCAGTACTCTAGGTGTGGTCTTACTAAGGCTTTACAGAGTGGTATTAGTACTTCATGATCTTGATTGTATCCCTCTGTTAATGCAATTTAGGATTATATTTGCTTTTTTGGCTGCCACTGCACACTGCTGGCTCATATTTAGCTGGTTGTCCACTAAGACCCCAAGATCCCTCTCACAGTTACTGCTATTGAGCCTGGTTTCACCCATTCTATATGTGTACTTTTAGTTTTTCTTGCCTAAGTGTAGGACTTTACTTTTCTCTACATTGAATTTCATTTTGTTAGATAGATAGGGCCCAGTGTTCAAGTTTGTCAAGATCCATCGGGATCTTGAGCCTATTATCTGGGGTATTGGCTATTCCTGCCAGCTTAGTATCATCCACAAATTTGGTAAGTTCCCCTTCTATTCCCCCATCTAAGTCATTTATGAAGTTATTGAAGAGTACTGGGTCTAATGGAACAAAAAAAAAGGTGTTGGCTGTAATCATGCAACAGCCCACTCTTTTTTACATGAGACACCAATGCCACACATATACGAAAGACAGTCTTCAACTATGAACTCATAGCTGTCATCTTGATCATTTTTAACCAACTCCTACCTGCTGTAGATACCTGCTGTTTGGGCCTAGCCTTTTTCTTAGACTCAATTTTTGACAGTGCAGCTCTTCATACCACCAAGTTGGGCCTTTGAACTGAAAATGGTTGTGCATCCAGGATGTTGAGGTTCAAATGAAATAGTAATTTGAAGCAGGAAACCTGTAGCTCCAGCCATCTTGACTAATCATCAGGGATCCTGGAAGTTGCTCAGCAATATTTGGAGAGCTTCAGGTTTTTTTTTTTGTAGGTGAGGATATAGGAAATTATAGTAGGATCTACGTGTGTATGTGTATGTATGTATTCCTCTGTTTGCATGAGGAACATAGTATATATAATATATAGTACTAATGGATGCATTTTGTTCTTGCTTTCTTAACTATCTTCTAATGAAACCTAATGGAGAGAAAGTGACCTTGTCTCTCCAAGAATTTTAACATTTAGAGTTTTAAAAGACTTGTATGGAAACCCTCAAGGATTTCAGACAACACCCCCCCACAAAAAAAGGGAATAGAGTAGAACTGCTGAAAGTAGCATTTACAGACTTCAATTCTTTCTTTGAAATTCCAGTCTTTCTTCCTTGACTTAATAAGAACAGCATTGCCTACTAGAGCTACCTAAACTAAAAGGGAAGTTGGAATAGAGTAAAAGAGGTGAAGACAGTCAAGTAACTTGGAGTTTGGCTGTGTTTCCACATGATTCTTCCTTCTTCCCCTAATTTCTAATACACATTTAAAATAATGTTCTGGCTTTATTATTTTATCCATTTTGTTTTAATTTTTAAAATTAAAATTGCAACATGTAGCATACATAAATTAAAGCTGTATACGTTGGGATAAGGTTGATTAAAATAGGGAATCAGCCCCTCCTTGCTGACAGGAAAGCAGATGTTGGACCGACTAATTGGCTACAAAGTTATACTTCTTGCTCATTTCTAGGAAGATCATTCTGATGATAATTCGGACAAATTCTCTTGGTTCATTAAAGCAAACTCAGCTACTACATCCATATCCTCCTTGTGGGCATCTTGACTGATTGGCCATTATAAGAACATAAAAGGTTGACGTGATCTCTTTTTATATTTGATTCCTTCTGGCTGGAAGAGTGCTGTACTTTTAACTGCCAGTTGTCCTGAGAACTGCAAGGTACTTCCTGTAGGCTCATCCATTATTTTGAAGTCCATTTCTTAAAGAAAAACAAACACCCAGCATACAAATCTAACCCAAGGTCCAGAACATCTCCTAGAGGATATAAAGCAAATATCTTCTTCACTTGCTATCCTGAAGATGTTCATTTATTCATTGTTCATTTATTCCATTCAATTCATCTGCCTCTCCAATCATAATCTCAGGCCAGCCCACAACAATAAACATAAAAGATTAAAAATTCTAAAAGACAAAACAATTCCAACAAAAGCATAAAATTTAAAGCACAATCATCAAACATTGTGCATAACATGTACAACCTAGCTACTTCTTGAAATAGACCTTCCATTTCAATATGGAAACTCTGAACTTGGAAGCAGACCTTGTGTTCCTGTGCATGGAATGTTATTCAAGTGGTATTTCTATTAGCATTAAGGAAGAGAAACGAATCTCACTGATGTAGCTTCTCTTCCTCTAGAAAATCAGGATACCTTAAAGGAATGAGAAAGGGAAACAAAAAATAAAGAAAAATGGTCTTCTTTGTTTGGTGACAGCCTTCAATACAAAGTAAGTTCTTCAGTAAGATTCAAATATGTTGAGTTGAGCAAAACAGTGAACGTAGCTTTTAAGGGATAATTCAAAACATAGAGATATTTCAAAACTGAGAAGGGGCAAGTAGCTCCTTTTTGTCTGAGCCCATTTTGTCTCAATGAATGATGTTTTCCTTTTTGATCCAGACCCAAGTAGGACAGCCTCTTCACTCAAGAAGGATCGAGGACTGAGACAAACAAACCTCTCAAACAAGGTGCTAATCAGACAAAGGTATTGGACTATAATTCTCACGTGTTCCTGTTGGGAAAGGCATCTCACATTTATTTTTGAAGATGACTTGGTCAACAAAGATTTGTTAAGTCCAAGATTGCACTTGTTTATGTGTTATATAAGGAAATGGCTGTTTGGCTAAACATTTTAATAATCTTGGGGTTTTGTAAGCTTTGATCTGTCTTTGCAGCCATTTTTCTTTTAATAATTTAGGCTTTAAGATATTACTTAAATGCTGTTTTCCCTTTTTTAATCTCAGTGGTTTCTCTTGCTGCAAAATAAGTAAGGATAAATAAAAAGGGATAAAATGGAATTAAAATGTAAAAGACTTAAAAAAGTTCCCTGCACAAGTTTGGAAAGAAATGGAAAATCAACTTCATTGGGAAAAAGAGACAGCACAAAATTTCAGCTTATTTCTCTTGCATTTTAATGAGTTAAAAATAAAAAAGATGAAACACTTCATGGACCAAGTCGGCCTAGACCAGATCTTCCCAGTACATGTAAATGGCAGGTAAACATGATATGGTGATACCATCACCCAGTGGTGGGATTCAAATAATTTAACAACTGGCTCTCTACCCAGTTCACCAAACAGTTCAGAAAGTTAACAACTGGTTCTCCCGAAGTGGTGCGAACTGGCTGAATCCCATCATTGCCATCAGCTCTCCCTACCCCAAAGCGGTCTTCATGAAGAAGGAGAGAGGAATGTGGTTGAAACCACCCATGTAGATAAAGTTAACAGGCTTGATTGTACCAGAACCATTATCAACCAGGAATGGACGACATAGGCAGAATCAAGTAAAACTCACCTGAAAACCTTGATGACCGAAAAACCTATTTAAATAAATCAGTAGACCTGTATAGAGCTCATCATTAAGAGCTGTGAGCTGAAACTTCCTATCTTCCTCTCAGGAAAGACAACAATATTTACTGCACTGAACAAATGCCTTGTGAAACTGGACTGCAAGCCCAAATGCAATGCTTAGCAACCACGCAGACGGTTCAGCCTAACTTCTCCTTGCAAGGTCACTGCAAGGATGTAAGGATAAAACAAGGCTTCATTTGTATTGTCCTGGGCTTCTTTGGGGGAAAGGTAGAACACAAATGTGACAAATAAAACCCAAGGACATAGATGAAAAAATAAAATCAAAGGAAGGACAGAACTTTTTTGGGTGTGTGTGTGTGTGTGAAAAGATCATTAGTATTAAGGTATGCTGCAACAACATATCATTAAATCACACTGATTCTAGCTGACTATGACAACTCTCTAAATTTCTGATCTTTTAAAAAATTCTATCACTCTCCCTTCTTTTTATATCCAGAAGAGGTAATAATTTATCAAGTCAAGGATTTGTACAGGACGTTTTGTACGGGAGGAACCAAGAGATTTATTAAAATAGATTTCAGATCTGCCTCCTCCCTATCCTGAAGAATTCAAGCAGGTAACATTAAAATAGGTTGTAACAAGCAAATGAAAGATGGGGAAAGCAATTCCCGCCACCCTGCAAAATATACTTGGCTTAAGGATAACAATGCCTGTGTTGGGCACAAAGTGATTCTACCCAAAGGGAATCCTGCTTATGCCATTAGACACAGTTATCTGCAACTGTGAAGAACCACAGCGTGAGACATCATGCTTCGGTGATGTGGCACATCCTATATGTCTCACATAATCATTGAGAAGAGCCATACCAGTGGTGGCTTTCAAAAACTTTTACTGCTAGCCCTGTGGGCGTGGCTTGGTGGGCGTGACCATGTGACTGGGTGGGTGTGGCTTTTTTTTGCAGCCCCCACCCATTTTTGGGAGCTTCTTAGCCACAGAGGAGCCTCTGGCGGGCTCCCCTAAGGCTCCTCTAGGGCTCAGGAAGAAAGGAACAGAGCATGGGAGGGGCATGCAACACCCCTCCAAACTCCATTTTGGGAGCTTCCTAGCCTCAGAAGAGACTCGGGAGGGGCATTTTTGCTCCCCTATGGCTCCCCTGGGGCTCTGGAAAGCAAAAAATGGAGGAGGGGCTGAGCTCCTCCCTCCATTTTTTGCCCTCCTGGGCCTCAGCAAGGGGAATCCTGGCATAGCTGATCTTATCTACATCTGATTATTGGGAGGGGGAAAAAAAGGAATACCTTAGGTGAATGTCAGGCAGGTGGGCGGGGTGAGCGAGCATCGGGCGGGAGGGTGACTGGGTGGGGGGCATGGCCAGCCAGAACGTATTACCGGTTCGGCGACCCATGCCAAATTCTTGCTACCGGTTCGCCCAATCCGTGGCAATCCAACTGAATACCACCGATGAGCCACACATTTGTTTGAAACTAGTCTTTCTTGTTTTAAGCAATTTCTTAGGGGATGACATTTCTCCCCCAACTTGAAGGTTGAGAGAATCAGTTTTGCCTATATTTATGGAATAGGAGGTAGAACGATAGCTCAGGGGTTTAGATGGTGTGCTTGTTGGTTGGAAAGCCGACAGTCCAGGTTTGAGACACAGATGTCATATGATGGGGCGAACTCCTGTCCTTGCCCTAACTCCTGCCAATCTAAGCAATTTGAAATCATGCAAATGCAAGTAGATAAATAGGTACCACTTCGTTGGGAAGGCAAGAGCGCTCTGTGACTTCATGCTGGCCACATCACTGTGGAAACATCCTCAGACAGCGCTGGCTCAACAGTCCCTGAAATGGAGATGAGTACTGCCCTCTATAGTCAGCAACAACTAGTGCAATAAAATCCGCAGGGATTCCTTTTTTACATGGAATAAGGCAAAAAAACGGAGTACGGTTGGCATAAAAACTCTGGCTTTAAATGGAAATAAATATTCCTTTTTAATCAGTGTCAAAACTCTTTGAAATTACTTTGCATCTATTTCCATGCTCAGGAATGTATTCTTTGGGTCACTGCCCCTATATAGGATTAGTCTCAAATGCTTATAAGCTTTGTTTCTGCTTTTTAAAAATACTTATAAAAAAAGGTACAAAATACAGATACTTGTCTTTTCTTGTTCACTTGCCAAGGAGTTAAAAATCTAAGGAAAAAAAAGTTCCTTTGCAACCTTTGTATTTCTGGATGAAAAAGAAATATTTTTCTTAAATAAAAAATATAGCTCTCCATTTGCTCCTTGCACTTAAGGAATGGATTGGTGTCCATAAGCATGTGAGAGAGTGCAGAAACAAATATAATTTTTAGTATCAATTCTATATTTAAGTCTGCAGTTTTTGAAAGACACACACACACACACACACACACACACACAGACAGACAGACACACACACACAGAGTTGGAAAAAAAATCAAAAGGCGCTTCTTTACCAGAAAGTTATACATATGATTAATGGTGGCCATTACGATCATAACATTTCAGTCTTGTGGAGGCCAAGAAGCAGGGACATAAAAGAAACAAGAAGACACTTGCACTGTAAGTAAAATGGACACATCATCTTATCTGGAAAATTATCACCAGTGTTTTCTTTAGGAAAAAAAAAATGGAGATCCCTCTGCAAACCCTCAAGATTGATGATCATTTTTACAAGAAAGTGCAGTGACTCTCTAGTAGCATCATCTGAAAGATTGTCCTGTATCTTGAAAGGGGTTCATAAATTATGTCATTGGAACTCCAAGCAGTGGCAAATAGATTAGTAATAACGCATTGCAGCTGTTTCATAATTTACTTTCATTCTTGGCTAATGTTGGTAATGGACAATCACAACCAGACATCTTCACTGCATATCTATTAAAATATAATTTACACATAACATCTTTCTCTATTCTTATCACCTGAACAAACCATAAGTGCATTCGAGTTAGCTTCTTTGGATAGGCATGGTTCCACTAAATTTTGATTTGTCCCATTAAGATAATAATTAACTGACAGTAGATGTTTTTCAATTTCCTGTTTGTAATCACATTGGAGGAAGAAAAGGGAGGGATGTGCTCTTTCTACATGATCAGGAGACTTAGCAATAGCAATAGCACTTAAGACTTATATACTGCTTCGTACTGCTTTACGGTACCCTCTTACGGAGTCAGCATATTGCCCTTAACAGTCTGGGTCCTCATTTTACTGACCTTGGAAGGATGGAAGCAGAGGTGGTATATTCAGCAGGTTCTGACCAGTTCTGGAGAACTGGTAGCAGAAATTTTAAGTAGTTCAGAGAACTGGCAAATACCACCTCTGACTGAGATTTTACAGTATCCTTCCCCTGCCATGCCCATCAAGTCACGCCCACAGAACTGGTAGTAAAAATTTGTGAATCCCACCACTGGATGAAAGGCTGAGTTAACCTTGACTCTGGTAGGATCAAACTCCTGTCAGTTGGCAGAATTAGTCTGTAATACTGCATTCTAACTACTGTGCCACCAGAGCTCAAGTTAACATCAAACTATGATTTAGTATTAGATTAGTATTAGATTTGAACGCAGCTTTTTTAAAACAACTTTTGTTAAAGAGGGATTCCATTATCCAACCTGACAAAACTTATAGAGATATTACCATAACTTTTTAAAAACTTTAGTGTTTTTAAGAACAAAGTCAAAGCAAAACAATTTACCGGTAATTCTTGAAGGATTTTGAGTGACATTTTAACACTCAAAAAGTGTGAAAATGATATTTACATAAATTATTCTCTATTTAAAAAAGAATCTTCTTTTTCCACATACGGAACAAATAGATGATGAAGTTGATGACGACAATGGTGATGATGATAATGACAATAGTAATAAACTTGTGCTGGTTTTCTTTTGCTTGTATTTTTCACACTGCAGTTTTTCCTTTGCATTGATTTATTTGCTGTGTATAAATAACTATATATATTTATATATATTTAATTCTGCAGTGCTAAAAGCTTTTATGTTAATTACACAAAGAGATTTGCCATATTCAAAATATACACATTACATAGAGTATCTTTACAGTTTGTTCTCCTTTTTCCTTTTTTCCTTTTTTTTTTTTTTTTGGTAGCCAAGGGAGGTGTATTACTTGCTACATGCTCCAGTTTTCAACTGTAGTTTTCGTCTGTGTGTCCATAGTGTTGGTGTCTTGTCTATATGGATTATGTTTGCACTTAAAATACAGTAGCACTATAACTCTAAAACAAAGTGAAAAATGATAATTAAATGTTCATATAGAGTAAAAAATATAGAGCATTTTCAACTCCAGTTCTGATGTGGCATGAAAGTTGAACTTGCATTTTTTTTCAGCCCCTTTCTTTGTGTTAAAAAAGGAAAATAGATCAGGTAAGATTCACCCTCCCCAAATTTAAAAAACAACAACACCCACCCCAATGCTTTGTAAGAGCGTTATCTGAATATATGATATTTCGTAAAGTGGAAGAATTAACATCGTGGAGTCTTACAGCAGAATTCAACAAATGGGTACTTCAGGAACTCTTGATGTTTCTGATTTTACTGAATGATTGATGCTGTTGGCTTTATTTTAATATATGTCTTTGCTTTTTATAATGATAATTTTGCCTTTCTTGAACCTGGGCAGTTCTGGAAAATTGATAGTGAGCGGCTACTCCTGGTCAGCCAACACTCTTAGGATTGGTGTTCAATGAGGTATCAGAGGAGGAGAAGGCCTCCCTTCTGGCTTGAAATCTCTCCATGACTTAGAACCCCTTGATGTAGCAATAGGCCTCCAGGGTAGCAAATAAAATGTACAATAGCCACAGACTCACAAAAAGCAAAGTTGTGGCAAGTCTGCACCCTTTAGGGCCTCCTAGTTCTCCTCCAAAATGAGGCCGTCTTCGGTACAATAGCACGCTGATGCAGACAAAAGCAAAAATGGTGAACAGTGTCACAGAGAAGGCAAGCGTGCCGGCTGACACATGGAACTCTTCTCCTTGAGAAGCCCAGTAGATGGCAGCTACTGACCATGCCAGTCCAATGCCCAAGAAGACGTTGACTGCGTTGCTGCCTGTGACGTTGCCAATGGAAGCATCTGCATGGATGTCTTGAACAGCGGCTGCTTTGCTAGCAAAAGTATCTGGAAGGGGAAAAAAAAACCCAATGTATGAGTAGCAGTTCAAGCAGTCTCTTCCCAAGACAAAGAAGACAAACGTGGTCCTGCCATGAAGAAGATGGGGACTTTTAGGGGAGAAAAAGAAAGGGCCAACAGCATTAAAGTGGTGATTTGCTGTGCTCAGGTGACAGCTCACCTGAAAGAGATGTGCTGAAGA
This sequence comes from Pseudonaja textilis, assembly GCF_049901715.1. Taxonomy (NCBI): domain Eukaryota; kingdom Metazoa; phylum Chordata; class Lepidosauria; order Squamata; family Elapidae; genus Pseudonaja; species Pseudonaja textilis. The sequence continues at coordinate 267,249,406 of NC_141990.1, forward strand.
CTACTCAGTCCAATCAATCCCACCAGTGATATCTCATTAAGGGAACAAGTTCTTAACTTAATCTTTCCCAATCTGGTTGGTGGGATATGTACACTGGCTCCATTACAAGTCTCCAAGAATTCCAATGGAGAGCTGCACCCCTGCATTCACACCTGCTTGTCCCTATTCAGCTGGGGATCTTATTCTGTTCCACTCAAGCAAAACTAACCATTAAAGTGCCTCTTAGACCTCCAGCGTGAAATCTGGGGAGATTAGTTAAGAGGAATCAGCAATAGCATACATATCTTTCCTCCACCCACTTTCAAGGCCTCTGGGGTTCCTTTATTTGTTCATTTGTTAAGATCCGTGTTTCTCAGCTTTGCATCTTGAAGATGTTGTCAGAATTCCACAGCCTCTACACATCTTCAAGTAGCCAAGGTTGAGGAACACTGGTTGAGATGAATGCCTGAAGAGGCTCCAGTCATGATAACCACCTCCCCGCTTTTATGTGTTGTACTCCAAAGGAGAACCATACATGCAAATGTTTCCTTCTCACACTTCCATTTACACCCAGAAAGACTTGATAGGTAAACTGAAGATGGACACTAGACGTGTTTGCAGAGGGATGAGTATGTGGCTTCCAACTTTCTTTGGTACAGATATAGGTAAAAAAATAAAATACACCAGCTTGTACTCTCTAAATTAACAATCGTCTATATTACATCTATATTTTTTTCTTCTTTTTGGCACTTCTTTTTTCTGGTTTGCTTACTTTTTATTCACAGTTTGAAATTTAATCAAATCATATTTTTAAAAAAGAAACAGATGTTTCTGCAGGAGTGGGTGGTGTCAAAATCAGCAAGACAGCAAGTGAGACCACAGATGGTGCTGAAGAACAGTATTTGGCAGCCTGGGCAACCCTATTTTTATTCAGTGGAGCAAAGGACAAAAGGACTACATTGATTCTGGACTGTGTCCCATGGCTTTTGGCTGTCTTGACTATGGAAATTAGATGTAGCATTTAGTCTTAGTAGCAACAGGGTTTGTTAAATGATAGCTGTGTTTATATGTTATCATTTAGCACAAAATACCTTAAAGTTGTTGTTTTTTTTTAGCACGAGAATGAAAATAATTAGAAACCTGTTTGATGGAAGTAGCTTATGTATAAACTATGGTACTAATATGCACAATCAAGGCTGTTAATTTTGTGCAAAGAAGGAAGATACTGAAATGTTCCCTACTCCACAAACAAGTCCTACCCGAAATATTTTAAAAGAATCATTCCTAACAGTTTCTTTGTTAAGACGTTCAGCTGGAATATTTGCAACAGACTTCTTGAGATAAAGTATGAGGCACTTTATCATTTGCCGATGTTCTTTTTTTATTTATGCATACATATGTTTGGAAAGCGCAATGCATCATAAATTCCAAAAAAGGCTGATGGGTGATGCAAAATATTTCTTCATTATTTTTCCTACTTGACAGCCCTCCAAGGAGTTAAGTAAGGCAAACGCATTTTTTTCTTCTTGCTTTTCCTTATAAAATTCTGTAACTGGCTTGCAGGTGCCCCCTGCTTATTCTCTTTGTCTAATCCTGGATTATTATTTTTTAAGAATCATTTTTGTAGGACGTTTCTGGGAAGCTGCACATAACCCTACGATAGCTTGCAACCGCTGTTAGTGATGGGGTAGTTAGAAGCCATTGTGGTGCCACCCGCCTATTTCAAAGAGTCCCAATCTCACCTGGGACTGAAGTGCCAAAGGCCACAAAGACCACGGCAGTCACAGAATCCTTGAGGCCAATCGTGCAGCCAAAATGGGAGGCCAGATCTCCAATGATGGCAGTGAGCATTCCAATGATCAGGATGGACACAAGGAAGCAGGCCCAGCCATTGCAATACTCTGTCGGGGGCACACAGGCAAAGAGCACTTTCCAGAAGACAGTCAGGAAATGCATGACATAATCAAAGCAGGAGGGCAGGCGCTCTTCCCCAGACTCCTCCTCCTCCTCCTCGCCTGCTGTAGGGAAGACAAAATAGAGAGCTTCAAATCAGTGGATGCTATGCAAACCCTCAACGGTCCAAGCTTAGAAATAGTGAAGGGATAGCAATAGCACTTATAGGCTTATATATCGCTTCACGGTGCTTTTACAGTCCTTTCTAAGCAGTTTACAAAGTCAGCATATTGCCCCCAACAATCTAACCTCCTCTTTTTACCCACCTCGGAAGGATGGAAGGCTGAGTCAACCTTGAGCCTGGATTTGAACTACCAAATTGCAGGCAGCCAGCAGAAATAGCCTGCAGTACTGCCCTTTAACCACTATGCCACCCCAGCTCCTATAGCAAGTCATACAATCACCACTTTATTGGGTTCTTCTTGGAGGCACTGTAGCTTTATTCATTTCTCACAATACCTTGCTTTTAAATATGCACGTCAGATGAACAGGACCCAGAGAATACAATTTTCCAAACTTGTTTAATTATATGTACATGCTCGAACAGGCTAATATCAATTACTGATCTGCCCTTTGAAAAGGTTCTCTATGAAAACAGCCATTTAGATAGTTAATTATGTTTCACAAAAGAATAACTTTCTTGCCTGTCCCATATGGTCCAAAGCCATTTTTGTATTTAAAACCATCATCTGATCAAAAAGGGAAAATTCCAGGCTAAGGGATAAATAAGGCTACCTGATAAAGTTGCTTCTTCTTTCCTGATCTTCAGGCTATTGGGTTACTTCAGCATAGTAACCTAATTAGGAATGTTCATTACAGTCATACACAGCTAGCTGCCCTTTAGAGATATGGAAGATGCAATTGGGCTGGAGCTGTCATCTTAATATACACTGAGGCAGTGGTGGGATTTCAAATTTTTTCCTACCAGTTCTATGAAAACACACTCTGCGCGTGCACACAGCAATAAAAGAACCGCCCTGTCTCAGCGCTGGTGAGATGAAATGTTTTTTAACTCAGCTGAGATGTGGTAATCCACTCTGCCCTGCAAATCAGCTGAGCTAAAAAACAAGGGAATATAGGAAAAGGAGGATAGGGTGGGAGTGGGTGGGGCCAGCCAGAGGTGGCATTTGCCAGTTCTCCAAACTACTCAAAATTTCCACTTCCGATATGCCAGAACTGGTCCGAACCGGCAGAATACCACCTCTGCATTGAGGGTACCAAACTAAGAAACCTGCAACCAGTGCCATGTGGCTGTTTGATCTAGAAATTTGTCCTGACTTTGTCTTCTCATTTCCAATCTTCCTATGAACAACATCCCACTGGCTGTTTTCTCTGAGTCTCTATTTCTTGGTCCTGTCTTCTTCCTGAAACTGTTCTGGTTTCTGGATCACACAGCTCCACCTCCTCCTGCAGACATGAAGCCTTTAGAGGCTCTTTGATGGTAACCGAATTTCTTGCCTGCAGCATTCTATGTTGTTCTTCTTACCTCCCAAAAGGTACACAAGTAGCTTATCGCTGTATACCTCTATGCTTTCTGAAAGGCCGCCTATTTAATTATAGACAATCTGTATAAAATCCCAAATAGTGGTGCAGCCTAGAGAGATCAGTATACTGAGGAAAAGTCAGGAAATTCAATCTCCTCATGGTAAAAGTCTTTTTTCCTAGTCAGAAACTTTCACAAGTGATACAAAAATAAAGGCAGTGTTAAAACTGTACTTTCATTCCTTCTGATTTTATTAGTTTCTGGAGAGTTAGCAGGGATAAACAGTTCGAGACTGCACTGGGGTTCCTTATCACTTGTAATGATAATATAAACCTTGAAAGTAGGTAACAGCAAAGGAAGCAACACTTAATGTCTTTAACTTTGTTCCTATATGAGCACCTAGAGGATGACCACATTTGTTACCATAGCAACAGTGACAGCATTGTGAAAAGATTGAAGGGAGGCCATTTTTTTTTTTCATCTTTTCTCAGAAGAAGCAAGCATTTGAACCAAAGTTATTCAAAGAAATTATTTCTCACACAGTAAAGTAGATGAACTTCAGTATTTGGTACTAGACACAAGACAGAAGGGTTCGTGCTTCTCAATACCCAAAGGTGCAAGGTTGATTTCTCTTGCACAGTACAGTAACATTCAGGAAAGGACCAGCCCTGGGACCTTAAAAGTTTTAACTGGAGCTTGATACAAAAGATATATGCTTGCGATTAAAGACCCCTTGAGTCCCAGGATCTGCTCGAAATCTCAAAACAGTACTTTCCCCACAAATATTTCTCTTAGTAAAAAATCCCCCTCCAATTTTATTTCAGTAATAGATGGCTACTACAATTGTTTACCATTGTTAAACAATCAGGAAGCAATCCATGACAATCCATTGCTGAAAACCAAGAAATATACTGGGGAATACCAATCTGCCATCATTCCAATGTGATTGTGTATGTAATGCTATGCTGGGGGTGAGGGGAGGGGTGTAAGGGAAAAAAAACACGTAATAGTACTTGGGTAAATACATTACTACCAATTTGAATGTCATGGTTGCAATTTCCATACCCCCCTTGAAGTCTTTCCTTTGGGGGGATTTGAGGCTCAAATTCAGGTGCCAGCTGACACGGGCAGAATAATAAAAAGGCTTCAGAGTTTCTATGATATAGCTAGTTCCAGCCTCTCTTTCCCACATTAGGACTCTGCTGGTTAATGTTTTCTTGTCAGCTGGGCTTGTTGTAACCTTGGACATTATGGTTCAGATTGTTTACATAGTTGTTTTTAATTCTGCATGCTTAACTCTGCATACTGACCACAGTTGTGAGATGGGCAGCTATTTCACTCAGTCAAATAAATAAAAGTCAGCAACAAGTTTCATCTAACAGCTTTGCATCTGGAAGGTGGATTTGAAATGCTCAAGAGGTTTCTTGCACTAAACACTTGGGTTGCCCTGAGAAAAATGGGTGAAAAAGGAAAGCTGATTTGTTTTGCCTCAAGTAATGGTTTTCTTCAGCTCCTCTTGGGATTAACCGTGACTTGACCTGCACTCCTACATCACAGCTCTGTCCAGCATTAACCAACACCCACTCAAGCTTCATGACCATCCCTATTTGGACAGAGTTCTTGGCTTAACAGAACTTGCTTTGGCTAGTTAGAAAGCAAGAAGGTTCTAGTTATCCAACTCCCTTCTTCCCCGTTCGTCTTCTGAGGATACTACTGTGCAATGCATGAATTCAAAGGATTCTTTCAGAAAGAAAAGCAAGAGAGTGGAGTAGCTGGTAACTTTAATCTTCTGATTTCTAATCACTCTGCTCTTTTTAAACAAACCAACCAATCTGCAATGGTGCCCATGACACTTTCTCAAAAATCTCAAAAACATCGTCGGTTGGGCACAAAATGTAGGAGCTCCTGCTTTTCATCCTGTCCTTGCTAGTGGCAAGGTTTTCCATCCACACATTAAGTAACAGTAGATCAAATGTTTTCCACCTGAAGATCACTGTGTCTTGGCATATTTGGCACTGGCAGTTGGCTTCCTACCATGGATGAGGGCAAAATCCAGAGATTGAAGACTGGCACAGAGGAATCTTGAGAAGAACTTGTTTAATAATATGCACTGTTACAGGAAGTGCGTATCACAAAGCGAAGATTAAATAAACCGGGAAAAGGTGAAGGAGAGGTATGGGAACAACAAATTGGCAGTATGGTATAAAACAGGCCTTTGTGAAAACAGATCCTATTGACTCTGATGGTTTTTATTGGGGGCGGGGGGAATGAGTGATTTGGACTGCAGGCAGAGTATTCCCTAAACCATGCTCAAAAGGGGAAGGAAGAAAAGAGGAGTGAGAGAGACATAGTAAGTGTTGAAATGCAAACTGCTCTAAGCAAGGACGTCCCACAGTGAAAATACTTTCATAAACAGAATGCCTGGGATTTTCCTTGCACTTTTCTCATTGTTTCTGGGAAGCTCACATACAGCAGAGAATGTAGGCTTACTGGAAATGAACTCTTTTCCCAGGAACAATGCTAGTATCCAGTTCAGAAGCACTCTAACATTTGCAACAGGATACTATGATTATTTGTGAACCATGCACTTCATTTAAAACAGAGGTCCTTAGTGTGCCCAGGCACAGAGTATGTGGATTTAAAGCACTGTTTATCACTAAGGGGGCAGCTTCTGTGATATGCATTGAAATGAAAGTTACCAGAGTCTATCCAAAGGATTAAGCATTCTAATTTAATTGAATAGATAAATCAGCTAGTTAGATTTTACTACATTAATTAAGTAAAAACAGCTGGATTACTCAAAATGAAACCCAACCGATCAGTCAAGAACAATTTTATTAGTGTGGGGTTAATGTTAATTACTGGCAATGAGAATTAAAGGAATTAATTTTACCTACTCCGATTCTGGAAAATTATAGTAACAGGAATTACTTTTTTTAAAAATAGTTCCTTTCTAATAATCAGTGAAAAACTTTTCTTGTTTAAACAGTAAATTTTCTTTTTATTGTGATTTTACAGTTCCTGGAAATTTCACCATTCAGTGAGGTTTTTTTTTGAACACCATGCTGTTAAGTAACAAGTAATTAACCAAAAATTCTTTATTATCAGACTTAATATATATTCATTTTCTATCCAATGCATTGATCCCCCCCCAAAAAAAAATCAAACCAAAGTCAAACAAGTTAAACCAGTGGTGGGATTCAATTTTTTTTTACCACTGCTTTGGTGGGCATGGCTTGGTGGGCACACTTTGTGCACATGCACACACTTCGCATGAGCACACATGCCAAACACGCACTTTGCACAGGCGCAGAGGCATTCCAACTCACCTCCTACAAAGCCTGCACTCTTCCAGTCACTTCAGTAGCTGCTGCGCAAAGCAGTTGCGCTTCAAAAGCAGAGGATAAAGGTGAGTATGGCCGGATGGGCCCAACAGCAGAGCTGTGGAGAGAACCGGTTTGATCTCTGCTGCTCATCGCTGCTACCGGCTGGGCAGAACCGGGCCAAACCAGTAGAATTACTACCACTGAGTTAAACACTGTTCATAACATCTATTGAGGAGCAAGAGTTTCATAAAAACTCCCAAAGTAATTCATGTTAGAATTCCCCTCTGCCTCTGGGCAATTGTTTCCTCAGCTGAGAACAAAGCATTCACTCTGTCTCACCTGCACTGACAGTGATGGCTTCTATGAACTGGTCTCTCCATGAATGAGTTCCTACAACCAACGCCAAGTTTGTCTTCTTGATGAGCTTGTCCACTGTGCTCTGTCAATTAGAAGAACACAAAGAATACTGGTTTTACTAAAGGCCTTCCTTTGGAGTATCTTTCAGTCAATGCGGAGACTGACTGAAGGTGTTAGGTAGCTTTTCCGTGCAGGTGTCTTCCAAGGGTTTTATGATCACATGACCCAGAATTTCCATTCCTTATAGCTTTCCTTGTAATTGTAGTCTTAACTTTTTGGGAAAGCATTAACTGCAAGAAGCTAAGTTAAGCCACAGATAATGTCCATGAAAGAGTAAATAAAAGAAATGAAAGGTATAAACATCAAACTGTAAGTAGGTCAGGAAGTCATTTTATGACAAGGTTGTTCGCCAAAAGCCATAGTTGCATCATTGAGAGAAAGGGCACCTCTGCTTCTTTATTCATATAAAACTTTCTCCCTCCTTAGTAAATGCCATTGTTCTTTCTTAGTCTTTTTCTCAACCTGCAATGTACTCTGTCAATGGATAAATTATTTCCCCTTCATACAGCAAATCCCTTTCATAATGGAGTGAACTTAGCAGGCTCAAATTCCTCTACAGTGTTCTATGAGTCTTAGCAAACTTGACCTGGATTGAGACAGACGTGCTGCTAAAAACAATTTCCAGGGCAACCAACCTTCAGAGAGACAGAAACCTGTTTCAGCTAGATGTAAGGGCATGTCAATTTGACCTTGGAGTCATTTGAGGATTAGCATCTGAAAACAGCAGAATAAAATTTAGCATATTTGCCTGTTAATTTCTCACCTGTAGCAGTATGATAATTCTTTTAGCTAGAAACAATCACATTTGGTTTAGTTGGTTCTTAGTTATGTATCTTAAATGCATGAATATTTTATTATTTATTTATTAGATTCTTTTTTATCCTGTCCTTATTTTTTTTAATAAATAATTCAAAGCAGCAACCTAACCCACTTTTTGATGTAGGACTTTCCATTCTTCAGTGTTCAGAAATCAATGGTGAAACTTCCGAACATTTTCTTATCGTTAAAGTAGGACTGTATTCTTGAAAACATGTCTTAATTATTGTCTTTCAAATTTGCTCTCTCTTTCCCTGACCTCATTTTATTTAATTTTCTCATTGGTTTTTCTCTTCCCTCCCAGGACTTAGCCTGGACTTTGGCCTTAGCTTAGCATTCCTTGCAAATCCTCTTTTTCTATTGTACCCTTCCTTTTTCCTTTCGGTTCTCTTCCTTTCTTCTGCTTAAACTCTGCTAACCCATTTTTCTGTTTAGTTCCTTTCCTGCTTTTCCTCCCCTCACTTCCCTGATAAAAACTCTTCAGTACACAGCACTGACCTTGAACTCATAGGACTCTTCAATGATGACCTCTAGTTTTGGATGTTCACCCAGTATTGGCTTTCCCATTTCTGCAATACGTTTGGCTTCCTCTTCCTCCATGGTCAGCTTTCTTTCTGCCACTTCTGTGGAAGAAAACATGGATGTACAGTGAGTCTCCAATATACTAGTAAGAGGACAAGGGCAAAATCAATAGCAAAAGGGCTAGATTTGGAAATTAAATGGTTTCTTTTCTTTTTCAAGGGCTACATTTGCATTCATCCTATAAATTGTTCACCAGAATTATCCAGGTTTTGTAGCAGAGATACACTTTCTATATTTCCACTCCCAGGCAGACACAAGGTTTTATTTGTAGATTTATTGCAAAAAAAGTAGGAATTTAAAAGAGGAAGAAATGCATTATCAAAAAGCACACGAGAATCTTGCCCTGTATATACAGTATGTTAACCCATAGATTTAAATTCTGGGCCCTTTTCAGCTCTTTTATAGTCAACATCTGCTTGTTTCCTATCTGTGAAGATTTCTGCCATTTGTCCGTTGTTTACAAAACAGTTTCTTCTTGTATTAAAAAAATCACTTTCAATCTTATAAGAAACTGTGATAATATTGCAAAGCATGGCAGAGAATACAACCAATAAATTTTTCTTCTCATATTTTTATGGTTTGCTTTTTAATATGATATAAGATCTGAATGAAACAGAATAAGGGGAAGGGTAAGTTCATTCTCTTTGCAAAAATGGGGCTTACAGAAAATATTGGAACTACTTTTCTTTTTTAACTGTTTGCAATATTATACTTAAGTGCTACCTATGGGCCATATAACTCTCTGAAGTTTAATCATGCCTATATTTTTGCTGGATTGAGGCCTTGGTAATTTAAACATTAATTTTCTATTTAGGTCATTGTGAGGGCTTATTATCTGAAATATGACTCGTACGTTTATTAAATATACATGCTTCCTTATATAACTTTCTAGATTATGAAATTATTATGTTGTTTATCTTTCCCATTCATTGCTTCTTATTTGCCATGAGCAAATCAGTATCCAAAAAAATGTCATAATTGGGATCTAGTATTTTAATGATTCAAAAGAAAAAAAGCTGCATGTAAAATGTATTTCTCAAAATATCAAGTTTTTATTTATTCTTTGGGGACACCTCTGTTTTATCAGAGTTTCAGTGAGCAATAATCCTATTAACTATCATTCATGAAGAAAATCATAGTTCTTATTATGTTAAGCTTCTTGTTATGTCCCTGGAACTTACCAAAGTTCCCAACCAGGTCCGTTCTTACTGTAGGGGCGTTGACTGCTCCTCATTGGCTGACTCACCTGAGCAGCCGGCTATAAAAGCCAGCTGCAGGGTCAGGTCAGCCGCTGTTCATTGGAAGCCTGCTCCCAGCAGCGCTGACATGTTCAGTCCTTTATTCACTGAATAAAGTCTTGTTGCTTTAATGCCCTGGTCTAGCCTCTCATTGTTCGATCTACAACACTGGCGACGAGGGTGGGATGGCTACCAGAGGCACGCAGCAACAGCTGAAATCACTCCATTGCTGAGAATCACTCCATTGCTGAGCCGCAGCCGCGCCGTTGGAGAGCTCGGCCAGCAAAAGCGAAAGTAAGGAGCGTCTGTAGCCGCTCGGTTAGCTAGCTACAGGGAAAGTGAAAACGCTGCGAGCCGCAGCCGGAAGCGAAGCGCTGCGAGCCGCAGCCGAAGTAAAGCAAAAGTGAGGAGCGTCTGTAGCCGCCGGTTAGCAAGCTACAGGAAAGTGAAACGCTGCGAGCCGCAGCCGGAAGCGAGCGCTGCGAGCCGCAGCCGCTCAGCACAAAAAGAGCGCGAATTCAAACGGCTGTCGTTTGAATTTCCTTGCCGGAATACAGCGCGGTGCTGCTACTCCAAGTCACTGACGCCCACGCAGGCGCGAAATTCAAAACTCTGCCAACGGCCGTTGCAGCAAGCCACGTTCGTTAACCCAGAGAGAGAGAGAGGTTCTGTGGAGCCTCTCCAGAGCTGAAGCACTAGTCTGGCAAGCGCTGTAGCCACAGCAGCCACGCTCACCTAGGAGCACACAGGGTTGTCTTCCCAGAGAGACTTAACAGCCCTATCACTAACCCGAAAAAACGCTGCAACAGCAGCTGCCTCGCTCACCTGGAGCACACAGGGTTGTCACCCAGAGAGAATTTACAGCCCTGAAACCAATTGAAGTCACAACATGAATTCCAATCCAGCTTTCCCACCGTTCAAGCCGGATGAAGAGAAGTGGGAGTCGTACAAAAATCGTTTTAACCACTACATCAACGCCATTGGCCTGGCTGATGCAGGAGAGCACAGGAAGAAGTCATACTTCCTCAGCTACTGTGGAGCCACAGTCTTTGATACCGCCACAGCACTCGTCGCACCACGTGAGTTAAAGAATGTGCCCTGGGCAGAGTTGCTGGAAACCCTCACCAATCATTACTCCCCCAAGCCGTCACAGATCGCCAGACGCTTCGCATTCCGGATGAGAAAGCAAACTGGAGGGGAAACCATCAACCAGTACATGGCTGCCCTGAGGACCGCCGCTCTCCAATGCGAGTTCAGGGACTACTTAGATAACATGCTCCTCGACCAGCTCGTCTGCGGGGTCAAGGACCTTCATCTCCAAAGGCGGCTGCTAGCCAGGAAGGACCTTAACCTCACCCAGGCCATCGAGGAAGCCTTGGCTGCAGAACTAGCAACCCAGTCAGCTGCAGAAATCCAAGGCCCAGTCTCCAAGCCCAGCTGTGCCACCATCCACTCGGAAGTGGTAATCAACGAAGATGACCCCAGCGATCAGACAGACGTCCACCGCCTCGCCCAAGCCAAACAATCATAGGCGGCCATCAGACAGGAAAGCAGCGGAGCGCCCAAGCACATCACCTTGTGCCTGTCCTGTGGCGGACCTCACGCGAGAGCATCATGCAGGTTCAAGAGTGCCACGTGTAACAATTGCCACAAGAAAGGCCACATCGCCAGAGTCTGCCAGGCTGCGCACAACCCAGCACCAAGGTATCCGCCTTTTTCCCATCCTGGCTCACAAAGGCAAGTACTAAATTGTCGCACTTGTTTCTATGCTAACCACACCTGTCATTCTATCAGCAAAATCACACTTTCCATTTTTTTAGAAGGTAAACCGTGCCGCATGGAGGTTGACACGGGGTCAGCGCTCTCAATCATTTCGTGGAACACACTCAAGAAGATCCAGCCCACACTATCCAGAAACCAGCTCCAGAAGTGCCAACTCACCTTGAGGGACTACCAGGGGAAGGACATCCCGGTGCTTGGCAAAGGCAAGTTCCTTGTTAATTTTAAGGCTTTCAAAGGCCATCTGCCTCTAGTGGTAGTTAACGGCAACCTCCCCAGTCTCCTGGGGCTTGATTGGTTCCCCCATCTCGGCCTTGGGGTAACAGGGGTCCATGCTGTCTCGACCTCTGACACTGACTCATTATTCACTGACTACTCCGACGTATTCAGCAATGAGTTAGGGTGTTATAACGGAACCCCCATCTCATTTTCAGTAGACCCTCAAGCAGTTCCCGTGCGGCTGAAGCCACGTAGGGTACCATTCGCCATTCGGCCTAAGCTGGACGTGGAACTTGACAAACTGCTAAAGCAAGGAGTCATTGAACCCACAGACTTCGCCAAATGGGAGACACCAATTGTCACACCCCTTAAGAAGGATGGCAGTCTGAGAATTTGTTCTGATTACAAAACAACAATTAACCGTTTTCTACAAGTTAGCGCTTACCCAGTCCCAGTCATTCAGCATTTACTGCACACTTTTGAGCCTGGCACCATTTTTGCCAAATTGGACATGTCGCAAGCGTATCAACAGTTTCCTGTTGACAACCAAACAGCCGAATTACAAACCATTGTAACCCACAGGGGTGCATTCAGGTGCAAGCGTCTCCAATTTGGCGTAAGTGTTGCCCCAGGCATATTTCAGTCCCTGATGGAATGTATCCTACAGGGCCTCCCTGGCGTGGTACCCTACTTCGACGATATATTGGTCTCGGCCAGGGACAGACCCCAACTTTTCCAGAGAGTCAGAGCAGTTCTAGACAGGTTCAGACAGCATGGTCTCAAGTTAAAAAAGGAAAAATGTGCCATTGCCACTAGACAGGTGGACTTTCTAGGCTATAGAATTGACGCATCAGGTATCCACCCCCTAGAATCCAAAGTCAAGGCAATCCATGAGGCACCCACTCCAACCTCTAAAGCCGAGCTACAAGCCTTTTTGGGATTATTAAATTTCTATGCATCGTTTCTACCGCACAAAGCCTCAATAGCAGAGCCCTTACACAGGCTTTTAGATAAAAAATCACCATGGCACTGGGGGCACAAGGAAGACACCGCATTTCACGCAGTCAAATCGCTACTCACATCAGACGCTGTCGTCATACAATTTGATCCACGACTTCCCTTAGTATTAGCAGCAGATGCGTCCCCTTATGGGATTGGAGCTGTATTAAGCCACAGACTACCCAACGGCTCCGAGGCACCAATCGCCTTCTTCTCCAGAACACTCTCAGCAACAGAGCGTAATTACAGCCAAATTGATAAGGAGGCTTTAGCCGCAGTCGCAGCGGTAAAGAAATTTCATGAATTCCTTTTCGGCCACGACTTCGAACTCATCACAGACCATAAACCGCTCCTGGGCCTGCTTTCCGGAGACAAGCAGACCCCCCAAGTGTTGTCCCCCAGGATGACGAGATGGACCTTATTCCTGGCGGCATACTCGTACAAACTCATCCACCGCCCAGGGAAAACTTTGAGCCACGCTGATGCCCTCAGCCGCTGCCCCCTGCCAGCTCCAGCTGAGGACCCAGCCCCTGTCCACGCCATCTTCGATGTCACCGAGATCAACCTTCCCGTCACCGCCCTCGACATCGCCACAAAGTCTAAGGCTGACAGAACAATCGCCCAGGTACTGGACTGGGTGAGGAGGGGGTGGCCGGGCACTAACCTTGAAACCGAATTCACACCTTTTAAGACCCGTCAACAGGAACTATCTAGCTTACAGGGCTGCCTGTTGTGGGGCACCAGAGTCATTATCCCGGCCGCACTGCGCACGCCAGTCCTAGAGGCACTGCACGAGGGACACCCGGGCATCGTCCGGATGAAGGCGTTAGCTCGAAGTTACGTCTGGTGGCCCGGCCTGGATGACGACATCGTCAAGTGGGTAAGCTCTTGCCAGCCCTGTCAGGAATCCAGACCAGCCCCTCCAGTCACCACTCCCACCAAGTGGGAGAGCGCCAACGCACCATGGTCCAGGCTTCACATCAACCTAGCCGGGCCAATGCAAGGTAGAACCTTCTTGGTGGTTGTAGATTCATACTCCAAGTGGATCGATGTGGCCCAACTATCCACCACCACCACGCAAGGAGTTACTAAGGCCTTGACCCGGCTATTCGTGACACACGGTCTGCCGGACATGATAGTCTCAGACAATGGTCCCCAATTTGCCTCAACGGAATTCAGCCATTTCACCACCAACCTGGGCATTCGACACATCCTCACGGCACCCTTCCACCCTGCCAGCAACGGATTGGCAGAGAGAGCCGTTAGGTCCACGAAAGAAGCGCTAGCCAGATTCAACAAAGAGGACTGGCACCACAGACTCTCCCGCTTCTTATTGAGCCAACACTCAACCCCATGCACGGTCACCAACAAGTCACTGGCTGAACTCCTGATGGGTAGGCGCCTAAGAACCGTGTTGGATAGGCTACACCCTCACTATTGCCCTGACACCCCTCTTGGTTCAATAGCAGGGGTCAGAGATTTTGTCTTGCAGGAACGTGTCTTTGCAAGGAACTACGCTGGAGACCCACTGTGGATACCAGGGGAGATCGTGGCCATCACCGGTCCCAGGTCGTACTGAGTCCAGCTGGAAGACGGCTGCATCTGGAGGAGACACCTGGACCAGCTCAGGAAGCGCCAAGGTACCCACACCAGTGTGGGACCATGGGCACAGGTCGGCTCCCAGGCGCCACACCAGTCACTCATCGGAGACCATCCCAGGGATTTGTCGCCGTCACCACCCGAGCCGGGAGAATGGGCTACAGACCGAGACTGCCCGGTGAATCCGCCACCCGTGCCACCTAATGGGACCATGGCATCGCAGACCGGAAACTCAACACCGGCACCAACGCAGGCCCCCGAGCAAGACCACACTCCATCACCAACCCTACCCGCACCTTCGAACGCTGGGTCACCCGACAGCTCGCACGAGTTACGGCGCTCGGGGCGCCAGCACAGACCACCCGCTTATTTAAATGACTATGCATGTTCGCATCTGGGGGGAAGGGGTGTTATGTCCCTGGAACTTACCAAAGTTCCCAACCAGGTCCGTTCTTACTGTAGGGGCGTTGACTGCTCCTCATTGGCTGACTCACCTGAGCAGCCGGCTATAAAAGCCAGCTGCAGGGTCAGGTCAGCCGCTGTTCATTGGAAGCCTGCTCCCAGCAGCGCTGACATGTTCAGTCCTTTATTCACTGAATAAAGTCTTGTTGCTTTAATGCCCTGGTCTAGCCTCTCATTGTTCGATCTACAACACTTCTCTAGAAACAATTCAAGATTTCAGTAGATAAAAAATAACAATATAAAATACATTGATCAAGGGCAGGAAATCAATGTGTGCTTTTGTGGCACTCATCGCTATCAATCCAGCTTGGAAGAGACATATGCAACAATCATTATTTTCCCTCCCCAAAAGCCAAAACCTGGATGAAAACATCAATGTTTTTCACTTATTTGCTCATATTGCAGAAAAGCATAAACCTTCAGCTGGCATCTGTCAATCTCTTCTACTATGATGTAAACACAAGCATTTCAGCTTTTGTGTGTACTAGCATATATTTTATCCTATGTTTTAATTTATTTCATTAATGCTTTTTTCTTTCCTGGAACACTTGTCTTGTATAAAGAGGAAAGAAATGCACATATGTTCAGGAAAAGAAACAGTTTTAGCAACATGGGATTGATGAGCAGGGTGGATAAAGTTTTATTTTTCCAGAATTGGAAGGGAATCAAAGTGCCTCAGGGCATTGGTACTATGTACTTCACCTTATAAATGACAAAAAAAATGGATCCTGCTGTGGCTTGCCTATAGTGACAGGCAGCGGGCAAGTGCCCTCGACTTACAAGTTTCTTTTTAAATGTTTACTTCCACAATTCCCTCATTTTGTCTTATATTCAAATATTTCAAGAACTAAAATAAACAGGAAAAGAGAATGGTTATCTCTGTCTTGTTTCCTTTTATATCTCATAAAGTATTTTTAGATCTCCATTGATAGTTATTTGTGCTTTCTGTGAAAAATAGATCAATCTTATCAGTATAAAAAACTTGCCAAAATACACATTTTTCATAATTTTAAGCAGTTTATTTCAAATTGTCAAAGGCCTTTTCTGCATCTAAGAAAATCAATGTGGCTTATTTTTCATTGTGTTGCTCAAAGTATTCCAAAATGTCCATCAGATTTCTTATATTATCCTTTAAATATAAAGTGAGTTAAACACCCACATTGATCTTCATAAATTGCAAAATTATTTTCAACCTCTCAATCAAAATCATTGTAAACAACTTACAGTCATTATTCAATAATTACATTGGCTAATAAGTCAAATCTTGTCTCTTCTTAGATATTAATACTACATTAGCCTCTTTCCAGTTGACTGCAACCTTTCCCCTCTATAAAATAGAGTTCATAATATTTGTAAAAGTTGCAAAAGTTCATCCTCAAAGTATTTATAGTTAAGAAACCAAATTATCTGTTATTATGATATAATCCACTTGCAATTTCAGTAGCATTTTCTTCTTTCTTTTTGTAATTTGTCTATTAATCACTTTCCTGCTTTATTTGCAAATTCATTTTTTTCATTTTTTATAATTCATCTTAGTGTTAATATAGATTATTGTTGCTGTAGAAGCTTAATTTGTTGAGTAATATTTATCTTCTATGAAATATTTAATCCTTTCTCCTTTTTTTATCTTGTTCAAAATTACTTTTTTCTCCTCTCTTCTTTTTCAGTTTACTATTATGCTATATAAAATAACATCTCGCGAAAGCTTTGATTGTATCCCAAACCATTCTTACATCTATATGTTTATTAAGATTATTTAAAAAAAAACTATTTTAATTACTTTTTACAATCCTCCACTATTACTTCTGGTCTAAGCACTTTTCCAATTTCAATCTTTTTTTCAGCATTTCCCTTATTGTTGTGAGGCTATTCGTGGCCAATTGGAACATGGAAAAATATATGGAAAACTATGCCAATACCAGCTGAACAGATGCACACAAACCCTGTAACATTTCATAATTCTTGATACATCTTGACCATAGCCTACCAATTTTTTCATCCTCTCTACTTTACTAAATCAACAATTATATTATATGTGTGGATGTAATTATGTTTACAGAACTGTTATTTTTCTACTGATGCCACAAAACTTTATTGACCATATCTTCTAAAGTAGAAGTGTCAAATTTGTGGCCCATGGGCCAGATGTGTCATGTGCTGGTCCCACCCCCACCCAGTTTAGCAAAGGGGAAAATATGCCAATGCTCCATGTGACGCCGTCATGACGCCATGAGTTTGACACCCCTGCTCTAAAGCATTATCAATATACAGAAGGATTTCCAAGAAACAAACCTAAATTCCTATAGATAAGAGGGATGAAAAATACAGGTAGTCTTCAACTTACAAACGGTTCTTTCAGTGATCATTCGAAGGTACAACGGCACTGAAAAAAGTGATCATTTTTCACCAGTATAGCTTCCCCATGGTCACGTGATTTACATTTGGATGCTTGAAAACTGGTTTATATTTATGACCGTTGCTGTGTCCCTGGGTCATGCGATGCCCTTTTGCGACTATCCTGTCCTGTCTCATGCACAGAGGTGGATTTGTGGCTGTGCAGATGCAGATAGATAATTCCACAAAACATCCATAACAAAGTACATTTATTGGTACATCAGGTATCTTCATAACTCACATTTGTGATGAAGCTCTTCTATAATGACCAATCCTTTGTATATCAGCATTGCAGGTAAAAGATGGTTATTTTCCTAACCCATCTCGTAGTGATAGAAAAGCTGTTATCAGTTCATGAGTCCAGGCTATAATGGAGGGAAACCTCCCTCAACCCCTCAAGGGTCAATTTAGTGACCAATCAGGATTACGGATGTGGCCACGTGACATTTCCCAGGATACCTTTAACTACATTTATCATGATGCATTCCCTTAAGGGGACAGCTCATAATTCCTAAGTAACTATCCAACTCCCATAGACTGGCTGGGACAGCACAGTGACCTTCTGACAAGCAAAGCCAATGGGGAAACCAGATCCACCCAACAACTGTGCTACTAATTTAATTACCACAGTGATTCACTTGAACAAATGTGGCAAGAAAGGTTGTAAAATGGGGCAAAGCTCACCTAACAAATTCCTCACTTAGCAACATATATTCTGGGCTCAATTGTCATCGTACGTTGAGGACTACCTATAACAGCAGGATTAAAAGAAGGAGGAAACCAAGCAGCAAAGATAATAATCAAGAGGGAAATTATGGAAAGAAAGTAAATTGGTGAACTAAATCAGATTGAAATAATTTACCATGTGATGTTTGTATAGTCTCATGCAATTTATACTAAACACAAAGATACTTCAAATTTTGTTGCTGGAGTAACTGTTTAGAAACAGGTATATGAGCAACCAGCCCTGTCCATGGTACTGAAAGATGTTTGACTGTTAAGCCTACCAATGTTCATTGGCTATTTTTCCTACAATTTATTAATTGCTGCAGCACAAGACAGAGGTTACAATTAGTGTCAGATGTACTATGTCAAACCAAACAATAGAAAACTGAAAAACTTTATTTGCATAAATGCTATCTAAAAGTGCAGAAAAGAGCTTTGAAGAACCTTTAATTAAGCGTAGATGCATTTAAATATCCTCTCAATTAATTAGCTACATTAATATTCTGTACAAATGTCTGAGTAAATTACTGAATATAATTGTTTCAATATATTATATTTCTCTCTCCCAAAGTGTCTTTGTTTGCTTTTATTCTTTGTTTAACCTCATTTCTCATTCTGTTTTTTTTCCTTTACATTCCATTTGTTTCAATAAAAAGCAATACATTATTTTTCAAGGATGTGGCTTATTATCCTTTATCCTAATTATCCTTGGGGTGCACTAGAATTCATCTTCCCCCTTCAGATTTTTAAACTTTCGCATCTCTGGGAAGAGTAGTGGACCACAAGTTAAGCCAAGCCAAAATATGCAGAAATCTGAAATCAGCCCAGATTGTGCAAAATATTCAAGAACAGTTTCTCCCCACCCGTCACACCCTTGGACCGTTGCCACTTTCTAGTCACACTTCTTTATCCCTTACTAAGTAATAACCTCTATTTCAGTGCAATGGATTTTCCTTTCCAGAGGAGGGGGGAAAAATCCATTTTATGGGCCATCAATATTGCAAAAACCGCTTCCAATCTTACGTTCTTGCAGTTCTTATTGTTATTATTAGAACCTTAATCGCAATTTTTTACAGCTTTCTGTGCATCAGAAATATTCAGTTCGGCACTATCTCAATTAATCTTTAAAAAATGTATTTAATTGGGAGTGATTATAAAACCAGAGTCAAAAGACAGGCAAGGCACTTTAAAACTTGTAGTGATTAACAGCCCAGTCTTGACTGTTCACCAAAGATACACAGTATCTCGAAAGAGCATTACAGGTGCAATCCCCTTACCAGCGTCACGTGAGTTGACCTACCCCAGTGCTGGAAAAAAAAAAACAGTCGAGTCTGTAGCTATGGTAACAAGCATCCTTTCCTCTGAACTTTCTCTTCTCCCCTTTCTCTCCTGACTGCTGACCTTTCTTCTCGGAGTTGGCATGCCAGGCAAGCATAACACCGAGGCTTCCTTCTGTATTTATGAAGTGTTCCAGTTGTTTGTGAGCACAAAGCGCTTCAAATGATAAATCCTGCATGACTCCTGACCTCAAGAAATTATTCAGAAGCAAAATACCTCTGCATAGACTTCATATATCATTAAAATCTTGTCTCAACATAATATCTCCGCTACAAAGTTTATTAACTCTACAGAGCCAGCAGACATTGAAAAATACATAAGTATTCGTTTTGGGCCATGCCATCTTAATTTATCACAGCAAGAAAAAAAACAAACAAACCATCCACCTTTTGCCATCACCAATATATCAAACTGCCACAGCATCATCTGCATTCATCTTACCAAGTGGCTGGGATGGGGAATTTGACCCTCTTTTTATGTTGTGTGAATGTGGAAAAGTGAACTCACCACCTGGAGTGAGCAGGTATTATTATTTTTTTCTTCTGGGGTCCTGAGCTTTGGGTGCTTCCTGGGAACGGGGGTCAAAACAGGCCTACCTGCTCCTTCACTGGAGAGTTTTACAAAAAAAAAAGGAATTGAAAACAAGCAGGTATGTCAGTGTTGAGAAAGAGTCATAAGAGGAAAAGAAACTCCAACTGAAGGGGAAGCAACTGAGCAGCAGTTTTCAGATAACAAGAGAAAGGATCAATTTTTGGACCTGCAAGACCACTGAGAGGCAGAGCTGAAAAACGGGGAGGAAAAGAACCCAACTGGTCTTCAAAACCAAGCTGAGTCTTATCAGTCTTCAAGCTGAGCTTACTTGCCTGCAGCAACTTAGCCGCAAACTAGGTCCAGAATTAGGGTTGGGAGGGCTGGGACTGAGGGAGAAAAGCCCATTCCAAAGTCTGAAAAGGAGCAAAAAGGTTTTACATGCCCATGGACTGAGATTGGGTATCAGAGCTGAAGATCTGGGGTGTATGTGTGTGAGAGAGAGAGATTTAAAGAAGAAATAGTTAAGAGGAGAAAGCAATGTTAATATAGAAATAGGGACATGGAAATAGAATATAAGAGATGGAAATAGTATAGATTAAATAAGAATAGAAGTAGAATAATTGTAAACTTATGGTAATAGGAAGCTAATAGAATAAGATAGGAAATTAAGTTTGCATGAGAAAACAGTTTAGTACGGGAAGTGCAATCTTTGTGTTTGTGTTCTGTACCATTAAAACAAAACCCTAGTGGTGAGTAAGAAATAGTTGCACAAAAAACACTAGTAGACAGTATATACTACGATGAATGCCAGCCATACTCCTAATACTTTAATGTATAAATGTTTGAGAAAGAATCAATAGAGAATATTTACCACTTGGTAAATAGTAGAGGATAAATGATTCTTACTTATTGGCACCTCAGATATTACAATAGAAAACGGCAGATCGAAGTTATGATTGTTCATAATGATTATGGCAGCTCTTTATTCTTTGTCTTTTTGATGTCACAATTTCTGGATGGTGCTGGAACTAGCATATAGAGCCAATATATGGGAACAATTTTTTTAGTTGAACAATTCCTCCAAGGGATTTTAATTCTCATTTTCACTAATAGCCAGAACATACATTAGAGCCATCTGGAAGAGGCTACTTGAAACAGGTGCATGGGTTCGTGTAGCAAGTCACTGACTTGTATCTCAGTGTGAACCTATTATTTTTCTCCATACCAATGGGAGAAAAATTGTCTAAACATTTGTGGAGATATAGAGAAAACAAACTACTTATCTATGCCTTCCTCTGTCTACGTCTACTTCAGGGATGTCAAACTCGATTTCATTCAGGGCCGCATCAGGGTTGTGTTTGACCTTGGGGGAGTGAGGTGTATGTGGCCGGGGCTGGGTGTGGCCAGATCGTCATTCATGTCAGGGGTGTCTGTGGTGACCTGAGAGCTCTTCCAGTGAAAATGTGCTCCTGAGTTCCACTAATGGCCACAACAGTTGCCTCCTGCAACCCTCTGCCAGTGAAAACCTTACCGAGCTCCATTTTTGCTGGCAGAGGCACTGTGGGCCGGTCCTTTGCTGTTTCCAAGGTGACCCCGTGGGCCAGTTCTAAGCACCACGTGGGCTGAATCCAGCCTGCGGGCCTTGAGTTTGACACCCCTGGTATACATGCTCTGGTTTGTGGACCATCTGCAAGTCAGCCCATCATATCATGCTGTGATAAACCAAATGGGAAGTTATTAGAATGCAAATAAGTGTCGCAATTTTCTCTTTCCAGCATACATTGCTCAAAAGGCATTCTGAGACAAGGGTTCGGTCTCTAATGCTGCAACCAAGTGTAGCCTAGAGGTGTTGCATGTATTAAAGTATATATTCTTCACATCCATGCATGTAGACTGCAAGATCACGACTTCTCCTTTACTTGGTGATGTATGAGTGGGTTGCAAAGACTATGTAGCTTACTTGGCTCTTCCAAGAACTACAAAGTAAAAGGGTCTCCTTGAGCTGTTTGGAAACCATCCCCCAGGTTGCCTACTTAATTGACCCTGCTGTCTCACTCTTAGCAATATTCTGGATCTTCTGAGTGATCATTTCTGAAATGCCTGCATATACCCCATATTTCTGAATAATTAAAACTCTTTTTCTCCTGACTAAAATATAGGATGACAACAGTAAGAACAATAGCATTGATTACTAGTATTGAAAAAGCGTTTTTTTCCTGCTTCTGGCAGTCAAGGAACTTCACAAAAACCACAATACATGCATTTGTGGGAGGAGTGGTAAAAGGAAAGGAAGGCACAACTAAGCAAAAACCCACAATTAAATACAGTAGAACACACGGAGTAGTAGACACTGTTTCCAAATGAGAAGCATATAGATGGGAATCTGAAAGAACAGAATTCCAGCTGTGCTATTGCCAGAGGACAATCACCTGCAGGCTTCAAGGGGGTAGGGATTTCCAGAACTGATCCATAAGGCAGGAGAAACAAGCTAATATTCCTTTTGTGGTGTGTGTGTGTGTGTGTGTGTGTGTGTGTGTGCGCGCGCGCACGCGCTGCGCACGCAGGCCAACTTTGTCAAGGTGAACACTGCCAAACTGTAACTTCATTATTAACCATTCCTGATTTGTTTGCATGAGTCTTGGTACTCAGCTTTCAACATGGATTGCACCCTAGACTCCTAGCTAACAACTTCAATTAGTTTGAAGATGCCAAACAGGGGAGCAAACCTGTCAGTATTTCCTTAATTCCCACTCCTGCTTTCCAGGTATTGCAAAAGGTTAGGGAGGAAAAAAAATTCCATTTTTAGCACTGGTCATCCAGAATTAAGCAAGTGTTAAAGGACAGGAAGCTGATAAGATGCTCTTTTTCTTGACAAGAGGAAACAGACAATGTAATTCCAGGTAGGTCAAGAAGTTTATCTTATTGAAGTAGGTTCCTAACCAAATGAAAAAAAAAAGTAACTGCTTTATTTTATGGACAAAAAAGAAAACACCTGCTAATGTCTACTAGCTAATGTCTGTCATAAGACTTGCCACAAAGACTATCAATTGTCTTTTCTGTGGTACATCTTTTCAGTCTCCCTTATTCAGGCTGAATAACAAAGTGGATAAACGCAATACTTTGCATTTAAAAGTTTGAACTAGCACCATACTAAACATTAAAGCGAGCAAAAGCCACTTAAAGGCTGAATTGAAGAGATGTGTCTTGATATTTTTGAAAGCCGTGAGTTGGATGAATGGAGTTGCAAATTTTCTTGTCCCTCACTGGGAGCAGGAAAAAGTGAAATGGGATAAAGGGTGTGAATTCCATTCCTGGGAAACTGAACTTCTAAATGGGATGAGTGTAACTGATATTGAAATGATAGCTAATATCACAAAGTTGCTCTTAGTTAGTGATCAATGTTACATAATAGCTGATAGTATACCTGCTTTGCTGTGTCTCATATAATACGGTATGTTTGTTTTAATTTGTATTATCTTAGTAACTACAAATTATCTTAGTAACTACTGTTACTAACCATAACATATATTTTGCACACACAACTCAAGAAAAGTCAGAAGGCAGATCTTAAAGACTGCCAAAACTTTGAAGAGTAGAGAAAGTGCAACATAAAAAATATGAATATAAGAAAGAATGAAGGAAGGAAGAAAACAGAAAGCTGAAGAATCAAGTGAATTAAAGAAAAAAAAAAGCCCACGTAGTGCAGAATATTGGAAAGGGGAAGGGCAAAATTTAAAAATAGCATGCCTTAGTTATATGTCTTTCAGCTGTTTGGATTTTAAGTCCCATCATTGCTAGCCAGCTTAATGCAATAACTGGAAAATATCAGATTTGAACTCCAATATATCCGGGTGCCACCAGATTGAAGAAAGCTAAATTAGAGTCAAAAAGACAATGATAAGCTTCAGTGCAATCTTCAATGTAATTTTTTCCAGCACTCTTGAAATGCTTACATTTTCTAAATCTAACATGACATAGAGTAAGTGAAAATGTCATTGCCATTCTTTACTTATTAGTCATGATCTGTCCTGTGCAGTAACAGATGCATTTTTATATTACTCTGCCTTTGATATGTCACAGATTAACAGAATTTGAAGTACTATGTCCACATGTCCAAGAGATGTCAATTCAACCTTTGAAAAGGAAACCAATTGCAGGAATTAATTGAAATAGCAACTTGACAGTTCATCTGAAGCAAGAAGATGTTACCTAGGGCAGAGGTTGCCAACATTTTGGACCTCAGTGACCACCAAACTCATAATTTTAAATCCCAGGGACCACTAACCGGTTCTGTGGGCATGGCCTAATTTGTGGGTGTGGCTTGGTAGTCATGTGACTGGCTGGGCATGGCTTGTATGTAAATGTTATGAATATTTATTTAAAAAAGAGCAACTTTTACCCAAAATCAGGCAAAGCAAGCAGGCAGATTGAGTTGCTCACAGAATCATTCAGTGATCTATCTATCTGCCATTGGCTAGCTCAGTCTCTCAAATTTGCTTCCCATGAGTCTGCACTGAATAATAGAACCTTCAGTCCTAAGGGAGGTTTGGCTGTGCTTAAAAGCAGAGCCGAAGATCTAAAGACTAGCTAGAAAGCAAGAAATCCAATCATTTCCTGCTTCCTAGCTAATCTAAATCTCTGGCAAAGCAGAACAGATGATGGTCGGAAAAAAGGAAAAATAGCAATTTAGCAGGCAAGTTTGCTGGGTAAGGAGTGAGTGGGTGGGGAGGGTTCTCACGGGCCATGTGGGCAGCGCAGCCTCTCTCTCTCTCTCTCTCTCTCTCCCTCTCTCCCTCTCTCTCAAAACTTTCTGACATGGTACTTAAAAAGATAAAATAAAATAAACCCTCTTTTGTATTCCTTTATTTCATCAAAACACAAATTACTTAGTAATACTGAGCGTGGATTTATTTCAAATTCTTCTCTCTGTAATTATTATTTAAATCAAACCAGAACAAGTTTCCTATAATTCTGATTACATAAACTATTCTGCAAAAAACATGTGATGGTGAGAACAAAGAATTTCTCCCTTTGTTTTATAATTGCAAAATTCTACCAAGGAAGACATAAAGCATTGTTTATGTCTTTGTGGGTTCTGCTTGCGGGGTGGAATCAGGACTGTTGGTTAGTTGTGGTCTGATATTAAAAGGTGTGCCAGGAAAGTCAGAAAGAGCAGGTCATGAAAACTGGTAGTGAATTATGCTAGTAACTGGCAGGAGAGGAAAAGATAGGAACCTTAAAGGAAGGCATTCCTAACCTTACACACAACTAAATTGCAATTAATTAAAGGTGGCAGTGACGATGACCCCATCTAACTTGGAAATCCTGCTTCTTTGTAATGAGAGATAAGTTGTGGGACAGATATCGATTGCAGCCAGATGCCTGCAATTTGGTAGATCAAATCTCACCAGGCTCAAGGTTGACTCATCCGTCCATCCTTCCAAGGTCAGTAAAATGAGGACCCAGATTTGTTGGGGGCAGTATGCTGACTCTGTAAACTGCTTAGAGAGGGCTGTAAAGCAGTATATAAGTCTAAGTGCTATTGCTATTTAAGCATATACTTAATTACAATAATTACAATTACAGCCATGCAATAATGCTCCAAAAAGTCAACTAAATGTCAGCTAAAAAGTTAAAAATTGTCTTCCGAATTCCTGTTGGTACTTGGTTAATAAAGGCAAAATCAAGTCCTTGAGTCAAGTGGATGAAATGGCCAATGCAGGAAAAAATGAATAACTGATTTGGCTTCCCCAATCGGCAGGGGCAGAGAAGTGCTTGGAAAGGGATGAAAGGAAGCACATCAAGCCTAACTAAATGAAAGCTCTCCAATGTGATCCGAAAGGAATATTGGCAAGCTAGGAGGCTGTTGAAAAAGGATTGCCAGAGCAATTATTGATAAAGCATCTATTATCCAAGACTTAATCCTGGATGAAAGTGCTGATCTGTTGTGGGCCACAGAGAGCTGGAATTAGTATAATTAATCTCTTAGATCTTTGTTTACCAGTCTAAGTTGTACCACAGCAAGCTAGACCTAGAAGGCAGAGGAGAGGTCCATATACATTTCAACTAGATACTTTGTCCAGCAGTCTGCTAA
Organism: Pseudonaja textilis; assembly: GCF_049901715.1. Lineage (NCBI taxonomy): Eukaryota > Metazoa > Chordata > Lepidosauria > Squamata > Elapidae > Pseudonaja > Pseudonaja textilis. Next base: position 267,275,341 of record NC_141990.1, read on the forward strand.
TCCTAAAACCATGCTGCTGCCTTTGAACAGAATGGAATGGAATGGAATGGAATGGAATGGAATGGAATGGAATGGAATGGAATAGAATAGAATAGAATAGAATAGAATAGAATAGAATAGAATAGAATAGAATAGAATAGAATACTTTATTGGCCAAGTGTGATTGGACACACAAGGAATTTGTCTTGGTGTAAATACTCTCAGTATACATAAAGAAAAGGTACATTCATTAAGAATCAAGAATCATAATGTACAACACTTAATGATAGTCCTAGGGTACAATCAACAATCAAATCATACTAGGAAACAGTCAATATAAATCATACGGATACAAGCAACAATGTTACATTTCTACAATCACAAGTGGGAGGGGATGGGTGATAAGGAGTGATGAGAAGATTAACAGTAATAGTAGTGTACACTTTGTAAATAGTTGATCAGTGTTGAGGGAATTATTTGTTTAGCAGAGTGATGGCTTTCAGGAAACAAACTGTTCTTGTCTCTAGTTGTTCTGGTGTGCTGTGCTCTATAGCGTCATTTTGAGGAAAGGAGTTGAAACAGTTTACGTCTGGGATGTGAGGGATCTGTAAATATTTTCACAGCCCTCTTTTTGACTCGTGCAGTATACAGGTCCTCTATTGAAGGCAGGTGGGTAGTAATTGTTTTTTCTGCAGTCTTAATTATCCTCTGAAGTCTGTGTCTATCCTGTTGGGTTGCAGACAGTTATAGAGGTGCAGATGACAGACTCAATGATTCCTCTGTAGAACTGTGTCAGCAGCTCCTTGGGCAGTTTGAGCTTTCTGAATTGGCACAGAAAGAACATTCTTTGTTGTGCTTTTTTGATGACGTTTTTTATGTTAGGTGTCCATTTTAAGTCTTGAGATATGATACTGTTGATTCTGTGTTGTCTAGTATTGTAAGAGGTGGGTGTATAGGAAGGTTTCTTCTAAAGTCTATCACCATTTCTATGGCTTTGAGTGTGTTCAGTTTCAGATGGTTCCAGTTACACAACGAGGCCATCAATAAACAAATAATTCCCTCAACATTGACCAACTATTTGCTAAGTCTGCATTACTATTAATCTTCTCATCACTCCTTATCACCCATCCCCTTCCACTTGTGACTGTATGACTGTAACTTTGTTGCTTGTAACCTTACAATTTATATTGATTGTTTCCTGGTATGATTTGATTGCTTATTGTACCCTATGACTATTATTAAGTGTTGTACCTTATGATTCTTGACAAATTTATCTTTTCTTTTTATGTACATTGAGAGCATATGCACAAAGACAAATTCCTTGTGTGTCTAATCACACTTGGCCAATAAATAATTCATTCATATAGAGCAGATAGGCTTCTAATCTATGAAAGACGTAGAGACACTCTGCTTGCAAGGCTATCATTCTAGCATCTGGAGAGTACTTTGTACTCCATTGCCTGCAGACTATGGAATGCCCTTCCTTAAGAGTTGTTTGATCTTCACTCTTTCACTATTTAGAAAAATATGTAAAGATACATATCTTTTGCTGGACTTTTGGTATTTATTTTATTGTTTTAATATCTATGTTAAACTTTTCATATTGTTCATGCTCTTAAATTTTGCCAGCCATTTTTGCACACTTACCAATCAGGGAGGCAAACTACAAATTGAATAAATGAATTAAAACTGTCTTCAGCACTTGATTGAGAGTTTGAGAGATTTGATTTAGTGTTATGGCTAATCTATAAAGTGCTGGACTAGAAAGTGGGAGACAGCTGTAGTTTTAATCCTTCCTTAGGCATGAAAACCAGCTGGCTGACTTTGGGCCAGTCCCTTTCTCCTAGCCTAATTCATTTCACAGAGTTGTTGTTGTGGGTAAAATACAAGGGACGAACATTATGTATGCCACCTTCAGTGGTCCAAATAAAGGCAGAATATGAATCAAATAAATATCTAAATAAATAAATGTTCAAGGCAGCTTTCCTGATTTACTTAATTATAATTCCCATATGGGGAAGGTGTAATCCAACACAACTGGAGGGAAACTATATGATTGTAGAAGACCAACAATCAAAGCAATCTTTTTGTACCACTATCTCAAAGCTAGCAATGATTATTCCTAATTTGTTTACTCCAGATCTGTGCTGGAACCAATAGCTGAAAGGGTGGGGTTGGGGGGCTTTATGTGAATAAAGAGAAATTCCAATTTAGAGTTTGTTCAGAGGAGGAAATGTCTGAAATCAAACCCTTAGGTGTATATCTGCCATTTCCCAAGGGAAGGTAGATAGTCTGGTAAGATTCTTGTAATACAGGTGATCAATAATAGAGTATCTATTTGGGCCTATCCTTGAGTGATTCTAGTTGTTTGCACTTGACAAGATGCACAAGACTTACAATCTCAAACAAAGTGCAGAGATATCCAGGGGGAGTCGAGCAAATGCTAAAAGTGTGTTGTTGTATTTCAAATCCTGACCCTTTTGTAGAAGCATTGTGATCTCTTTTCCTTATTACCTTCTGGGAGAGGCAGAACATCTAGATTCAGTCACACTTTTGTTCCATATAGTATCAACCTTGTGAACTCTCAGGTTTACTCTTTCCACTATGTATTCAAAATGGACAGTGATATATATGCTGTATGAGAGCAGGCAACAGAATTTCATTTTTAATGTGTGACAGTGTGGTCACAATAAAAAAATGATAATAAAGGTTATCTCATCTCATCTCACTTTATCTCATCTTATCTTCTTATCCTGTCCTGTCCCATCTTGTCCTGTCCCACCCCACCCCATCCCATCATCTCATCTTATCATCCTCTCTTATCTTGTACTGCACAAAGATAGAATGGCGAGGCTTTCATCATTTGGATGAAAAGATCAGATCCTGCAGGTGCCTTTGGAACGATATACCATCATTCTGTGTTCCTCTTGCTGAGTCAGAATGACAAGGCTGAACTCACTCTTCTTGTCTGCCTATCATGTTCATCTGTGAAAAATGAACTTGTCACTACAAGTTCACCCTGGCATGTGGCAGGTCCCCTCAAGGGTGTGTAGAGAAAACAGATGGGACCTCAGTTCCAACAACCCCCAGTTTTTTCTCTCCAGCTGAACCCCTTTCCTTGCATTGTAGCAAGGGTTCAGGTTCATGTTATTCTCAACAATGGCATTGGTTCTAAACGTTGAGGTGAAATCCTTGAAGTATGAACTCATTCCAAATGAAAGACAACACTTAGAATCTAGGCTGTAGACAAGAAAAGGACAGAGCAGAAACAGAGAAAAGGAAAAGGGGGAAGGGGAAAAATGACTTACCTTGAGTCAAGAGGAGTGCTATATAAAAAGAAATTTAAAAAAAAGAAAAGGAAGGAAGAGACAAAGAGTTAATATTTTCTGCATAACAGGTTTATAAACATTTTGCATATAACCGTGTTAAATAATAATGAGCTTGCTTGAAGTAAACAATGGCTTTTTGGTAGCCTCATGGTAGAAGCAGGTGTGAAAGCATGCGTGGGAGCCACAAAATGGAGATGAAGCTGTATCAAACAGGTGCAATTATAAGGGTTTCAGAGGTTCCCCTTTTCCCTCATGAACAAAGGTGCAGGCATGTAGGGTGGGAGGGACAGGACTTGGAGGTGAGGACTGTGGAAGCAATCAATATACAAATTTGCAACACAAGACCAGAATCTGGGGCACAGCTAGTGGCTTTTTTGGGTGGGGCGGGGAGGTTGCCTTCGAGTCAGTGTTGATGTCTGCCTGGATTAGTCTCTGCGGTTTTCTTGGCAGGATTTTGGGAAGTGGTTTGCCCTTGACTTCTTCCTAGGACTGAAAGGAGCTCCTGTCAAGGTCGTGCACCTAGATTTGTATCTAAGATGGGACTAGAACCTATGGCCTGGTTCCTTGGTCCTTAGCTACTGGCACTTAGCTGCTGGCCTAGGGATTTCTACTATTTCTACTACTGTATTTAAAACTCTTTAAATTGGCTACACCTAAGGAAGTAACTTTGGTTTCAGTAAAAATTAATATGGAAATCAGACAGATGCAATGATTCATACTTGGAAATTAAATTGTATCACCCTAGCTGAATTACTGTCACTCAATGAGGAATGAAATTTCACTTTACCTATCTTATATAACCTATTTTACCACCACTTCATGGGGTATACAACTAGCTTCCAGTAACTCCTAGATAGCAATGAAGGGATCAAAAAAAAATCTCTAATTGATTGCTGCCATCTTGTGTTCATCCAGATTTTTTCAGTCAAGTTTTGGCAAATGTACTCATTTAGCAATAATGTGAAGTGGAATCCTTGGTGCTCTCTGAGCTTGTTTGTTTTCTTGCAGATGTTTCATTATTCAGTAGTAACATCTTCAGTGCTAGAAGAGTGTGAGGTTTGCTTTTTATTTATATACAATAACTTGTCCTGTCTATGTTGGTGGGGATGTAGATTTCTCCTTGGTAGTTCCTTGTTTAGGATGTTGTTTCCTGCTTGATTGTCTGGTGTTGCTTCTGGTATCAATCCCTACTTACCTGGGTGTTGATTCATGGCAAGGAGGTGTTCTTATCTTTTTGTTTCTAGTTTTTTAATTGTATTTTTTAAAAGTTGTCTATATATGGTTTATCACTATGATTCTGTTCGAGACAGAATTACTGTCCATCATCAAATCTGCAATGAAGGTGACTGTCGGAGGAGCGAGACCGCGTGGTAGACCTAAGCAACGTTGGATGGACACGATCAAGGCCGATCTAGAGATCGCGAAGGCAGACCCGACGTATGTGGTAGACAGAGAGGTGTGGAAGCAGTACTCAAGGACATTAGCGGACCTCGCCAGAGCGCGAGACAAACGCTGAAGAAAAAGAAGAAAAGAAGACTATGATTCTGTTCATGTTGATCTGTCTGAATACCAAGCTTTTGGGAATTCCCTAATTTAGCTCGGTCTAGTATGCGCAATTTCCCACCTGAAACTATAGTTAAGTCTGTCCAAATTAAGGCATTTTATTGTGTCTTCTAATTGCTAGTTGATGTTCATGGATGTGTTCTGTTAGTCTTCTGCTTGTCTGTCCTAGAGAGTGGCTGTTATAGTCCTCACACTGTGTATTGTAGATGAACCCTGTTTTTTCTTCTTGGGCTAGTGGGTCTTTTGGTTTACTTAAGATATTTTGGAGAACTTTAGTTTATATACTACAGTGATGGCATGTGGTTGCAATAGTCTGTTGGTTCCTTCTGAAGTATGGGGAGTGCTATCCTTTTCATAGCTTACGATGGTTGCGCTGTAATAGGTTGAGTGATCAGGAAATTTTTTTATAAACTTACGTGGATATTCATTTTGTTAGAAGATGTTGTATAGGTGGTGTTTCCTTTTTTGATATTCTGGATAATTGCAGTGCATTTGTGCTCATCTGAATAATAGCAATAGCACTTAGGCTTATATAACGCTTTACAGTACTTTACAGTCCTCTCTAAGTGTTTACAGAGTCAGCATATTGCCCCCAACAATTTGAACCCAGAAAGATGGAAGGCTGAGTCAACCTTGAGATCTGAACTGCCAAATTGCAGGCAGCTGGCAGTCAGCAGAAGTAGCCTGCAGTACTGCATTCTAACCACTGCGCCACCAGGGCTCATAATGCTCTTACACAGCTTCTTTTGTTGGTATTTGGAAGTGGAACACTTGGTTAGTATCGGTAGGTTTTTTGATAAAGTTGTGCTTCTAATTTGCTGCCGTTTCCTCTGCTGATGAGGATATCTATGAAGGGGAGCGTGTTGTTGTCTTCTTCTTCCCTTGTGACTTTTATTCCTTTGAAGACATTCTTTCATATTTCTTCTCTAGTTGTTCCTTTTTTATTGACAAAGGTGTCATCTACAAAACAGATCCATACTTTGGGTTGTATGCATGAGAGTGCAATATTTTCTAGCCACTGCACTACAGTCTCTCCTAGAAATCCTGAGAGTAATGATCCCATGGGTGTCCCTCAGATTTGTTGAATGCATGTAGTAAGATAAAGCTGGATGGGACCCATGATGTATGATTCTGAGTATTTTGAACTTAGTGTATTTAGTTAGGTTGGCTATATTGTATAGTACAGTTACCATGGATTCTTTTGCTAGTTCTTGGTTTATGGATGTAAAGTGTTGTGACATTGAAGGAAACCATAATTTCATCTATTATTAGTTTTTTTTTTAAATTCTCTGGAGGCACTGTGGTAGGCAGTTGATATAATATTTTCTCCCCACTGTGAGATGTCTAAACTTTTTTTCTAAGTTCTTTACCTATATATTGGGATCCCTGGTTGGTCCAGCAGGGATCAAAGCCAGGACCCACAGCAGACAAAAAATCAAGCAGTAAACAACAGCCTAATCAAGGAACTAGCCAAGCTGAAAAGAACACTCCCACCAACAATGGCAGGACAAACTTTCTGTATATAATCAGAAAGTAAATCCCATAGCACTGAAGATGTTACCTAGCTGGGTAATGAAATGTTTTCAAGGAAACAACCAAGGTCGGAGAGCACCAAGAACTCCACAGTTCAACCCTGGGCTATAAATATTGTCTTCTATTGGTAGAAGTGAAGTTTCACTTATAACAGTTCCCAGACATGAATAAATTTTATAGCAGGATAAGAATAATTGATGCCTTTCCCCATACCTATTGTGAAGACTTTTTAAAAGCTCCACTATGTAAGTTACAGATCATTATACAGCTTTGAAGCAAAAGGGAATTTAAACAAATCTGTGCTTCTCCTGGCCCCTTGAGATCAAGACATACATATTGCTTTTAATTCTAAACTCTGAACTGTCAGTTTATGGTTTTGGCCTATGAAGGCTGATTACAGTAACTGGTTCATTCTAAATTAGCCAAAAAGCTTGATACTACTAACAAGAAACAACTTGAATACGAATCCTAAAAATCACTTCTGCTGTTCTTTTCATTTCTATGTGCTAATTGATAGTATGCTTCTGTCAAGAATATTTTATTTGGAGTATTTTTAATTTTGATTATAAATGATCTTTTAAGTATTTGGATTTCTAATTAAATCTCATTGTACTATCTTCTATTTCATACATCTAAACACGACTCTTAGCATTTTATTTTCTAAGAATTAATTTCTTACATTTGTGCAATTATTTCTAAAGACAACCATCTTCACTTCTAAATTAACTCTGATTTGTACTCCTTTCTATATTTGCCTATGGTTTAGCAAGAAGAATGAAATATTACTTTGATTTTTAGAGAAGAATCTGGAGAAGTATCACCATTTGGAATTTTAAAAAAAATCTCGTCTCAATAAAAATGAACCACCATTGTGAAATAGGAGCTGAACTTTTTCCCTTTAGTTTTACAGATTTGTCCTATAATTTATCATCTAATTTCAAGGACAAGAGAAAACCTAATCTATACCATACCATTTCACTTAATACTATGTCAGTGAAATCCATACAGGCTTCATGACTTAACTGGCCTAGCCAATTGCAACTGAAGAATCTGACTGCTGCTTCGGGCTTAATAGAAGTTTATGAGTTGAGATGGGAAGCTCTAGAGAATAGCATTGCAAGGAACGGTTTTTAAAAATAAGCCTGAATCTCATCGTGGTTGTTGACCTTGAATAAATGACGGCTTCTACTAACCATTCTGCATAGGTTTTCCACAGAAATACCTATTAAAGAAGGGGCCCAGTATTTAAAACCTAACAAGCAGGGGTGGGATTCAAATTTTTAACAACTGGTTCTGTGGGCGTGGCTTAGTTGGTGGGTGTGGCTTGGTGGTCATGTGACTGGGTGGGCGTGGCTTGGTGGTCATGTTATTGGCTGTGCATGGCCAGCTCAATATCACTCACATCGAGGCACGCATCACCTAGCCTAGCCTCTCCTGGCTGTGGGGATGCTGCAACAGTCGTAAGTGTGAAAAATGATCATAAATCACTTTTTTCAGTGCCATTGTAACTTTGAATGGTCACTCCACACAAGCAAAGTACCAGCAAAGGAGGGAAAAAACCCCAGAGATGTTCCTGAGACAGGAAGTCTAGGCCTGCCAAGAATGTAATAAGGGTTAATGGAGAGGCAGTTTCTGTAAGCAACACCAGAATGTTTCCTTCCTGCCTTCCTTACAGGATTAGGCCAGTAATTTCTTCTAACAACCGGTTCTCCGAACAGCTTAGAATGTTAACAACAGGTTCTAGCAAATAGGTGCGAACTGGTAGAATCCCACCCCTGCTAACAAGTATACTGAATAAACAGAATTCGGAATTGGTAATGATACCCTTTTAAATACATTCACTTTTGTAAGGCTATTTAATAGTTGCTTAAGGCAGCAGCAAAAGGCTATTTGAATAGTAACTGTGTTGGACTGTACCTTTAACACAGCAGGAGGAAATTCAGGATGGTACTGCATTTGACGGGGCTATTTTCAAATATGAAATGAAGGCAGGGATGTCACATTTTTGCAGAAAAAAATAGAGGCAGTCCATCTAGTATGTTCCAGATTTTTTTGGACTTCAATTACTATTAGCCTGAACCAGCATAAGCAATGACAAGGAGATTCTTTAGAACATCTGGAAAACATTGGATCTGCTCCTCAGCTGGCAATCTATATCCTTCAAAACAGTTTATTGGGACATTTTTCTGCTTTCTAGCTCTGATATTGAAAAGCTGGGAGGGGGAAACACTCACTGAAGCAAATGACATGAGAAAAGCACCAGGGGTGAGTGTCAATTGTTCTTTGTTACACCTTCCTTTTATTATTATTTTTAAATCCACAGCCTCTGGCATATATGAATAGAATGTACCTATGGAAGGAACTTTCTCTCCAACACTTGCATCTTCTTCGTTTCAAAGCTGATTTTCTCCCCCCTGAGGTTTGGCTTGTGCTCCTTGCAACAAGCGTGGCCTCAAGAATAATAGATTTAAAACATTAAACTCCTGAAGGTCTGAGATCTCTGACTACCATTTGGGCTTCAGCCTATTAAAAGAGTGCTTATCTCTCTTTCCCTTCTAATGTAGTGCATGAATATTTGAAGAATTCTATGAACTAAGATTCAGGAATATAGAAAGGGATTTTAGCTTTTTATTGCGGACAGACATAGCTTACAGAAGCAGGAAAATGGCTTCCTTTGCTATCAGAAATAGCTCAGGCGGGGCAATTCAATTCCAGCTTATAATAGAGCTTATGAGTCCAAGCTTGGTATCTATTAAAAACTGGCACATTCTTCTCGTCACTCATTAGTACATGTCTGTCCCAAAGTCACATCATTAAAGATGTGAGAAGACAAAACTGCACGAGACCCTAACAAGGCATGTAACATTAGCCTAGGGTAAGATGATCCAACATTTCTACAACTCATCAACTTCCTCTTTGGTTGCTTCAATTCCCTTAGGCAGAATGCACACTGTTCACCGTTGGTGTGAGAGGAAGAAGCTTGGCCCTCAGAATCTCTTTAATGATAATGGTGTTTGTGTAATGATGACACACATTTGTAAACTGCCTTGTTATGATGCTTTCTCTGCCATTACCCACTTTCCTGGTATAGTGGACATCTGCTTATGCTAGCTTCTCCTATACGGAAATAGTTTTGACCATGGTACTTCCCAGTGCTAACAGTTTGTTGCTGTTGTACTAATTCATACGGTTGTTATTGTTGCTATTATAATGTTTTTTAAAAAAAAATCTTTTTAATGATGAATAGATGAGGTAAGTAAACCTCTTGGAGCCATTTATAGTTTGGAATGGTGAATAACCCAGTAAATTAAAAACTGGCTCTATTGGGAAGGCACTACCAGTGCTTACATATTTGTTACTGTAATTTTAATGCTTAAAAGTAATATATTATTTATTAAAGTTATTTTAACATCAATAAACTGCTGAAAGCCCACTAGGATTGGGTGGATGATAAACTGCACAAGCAAGCAAACAACCAAATCAAACCACTTCTAACCTCCGGTTCCCTGATTCCAGTGAAACACCATCTCAGTGGAATGCATAATATATAAAACACTTTTCAAATAGCATCAGCGCTTTCTCGTGATTAAAACGGCTTAAAACTCACATTAATGTGAATTGTTGGTAGATGTACAGAGATCACATGAACATTTCCAAGTAGCCATGATGTGGGCTGCTTGTAGTGGAGTGTTGGGATGAAAAAAAAAAGAGAAATTTGGAGTATAAAAGGATTTCAGAAAAAAACGATGAAAGTTTACAAATAAGGAATCATCAGAGGAATCTAATTTGGGTTCTGAAAACCCAGCAAAGAATGGCTGGTAACAAACTTTCCAGCTCAAAAAGTAACTTTGGAACAATTGTTCTGTTTTGCCCCTTGAATGAAGTATAGTCTGGAATAAAACATAAAGTTAATGACAGAAGCAATAGCAGTATGCTGCTATTACGAATACTTAAGAGCTGTCATTTTCTTTGTTTTTCAAGAGTGTTAACTCCATAGTTCTGAAGCATAGTTCTGTTATACCATTTTTCCTTGAAAAAACTAAAATAGAAAAACTAAATAGTCTGAATATTTTGTACAATGCATATTATGAAGCATTCTTTACTGATCTACTTTTAATTTCTAAGCATTGTTATAGGCATCTTTTTAATGAGCTTTATTTGTTTTTGTATTTTGTGAAGAAGAATAGAAAATATATGAAAGTCCACTAGATCTTTGTTAATGCGACCCATTAGAGAGAAGAACTGTTGTGTAAAGATTCTTGAAACATCCAAGGTCAGACACAAAATCTCTGGGATGCATAAGTGGGTTAACAAACAAAGCAAAGGCAGCTGAAGACAGATTTCCCCAGGTTTGTGGTCCTCCAGGCTTGTGGTTCTCAGACTTCTAGAATTTGCAGCCAGCACGGGTCTTCTGGTGAGTGGTTCAACACATTTGGAAGGCAGAAAATTAAGGTAGATTTCCTCAAAGCATGCTTTGACTTCCATCTTGGAAATTCTTTAGTGCTGACATGCCTGTATGTCCGGAATGGAACAACTCACCCCAGCGATCTTGCCACAGCCGATTGTGGGACAATTCAATATGGGATAACTGAAGAGTAGAATGGCAGCTAACTCCAGCTAACTTGGGGATGTCTGACTTGAGCAGGTTCAGACTTAAAGCAAGACAAGGTCTGCTGAAATTCATTTGTTCTTCTCTTGGGTTGAATTGTCCATGTTGAGTTGGCTGTGGGGAGTTGTCCCTCAGTGAGTTGTCCAGGGTGAGTCGGCTGGGATGAGATGGCCAGGGAGACTTGTCTTAGACCCTGTATGTCTTTGCTGAAATACTGAGAAAGTACTTCCTAACATGAGTTCTATGAAGTTGTACTATAAAGTATTTGGTCTATTTGGAGATTCCTTTTTTGGCAGGGAATTAATTGCAAACATTCTTGGCTGTTACTGTTGGCAGCACTTGTTAAATCTGACTCCAGTATGTACATGTCTATATCCATATATTTTTATATAAAAATAATCAGTAGGTAATATTAATTACAAAGCTGTAATTAATGAAGAGAATTTTAAAAAGACAGGAATCATTCTGCAAAGTTGGGGAGGAGCAAGCTGAAGAGGCAACCATGCAGTCTAACATATTCTTCTGAGAAAAGGACTTTCCATCTTCATATAAGAAAATGAGACATGATTACATCAAAAATATGACCAAAAAGGAACACGGGGGAGAAAGGAGAGCGAGTAGAAAGGGAAGGATCCAAACGCATGAAAGTTCAAATAGCCTGTAAGGCACAAGCACTGCATAAAAGGAGGATCGTAAAGCTAAGCTCAAAAATGCAGAGAGATGGGACCGAAACAGGGCGAGAGCGAGAATATAGGAGGGAAAAGAGTAACACTTGGTCTGTGTAAAAATCAAAGAGAAAAAGGCAGAAGAAAAAAAGGTTGTTTTTGAAATCTGCATTTGCTTGGTTTCTTTTTTTTTTTTTTTTTAAAAAAAGGGATCTCACACCTGATATTCCTCGTTCCATCCATTTCGGTTCACCAAGGACAATGAAGAAAGCCTCCTGCCTTTCGTATTCCTCCTCATCTACTATTTTAACCCTTATGGTCTTCCTGTAGGGACAACAAGAAAAAGATGGGTGTACAGTGGGTAGCCTGGTTGGGAACAAATTCAGCAGCAGCAGTCAACACTACTACTACCCCTACCGCCAACACCTTCTCACATGCAGCCTGCTTCTGCCATTGTCTTGGTGGTCTTTCACTTGCTTTCTAGGACATATCAGTTGGAGCTGATCTTTAGATGAATTAGAGAACATTAGAGGAAGGAAGGAAGGGAGGAAGGAGGAAAGGAGGGAAAGGCAAAGAGTGAGGAAGAGGAACCTGGTCTATAGTGATGGTTAGTGGAAGGTGACCTCTGCAGCACATTTAGTCAAATGTCACATGGTAATAACAGTTCATCAACTGGCTGAACTATGGCTAATCCAGAACAGCCTACAGGTAGAGATGGGACAAGCATCTTTAGCATAGTGGATAAAAAGCCAATTTTTCTCTGTCTTGAACAGTGGGTGGAGAGTGCAATAAGACAGAATTAAAATATCCTTTTAACATACAGGCACACACATGCACAAACTCAGGCACAAAACAGCCAGGACTTTCCCATCTGGATCTTTTTCTCTGCAAAGGCAATTTGGTTTTTTTCCCCCCATACCTGATACAGTAATTTTCTTTACTGAGAATTGATAATTCATTTTGGCTGACGGAACTGCTCAGTGCTTATGAAATTCAATGTTATAAGGGTATGGGCAACATATAATACAACCTATGCGAGTATCATGCAATGACACAAAAGACACCCTTATAAAAATGAAGTTGAAATTCTATACCCATTTAGCTAGGAGTAAATCCTATTAAACTCAGCAGCGTTCACTTTTACATCAACATGCTTCAGAATCGCTCAGACGCTTTATTTCTTCTTCTTTTCTTACCTATTTTTTTAGTATATGAACATGAAGAATGACAAAGAATGAATACTAATGGTTTCCCATTTTCCTTAGAAGTTATCTATTTATATTAATTGAGTTTCTGATTGAAACCCTGGACCACTTCTAACAATCTCTGTTGTTATTTTCTCAAGGAATCCTAATTATTTCCTTCAATTTGTAGAAAGTGCTAGATCCTGATATATGCCTGTAGCCTCAAAATGTTGAGAATAGAAATAAAACATTGAATTAGCTTTTTCAGCCAAGCAAGAATCTGTATTAGCCACAACTCTCTCATATAACCTCCAGAATAGTGAGAAATCTTGAATGTATTTTTAGGATTGTGATTCTTAGTTTTCACATTAAGTCACATGTTTAGATTGATTGGAGCCATTTTTTGATCAAATTACAGACAATGAAGAAGCATTTAAGGGAAAGAGATTTTGGCAAAAAACAAAAACCCAAAACTGTATGCATTCTACACATCTAGTCTTCTGCTCACAGGCTGTTCACAGTAGCCTCCGTATCAATTGGCCATACAGACATCAGGCTAATATCAAAATAAATGTGTGATTCTGAAGGAGCATTCTTGGGTGGTTCAATGAAAAAACATTTTTTGTTCCAACACTTTATGCAAAATGTCATAGACTAAATTAGCCTTTGAATTAATCATACAATTTGTAGAGTTGCAAAAAGTAGGCTGAGGACAGGCCATTTAGAGACAAGCAAGCGTGTTTATACACATGAGTATAAAAGGGTTTGCAATATTGATCAGCACATGTGGGAAGACTAATTTCAAATCTCTGTTCAACTATATATATATATATATACACACACCCCGTTATTGGAGGAACTGAGCCAAGTCATTATCTCTCTGCCAACTCTATCGCTAAATAAATAGCTTTTAATTAGAGGAAATATTTAGTCCCCTTCCATGGTACATTGAACCGGCATGGATTTGAAGTTAAAATGCTAAATGATTTTATCAGAAGACAAGAATGATATTTTTAGTATGTTGGCCCATTGATTCATAAAACATCTTGTTTTGTACAAAAAAATGAATAACCATTTTCTTTTGCAAGCCAAGAAACTATTATTAGTATGCAGATCTTGGGACAATGATAGGTATGCTAAAAGCACGCTGAGCTGGAAGGCTCCCAATATGCATATAAGTTTGTATTGTGCTGCAAAGTTGAGCTCTATGGCCTATTTCTATAGTGTTGAAGATGGATTTGAAAACCCCAATGCCCCATTACTTCATTGACATCCTTCAGTCAAATCAGCACACACCCACATACACACGCCCACACACACGCACTGCATTATCAGGTAAACAAAGCACACCATCTTGCTAACTTCCATCAGTACCATGTGACGGGTTGTGCAGATACAGCGGTGTTAAGGATAGAGCAATTGGAAAATTAAAAAAAGAGGCCATTGATAGCGAGAAAAGAAAGGTAGGAAAGAAGAAAAAGAGGAAAGAAGAGTGTTAATGTTAGTTGGGAGAGCCAGTACTACACCTTTCTGTAAACTCATATCCATCATTCGAGGACCCATCAACTCAATGAAGAAAGTCTTGTTTTTTTCATACTCCTCCTCATCAATTACCTTGATGTGAATAGTTTTGCTGTGAATGGAAAAATAATAAATGTCATAATGGGAAGAAAGGGGTGAGCAAGCTGGGCAAAAGAGGGAGAAAAGAGAGAATTTAAATGGTCAAAGCTTACTCACCCATTATGGAAAAAAACCCCAAAGAATTTTAATGTTTATATCCTGTCTGGCTAATCTGGAAGAGCATTTGCATAGACAATGGAAACAGATCATTAAAAAAATATTCCAGCAATAGCATCTCAGATATCCAGTCATATCTATAATTCTATTGACAGTTTTCACATTTAATTAAAAACAGAAATACATGTCTGTTGCTGTAATTTATGCAATGTATAGTGTACGTTTAAGGTGTTCTTAAGTAATTTGATGCAGCTTTAAGCATTTTCGCTTTACTAGAATATTAAAAAGCATATTATCTATCATCTATCTATCATCTAAAAAAGAGCCTTGGTGGCGCAGTGGTTACTGGTTGCTGCAAGCTACTCCCACTGCAATTTGGCAGATCGAATCTCACCAGGCTCAAGGTTGATTCAGCCTTCCATCCTTCCGAGGTGGGTAAAATGAGGACCCAGATTGTTGTGGGCAATATGCTGACTATGTAAACCTCTTTGAGAGGGCTATAAAGCACTATAAAGCGGTATATAAGTCTAAGGGCTATTGCTATTGCTATTGCATCTATCTATCTATCTATCTATCTATCTATCTATCTATCTATCTATCTATCTATCTATCTATCTATCTATCTATCTATCTTCTAATCCCTCATCTTAATCTATTTTCCCCCTTAATAACTGAAAAGTTGAGATATGTATGCCACAATGATTGTGAGAGAACAATTTCCCAACCTACCCAACAAAAATCGTTCTGTTTGTTTTTCAAAAGAAGCCTCCAGGAGCCATTCTAACATGGAAGAGAAAACTAAAATACCTCCTTCCTATCTTCTACAGTCCCAGTGCTGGTCAGCTTTCCACAATGGCTGCTATTTACAGAATAAAATAAATAAATATTTGCACAATGCACTAAGCCATAATCTGGGTTGGGTTTACTGTGGTATATATACTCACCCATTAAGATGTGTTAACTGTGATTCATGACCAGCATTGATGATTTTACCTAGTTTTGGAAATGAAACAGTTGCAAAAAAAACAACCAAGCTCAGAGAGTATCAAGGACCGCTTACTGGCTTATTAATGGCTTGCTATTTAGTGTGAAATGAGCCACTATACTCTTGGCTTGGAAAGATATCTGCCTCAGGCATCCCAGTGGCATTTTGTGGTATACAAACCACATCTGTGCACAGATATTCAGTAGCAAAGCCATCAATGTTTGTGGATGCTATTTTTTTTTACCTTATCTATATATAGTAGTTTCATATACTACAGACTCCATAAGGATTCCCAGCTTTGTTTACAAAGTCGCATGAACTTAGTCAACAAACAAAAATAAATACATGAGTATAAATATAATATCAATCCACTTTGGTGTCCTCAACCTTATGATTCCTTGACAGAAATGAATTACCAAGTACGAGCTGTGTTGGTGCAGTGGCTAGAATGCAGTACTGCAGGCTACTTCGGCTGACTGCCGGCTGCCACAATTTGGAAGTTCGAGTCTCACCCGCTCAAGGTTGACTCAGCCTTCCATCCTTCCAAGGTCAGTAAAATGAGGACCCAGATTGTTGGAGGCGATATGCCAACTCTGTAAAGCGTTTGGAGAGGGTTGTAAAGCACTGTGAAGCAGCATATAAGTCTAAGTGCTATTGCTATTGCTATTCCATAAAGTTAAACAAATGGTTTGGTATGAATTCAAGCCACCAAATGCCATGATTTGTTTGACTTTCATACTTCCTGAAAATCAAGATACATTATTAGAGTATGGTTAAATATACTGCATAAACATATCCCTGTAAAGTGTTTTGGTGGAGTAGTTCATGATTATCTACTTCATCCTCCACATTGATTATATTTCCTATTAGTTTCCCAAACAAGTTTCTAACTAGGTCCAGATTTGTTTACTTTGTTCAGCAAATCAGCAAAGCCTGGTTTAATGCTTATAACAGTTTACTGCCTTCAAAAGCTATCAGACAATGAAGGCTAATTACGATAAAGATGCATTTATGTATTAGAGTATCAGCATAATTTCAAACTGTCTATTTCCCCCCTAATTATGGCATTATTTTAACTCGATGTTCTTTCTTTGAAAATAACAAAACTAAATAATCTAGACCGTGGGTGTCAAACTCGTGACAACATGTTGTCATGTGATGTATCACAACTTTTGCCCCTTTGCTAAACCGGGGGTGGGCATGGCCAGTGCATGACACATATGGCCTGTGGGCTGCAAATTTGACATCCCTGATCTAGACTATTAGATTAATCTACCATTCCTTATATGTTGGAGTTATACTACTAAGAATTCTTAGCAGCACAGCCTTTTCTGTTTCAGTATATCAGTAAGTTGGAGCAGGCTGGCTTACATAGTAATATCATGTTTTGAACTTCTCAGATAAGCATTTAAAAATTCATTCACTCATTACCTTTGATGGATGTGGGGTTGGGTTGCCATAAATAGTAACAATTAAAAGGAGACTTTTTATAAATTCCTAGAGATATTATATTCTAGATAGAATTTCTATTTCATTTCTTGGAATAGCAGTCTTATCTCTGTGGGAACACAGCTAGAATTGTTGAGGAAGGGCTTGTTGTCATACTTCAGAGGAATGCAGTGTTTCCAAATTTCCAAATCCCAAAACATCTATTTTGCCAATTCAAAAACCAAAACATCTCTTAGAAACTATAAGGACAGAAACATAGATATAAGATGTCTTCGCCCACTCTGACAATTTTCACCTTCATGCAAGAATAACAACTTTTTAAGCAATTTCAGAATAACAAAAGGTGTATGCTAGAGTAAAAGAAAATGTTGAAAAAAAATATTGTGATGGGGATGGCTAGAAAAACTATTGGCTTTTTATCTGGATCAACACATATTTAAAACCAAAATCCAAGACAGAGAACAAGAGAACGGCAAAGCCCTCCTCCCATATTTAAAAAGGCACTACAGACAAAATCAGCAAGATCCTCCAAAAACACAACATTAAAACAGCATTCTGCACAAACAGAAAAATATCCACCATCCTAAGAAACCCTAAAGACAAAATCGAGTTAGAAAACCAAGGAGTATACGAAATCCCTTGCATTGCCTGCCCCACCACATACATCGGACAAACTAACAGAAGAATAAGTGCACGCATTGAAGAACACAAGAACACAATCAAAAAAGAAGAATCGACCTCTTCCCTGGTCCAAAGCCACAGGACATGAGATTGACTTTAAAAATACCAGAACTATTGCCAAAACCGAACACTTCAACAACAGAATAATCAGAGAAGCCATAGAGATAGAAAAATGCCCACACAGCATGAATAAACGAGATGATACCTCCCACCTACCAGCCATTTGGAAACCTGCCCTCATTAACAAACGAGTACCTAACATGAAGAATGACACCAGACTCACACCCACGAGGGCCAAACAAGATGCTACCACCACACTTCCACATAGAAAGCAGACTCACACCCACACAGAAGATGAGACATGACCATGGACCAGAAGCTGTACCGCAGCTGCATCACTACCCACTTCAAACCCCTCCGACCCATACATGAAGTGAACTGACGCCCACCATGAAGATGTGGCACGACCACGAACGCGAAGCCAAACAACAGGATCACAGCTCACCAGCTCAAATCCCCCGGGAACTAAGACTAACCTGAACACAACTAAGCCCCCACCTGAACAGAACACACCCCCAGCCAATCAGAACACAGCCAACCCTCCAACCAATCAGAACACAGCCAAAACCCCAACCAATGAGAACACACCCCTACCCAATCAGAACACAGCCAAGCTCCCACCCAATGAAGTCACACCCCCACTAGCAGTTAAAAGGAAGAAGCAGCTGCAAGCTCACATTACTCTGAGAAGCACAAAGCCGAAGACACAAGCCTGAAGATGATGAATTAGACTTCATCGAAATGTCGCCTAGATACTTCCAATTTTATGTAGGAGAAAACCCAAATAACCAAAGATCCACATACAAACACCCATAAAAACCTCAGAAAACAAGTGTGTGTGTGTGTAAAAAATAATAAACAAAATAATTATTCTATGCAAATTCATCCTAACAACTGGTATTAATTTCATTGTAAATCTTTCACATTTCTTTTCAATAGTATTTTATCAATCTTTAAAAACAGTTAAGATATTTCCCTTCCTTCTTATTTCAACTTCTTTTATCTTATTCCTTTTTCTCATTATTACATTAATTATTAATAAACTTAACATTACATAACAATACAGTTTTATCTTATAGTTTAATCACCTATTTCATTTCTAACTCATTATTTATATTCTACTATAATAACACTATCTTTTGTACCCTTGCAGAATTCTCACTTTTAATTTAGTTTAACAATTTAGTTTAACTGTGTAAGCTAATACCTTTAATCCTTGTACGTTTCCCCTGTTTCTTTATTTCCTGCTTTTGTCCCTTATAACTTCTTTTCCTTTCTATTTCCCCCCTTTTTCTCACCCCCCTTTTTCCTTTCTATTTCCCCCTTTTTCTCACCCCCTTTTTCCTTGCTATTTCCCCCTTTTTCTCACCCCCTTTTTGTCCCCCTTTCTCTCTAACTCTCCCTTCTATAATTGTCTTTTCTGCTTCTCTTTACTGTTGTGTTTCTTTTTCAATCTGTTCTTTTTTTAGTTGTTCCCTTTAATCTTAAGCTTTTAACTCATTTCCCCCCTTTTACCCCACATTGCATTATTTGATTATTAAAGATGACTTCTTTATCCCACTCTTCTTCTTGCTCTTCAAGCATTTCTTGTTTTTCATAGTTCAGAATCTCCATTTCTAAAAATGGAAATACGAAGCCAAAAGATCCTCTTCCCTCTTCTGCATCTTTTTTCTGTTTTTTAAGTTCCATTTTTAATTCCTCAAGGAGTGATGACATTTTAAAACACTTTTAAATAACCACCTGTTTGATTTTAATTAAAAATCCAACACCCAATTTTTTAAAAAATCACCAAGTAATCCAAGGCTATTTCTTCTTGTTCTTTCTTCTATTTTCCTTTTCTGGGGGTTCTGTTATCTTTTAGTAAAGTTTCAGTTACAATGTATCATTTGGAAGTCTTTTCAAAGTTTCACTGTTAATCCCTTCTATTTCCTGGTGGCACTCCATTATTCTTTCCAAGTTCCACTTTTTTTCCTCCACTCTTCTCCTTTTAAGGGCTTTAGAGTATCCAGAAAGTCTTTATTTTCCTTTTAACACTTTAATTTCAGCTTAAAATTGCCTATTAGACTTCTTCTTTTTAACATTCAAAGCTGATTGTAGCTGTCAATGTGAAAATAGAAAAAAGGATTTTTCCCCTCCTTTTCTCTCTTCTTCGCCGCTTTAAAAATCTTCTTTTAAGAGTAACACTCTAAATACTTTTAAATTCAGGGTGCCTTGCTTAGATGTTGTCTCTGCTTAGCCCGGTCTATCCTGCATTCCTCTTTGTCTTCCTCCTGCTCAATCTTGTCCAGTTGGGTTCTTCTTTGAGGTGGCCATTTCTGACCACCGCTGCAACCGCCTTTGGGAAAGGGAGTTTAGACCAGCCGAGGAGGAGAGATGTGGCTCCCCTCTACTCAGCTGGCAATCTCCCCCTCTTCACCACCCCTACTGGGTGGCTTCAGCCCTGAATCCCAAGGATCAGGGTGCTCTGGAGGTGAGCATGGATCGAAACCGCGCACAATTGCAGATTTCAGTCCATTGCCGAAGAAGCCCAAACCGGAAGTCACAAGTTTTTAATCATATTTTAAATTGTGCTTTAATATTTTAAATACATTTTACTTGTTTATAACCCAGTAAGGGAGATGGGTGGCATAAAAATTTAATAAAAAATGAAAATAGATAAATAAATTATACAATTTTAACACAAATAAGAACATATAATTAAAAAACACCTAGACAGAGCTGCATTCATAGTAGATCTCTATTTGTCATGTAAGTCAAGAAGGAAGAGATTCCATCCATGGAGCACCCCAAATGAACAGGACTTTTCTTGCTTCTCTGCATCCTCTACTGCCCTTCTCCCTTCAGAAACTGCTTTTCAAGTGTGCATATCCTACACAGTAGCATTGCTGCCTGAACTGCTTGAGACATTGAGTTGGCAGTGGAGTTTCCAAGATTGATTAATTCTGAGAGAATCTAACTTACCCTCATGTGACTTAGGCCCTCTGAGGGTGACTGATAAATCCTGGCCACCATAAACCTGACCCAAGTTACTGAGAACAGAACAGAACCTCGTGATTATACATTTGACCTGGCTTTTGCCTTGGAACAGTTGTAATGTGATCTGAAGATGGAGGACATCACCATCATTTCTTAATCATAGTTAGATAACTCTTATTTACTTTTGACTTGCTGTTGCTACTGCCTGGAAGTTAGCTTCCAGCTGCAATTCAATATGTTGGTCACTGTCTCTAAATTGCTTTAGGTCTGGGCAAAGATCTCCCCTATATCATTTCTATTCACTCTATATGTTTTAACAGGATGGGAACACTTTAGGTCCCATCCTTTAAATAATGTCATCTAATGAGTCTTAGGAAGCAGGAAGCATACTTTCTCTGTTGGTCTACATGAGGGTAACTTTAGACAATCTTTAAAAACTTGGTTCTCAAACTCTAAGGTTGATGGTGTGATTGCTCAATGTGTATAGTTTGCCTTGGTTTTCAGATGTGTTTTCCCCATTACCTGACTTTTTACTTACTTTTTTCCTTCCTTATTTAAGTATCCTACTCATTTTAATTGTTCACTGTTCATTTTTAGCTGAGATGACTTTATTTAAACGATTAAAGAAAATATTATAGATTAGATTAGATTAGAATTCTTCATTGGCCAAGTGTGATTGGACACACAAGGAATTTGTCTTGGTAATATAATATAATATAATATAATATAATATAATATAATATAATTAATAACATAACATAACATAACATACATAACATAACATAATATATTAACATGTTCTGCTAGCTAATCACTTACTATGAGCAGAATCTATAAGATGGAGATTTAACCCAAAATGGTAATTCCAATTTGAAATGTTTAAGAGATAGTTAAAATAACCAAGCTGTTTTAAAATACTGTGATTATTTCAGCCACATTATCCATCTACATCAAACAACTAATTAGAAAAATACTTATCTGGGCTAGCATTTATCAACTTGCAATACAACAATGCCTCAAATTAACAGGACAAGTCAATCATTTTCCTGTGTAATTGACCTTTCTAAATTATAGCTGAATAGTGTGACTAAAGTCCTCATAATTACCTTATAATTGCAAACTCAGGTGATGATTATGGATAGAAATGGAAGTGAAAAGGGTTACAAAAGGAGGGTTCCTTAGTACGAGGACTGAAAAATAAACCCAACAAAACTGAATGAAATTAAAAAATAGGAAAACAGAAACATGATCTATTGCCACAAGAGTCAAAAGAAAAAGAAAGGGAAAATTGGAAGTGGAGATAGGAATTGCTTTAACCACTTACAACTAATGAGAGTGTATTTGTCCTTAATTGGCAGTAAAGAGGAGGCAACACAAAATTAATAAACAGTGTGATTATGACCATGGCTTCATTGGCAAACATAATGAAGAATATACCTATTAATGGCTATAGTACTCTATAAATTAAAAAATCAAGTTTACCTCTAAATAGCAGCTGTTGGGACACAGAATAAAAGAAGTTATTCAAACAGCATCTGGCTGTTTGTAAAAAAAAAAAAAACCTATGTTAAATAAAGACATGTAATTGTCAGCTGCACTAGGTACTGGAAACCAGAAAATCAGAAATCAACTCCTAACTAGGCTTAATCTACTTTAATTGAGATTGGCTACAATAACAGAATCTGACCATGTTGTACTTCTTCTCTTTCTCATATCTCAGCAAATCTGGGCAGTGTCTTTATTTTGCTTCTCAGGGCTTTAATAAATGTTTCAGTCTCCTTTGCCAAGTAATGGTTCTTGTGCATTTCCTTGAAGGTCATCTTCCATATTCTTTGTAGCAATTGTGCGTTTGCGGAGCAGGGGGAAGGCATATGCCATGCTTCGCCTTTTAATTGAATGCTGGGGTTGCAGTTCTCTTACCATCACCCCTACCACCAAAGCACAAGACTGGTACAAAGGAAACAAAAAATAAATTTGATTCCATTTAATATAAAATGGCTTTTAAAGGTATTAAGGTTTATTAAGTACAATTAATAAAATCACTCCCCTGTATGTATTTCCCCCCCTTTGTATTGTAGTAAAAATTCAAGATAGTGGTATTTATGCATCCCTGGTCTAGAGGAATCTTGGACTGATCTAGCAAAACAATTTCCATAAGTGGAAAACTATAACTGGATCCAAGCTTTCTTTATTATGAAGACTGTTGACAATATGGATTCAGTAGCATTAACAATTATAACTTGGGAATTTAAAGTCTTGGACGTTTTATCTTCCAGAGTGTGCTTCAGCTCTTAAAAGAATATCAAACTGAAATTTTTCATTTGATCACTAGAGGAAAGTACACACAGCCACTTTTTTCTTTTTCATCAGAAAGTGGCTATGTGTACTTTCATCTGGTCATCAAATCGAGTTTTTATCACTAGCACCTGGCAGAACTCACCTAGCAGAATGTGGAGACACAGGAGGTGTGACAATATTCTAGGAAAACGTCAGGTTAACATGAAAACTCTGACAAACACACTCTGATAGAGAAGAACAAAGAGACAAGCTGAGCAATTAATTGTCATAAGGATGTCATGACGATCTTTTGAAGTTAATGAAACTGGAATGGATTAAAGGAGGAATTTATTATTATTATTATTATTATTATTATTATTATTATTATTATTATTATTATTATTATTATTATTATTATTATTATTAACAGTTTGCTTGAAGTTACATTTGCCCTAAAAAAAACTGAAAGGTCCAAAGAGAAGCTGTGGCTTCTTAGTGGCTCCCATTCACAAGTTTCCAATTCATCTACTTCTAAGGCTGGGTCCTTTGTGTTATTTGTCATCCTCCCTCTCTCTCTCCATCTGTCGCTGTTAAATTTCCCCCAAACCGTACACATTCCACCAAAGCTCTAACACGGCAATCAAAAGTATGGAAAGACTCCCTAGAAGTCCGCTGGTATAAGGGATTCAGAAATGATTCATCATAGCTTATCCACATTTCTTTACTCTTTCATCCATGAGGCAGACAAAGCTTATGTCTTGAATGGAATATTGACTCTTTCATTTTCTGATCCTCAGAAATCAAAGTCAAATAATATGGGCTTCCTCTCTTAGCATACAGGAGTAATAATTTTTACAAAGTGGTGAGCAAAATCAAGTTAGTTTGGCCAGGTTGGAAGTGGAAGAGATAGAGAAGAGGTCATAGTAACCTGCGCAACACATTACAGGTAGTCCTCAACTTACAACACTTCATTAAGTGACTATTCAAAATTGCAATGGCACTGAAAAAAGTGCTTAGGATCATTTTTCACACTTACGACTATTGCAGCATCCACATGGTCAGATGGTCAAAATTCAGTTGCTTGGCAACTGACTCTTATTTATGATAGTTGGAGTGTTCTGGGAACCCCTTTTGTGACCTTCTGACAAGCAAAGTCAATGGGGAAGCCAGACTCACTTAACAATCTTGTTACTAGCTTAACAACTGCAGTGATTCACTTTAACAGTTCTGGCAAGAAAGTCTATAGAGTTTTCACTCATCCAGGTGAGAAATGGCAAGAAATGTTGTGAAAGGGGCAAAATTCACTGAATGAAGGTCTCATTTAGCAAGAGAAACTTTGGACTCAATTGTGGTTGTAAGTCGAGGACTATCTGCAGAAAGATGCCATCTGGGATAGCTAAGACTATATATATGCAAGGAAAACAAATATATTCAGTAAGAGAAACAAAAGTATTCCTCTGTCGTGCCTGGCAAGAAGAGAAAGTTATTTTCTTCCCAAACATACCTCACTGAAAGAGTAATGCCTGGAGTCTCTTTCTTGTACCTACACATGATTTTGGACATCACTATATATATTTATGCAACATGTAATGTGAGGGCCTCCTTGTACACTCAGAGAAGGAAGGAAAGAAATGGCAGGAGAAATTAAGAGCCAAACCAGGTCCCAGTTCACGTTACCCATGTCAAAATGGTATCCATCAATATAATCTAGTTATCCTTGTTTGGACAGGATGTCTGGAGTATCCTGATATGGCTTAGCTCATAGTAAAATAATTTCAAGGAATTGGGGATCTGACCATAGATGAAGGGGTTTGGGTGGAAAGAGCATTTAGGTAGTCATTGATTAGTACAAGATGGTCTACAATAAATCACATGACACAAACTAATATCATTTAATAAAATGCCATGCAAATTTTTAGCATGGTTATACATTTAAAATCAAGTAGTGCATTACAAAATGGAAAATGAAGAAGTTGACTCATTCTGGACAGCCTTCTTCTTCTGTAACTGTGTGTTACTGTGTTAACTGTAACCAAGGTTCCTGTTCTGGAGCTGATGTGGTGTGAACGTCTATGTCAGGTTGGACACCCCTGGTCTATGTGTTGCTGTAGATTAGGCTTTAGGGACTGGTTGGCATATGAGGTCAAGAGGTAAGTAGGTCATTTGATGCAATTGCTTCCAAGCAGCCTCTCTTTGATGGCAGATCCTGGGGTGTTTCCTTTAGTGAGGGAATAAATCTGGGAGGTGAAATATGAATAAGCTATAATGAATCACTTCTGAGTCTTTAACCCAGTGGACCACAAAGGAACCTTCTTCCATGCTTTTTGATTGTCATATTAGAGCTTTGGGTTGGATATGTGCTGTTTGAGGAAAATTTAACAGCTACAGATGGAGACAGGGAGGATGTTCCTAATGCCTGGGGGACCGGTGGATGAAGACTAGAAGTAAAATTGATCAAGCAGCATCTGTAAGAGCTCATATTTGAGCTTACACTGTGACAATAAGGGCAGTGAAGCATTCAGGCTTCTCAATCTTATTGCATCACAGGATTGTCATCTAGCAGCCATGATTAAGGTTACACAATCTCTGTGTGAAGGGAGAAAGAGAAAGGTGTAGCTTCCATTTTTGTATAATACTATGCTGACAAAAGTCCCTTGAATGTCCTAGAATCTTGATTCCTGATGGATGGAGTGGTGATGAGAAATTGGGGGAGAATTTTGTATTGTTATGCGGGATTCATTCTGTTGACTCTGATGAAATGGCTCCCAGCCTGAACTATTTTGCTTCTAATCTTGACCTACATCATCTCTAGCTCCAATGTATGAGTGAAGAGAATAGATGAGTTGAACTTGATGAGTTAATGTTTCTTTAAGGAAAGGGTTTATTCTAGCTGCTTCCTTGGATCTGGATCAGAATCAAACATTAAAGGTAAGGCTGCAGTGTGACTTAGAGGAAGCAAATTATTTGGGCCCTGTCCAGATCTGACATTGGATAAAAACCAGCACTGATTACTCTTGGAAAAGCCTTTTAGAGATTTGGATGAAGTATATCCCTAGTGGTTCTATTTTTCATCTCACAGATATTTGATACCATTGATATAATATCCTATTGGGTTGTCTATCGGAGTTGTGGAAGGTTGCCACTGTTTTATTGGGGTTTTTAAAAAAATATAAGCTCCTTCTTTAGGTGGGGAGTCCCAATTAGTAGCAGTGAGGGAGGACAAATCAGCCTGCTGGGTGATTCCTTGTGGTCTTTGTCTTATTCCAGTTTCAAAAATAAAAGCTTTTATAAACTGTGAGTAAACTCCCACTAAATATTGAAAAATCCATATCCTCTGATCATTTGTTTTCTGGACTGGCAGTCATATTGAAATGGCTTCTCACAAAGGGTAGCTTTTTTGAGGAATGACTCATCATCAGGCCTTGTGCAACATTAAAAAAAAAAAAAACAGTTCCAAAGCATACAGTACATATTGCCATGACTGGGGAGATAATGATATATTTTGTATCATATAAATACTAGTCAAGCAACATGGTATCTCAGACTCAGTGAAGGGGACTTGTTAAGTACAAAACCAAGATAGATAAGCAGCAGAGAGAGAGAAAAAACGAGCATTGATGGATGGATGGGTTTTAAAAGAGTGTAATGGGTTTGGGGAAATAAATAATCAGACAAGAAAGAACAAGACAATTTTTAAAAAGAGTAGCAGAAAAGATTTGGGTCTCTCTCCCCTCTCCCTCCAAGTAAACCTGCCTCACGGGACAAAAACTGTTGGGCAGTCCCCTGTCTCCTAGGCAAGGTACGCAGACATGATAGTACTCATTGGCTAGCTAGTCATGTCAGTTTCAGAGAACTCATCAGACTACTCAATCCTCTTGTTTTGTCCAGAGAATGCCAGAGAGATCATTGGTTCTCCAAATTGCCTTTGAAACTCTTTGAAGTGATTTAAAGACACTTGATTCTATTTGATACCTCAAATGGAATCAAAGAGACGGAAGTTGATTAAATGCATTTCAAATTGAATCACTCTTTGCAATTTCACTCAGTATCACCAAAAACCCTCTGGGCTGCTATTAGAATTTTTGCTGTCAACCCCTTGGACCACTACAGCTCTTTCAATGGATATGAGCTGCTGAAGATAATAGTTATAGCTGTCCTTTTGATGACATTCACAAAGGATACTGCAAGTCCGTTTTCATGGGGTTTAATTATTTCTAAGCTCCCCCCCCCTTTTCCCCCTCTTTATGGTTGTGAATATGTTTGCAGGCATTTGTATACTTTGATGAAAAGAGGGCTCAACTATAGAGAGGATAACATGAGGGGGTAATAAGGGACAAAGATGACACCAAGGATAGGAGGCGGGGCAATTAAGACTGTAGTTTTTTTTAGTATTTGGAAAAGCCTTTAATGAAATGTAAATACCAATAGAATAGTATGCCTTATTACAACTCTTACTAAGAAAATGAGGACAGTTCTACAAGGTGATTTGGAATACAATGCTTCTCTTTTAATATACACTATATCAGGATGTCAAACTCGTGACTTTCCCGCACTTTGCTAAATTAGGCGTGGCCAGTGTATGATGCATCCAGCTTGTGGGCTGCGAGTTTGACAGCCCTGCACTATATGATACCTTTGACTGTAAAGTCCGGTCTAAAACCCAAGAGACTCCAGATAGGGGAAACCTATTCTAAAAACACCTTATGGGGATACATAAATCACTTTTGCATAGAATGGCTCTGAGTCCCAGAAGCACACTACAAGAGATGCGATGATATTCTCGCTTCTGTCCTCTTTGTGCAATTGCTGTAAATATTTTGCCCATGCTTTGTCTATTTTATAATTTACAGTACAGCTTTCATTGTTCTTCATCTCAAAGTGGCAGGAAAATTAGCCAGTTTTCAACCATCATAGTCAGTGGTGATACTGCAGTTGTAAAATGTGAACTCATGTCTAGCCCTAAGGCTGTTGACTGCCAATGAAATATAAAAAATACTGAATTATTTTTTGAGGGGAGGGGAGTCTGTGAAATTCCTATGCATTCATCTTTGTTCTGTTCTCAGGAATGACAATTGACTAGTTAGATCCAAGGGTCTTACAAATGACCGGAGCTAAATTCCCAATCTGTAGAAAACTTCTTTATAATTTAATTAGTGATGCACAACTTCAACATTTAATGTTGCTTGTTTGACCAACAGTGTTATTACATAATCTGCTTGATTTTTCTCTGGATGATGGAATGATGATTCTGGCAACAGGCAGAGTTTCACCCTTTGATTTTTAACTGGCCCTGAGTTGAACTGTGGAAGGACCCTTCCCCGCCTAAAAGGCAACTATGGTAATTGGGGGCGAGCTTAACTCAGCTGATACCACTTTATCTAAATAATAATACTAAATTAAAATTGCATGTAACCTGTCTCCCAATGACTCTGCGTAGCTCACAATAATCAAACAAAGAAATTACAATAAAACCAATAAAAGATAAAAGATGCCAAGACCAACAAAGCAGATGAAATGAAGCAAGGGTTTTAATCTCCTTTGTCAAACAAAGGTTTAGGTGAAGAGCCAGGTCTTCATAGCTCTTCTAAACAACAGGAGAGTGGGACCATCTGGATCTCAGGGGGAAACCTCATTCCACAGTGTAATTAACCCACCACGCCACACCCAACCTCAACTCTTCCCTTCATTAATTGATTCCTCATTCATTCAGAGGGTAATTGTATTCCAGAGGGTAGCTAGCAATATGCTATTCTTTACATGTATTGAAATACCTTTCAAAGACCCCCTTTATGACAGTTATAGATTGACATATATGGAAAGCGGCAAATTGAGGAAGGTTATCGATTTAGTCCCTTTTGACAACAAAACAGTGCCTTCTCATTTTCCTAAACGGTTGTCCTTTCCCAATTGATTCCTTTTGGTTCCACGCATGGGCACGGAATGACATTTTCTGTTTTCCTCTTAGGTGAAAGCTTAGGAAAAGATTTCAAACTGGAAAAATCCTTTGGAAGATTACCCTCCTCATCTGCATAAAATAGGAAGCATATTATAGAGGTACATGATTATGAGCAAAATTGATTTTGCACTAAGGTTTGCAAAATACCTTAAGCTGGCCCTGACCTTATAGAAGATATTGAATTTGCCTCTAATTCTGAGAATTAGGTGGAAATATGCCAACTAAGACTTTAGATCAGTGAAGGTGCAAGATCTCATAGCTTCTCCTCCAACCGTATCAGCTAAGCTTTTCAGCACATGGATAAAAAACATGTAAAAAGGGTAAATATTTTGGCAAGAGGAAATGTATGAACATAATATCCTTTTTTTAAATATGAAACTTTTGGAAGGGCTCCAAGAAGTGTTATCCATGTGTGTAAATGTGTGGGAATGTGGGGAACAAAGTGAATATATGTTTCATTCTGCAGAATATTTTCCGAGTAACTAGGATTAACTTTCAAATACTTTAATGGGATGCGTCTGGTTCTAGTTAGTTTCTTCACCAAATGGACTGTTGGAAAGAAACTATGTGGTGGGACACGGGATTCTGTCCATCAACAGAATAACTCCGAAAATAAAAGAGAGCAAGACAAGAAGGTATGAAAAAAGAATCTGGCAAAAGAAACACAAAAGAAAAGAAATGGGCTAATTTGGTCAAGGGAAATGGGAAAAATAACAGGAAAAAATATTCCCAATGTATCCTTAAGGGAAAACTTACAGTGCAGCAGGTAAGGGGCATGCCTAAGTGCACCATCGTGCCTCCCATCCCTGTCCTATTATCCCCATTTAATCGTACCTATTTTCTGTATTCTTACTCATGTTTATACTTATACCTATTATTTTGTAAGTGATTGACAAATAAAATAAAATAAAATAAATAAATAAATAAATAAATAAATAAATAAATAAGATAGCCAATTCCCCCATTCTAATGTTTTCCCCCCCATCTGGTCATTAAGCACTGTATTTTATTTTGGCTTTGGCTGGAGAATGACTGTTAATTGTTACCTTGAAAGTATCTCATATTATATCTGGATTGTACTTGGAGATATGCCCACCATTCAAACGTTAAGTCCTGCTGATTAAGTTCAAGTCTTTCTTTTAATCTTCCTTCGTCTGTTAGGATATCTTTGTATGTAATTACCTTTTTTTTGGTTATAGAGTTTTGGGTATGATATAGCTTCTAAGGGGAAAAGTCAGCCTGGAGTTTCCATATAATTTTGTAATCTTATTTTATTCCAAATTGATATTAGAGCTTGCCAGATTTTATGTCTCAAAAAATATTGATGTGTTGTATATCAATTAGGCCACAGATATGTGTGCCAGCCCTGTTGTAGATCATGTCTTTCTAAAAATAAAAGTCTTTTTTCCCTCAAGTTTATCCAATATTTGATCCATGTTAAGGCGGCCGCTTGATAATATAGTTCCTAATCCAGGAAACCTAGAATGGTAGGCATATCTCCAAGTACAATCTAGATATGAAAGGGATAAAAAAGAATGGGGAATAAATTGTCAAGATACAATATTACATAAAATACTACTAGGACCAGAAAAGAAACAAATAAAGAAATTATATAACTATCTATTAGATTATTAGATAATCACTCTGCTAAACAAATAATTCCCTCAACATTGCTCAACTATTATAAAGTCTGCACTACTATTACTGTTAATCTTCTCATCACTCCTTATCACCCATCCCCTCCCGCTTTTGATTGTAGGACTGCAACTTTGTCGCTTGTATCCTTACGATTTATATTGACTGTTTCCTAGTATGATTTGATTGCTGGTTATACCCTATGATTATCATTAAATGTTGTAAATTATGATCCTTGATTCTTAATGAATTTATCTTTTCTTTTATGTATACTGAGAGTATTTACACCAAGGGGTAAATTGTGTGTCCAATCACACTTGGCCAATAAAGTATTCTGTTCTATTCTATTCTATTCTATTCTATTCTATTCTATTCTATTCTATTCTATTCTATTCTATTCTATTCTAAGATGTATGAAGAGCAGGTGAAAGAACCAATGTTAACCTGGGCTAGAAATTTCGGTTACAACATAAATTTGGATCAATGGCAGCAAATTTGGGATTGGAAGAAAAAGATTACTTTATCCACATTTTATAAAGAAAATCTGTTTAAGATGTTTTATAGATGGCATCTCCCACCCATCAGACTAGCTAAAATGTATAGTTCTCAATCTTCGGTATGTTGGAAATGTTTGAAAGAATGGGGCACCTATTATCATATGTGGTGGGAGCGCAAGAAAATGCAAGAATTTTGGCACAAAATTTGGCAATGATTAGAGGAAATGATACACCTAAAAATAAATTATACACCAGAAATGTTCCTTTTAGGATAACAATCAGAATCTTAAAAAAGCAGATATATATCTAATTATTCATGTTATCACAGCCGCAAGATTATCAATTGCCCAAACATGAAAATTAAAAGAAATACCCAATGACGAAGTAATAATAGAAATTTTTTTACACTGCGTTGAGTTAGATAGCTTAAAGTTAGAACTGAAGGAGTGAGATACTTCAGAATTCTATGAAATATGGAAAAAAAAAAATTGGAGGGATATGAAAGGAAGTAAAAAAAATGTGAAATAGAATTTAAGAAAGATTTATACTGCAACAAAATGTCTAAAATGGAAACGGATACAAAGATTTACAATGTAAATATGTAAAGATGTATGTGTGTGTGTGTGTGTGTGTGTTAATATTATTTGATGACATTCTGCTATTACAACAATATAAAAGACTGTTGATATACATCAAAACATCACATTCAAATGTTTTTAAAATCTAATTTTCAATTTTATAAGTTTTTGCGGGCATTTATATGTATGGTATTCAGCTTTGTTCGGGTATTTTCCCACGTCATTATAGTTGTGCTTTTAAAGTTGTAGCAACATTTTGGCAGAATCTCATCTGCCATCATCAGACTTCTGTATAGTGTTCGTCTGTGAGTCAGACTTTCACAGCCGTTTCTGTTTTAAATTTGGTGCTAGCCTACTGCTGTGCCAGAATGGTTTTTTTTCTTCATCCTGATTGGTTGGGAGTTTTGATCTGTGTTTATTGGTCTTGGAGTTTGCTGTGTTCTTCTTGATTGGTGTTTCTAATATCTTCTGTCTGTTTTGCAGCTTTTTTTTTGTCTTGATTGGCTGGCAACATTGTGTTTCCTGTATTGGAGGCTTTTAGTGCAGCTTGGCTCCGAGTAAATGGATGGCCATCATTTATTAGGAAGCTAGGTTTCATCTGGGTACCTGGTTGGGCTGTGTTTGAGCTGGAAGTATCATGGAGAGTCTGTTTGTGCCCAGGTGTTTGCCTGGGTTGTAGTGTGGGGATTTTTTTGTTTAAGAGTGCAGGCTTCCAGATAATTGACAGTCTGGTGGAGTCATCTCTTCTATTCATGCTTTCAGGTCTTTTTTCAATCTCTATGGCTTCTCTGATAATTCTGTAGCTGGGGTTTTCTATAGTGGCTTGGGTTTTGGTGCCATTGAAGTCGATGCTATGACCTGTGGCTTTCATGTGTTGGACTAATGAGGAAGTGTGTTCCAGCTTTTTTACTGCATTTTTGTGTTCATCTAGGCGGGTACTTATTCTTCAAATAGATATATATTACTTCAAGCCAGACTCTCTCTCTCTATATGTATGTTTTCGTAGATTTCGTAGATTTTCACGGGTACAGGTATGTAGGTCTAGATGTTTTTGGGTCTTTTCCCATGTAAGATTAAGAGTATCTTGGCAACATTTTGGCGAGGTCCTATTCACCATCCTCAGGCTGGTGCTTTCGGCTTCGTGCCAGTACAAGCAGTGTGTGATCGGAGCTGCTGTCTCTCTATAAATACTGGTGGTGGGGGCTGGTGTGCTGGGCTGGTTGGCTGTGCTGCTGCCTCTTGATTGGTTGATGGAGTTGATGTTGGTATAATGCGCTATGTGATGGCCTTGTGAGTTTTGTTGTGGAGATATCCTGGATCTTGTGCTGTAATCTCCTGGGTTGTTTGTTTTGTAGTGATCTCTTTTCCATTAGCCTCTCGGGTTTTGATGGTTTGGGTAATGGGTTGTGTGATGGGCTTGCGAGTTCTTTTGTTGTGGTATCCTGGGTCCTGCGTTGTAATCTGTGGGTCATTTGCATTTTGATCTCTTTTCCATTAGCCTCCTGTGTAGTAACGGCTTGGGTAATGGGTTGTGTGATGACCTTGTGAGATTTATTGCTGTGGTATCCTTGGTCTTGTGCTATGATATCCTGGGTCATTTGCTGTGTTGCAACTTCTTGAGTTCTTGTGGTATAATTTCCTGAGTTTTCTGATGTGATATCCTGAGTGGGTGACTGTGATGTAGCCTTCTGGGTTTTAGTCTGGCTTCGAGTTTGGGGTCTGGGTCTGTGTTCTTGGAGTGTGTCAGCTTGTTTGGTTTTGGGGTCGGGGGTGCGACAGCTGGCGCAGCAGCCGTGGTCTGTTTTCTGGATGGTGGCTGTCCTTTGTTTATAGGATGGGCTTGGGCCTGGGTCTGATGAGAGGGATTGGTGGTGGTGTCCCGTGCACCAGCTGTTGTACCCCCGCTTGCACTGGCATGAAGCCGAAAGCACCAGCCTGAGGATGGCGAGTGGGACCTCACAGAAACATCGCCAAGGTACTCTTAATCTTACATGGGAAAAGACCTGAACACACCTAGACCTACATACCTGTACCCGTGAAAATCTACGAAAACACACACACATATATATATAAAGTATCTCATATTACATTGTAATATATATTGACTTAAACTGCAGTATTCCCTCACTATTAGTGCTTGTCAACAATGAGGCTTGGTTATGTTTCACATTGCTATGAATTTCTCTCTAACCCTTGCAGCTCACTATTTTGAATAGCTTAAAAAAAAAAAAGGATTTAAGCAGACATTACTACCCTTCAGCTTCCATCATCATTTTTCTGTGTCTTCAATTGAATCTACTCAGAAAAACAAAATGCTACACTATCTATCAGCCTTGGTGATTAAAATGCAATATTGCAGGCTAACTCTGTCCACAGCCTGCAGTTTGATCTTGATGGAGCTCAAGATCAACTCAGCCTTCCTTCCTTCCTTCTTTCCGAGATTGGTAAATGAAGGCCCAGATTGTTGAGGCCAATATGATGACACTGTAAATTGCCCAGAGAGTGCTGTAAAGCACCGAAGGGCAGAATATAAGTTAAGTGCTATTGCCATTTCTATCATCTTCAAGGAACAATTCCAATAACTGATATCCAATGCATGAAATAACCTTCTAAATCACAAGAGATATCGAATGAACAGCTTTATGCCAGGCCCACTTAGGTCCCTTATTATTTTTCCCAAATCCATCTGTAATATCAAGAATATTGAAGGAGCCAAATCAATATCAGTCTTGTGTATGCCATCAGTGGGGAGTTGGTGTGCTAATAATTATCCATAATTCCCTACACAGGAATATGAAGTGACTATAACTAATTTCTTCCTTATTCATATTTTCCATAACCTTGAGTCTACTTTATAGATCTCTTCTCTTTTCATGACTGTAATATTTATATTAATTATAGAAGTAGCACCAATGGTAGACCTGGGTGCCTTCTGCAACATGGGAGACTAGATCTCTGTCTCGATAGGATACAGTTTAAAATCTGACAATGTAAAAAAAAATAAAGGAAGGATTGAAGTTGATGTAAACTTGGAAATAACATGCAATTGTTTAAATTATATGTGTTGGCTTGAAGGCTTAATTGTAGTGGGGAAGGGGAACTAGATCTAAACAAAAGAATTCTCTGAGGAGTGTATTTTGAAGGAGGGCAGGGGAATTGCAAGATGCAAGAGATGTGGCATAGCACCTGTTCTGGAAAAGCAACTCCAAGCTCACAGGGAAATAAATCTTTATGAATTGCTGAACACATTTCCCAATAACCCTAACTGAAACACAGGCAAGCTACCTAATCAGCTTGTGAATACAAGGGGAATACATAAAAGGAAATTGAGTTTTGTCTCAATACCTTTGTGTGTGTATGTATGTGTGTGTGTTGCTTTTTCCCCCTCTAAAAGTGATGCAGCAGCAGTGACCATGCTTGGAAGATCTCTTCTGTATGAATGTGGAAAGAATTTACATAGAAGCAAAGCTAGATTAAGAGTGTGTTTAAATAGCCTATGGCAAATGAGTCAGGTTGTTGAGTTTGTCAACAATTCATTATAGTTCAGTTCGTCAACAATTCATTATATTTCAGGAATAATGCTACCATAAAAGAGATAGATATCATGATCAGAGGAGTAGAAGTAGAATTGGCATTCTAAATTGCCTAAGATTATGGTTGGGCAAGGAATAAGGAAGAATGATTGTACTGAGAGAGAGAGAGAGAGAGAAAATAACAGCAAGGAAGTTTCAGATGAAGGAAGACCTGTGCATGCATTTAACAGTAGTTGGAGATAAATGGTATGCTACAGAGAAAGGAACAGTATGCATACAGGATTCTGGGTGTGGAAGGGGAAAAAAGCCACAGCAGCATATAAACCATTGAAAACTTGCAAGAATGTAATCAGATAATTTTTTAAAGGGAAAAAATGGGAATCCCTTTCCCAGGTCCAGCTTTCCCAGGTCCAGAAATATTTTCCATTTTTGGAGTGCATGCATGGGTACTTTTAGATTCTAGTCTTATCCAGCTTTAAACTTCTGTCCTTGAAAAACCATGGAAATACTGTGCAATATAACAGCTGTGCATTTCTGTTTTACTGAATACCAATTGGCTAGGTAATTGCAATTTTGTTGAAATTTTGGCCATGTCGTGTGGGGGAATTCACTGGAGAAAGC
Organism: Pseudonaja textilis; assembly: GCF_049901715.1. NCBI lineage: Eukaryota > Metazoa > Chordata > Lepidosauria > Squamata > Elapidae > Pseudonaja > Pseudonaja textilis. The sequence goes on from NC_141990.1 coordinate 267,311,188, forward strand.
AATAATGTTTGGAAGAGTTAGCGGTAAAAGAAAACCAGGGCGCCAAAGGACATGGTGGCTGGACTTCAAATCTGACAGCAGCCAGAGCATAGAACAATTCAAAGAAATAGTGCAAAGAAGTAGTGGAAGATCTGGAGAGACCTGGCCTATAGAATCACCAAGAGCTGGATATGACTGAATGGATAATATCATCACCTTCAAGTTGAAATTAAAATCATATTATATGTAGCACTATGTGGGAATCCAGAAACAGAAAACAACACATACTTCCATTATCTGCAATATGTTCATGTACGATGTAAAGTTAATGCACAGGAATGCATAAATGAAAATCCTTTTTTGAAGCCTGCTTTAAGTTATCAGCCTCCACTATCTGGCATCACTTTCAGTGTGCTTATTGTTTGTCATCTCTACTGTAACTACCAGTTTGACCTGGTGGGTGGTTTTGATTATTATCAGAATAAATATGGATGCCACTGTCTCTCTTGTTGTTATAACTCTATGTTCTGGCTATCCATTTTTGCCATCACTCTGAAATTCAGGCTTCTACTGTAGAGTATGGTTTTCCTATAGTGAGTAGTGTTGATTAGTTTTGTTCTGACAAAAGCCTTAATTCTCTCTCCCAACACACATAGACAGAATCCTCTTCTCAGATACTGTATATTGCTTTCTTTCCATTCATTAAACAGAAGAATGTCATCTCTCCCGATGGATCACCCATTAAGAAGCAATATACCCCCATCCTGGGAAAGAGTGAGAACTTAGAGGAATGTAACTGTATAATGTGTCAGCATGAAATGTGGGAAATGTAACAAAACATATTCAGATTACATAGGAAATTACAAGATTTGGCAATGAAAAAAATAAGCAGCAGAAACCACAAGCAGGGACAAAAGGACACCTAGGGCTTAAGAAGGCATAACTCTATGGGGCAAAATGGCACTTAGGCTCCAAGCAGGCTGCGTCTCCATAGACAAATGAACACATAGACTAAAAGCAAGGTAGAACTCCCCCCAAAGATAATAGCTTTGTGAAATTCTACTTCCCTATTTCTGGAAATTGTATAAAAGATCATGCTTTGTTGTTGTTCGGGGTCTCAGTCCCCTTTGCGGCTGGGACTTTTTTGTTGAAGCGCCTCAATAAAAGTTTTATGAACTTTGTGTCTGACTCTGATTGGCTTCTGTGCCAAGCTGACCCATTTTGGGGACAACATCCCACTGGAATTTAAAAAAAAAGGATCAGTCTGCATATTGTATATGTATGTAGACTGTATTTCATCATCCAGTACTTCGGATGTGCTTTTTAATGGAAAAGTATCCACCAACACCACCATTATAAAGTTCTAGAGTTTTGGGGTGACACTGATTTCAAAATAGAGGAACATAACAGAAGAAGCCAAGGAAACCACCAAGAGAGAAGATTAATTCAAGAAATAACACATAACTTCCTGCATGCCTCCAATTAAACTTTGGTAGCGAGGGCATTCATAGCAAGAAAGAAGTTCAGGTACCATTTTCTTTCATGTAGTTTGGTGCTGATGTTGAACCTGCACTGAGAAATTAACCCAGCCACTGACAAATAATTGCTTCCTGTGGGATTGTGTGAAACAGCACCAATGCCAGCGTCTGTCTTTTAAGGCATTGATTGATTACAGCTGCCATCGAAACTCAGCAAGTTTGAGTATAACATAATTTCCTTAGATAAAGTAAATAAAATCCTTCAATTCAGTTTTCATACCATCCTGACACTCAATGAAATCCAAATGCTACTGAACAAGAATAGTCTTTTCCTACACTAATGTGTAGTTGCAAGGTCCCAAAATGAAAGATCTATAGGCATAAATAGCTCCACAAATCTAGTGATAACGAAGAGTTGTGTAAGGAACTGCCAAAGGTTGACAAACACAACTTTTACTGAAAACATAGCACTCCTTACAGAAAGAACAGACAACTAATCAAATACTTTATGATAGACGTTGCTATTACTGAACAGCTAGAATTGGAGGTATGGGCAGAAGGAGTATTAAATGCTAATTGAAGGGATTTAAGCAATTACATAGTAGATTTTGTGCAAGGAGTTAACAGTGGTTCCAATTTCATTGCAGATATGTATTAAACTGTGATAGATGATTTGCAATTTTGGAGAAGTAAATCATATACAATGTTGTACAGCTGCAATCTTTCAGACAATAACTTTAGGTGCAAATCCAATTTGGCATTTTATTAAATGGCTACGAAAAATTGGAACTCTGCTCCCTTGTTGAACACCTAACAAAATCTTTGACTTATGAAACTTAGTATGTATCCCTGTAGTATGGATAGATATAGGGATCCTGTCAGGGATAGGATCAGGGAGTTCTGGTGATGCCTTTCTACACATTTGCCAACAACAACAGCAACAACAATAATTGCAGATAAGAAATTTGCTCAGGGATGCCCGATCTATCATTCCCCCATGTTGTCCTATTCCATACTGTTAGCTGACCAGAACTTCAAATTGTTTTAAAGCTTTTAGCTAAAGGCAAGCTATATTTAGTCATTTTTAAAAATCTTTTAGCAGTCATATGATGTTGCTATGGAGATGGTGATGAAGATGAAATGCTGGGAGAACTGGGAGGAGAGGAAGATGAATTGTGATGATCATAGAATCATAGGTCTGAAGGTCTTCTAATCCAACCTCCTTCCCAAGGCAGGAGACTTTATCCTCATGTGATGGAGCTCCCACAACTCCAAGAAGGAAGCTGTTCCACTGATTAATTGTTCTTCCTGTCAGGAAATTTCTCCTTAGATTTTTAAATGAGCTTCCATCCATTGTTTCTTATTTTGCCCTCAGGTGCTTTAGAGAATAAGTTGCCTCCTTCCTCCCTGTGACTGCCCTCAAGTATCAGAAGACAGCTATCATATCACCTCTAATCCTTTTCTTTGTTATGCTAGACTTACCTATCATTCCTTATATGATTTAGCCTTCAGTGCCCTTATCATCTTCTCTGTACTCTTTTCTACGGCCCGGCACCTGTTTTGCATCACGGTGTCCAGAATTGGATGCAATATTCTAAGCCTGACCTCACTAATGCAATATAGTATACAGTAGTAAGGGCAGCATAGAGCAGTAGTCCTGTACTGAACTACACCAAGGAGTTCGGTCTTATTCGTAACAGGTGTCTGCCTTAAGGATTTCAATTTGCTTTGTGATACGGAAATCACTGCTGCTAAATGAGAAATGCTCTAATCCTGGTTGTAGTTCAGGGGTGAGAGCTTCATAAATCCTCATTAATCATAGAACTGCTTTCTTCATGTCCTTCAAGCCAGACTCTGAAGTGACACTTTTAATTTTTAATTTGCACACTTTCCTGATTCTCTGATGCCATTTGCTGAGTTTCCCCAAATCGTTCAGTTCTTCAACCAAAGCAGCCCTGTGTACTGGACACTTCCCAAAACATCAGTCAGCACCTAGGACTTTGATCTGTTTTGGATAAAGTATGATCAAGGAAACCAACTACAATGTGGTTGACTGCAAAACTGCATGGATGTTGCTCACAATTCTAATGCCATGCACCCAGCTGTGCTCCAGCCATTTTTATCATGCTTCTACAAGTTGAGGTGGAAGAAAAAATTTATTTGGATGATGTGGGGAGAAGTCATAATCAGAACAATGGAGTAATTTCTATTGACTTGTAGTCTGGACAGCTTCTGAACAGTTTAATTTTGTGAATAAAGTTGGCTGCGGTGCCGAATAGTTCCAGATCAATTACAATCACCAGTAGAAACACAATATTTTTAAAACAATAAAACCCAGTTGCCACACTGCAGCTGAAGGATAGGGATGGGGGATTAGAGATAGATGGGGTTTTGTAGCCAAACTAAAATACTTTCTCTTGGAACCAAGGACATTCTCACACCTGTCTGAGGAAGGAGGAATGATGTTACCAGGCAACTGCGTCTTGATTGGGCCATGTGACTGATTTTTTAGGGTTGAGGGAAAACGTTTCCTTTTAATTAGGAGGAGACTGTGGGAACCTTCAGAGTCGCTTTTCACCAGATCTGTGCCAATGTGATATATCCAACAAAGCTATTCTTTGAAGAATCCAGCTGCCTTAGAGTTTTGCCTGCCTATGGATCTATTACTTGGAACCCTGACATATGACACATTTGTCTTTATGGTTGGTCTGGTGGCATCAGCTCCAGCCTAGTTTAATCTGCTGAATGTTTATTGCTCAGATTGCTCTGAAAGAGAATAGTGAGGGGGAAAAAACAGCTTGACTTTAAAGCAGTAACTCCAGACTCTGCTAAGCGTGATCTCCTTGTTTGTAAACAGAGAAAAAAAATCTGGAATCACTGGGATATAACAAGTACAGAACACCAGGGTGTCATTTTAACAGCTAGCTGATCAGGAAAGCATGATGTTTAAAACAGTCTGAGGTTTGGGAGTTGTTTGATTTTTCAGATTGTTGATGATCATCACAATTGATAGAGATGTACAGATACGGAGATTCATTTGTTGCTAGGAGATCTAATTCAGAATGCATTTTTAAAATAAATTTCATCTCATGCTAAACACAAGCACTGTAACCAGGGCATTGGGCAAGGCATCTAAATTTCACAGTTTTGTTCATAGGGGATCCACAGGAAAGGGTGACAACTTCTGTGGTCACTGAGACTGGCAATTTTTCATTGTCTCTCCTTATTGCTATTCTTTCAATAAACTTTTCAGGATGTGGCATCAGGAAGTCAAGAGGTAGCTACAATGCAGCATTTTCCGATTCCTAAAATACATCTCAATTGTCTAGAAAAAGAATAGCCATTTGATGAGTTCTCAAGAAAGACATTAGGAAAAGACTGAAAAGTCTCCATTCTAATAAATTGAAATATAAATTGGTTCTAAAATGAAAGGAATAGAATAGCTGAATGTATTTTATTACATTTACCAGTCAGGAATTTATTTTCTCCCTTCCTGATTGGTAAAAAGAACTAGTAGGTCTCTTATTTTATGTTGAGTCAGTTACCAATTCTTGCATGGACATGCTCTAAATCTGAGGTCAATATCCCCCAAATTCCAGTATCTACATCTCTCCTTATTTATATCTGAATTATTTCCTCTGAATATACCTAACATGGGCACTGAAACTGCTAATAAAATTTTAAAAACCACCTCAATTTAGTTAAATATCATTGAACATCAAATATTAAAATAATATTGACAAATATTCATGCATTAAAACCCCACAGAGGTAAGGAAGAGTATTACTGGTCAGATAGTATAATAGCTTAACAAGACTCTTTTTCTAGTTTTTTCCAGTTTCAAAAAGACCTAGTGACTACTTCTGGTGGGTACTGTCTGTGCAGGGCCTGAGAATTTGTATTCCAATTCCCTAAAAAGTCTGTAACTCAATGATTCCCTGGGTGGAGTAGTTTCAGGGATGACATGAGACTTAGTGAGTCTAACCCAAGCAGTTCTTGACGGTAGTGGAAATAACTAGCTTTCTATAATAGGTAGTCAAGATACTGCTTTAGAACAGAAGAGAATAGAACAGAAGAGAATAACAGAGTTGGAAAGGACCTTCTGGGTCACCTAGTCCAACCCATGCCCAAGCAGGAGACCCTACACCATTTCTGACAAATGTCAGTCCAGTCTCTTCTTGAAAGCTTCCAGTGAGAGAGCTCCCACAACTTCTGAAGGCAAACTGTTCCATTGGTTGATTGTTCTCACTGTCAGAAAATTTCTCCTTATTTCTAGGTTGAATCTGAATGCTTTAGCTGATGGCAGTTTCTGTCTCTGCATTGATGTATATACAATGGGATCTACCTCTTTTATTTTTGGCAACAGCAAATTACCTTGTTTTATCAGTAGACTGATCCATAGTGACAGCCCCAATTGCAAAGTTAGAGACAGCCAAACCTCCACCAGAATTTATAGGAACAGATCCCCTGGACCTGAATCATCTGTTGGTTGCAAATACTAGCATCCCATTGCTGGAAAAGTGGATTTCCTCAATGGGGCTTTGTTTTGAATAAGCATGCTTGTGGCAAAAAAAAAAAAATCCTTGTTAAATTATCTTTTTATACCTCTTGAGCTCTTTTGGGAAAGAGTGAGAAGTTGGAGGATGATATTCTCACAAACAATTAGTGCCGAGACTGTTGAAATCCTGTGACATTAGTCTAGGGACAAGAACAAATAAAAGCTGCAATAAAGACACTAGTGGAACAATTTATCAAGCACCCTTCATTAATTCAATGGTATAGGAGCCCTGCATAAAGCTACAGAAACAAAGAGAGGCAATACAGTAGCCAAAGTGCTTGACAGATGATGTTCCATGCAGCCCCAATCATGAGATGTGCCTTCTGGTTTCTGTGTTCTGCTTCCTGGAATAGTTTGATATAAGCATATCATCATTTGTGCCAGAAAACAAGAGCTGCAAGCATTGTTTTGTGTTAGTAATTAGGTTTCTTTTAAAGAAAAGCATACAGCAAAGGGAAATTATGTTCCAATTTTGTGCATTACACACTCTTCTGTCAAAGTATAATGTGTTTCTCACATGCGGCAATGAATAATGAGGGAAAATGTCTATAATGGGTTGAGAAGCATGGTTTGCCAAACAGCATCACAACATCAGGAATACAACACATTCCCCCTTATAATTATGTCATGATAAAAATCTCAGTTTGGTGCACAGACCCCTGGCAAATAAGTACAAAATCTTACGGTATCTCTGGACACCTGTATAACTGGATAGAAGCATTCCTGTCAAACAGACAACAAATGGTCAAAACTGGGAGCGTCCTATCAAATTCTGTGCCTGTCAACAGTGGTGTCCCCCAAGGCAGTATTCTAGGACTAACTCTTTTCATACTCTACATAAATGACCTCTGTGATCATATCAAGAGCAACTGCATTCTCTTCGCTGATGATGTAAAGCTATTCAATACCACAGACAATACTGCTACCCTTCAAAAAGACCTTGACTATGTATCAGAATGGTCAAACAAATGGCAACTTCAAATCTCAACAAATAAATGCTCTGTCCTACATATTGGCAAAAAAAATGAAAATAAAATACAGGCTGAATAGTCAAGACCTTGTTGATGATCCAAACTCTGTCAAGGATCTTGGAGTACTCATCTCTAATGACCTAAGTGCTAGAGCCCACTGTAACTACATAGCCAAAAAGGCGTTAAGAGTTGTTAACCTAATCTTACGTAGCTTTTTCTCTGGTAATATTACACTACTAACTACAGCATACAAAACATTTGCTAGACCAATCCTCGAATACAGCTTATCAGTCTGGAACCCACATTACATATCCGATATTAACACAGTTGAGAAAGTCGAGAAATATTTCACAAGAAGAGTTCTCCACTCCTCTACTTGTTGCAGAATACCTTATGCCACCAGACTTGAAATTCTAGACTTAGAAAACCTAAAACTATGCTGCCTTCGGTGCAATCTAAGTATAGTATATAAAATCATACATTGCAATGTCCTACCTGTCAATGAATACTTCAGCTTCAACCATAACAACACAAGAGCAAACAATAGATACAAACTCAAGGTTAATCACACCAAACTTGATTGCAGGAAATACGATTTCAGCAACAGAGGGGTCAATGACTGGAATACTCTACCTGACTCTGTGGTTTCTTCCCCAAACCTCAAAAACTTTAACCTTAGACTGTCTACTATTGAAGGAGGAAAATGTTTCTAAGCAACCAAATACTGGAGTTGACCCTTTGTTTTCGAGAATCCAAAATTTCTTTAACTTCAAAATGTTGTTCACCCTCAATTAGCAATGGTACAGGGGGATCAACCCTTTTCATAAGAGGTCTGTAGGGGGCGTGCATAAGTGCACCAATGTGCCTACCGTCCCTGTCCTATTGTTTCTTTTATTTTTTTTATATTTCTTATATGTATCCATGTATTCATAACTATGTTTTTACTTATACCTATTATCTTGTAAGCAATTGACAAAAATAAATAAATAGAAATAAAATAAAAAATAAAACAAGTATTCAAAGCAATTTTTTCTGGTTTGCATCTGTGACAAGCATTGTGTTACAACAGCATCCATCTATCTATCTATCTATCTATCTATCTATCTATCTATCTATCTATCTATCTATCTATCTATCATCTATATTTCAGCTGGTGCTCCATTCAAAATCCAAGAAAGAAATACTTAGACTCCTTTAATCAGAGAAAAGATATCTTTTACTGGAAATCAAGTGGTAGCAACAAAAGAATTCTGAATCTGAGAAAATAGGTGCGTAAATCACATATACAAAGTAATGGCAACATTCCCATCCCCAATAGTTCAATTGGCTCATCCAATTAAAAGTTGCGTATATCATCATGTGGGCATCTCCAGGTGGTGATGAGCTTCTATCTGTTGACCTTGACCTAGTTTGATAAAGGGTTGCAGCTGCACATAGCATAGGATAGAAACCTAAGCAAGAATCTAACCACCCCCCAGCTTATACAGTTCTAGTTTGTAACACCTCCAGCTCACTTCCCATAACCGTTCCCTCCTCCTCCCCCCATTACTTATGACAGCCGAAAGATGCAAAGCAAAGGGAGAAAATCTTGAAGGCTGACATTCGGCCCTCCTAGAAAAGAGATGTTAGTCCTAAAAAAGATAAAAATAGAAGGTAATAGAAAATATACATGTAACAGCAACATACTAATTTTTTAGGGTTTATCAGGATATTTAATATGAAATGCCTTGATAGGTGTAGGAGCTCTAACATCCTTCTCATTCACCCACTCAGACTGGGAAGGAGGAAAATGTTTCCAAGCAACCAAATACTGGAGTCGACCCCTTCGTTTTCGAGAATCCAATTTTTTTTTAACTTCAAAATGTTGTTCACCCTCAATTAGCAATGGTACAGGGGGATCAACCTGAGTTGGTCTCAAGTTGGAGGTATGTTCAGGTTTTAATAAACTAATGTGGAAAACAGGGTGGATCCATCAAAGAGTTTTTGGTAATTTCAGTTTGACTGCCACACGGTTCACAATTCATTCAATTGAGAAAGGTCCAACATACTTAGGTCCAAGCTTTTTTTGACTTTTGTGTAGTCTGCAAATATCCGGTGGATAAACAGACCTTGTCACCCACTTGATATAGTTTTTGTGGAGTTCTCTTTTTATCTGCAATTTTTTTATGAGCTTGATGAGCATCATCTAATGCTTTACGGGTAACCGGCCAGGTAAGCTGGAGCTGTGTTATCCATTCATCTAATGACTGAATGTTAGGTTTCTCCCATGGAAGCTCGGGTATGGGTACAAAGTCTTGTCCTGAAGCCACTTTAAATGGAGTAAACCCAGTACTACTATGTACCTAATTATTATATGCCACCTCAGCGAATGGCAATAGGTCAGCCCAATTATCTTGCTGATAATTTATATAACATCGAAGATATTGTTCCAATACTGAGTTAGTTCTCTCACAAGCCCCATTGGTTTGTGGATGGTGGGTGGAGCTTAAGCCCTGGGTGGAGCCCAATAACTTCAGGAACTCCTTCGAAAAGTTTGAGGTAAACTGGACACTCCTGTCTGAGATTATGCGTTCAGGAACCCCATGTAACCTATAGATATGTAAAATAAACAGTTTAGCCAACGTTTTTGCAGATGGGATTTTCAGACAAGGTATGAAATGTACCTGTTTGGAAAACAAATCAGTTACTACCCAAATAACTGTATTTCCCCCACTTTCAGGCAATTCCACTATAAAATCCATAGAGATTTCCTTCCATGGAGCCGTTGGTCTAGCCACATTTTGTAGTAAGCCTGCTGGTTTACCAGGAGGCCATTTGGCTGAGGCACAGATAGGACAACTAGCTATATAAGTCTCAATGTCCTTTTTCAAGGTAGGCCACCAAAATTGCCTTTTAACCAAGTGTAAGGTCTTCATGAATCCAAAATGACCAGTGGCTTTAGAGTCATGAGCTTGCTGTAATATTTGGTTTCTCAGCTTCGCTGGCACATATAATTTGGCCCCCACCCATGCCAATCGATCTCTAACCGTACAGTTATTTGAGTGAGCAAGAAACCAATCATCAAGTTTTAAAGCATTGCTTAATTGTGCAGTCAAATCATTTGATAAATCAACCTCCTTCTTTTTCTGGGCTCCGGTAACCACTGGAGCTGCCAACTGTTTGGTTGGGACAATTGGCCGTACCACTTCTTGGCGAGCGCTATTATATTGAGGTAATCTAGATAAAGCATCCACATGAAGTTCTTCCCCCCGGAATGTACTTCATTGAAAAATTAAAGTGCTTAAAGTACTGCACCCAGCGAACTTGCTTGGGAGACAGCTTCCGAGGCATTTTCAAAGCCCCCAAATTTTTATGATCCATCCACACCTCAGATGGGTGTTTTGCCCCTTCCAAGAAATGGTCCCAGGTTAACAGAGCCCAGAGAACTGCAAAAGCTACTTTTTCCCAGATGGCCCATCTTCTTTCGGTTTCAGTTAGTTTACGGGAAGTATATGCACACAGTTGCAGAGTCCCCATCTTGTTTGTTTGTAGTAACACCGCCCCGACTGCTACTTCACTCGCATCAGCTTGGATTACAAAAGGAGCATCCATGTCCAGGTGCTTGAGTACTGGTTCAGCAGCAAACAGTTGTTTCAGCTTTTCAAAAGCGGCTTGACGTTCCATGGTCCACTCCAATGGATTACTGGGCTTTGGTTTCACCTCCCCTTTGGTTTTTAGGAGATTTGTGATAGGCATTGCAATCTTCGCAAAAGCAGGGATAAATTGACGGTAAAAATTAGCGAATCCCAAGAAACTTTGAAGTTGTTTCCTGGCGCGGGGAGGGGCCCATTCCAAAACGGCATGAACCTTCCCCAGATCCATTTCTATGCCATCATGTGAGATGTGATAACCTAAATAGTCATTTTTTTTTCTGGTGGAATTCACACTTGGACAACTTTGCATACAGCTCAGCAGCTCAAAGTTTTTCCAGAACTGACCGCACTAGTTTCATGTGTTCATCACGAGTCTCCATATAGATAAGAATATCATCAAGATAAACCAACACCCCTTTGTATAGATGTTTATGCAACACCTGATTGATCATTTGCATGAATACTGCAGGGGCCCCCTGTAGGCCAAATAGAAGAACGTTGAATTGGAAACAACACATTGGGCAGTTAAAAGCAGTTTTCCATTCATCCTCTTCCTTAATTCAAACCCGGTAGGATGCTTCTCTCAAGTCGAGTTTTGTAAAAATTTTCCCTTTGGCCAAGTGGGCCAACGTGTCCTTCATCAAGGAGAGGAGGTACACGTTCACCACTGAAATAGTGTTCAGGTTTCTGTAGTCAACACATAAATAAAGGGAGCCATCTTTCTTTTCACGGAACAATACTGGGGCTGCTACCTGGGGTCTAGTGGGTTGGATGAAACCACGTTCCAAATTCTTACCAATAAATGACCGCAGCTCTTCTAGCTCCCACGGTGTCATCGAGTACAGTTTCGGTTTTGGGAGTTTCACCCCAGGTAAAATTTCAATACTGCAATCTGTTGAACGATGGGGGGGAAGCTCATCGGAGGCCTTTTCACTGAATACTTCCTTTAAGTCCCAATATTCCTCTGGAATTTTCTCCTCACCATTCAGGTTCTCGGTGCCAGTGGAGGCCAGCTCAGTGGAATTCTTGAGTTTCTGTTGAGATTGCCCCTCCCCTTCTGGGCGCTGGTCAGTACATATACGCAATGACCCTCTCTTCCAATCAACGGATCCGGAGCCAGGGCAACTCCAGTATTAGGGGCTGCTCCATCCCAGGAGCCACAATAAAACACAAAGTCTCTCTATGCTTCCCCATCGTCATTTCTATTGGTTCCATTATGAAATGTGCATGGCTGCCCCCAGCTACCGATCAATCCAATTGGCAAAAGGCTATGGGCGTTTTTAAAGTCTTTAGCCTTAAGCCCATTTTCTCCACTACCTCTGAGCTGATTACGCACCTTGTGCACTCAGAGTCTAACAAGGCCAGTATTTCCCCTTTGGCTCCCGACGTGGGTACCCTTAATCTCACTGGAATGGTCATAGGGCCCTTGTTTGGACTTACCAGTGAGTCGTCTTCTGATTCAGATTCACTCTCTTCAGAAGAGGTTAGAGTTCCCAGCTCCTCTCCTTTCGGAGGAGTGATCTCTACAACTTCCTCTGCTTTAAGTGCCACTTCGTGAGGCTTTGCTGGGAATTTTTTCAGGTTTTCTTCCTTCTCCTGGTGCCCCCTTTGGTTCTAGCTTGGCACAGCAATCTGCAGCCTGGTGACCTTCCTTCCCACATCAGAAGCAAGCAGTAGTCTTGGGTTTTGCCGCCATTCCTCCCTTTTTAGGTTTTAAGGCTTCTCGAGGGCTGGTGGGGAGGATGTGCTCCAACCAACCCCCCGGCGTTTGTTTCGGGTCAGATCAATTTCCAGCTCTGCTGCCAGCACGTACCACAGCTGTAGCTCACTGGGGTCTCTTCTGGCAATACAGCTTTGATATACATCTTCATTTAACCCATCTTTAAAAGCTTCTATCAGGGCTCCCTGGGACCAGCCTCGAATATGACATGCCAGCTCTCTAAATTCCTGGGTGTAGTCGGCCACTGATCTCTGCCCCTGATTTATGGTCTTCATCCTAATTCTGGCCTTACGTTCAGCAAGTGGGTCTTCAAACCTGGCCCGCAGTGCAGTCATGAACAGGTCATAATTCATCAGCTGAGGGGCATTATCATTATGCAAAGTCACCATCCACTCTGCACTCTGTTCCCTCCAGAGCCCTGGTAACACATCTAACTTTGGCTGCTTCTGAGGAAAAATCCCCTCCATATTCCTCCATATGGCTCCAGACTTGTGCCAGGAAGAATCCTAACTCCTTGGGACCCCCCGCCCCATATTTTACTTCCAACGGAGGCACCTTTGGAGTTCTACATCTTCTGGCAATTACCCCTCCCACTGGGGGCCCCTGGGCTGCCGAAAGATGCAAAGCAAAAGGAGAAAATCTTGAAGGCTGGCTCTATCTATCTATCTATCTATCTATCTATCTATCTATCTATCTATCTATCTATCTATCTATCTATCTCACTGCCTGACTCCAACTTCCGGTAACACTAGGTGGGCAACAATACAATAACATTACAAAATCCCACTACAAACCAAAACAAGAGGAGATCCAGTCATATAGCAATAACAGTTAGATTCATATACTGCTTTACAGTGCTTTACAGTCCTCTTTAAGCAGTTTACAGAGTCAGCATATTGCCCGCAACAATTTGGGTCCTCATTTTACTGGCCTTGGAAAGATGAAAAGATGAGTCAATCTTGGGCCGGTAGTATTAGCCTGGAATATTGCATTCTAACTACTATGCCACCATGACTCTTATATACAGACAAAACCAAACATGAAAAAGCACATTCAACAAAGATCCCCCTTACATATCTCTCAATCCAAGACATGGGAGAACAACAAGTTTGGAGACTATAAGGATCTCAGGGAAAATCACATTCTAGAAGGCAGGCACCATGACCGAGAATGTATGCATCATGGATCACAACAGATGACCTTGTTTAATTGAAGAGACCTGGAATGCGCCAAGTCTTGATGACCTATACTGGCCAAGTAGAAACCATGGGAGATAGTTCTCAAATAACCTGGCCATAAGCCATACCAGGTTTTATAGCACCTTGAATTCCACCTGGAAGCTCACTGGCAACTGAGCAGAGAAGTCATATGGGTATGTCTATCATTGCTGCATTCTAGAATAGTTGAAGTTTTAAAAAGTTATCTGGACCACCTGTCTTGTTTGATCTCGATTGGTGGACTGTCCTGCTTTAGCTTTTTTAGAACTTTTTACCATGAAAGCCTGCAAGATTCCCTTCTACTAACAGGCACATCATAAAATGGTAGTAATTAAAGTATTTCTGGTTCTTTTGATATTAACTTGATGGCGTGGAAGCCACTGCATTGCAGCTTTTTCCTAGGCAGTTTAAATAAGTCAAGAATACCTAACAAGAAGCCGTAACACCTTTTCTGGTGGTCAGTGTTGCCCACATTTTGGAAGCAACCAAGACTAATGCCACAGATTTTTCCATCATGCTCCATGGTGTTTGATGGGAAGAGGCCTCCTGTGGGATGAGGCTAGTAAACTAAGCCTAGATGAATCTACTCAAGAAGTATGCTCTATCATTTTGAATAGAACATTTTTTTAGTATCACAATATACTTGGCTCACTCAACCCCCTTTATCAATAATATAATTGAATACAAATCTTGTCATTTTGAGAATGCAGAGTCCCATTCCCTTTCTCTAGGAAATGCCTATATCCTACGAGGCTTTGTGCCAGGGGACCCTTGTCAGAGCTTCATTACTTCTCCCTCTTCGTCTCAATAAAGCAGAGGTATGTCAAAGCAGAACTTGGGGAAGGCCTTGCTGCTGAGTTCCACAGGAAACAGAATTGCTTTGTTATCTGTTTTTTTCCCTTCAGCTCTTTTTCTTGAAATGAGGCAATTGGCTTGTGCTTTGGAGAAATGGTTGACTGCACTGAGTTAGTTTAAACCCAGTCAAGACTAGGTTAGCTTGGGGCTAGATCTAACATCCTGAGAATTAGTTGAGCACGTTGAGTGACTCTTATTTTCACAATGGTCTAACTGCATCCTTACTAAACCCATTAAGTATGTTGTGGGGAAAAGGGCTACCGCATTTCTTGATGAATAGCATTACTATTGATTGCCGGTAGTTTTGGTCAGGAATTTTTTGTAGTTTTCTTGGAGATTCTGAGGATTAAATTGAGAATCTTCTGCATAGAAAGCAAATGTCCTCCCACCACCTTAAGAGCTCCTTTTCTTTTGGGATACAGCTTCAGATAGTCTGTGCATCAGGCAGAGGCTCATATATTTCATTAACACTTCGCATTTATGCAGCCGTTGGTTTGAAAGCCATTTCATATTTACATTAATATATGCAAATATATCTCACAGATTTATTTCTAAAGATATGTTCATGGCATCTTCAGGATTTCTGTACAGTTTACAAAAGGATATCCCAAAGCTGAGGTGAAAAGTTTGGCAGAGTAAGAGAGAGAACATTGCCAAAGATCGCTATTTAAAAACCAGGCATTCTAACTGACAGCTCATGTTAACAGCAATATTAGTTCTCACCCGAGTTAACACTCATGAAGTTACCCCAGTTGTCCTAAGCTCTAGAGCTCAGCTGTGAAACGAGACATAAAAAAAATGAAAAAATACAAAGTGCTTTTTCATCATCACTGTATAAATGGAATCACTTCAACCTTCTGTATATACTGGGGGAGTTCTGCATCAGAAATCACAGCCGCTTAACTAGTCAGTTCTCATTTTAGAAAGCAAGTTTTGGAGAAACGTTTATAGGCTAACGAGGGCCACAGCTGTGAAGGATGGAGTTACCTATATATTTCCCCCCTACGGTCATATTTAAAAGGTTCCAGAGGAATGAAAACAGGCCTGTATATATATATTTATTTATTTATCATTTCTGGCATATAAGCATACTTTTCTGGCTCTTACAGGACATTATTTTAAGCTTTTGACATGTATTGCAGACTGGCAACCATCAATCATCTTTCTGAAATGATGAGCTGTACCACTGGCTGAGCTGGGGGTGGGTGGGGGAGTGAATGTGACCTCACACCAAGCACACCGTGATGGAATCTACCATCTAGAGAAGTTCCACAAGCTTCCAGTGAAGTGAGCCAGATGGGTTCCACAAAGCCACTGATCCCACTACAACTTCCCTGCCCCCTCCCCCAATAGTCTCTTATTATGTAACTGCCATGAACTAAAAATACAACTTGCAGTCGTGATGCAGCCCAAGCCGAACAAGATGCAAATTTAATGAGGCTGCCATGGAAACAAGGCTCACTTAGCTGGCGGGGGGGGGGGCATTGTGGGGAGCCTGATGTTCCTTTACCAAAGAGGGGGGAATGGTGGAGAGCCAGCCCTTTAAAAAGAAAAAATAGCCCAGGAATATAGATTTCAGAAAGAAGGCAAACGAATAATTAGTCCTTCTCAGAGGGAGAATAAATATTTACCAGGTTTCAAATTAAATATATGCACACAGCATGAAAGATAAATGGAAGGAGTTTCCATCAAGGTTGCAATATTGTAAATACCTTTTCTTGGAAAAACCGTGTCTGGTCCCATTTTCTAGGCCAGTGAACACTGAGTTAAGGATTTTCCCAGGGAAGCTAGGCTTCTGATTGATGAGCCCAGTGGATACTGAAACTGGTAAGCATGTGATGCGCATTCTGATATATACTCTTGATTAGTGATTTTTTTTTTTTTTTTTTTTACTGGCCCCAGGATCTTGACTAAATTCCAGCCTAAGACTCTTAAAATATAAAGTTTGCATATTTTGTCTATATAGCTGGCTGGGGAATTCTGAGGTTTCAATCCACACATCCCAAAGTTGCCGAGTTGGAGAAAGGTTGCTCTGTCATTCTCAAATTATGGTAGTTCATATTTTTCACAATTCCAAGTTTTATTCCAGAGCACATTTCAAATATTACATTTAGCACTGAGTGATTGTGTTCGCTTATTAAAAACAGTGTGGGATAGATGACAGAATAATTTTTTTTTGCTATAGAACACGCTCTTTGAATTCCTAGCAACTCAGCAGTATGTTGTCTGGTCAGCTTGGGGATGGGAGGCTGCTGGGGAATACTGGGCTTCTAGTCAGACTGTCAATTAAAAGCAATCCCAGGAGAAAGCAATGTCAAACCTCTTATTGCCGTGAATAAAATCACAGACAAGTCCATCAAGCCATCAGGATTTCAAGCTGTTACATTCAGGTTCAGCAACAATTTACTGAACAGACTGGCTAGAACATTCTGGGGTGCTGATGCTAACACCCTATGCATAACAGCCTTGGCTTTGTTTATTCTACAGCTAAATATTGTGCTGGCGTGTGGCTTAACACCGTCCGCACCCAAATGCTCAGTGTCCAACTTTGTCAGACAATGTGTATTATCTCTGGCACTTTGCATCTCATTCCTCTGCATTAGTTACTAGCACTCACCGATATTATACCGCCTCATGTTAGAAGACAACAAGCTCTCGCTTGGCTATGATCAAGGATGCAGAACAAGGGTCTTCAAACTTGGCAAGTTTAAGACTTGTGGACTTCAACTCCCAGAATTCCTGAACTAACATGACTGGAGGAGGAATTCTGGGAGTTGAAGCTCACAATTCTTAAAGCTGTCAAGTTTGAAGACCCCTGATGGGTCTCAACAAGGCCCTCCCTATTAACCAGGACAATGCACAGCCCATTACAAGACTGAAATGCTGTAGGCCAGCATGGAAAACAGCAATTCACTCAACATCTACCTAGTTTAATCCCAAGAATGCCTGAAGAGAGGAACAGGCCAAGTTAATTCTTGTGGCCTGGCCATTAGTGACCCCTTCACCAAACCAGCTGGTTTTAACCTGCCATGCTCTTCCCAAATGAAACTGAACACAATTAAGATGTGATATTGGAAGAAGCGCCTCTGCCCTTTTTCAATGGGGCTGGAAAAATTCCCCTTGCTGTGACTGTGATGCTGCTATGCAAAATTGCCCACAACAAGCATTCACTGATTCCTTAGAAGATGGGCACAAAAAGCAATGCCAAAGGGCGATCGCCTGGATAGCTGGATTGGACATCGAGTTATGAGGCCACTGCCATACCCCCATAGAGGTTTTGTATATAACTACATAGTTCATATGCATATCTTTATTCTCTTCATCATGTTATCATGTTCTGATCATTTGCAAAATAAATTCGGGTTCCCAATGTGGCCTGTTCAACTATCAGAGTAATTTGGAAGTATAGAGCAAATGCCTCAGCCTTATTTCATCTCAGGGTGTGGTTGCGAAATTAAAATTTACCCTACTTGCTCTGGGATATATTGAAATCATATGCATGCAAACAGGTTAACACTCCAGTGGGGGGATAACTGCAGCCTTCATGTGGTCTCCCGGGCCATCCCCATCCATTTGTAACCTTTTTATGTGTGTGCTTCAAGTCAGTGTTGATCCCTGGTGATTGCCTGGACAAGTTCTTGAAGGTTTCTTGGCAAGACTGCAGAAATGGCTGGCTGTTGCCTGCTTCTTAGGGCCGAGAGCAAGTGATCAGTCCAAGATTATCCAGCTGGCTTTGTGCCTAAGTGGATCGAGAACTCATGATGTCCTGGTTTCTAACCTGGCACCTTAACCACTATATCAAACTAGCTCTCTTGTAACCCCTAGCATCCCAAGAATACACCATTAAAGTCTGACAGCAAAATGAACGAATCAGCAAAGCTGGGCTCACTTCTGCAATGTTTTAGGGGACTAGATAAAAAATATATAGGTAAAGTCAATGTATGCATTTCCCAGTCTTAAAAATGCAGTGGAATAACTGTAAACAAGTTATGATTATGACTAAGACTTAAATAGAGGGAAAACTTTCTGATGGTAAAATCTGTACAAAACTGCCAGCCTGTAGGTTTTCCATCTCTGGAGGGTATAAGAGAGGCTGAATAACCACCTCTCATAAATGCTTTAAATTATTATTCAACACCCAGCAGAGCCTTGGTAATGAGGCGTTCCACAAGATTCTCAGTCATTCAGGTCATGATTGTCTCAAAGGTGCTGTTCAAAAGGCAATTGGACTTTCTTGGATTCCCCCCCTTTAAAATGTTTCACTTCTCATCCAAGAACTTCAGAACTGAAGAAAGTCATTGGATGAGCAGTGAAAATGATTTCAAGGAAAAAAACTCAAGAAAGTCCAGTTGCCTTTGGAACAGCATCTTTGGGATTCCAACTCTACCAATTCTTTGACTGAACATGTCCTTCTCTTGGGATGTTTACTTCTATTCAGCATCCACCTATCTCTTGTTTAAGCAATAGCAATTGCATGCATGTCTTAATGATTTTACAAATGTTCAGGCAGCCCGTGAAATCTTGATTTATACACTGGCTAATTTTACAGTCTCTTTCTGCAGACCTCTCAAAATTAGCCCATACAATTGGTTGTTGTACATATGAGCAAATAACTTCTTTGCCTCTCTTCACTTTCTTCATTCAACCATTACTTGCCAATCTTGTGAGACTGCAACATTCAGAATTCTAGTTTCATAATAAAAACAGTACACAATTTTCCTATCTAGGAGATGTATAGGTCTCTGATGAGAAGGCACTTTTTGTATACCCTTTTTGGGAGAGGGGTTTTTGAGTCAGTGTTGACTTCTGGTGATTACATGGACAAGTCCCTAAATGTTTCTTCTTAGCAAGACTTTGGAAATTTACCACTGCCTGCTTTCTAGAGCTGACTTGTCCAAGGTCATCCAACTATCTTTGTACCTAAGACAAGATTAGTAGTCACAGTTTTCTGGTTTCCAGCCTTAACCTTGGCACCAAACTGGCTTTCTATTATTAAATTGGGTCGATGCAAATATTTTTATTTCCACATTCTATTGTAACTCAAGAACAGAAAAATAGTTCAAATACATTCTGAATTACCACCATGAACAGTCTAGCCAGCTAATGTTGATGTGTTGGATGATCTGCTGGGCTACATTAAAAAAAAAAGCAGTCTGTATATGCTTGTGAAATTCTATCACAATGGATATGAAATTGATTGACATAGAAGACATATTTGCCAACATACTGGGGCAAAGCAAGTGAACCAGTTAGCTTATTTTAGACTCTGGATTTAACGATCCTACACAGTTCTTCCCTTTAGATAATAAAATATTCTGTTCAAAACAATATTTCAGCCTACTCCACTGCTTCTAAATGTCATAGAATATTATAAATCCCTAAGTATGTAATTTTATCCATTAGCATTCAATAGAGCTTATCCCCAAATAAATTTGGGAATGATGATTACACCTAAGAAAATCCTAATCTCAAAATTAAAAAAAAAAGATATTGGAGATAAAAGGTAACAATACTTAGCAAATCAGGGAAATTGGTATTTTTTTTGACAAAGCCTCCTATTCCCACTTCAGCTAATAGTTGCATTCTCTAAATATAACAGCAAACTGTCATTAGTTATATTCCCCCAAAAGTAGTGGGAAAAGCCAAATATGTTTTGTTTTTTTAAATCATATTTAAAGTCCCACATTTAAAACCAATAGTGGTGCTTTCTTTTTGAGCCTTTGGTTTGGTAACTGCTGCTGGTTGGACTCATGTAGCTCCAACCAGATGATGCACTGTTACTAACCAAGTCACACTCTCTTGTGTATCATTGTTGCCTCCTCTCTTCATGTGCCTCTCTTACTTCATTCACTTCTTTCTGCTTGCTGCTGCTGCCCTCCTTCTCTTGCATTCTCTGTGGCCACAAAACTGGAAACTCATAAGCAGAAACTCACCTCAGAAGCAGAAGCTCCTTTGCTAATGCGTGGGTCATTAAGGCCTGGGGCAGAATACTTTACATAACAAAGATCTCCAGGAAAAGCTATAGCAATTGCCAAAAGCCCTTTTCAGTGCATCATCATCCAGCAAGGCTCAACCAAACCTGGAATTCAGGCCAGCCTACAGAGTTGCCCCTGTATGGCCCCACGGGAGTCTGACAACCAATCAGAATACAAGCTCCAATTCAAACCCCAACAAAGGTTATAAAACCCAGACACTCTCAGCATATCAGTCCTTCCTTCTCTTTTCTTTTACCTTGAAGCATGTGAAGCTTCAAGCCATGTGGTCCTGCTCTCCACCATTAAACCATCTTTCCTAACAGCCTCCATGTTTCCAGTGTCTTTTCCCTCACTTGGAACTGTACCCAGAAGGATATTTCTTCCAACACTTCCTTTTTAGTATTACTGGGGATCGGCAGACGTGATGTAGCAGAGTCAGGACTTAGTGTGAGATCAGTTAGAAATACACCAGCAGCTTCATTATCTTTGGGGTCTTCTCTCTCATTTTTAAGAAACCTGCTCAGTTAAGTGGCAATCTGGAGATGCCATTAACTCTGAGGCACAAGGATTTTGTGCTGGTTTGAAATCTGTCTTCCCACCAGCTTAGTCAAGATGATTTATTTCGGTGTATGTTAGAATTTGCTTTATCTTTCCCCGCCACAGATCCCGGGAGTCCGTTTTCCCATTGGAGAATGGCCCCAGGCCTCCTCCTAGCTCCTGAGCTTCAGATCTTGAAAGAGGAATGCAGACTTGAGTGTTTTGCAATTCCCTTCAGAGGGGGAGCTGAAATTGACAAGAGGCTTCCCTACTCCTTTTCTTCAACAAAATCCCAGGCTACTTTCCTCTGTTTTGTGTGTGGAGTATCTGTTGTAATGATGAGGCAGTCGAGTTGTTTGATCATGATAATCTTTATTGGAGTCTAGTCTTGCATTTATATACATTTTTAATTATCCCCCATCATTGGTTAACTTTGGTTACTGCTTAACTTTTGTTACTGTTTAGCATAGTAATTAACACAATTAATTATCTCTAGTTAACGTCTAACATATGTTTACTTCCTCTCTCTAATCCTCCTTTAGATTAGTGACTTTGTTTGCCTGAGTTGTATTTGCTTGGAAACATTCTTTATCTGAGGTTTGCCATCCGAGATTGGAACACTCCTGCAATTACAACTCTACAGTATCTGCAAGGGGAAAATTACTGCAGCAAACTTACAGCAGTTCAGGACCACTCCATTTTGTAAAATATATAAATCTCCTTTTTCTCAGCATTTCAAATCAGTAAAAAGAAAAACAATCATGGATTGCCTTCAAGTTGCTTATTTTCTTCGGGAATTAAAAAAAGAAAAATGGCTGGGAAAAATGGTCTTCTACCACCTTCAAGGACATTGAAAATAAGAAAACCAATTGAATAAAAATAGTAGTCTATCAACTGGGTCTATAACTAGATGGCACACAGTTACCTTTCCATAGGGAAAAACTAATCTTTTTTTTTAACCTTTTCAGCCACATCCAGCGGTATGAATCCTCTTGCCTATTCTAACAGATGAAGAATAGCAAATTATCAGGGGGGTGTTTTTAAAAGTGCTATTGGGAATCTCATTCTATGATTCACATTACACTGAAGTGCAATGCTGGAAATGCAATACATATTACAAAGATGATATGTGAATTTTGGAATTATTCCCAGATTCTTGTTCTACAGATGGATGGTCTCCAAGGAAGATGTGCTTTACTCATGCACATATGCGCCTATAACTCGAGCTTTCAACACTTCAGTGTTTGACAACTTGTAGTTGAATACTTAAGTCCTTTAACAACAGTACTTGGTTGATATACACACTATTATTATCCCAGGATTTCAATTTGTGATAGCTCAGTCACAGGTAAGGCTAATCTCTGGATGTAATTGAATAGTGAGAAGGCATATGAGAACAGTACTAAGATGTTCATCATATACTGCAAGGGAAAACTGGAGGATCTCTCCTTAGTCATTGTTACCTATACCTAATGGATATTATATTTCACAGTGCTACCTTAGGGCAAGCTAATTTTTCCTCAGTAAACACATAAAAAGTTTGAAGACAGAAAACATTCAATAAAAACTTGATGTAATCATATCCTGGGAATATACTAGGGCTAAATTAATATATCATAGATTAGTCATGTAGGTAGTGCAAAGAAGTGGACAGGAAAAATGGCTCACAAGTTAAACATATTCAAAACCGGCAAGTATTGGCTTCCTGCAAATGGTATGGCTTAAAAAAAAATATTATACATCTTTGTCAAGACTGGGAACCATAATTTACTCCAAAGGCAGTTCTGTAAGGCTTTTCCAGGGGGTACTGGATTAGAGAAAAAAGTGCTTGCTTTTCCTAAACAAAACAAAAACAGTTATGACAGCTTTCTTTCATAAGCATTTCAGAATACATTTTATATCACACATATATATGCATGTATATCCACACTCATCTTGTATATATGGTATTCAGCTTTGTTTGGGTATTTTCCCACGTCATTATCGTTGTGCTTTTAAAGTTGTAGCAATGTTTCGGCAGAATCTCATCTGCCATCATCAGGCTTCTGTATTGTGTTCGTCTGTGAGTCAGACTTTTACAGTTGTTTCAGTTTCAAAAACCCTTCTGGCACAGCAGTAGGCTAGCCCCAAATTTAAAACTGAAACAACTGTAAAAGTCTGACTCACAGACGAGCACAATACAGAAGCCTGATGATGGCAGATGAGATTCTGCCGAAACGTTGCTACAACTTTAAAAGCACAACTATAATGACGTGGGAAAATACCCGAACAAAGCTGAATACCATACATTTAGGTACCCATGAAAACTTAAGAAAACACTCATCTTGTATGTTTACACACGCACACACAAAGACACACGCATCCTTCCCCCACTATTTATCTGACCCTATAATAGCAACAGCAGCGCTGTAGCACTTAAGAGTTATATGCAGCTTTACAGCCCTTTCTAAGCGGTTTACAGAGTCAGCATATTGGCCCCAACAATCTGGGTCCTCATTTTACTGACCTTGGAAGGATATTGTCAACTTCAAACTGAACCTGGCAGAAGCCATTTTTCTATTCCTCAGTTGCCAAACTGTACTCCACGAGACAAAGTCAAGGCACAAGACAAAAGGCAAAAGGCAGTCCTCAAGGCTAGGCTAGGCAAAGCAAAAGGCAAAAAGCAGCCCTTAAGGCAAGACAAAAGGCCCAAGTCAAAGCCGGGGAAGTGTAAGCCAAAACAAACCATTGTTCCTGGCAAAGACTAACTCCCCATGACTTCTCCTTAAGTCAATCCACTTCAGGGGTTCCTTGTGAGGAGAGGTGGGGCAACCTTCTGCTGAGTAGCCTTATAGCCCTTCTCTGAGCTTGCCTATGCTCTGCTCTCCTGCCCTTAAATCAAGTGAGGGAGGCTGCTGTTCCTAATCATACGGGATCCGCTGCCTATCAGCACCACTGCCTGTCAGCAACTGATCCTCCCCCCGTGTCTGTGAGGGCAGGTAGCTCTCCATCCAGTCAACGTCCCCCATGCCTGAGGAGCCTGGGAGAGCATGATCCTCAGCCCCTTACCTCTTCAAGCATGCCAAGGGAGTTGTGCCATCCCCATTGGATGGTTCCAGTTCCAATTCCAACTCTCCTTCCTCCTCCTCCTCCTCCTCCTCCAACAACAACAAACTGGGCTCCAATGGGAGCTAAGTCAACTTTGAGACGGTCAGGATCGAACTCCTGGCAGTGGGAAGGTAGAGTTAGGCTGTAGTACTGCAGTCTAATCACCGCACCACCACAGCTCAATAAGATGTATGAATGTTGTAATCACATCCTCTAGAACTTAGGTAAAAAGAGATGCAAACTGGATTAATTTGTAACCCTAAGTTTCAGATATCACTTTTGTCCCACCTTCATTATTTTTTATAAATAACTCAAGATGCTAGAAATACTTAATTACTTTATAGCTTCATGACACACTGATGTCAAGTATTATGCAAGAGACCCATTGTATGATGTAACGTAGCAAATCAGGAATCCGTTACCATCTTTTCCAACTGACACATTTTTTCAAAAGGCATAGGCTTTCATGACTGCAGTCCCACAGAATACCACATCTATCTTCCTTCAATAGATGGTTTATGTACTTGAAGTCATTGTCTGTTAGGTAAAGGTTTCCCTTGCACATACGTGCTAGTCGTTTCCAGCTCTAGGGGGCGGTGCTCATCTCCATTACAAAGCTGAAGAGCCAGCGCTGTCCGAAGACGTCTCCTTGGTCATGTGACCAGCATGACTAAATGTCGAAGGCGCATGGAATGCTGTTACCTTCCCACCAAAGTGGTCCCTATTTTTCTACTTGCATTTTTACTTGCTTTCGAACTGCTAGGTTGGCAGAAGCTGGGACAAGTAACGGGAGCTCACTCCATTATTTGGCGCTAGGGTTTGAATCGCTGAACTGCAGACCCTTTGACTGACAGGTTCAGCATCTTATCCACTGAGAACCACTTCCCTTTTTATTGTCTGTTAGTATACAACTAATCCAATCTCTCAAACATTGCTATTCCTGTTTAAAACATCTTCTTGAAACCTAATAAGCAGAAGTCAGTTCTTATACTTGATGGGCCAAGAATCCTTTCCATATGGAATAGGAGCCAATGTACACCATTTATTCATAAGCTTTCACGTGGCCTATGCCATACTGGTATGATTGCTAGATATATATTTTTTATAATTTGAGAATGGATAATTGCATAAAAATCATTTGTGTGCACAACCTTGGAAAATACCATTTCATACATCATAATGGAA